>NC_053490.1:407568954-408296033 GCF_905171775.1 Rana temporaria
AAGTATTGGACTTTGTTCTGTATTGGAAGTCAAAATAAATTGTCTCTCTCTAGAGAATTCAGGTATATATATATATAAATAAATAATATCCCACATAAATCGGCCAACATATTACAATGCTTGGGTACTCTGATGGGCAGGTGGCAGGTACTCTGGTACTCTGATGGTCTGCAGATAGGTATTAAGGTTCTCTGATGAGCTGGTTACCCAGGTACTCTGATGGGCTGGTGACAGGTACTTGGGTACTCTGATGGGCTGGTGACAGGTACGTGGGTACTGTGAGGGGGTTGTGACAGGTACTCGGGTACTCAGATGGACTGGTGACAGGTACTCTGATGGGCTGGTGACAGGTCCTCTTTATTACTGGAGGCAATCAGTGTGTATTGGTGTGTACTATAGGTGATAACTAGCTGTTACCGCAATCTCCTCCTTACATACGATCGGTGTGAGGAGGAGAACCTGGTAACAGCTAGTTACCGTGGCTTGTTTACAATATGTGAACGGCTGTGATTGTACACAGCCGGTCATGTGG
This sequence comes from Rana temporaria, assembly GCF_905171775.1. Taxonomy (NCBI): domain Eukaryota; kingdom Metazoa; phylum Chordata; class Amphibia; order Anura; family Ranidae; genus Rana; species Rana temporaria. The sequence goes on from NC_053490.1 coordinate 407,569,487, forward strand.
TAAAGAGACAATTTTATTGGCTTTTTTCCCTGATAGGGAATGGATTGTGTCAGAGGGACATTCCTCATTCCCAATTGCCGTTCTGCGTGCCCCAGGGGGCGCACACAAAGACAGTGCATGTGGCTGGCTGTGTTGGGCATAGACTGTCACGTGGTAAAGAGACATTTTTATTGGTTCTTTACACTGATTGGGGGTGGGCTATATCCAGAGGGACACGCCTCATCCCTGATTACCGCACCGCATGCCCCGGGGGCGCATGCAAGAATGGGCAGAGAATGTGGGCAGAGAATGTTCCTGCTGGTGTCATCTTACTATGACCCGGTAAGGAAGTGTTTAATAATCAACTTCCTGTTGTTTCTATTCAAAGCTCTTAGTCCACCAACATGGACATTAATAATGGCCCATAAACAGCTTAGTTCTACTACACTTTCACTATGAAAGTCCAAGTGGCTGAAAGTGAGAAAAATGTTTAAACTTGGTCAAAAGCAATTAGGTAGTTGTTGAACTAAGCAAAGCCTGTGGAAAATTGAGCGTTTAGATTTATGTTTTCCATTCTGAAGCAGCACATACTTTTTCTCAAGGGGAGCACAGTACATAAAGCAAAATCACATAATTTAGTGTACAGTACATACTTATTATACTGCTTCTACAGAATGAAATGCAGTTTTTTTTATGCAATGTGATCTTCACCATACTTTGGTGAGAAAGTAGGGTCAAGTCTCTTAAAGATTCTGTAACACCTTCTTGCAAATATGCTTTTTGTGAATTGATTGTGACAACAAGCTGCCTTAGATTGACTTAAGGAGGCTTAAGTAGCATAAAGGGAAGTATACTGGGCCCATAATCTAGGAAAGGTTGAATTTTCCTGTGCCAATCTACTGTACATTTGCTTTCCAAGTCAAAATACTCTGCTTCTTGCAGAAAAGAAAGTTTGATCAGCTGGTGGTAATATCACAATACTTAAACTTCTGCTTTAAACGGGTATGCCTTTACAAACTGACCAAAAATGTGCCCGGTGTCCATTAAACCTATAATGTCTTTATAGGGTGTTATCATGGTGCCAAAGCTAAGCTATGGTGTAATGATAGGCACTCTGGACTCTAAGTCAAGCCATCCCATCTAATTTCATTAGAACCCTGTGTGTTTCTGGTCTATCTTATCACAAGAGATGATAGACTCTGTTCAGAAGACAAATATGTACAATATTCCTGGATTTGATCCTAAAGGATTTTTCAAATACCCAACATAATAACACAGGCAATATACAGACAGACCACTTTTTTACTAAAAAACTATTATCTAGTTCTAGGATCCTCAGATATTAAAAAAAAAATATCTCCTTTACTGGCAAATTGTACCATGCAAAGAAGAAAACCACACCAATCATTTCAATGTCAGAACAAACACTTCTGCAGGTGTGACCAACTGATATACAGTACATCGTACCTCTATCCATTCATTACAAAAGTGTAAAAAGTCAGTAAATACCCAACACAAGTTATTGATAATTCCTTTTATAAAAAATAAAAAATAAAAAAAGCGTCCCCCGAAGTAGATCCAACATCAATCACGACGGCTGCTGCACCGTTGGACCCGAAAAAAAAAGCTCTGTTCTCGTTGAATGCTTCTGCTACCTGGCAGTTCTTAAATAGGTAAGGGCGAGGCAGGGACACCCGGTGATGTCATCGACCCGGGGCATGGTGGGTCGATGACTTTACAAGGGGGCAGGGTCACCTGATTACATCATCGGGTGATTTGCCTCTTAGTTATTTAAAGGAGCTGTAAAGGTAGAAGGTTTTTTATCTTAATGCATTCTATGCAGTGCCATAGGCTCATGCGGCTCTCAATCAAAGTCATTCAGCCAATCAGGGGAGATAGGGGGTGGGGCCTGGTCAGAGCTCCATGTCTGAATGGATACACATAGCTCTAACTCGGCATGACCCACAAATAGAGCTTTCTTTTGGTGGTATTTGATCACCTCTGGGATTTTTATTTTCTGAAAAAAAAAAAGACCCAAAATTTTGAAAAACAAATGCTTTTTTTTGTTTCCGTTACAAAACTTTGTAAATAAGTATGTTTTATCCTTCACGGTTGGGCACAGATGGTGCGTCACGGATGGGTACAGAAGGGGCTACATGGATGGGCACAGATGGGGCGGCACAGATGGGCACAGATGAGGCGGCACGTATGGGCACATATGAGGTGGCACGTATGGGCACAGATGGGACGGCACAGATGGGCACAGATGGGCGGCACGGATGGACACAGTAGAGCGGCACGGATGGACACAGATGGGCAGCACAGTTGGGCTGCACAGATGGGCACAGATGGGCAGCACGGATGGGTACAGATAGGCAGCACGAATAGGTGACACAGATGGGCACAGATTTTGTACTGATGGATGCCAATCAGTGCCAAACAATGCCTGCCAATCAGTGATGCCCACTGTGAGCACTGATTGGCATCCATTGTGGGCACTGATTGGCATCCATTGTGGGCACTGATGGCATCCCTGGTGGTCTAGGGTGGCATACCTGGTGGTGGACATCCCTGGTGCTCTAGTGGCATCCCTGGTGGTTAGGTGGCATCCCTGGTGGTCTAGTGTGGGCATCCTTGGGGGGCTGCGCTGATAATCGATCAGCACAAACCCCCCTGTCAGAGGAGCAGCCGATCGGCTCTCCTCTACTCGTGTCTGACAGACGCGAGTGAGGAAAAGCCGATCACGGCTACTCTTGTTTACATCATGATCAGCCGTGATTGAACACGGCTGATCACGTGGTAAAGAGTCTCTGATGGAGACTCTTTACCTAGATTGGTGTTGCGGGGTGTCAGACTGACACCCCGCAACAACGATCGCCACGATGCATGCCCCAATATCCTGAGGACGTCATATGATGTCCACTCAGGATATTGAAACCACTTTGCCGGCGTAATTTTTCTATATGGTGGGCGGCAAGTGGTTAAACTAGGTCTAACCATGTGTTTCTAAGGTTAAACATGTGTACATTTCTCAACAAAAGGAGTAGCTATACATCTGCAGTTAGGTGAACAAATCACATGAAGGATAACTTGTCGAGGGGTATGGCCGGCAGCCGAGGCGGATGGCTGTGTAAGAAGAGAGTTCCATGAGACCTGCCGACATCCAGCTCCATCCAGCGACTACCGAAGCAAACAAGGCACCATTCAGCCTGATAACACTCCTGGGACTCCCTGGATAACGATGGGGAAAAGAAAGAAGGAGAAGGGCCCACGGAAATTTACGTATTTTTATCGGACTCACGGTATGGCCTACGCCGCGACGGAGGTAATAGATCGACTCCTCCTCAGGGACAGGGACTTTACCCTTCTCACAATGCCAGCGGAGGCTCCTCTCTGGGCGCATTACCTATTAACAGTCCACAGAAGTCAGCGCAGAAGAGGTCTTCAGCCCATAAATATGCAGGTGAGCCTGATGATGTGTGTAATTCACAGAACAGCACCAGAGACTTTGTTGAACAACTTAATGAATTCCCCACTACAGGGTAACCTCTCAGTGATACTGTGATGAGAGACATGTTAATTACTCTCAGAGGATCACTACACAAAGACATGATGTTATGAGTCACTCAATTGAAGAGCGACGTGTCAGCCATAGGGGAAAGAATTTGTCATGTAGAAGACAAGATGGGGGAATTCACAACATCCCATAATGAACTGGTGGATGCTCATAATGACACAGAGGGTGACCTGCAGGCCATGAGGGAGAAAATTGCTGATTTAGAGGACAGGTTCAGGAGAAATAATATAAAACTGAGAGGAGTGGAAGAAGCAATTACCCCAACTGAACTTCGGCAGTATGTTCAATCTTTCATAGCCGCCATGTTGCCTGATACACCTAAAAATTAAGTGATAGTAGATAGGGCACATCGCCTCCCTAAACCAAAGTATCTACCTGATGGGGTGCCGAGGAATGTTATTGCTCGCATCCACTTTTTCCATGTCAATGATGACCTTGTGCGATTCTCCAGGAAGAATCAACCTCTGCCCGGGCCTTATTCCGGTATCACTGTTTTTGCAGATTTATCCAAGCATACTATGTTGGCGCGCAAAAACCTGGCCTCCATCACAAAAATGCTTCAGAATCATAGAATCCCCTACTCGTGGGGTTTCCCAACCAAGTTGCTCATCACAAAAGACAATCGCACCTATGCGATTACTAACATTGATGATGGGATTACCCTAGCTAAGAAGTGGAACCTGCTCCCAGAAGATGCTAGTGCTCCATTGCCTGATCAAAGTGGTTGGACCTGGGTCTCAGGGAGAATATTCCTCCCCTTGTATTCCTTGCGGAATTGTTCACACTTAGTAAAACTTTTCAAATTTCAAAATGACGTTCTCAATGGGATGATTCCCATTGAGAACGTCATTTTGTGACGAAACGCGTCTGGGACGGAGTGCAGTGACGTCACCGCGCACAGGAAGGGCTCCTGTTAGATGCCGGCCGGCAAATGTTTACTTGCTTCCTATTTACCTTCGCTTGTAAGTAGTTTAACCTTTTTAATTAAACCTGTTAGTGCATACTACCCTATGTGCGGTCTCCTTCCTTTTATGTTCACACTGACTGGGCTGTGAGAGGCTGTGAGATGGTATGAGGACGAATACTGTTAGTATATCCTGCTGCATCCCGTCGTGGATCTCTTAAAGGGCCCTGACCTGGTGTATACCTGGCTGTTATCCCGCACTCTGGAGTATCCTGCAGTAATTTGAATAACGCTGTTATTTAATTACCTATTGGTAAGCCTCAGTCCATATGGTGGCGGGTCACAACTGTTAATCATCTTCACACTGGGGGCTGTCCGGGTTGGATTCATCGTTTATGGACTTTGATACTGGATTTATCACTTTTTATTCATTTATGTTTAAATGCACCCATATGGTGCATAATTTTTCTATTTTTACTTGTAGAAAGCACAAAGGACTTCACTGTTTATATTATCATATTATTGGTTGGCGCAATTTTTTCCTTTCTGACATCACTCAATGGCCCGATCCTTCTCAAGGAAGTCACAGACACTATTAATGCCCTTCCAAATCACAAATCTCCAGGAACAGATGGTTTTACAATATTATAAAGTATTTTCCCTGACTCTGACCCCATATCTATGTACTGTGTTCAACAGTGTTGCCTCCTCTTATACCTTCCCTGAGGAAATGTTACAAGCGACTATTGTTACACTGCCAAAGCCAGGAAAGAAGCTGGACGCCCCACAACATTTTAGGCCTAGCTCTCTCTTAAACACGGATCTTAAGGTCTAAGCTAAGATTCTAGCCAATAGATTGGCTGCTATTACTCCATGCTTAGTGAAAGCTGATCAAGTGGGTTTCATCAAGGGGAGACAAGCCCCAGACGGCACTAGGCGACTGTTCAATTTGCTGCATATATTAGAAAATAGAGGGACTCCTGCAGCATTTTTGGCGCTGGACCCAGAAAAAGCCTTTGACAGGGTGCTTTGGGGATATCTCAAGGCAACCCTGCAAAAATGTGGCCTCCAGGGCACTATACTGTCAGCGATTTCTGCACTATATACCCAACCATCGGCTAGAGTTTTCTCGTCCAGTGCCATTTCTGAGCAATTTTATATTACTAATGGTACACGCCAGGGCTGCCCAGGGCCGGGCAGGGCTCTCCTATCATTTTTACTCTAATGATGGAACCTCTAGCGGAAGCAATCAGGAGGGATAGAAGGGTCTCGGGGGTCAACGTTGCAGGAGATGTCCATAAAATAGGCCTTTTCGTTGATGACGTGGTGTTGACAGTGACTAATCCGGCTTCTTCTTTGGCAAGAGTGCAGGAAATATTACAGCAGTTTGGTGATGTGTCATATTATAAATTGAATGTTAATAAGTCATGTATCCTACCTATTAATATTTCTAAATCACGGATAGCACGACTCAAGGAAAGTTTTCCATTCCAATGGATGGTTAATTCGCTTACATACCTAGGCATTAAGATAGTCTTTCCTTCATCCAAAACATACGACGTGAATTTTACCACACTTCTTGAAACCATTAAGACAGACTTAGCACATATTACAACTTTTGAATTATCGTGGTTGGGTACAATAGCGGCTTTAAAAATTATTATTTTACCCAAACTTATCTATTATTTCAGAACCATCCCTATCATTATTCCAGAATCGTTTTGCAGCAAACTTTTCAGGAATTTATCTGGCAAGGCAAAATGCCCAAAATCACATTCTCTACCATTCAAAGACATAGATGGGCAGGAGGAACAGGCTTCCCAACTTTGCACAATTATTATAGGGCGGCGATCCTGGATCAGATGAAAGCCTGGTTTGAACCTGAACCATCTAAACTTTGGGTTAAAATAGAAAAGCTAGTTCTCAAAAACAAGGATTTGCCTTCTTTACTCTTAGCCAAATGAACTAATCTACCGTAAACACATACCACTCTACCATCCATCTAAGCCACACTTTCAGTAATTCGTAGCTAATTCGTAGCTTTTGGAACACTGTCTTTCAGCTAATCTCTTCTGTCACAGGCTTTTTTTGTGAGATCTAACCCCCCACTAGCCCTCCTCAATATCAATATAACCACTATTCCTTCCCAATTTCGGAGTATAATAACACATGTTTTGATAGCAGCTTGCCTGACTATAACATCTAAGTGGAAAACCACCCAGGCCCCCAATATTAGTGAAGTTATCCAGAGAGTTTCCACACAGCATTCCTATGAAAAATATTTTGCAAACCAATCAAATAGGATTCACTCTTTTATGGCTCAATGGTTACCTTGGACTTCTGAAGCCCTGTACACACGATCAGTCCATCCGATGAGAACGGTCCGTAGGACCGTTCTCATCGGTTAACCGATGAAGCTGACTGATGGTCTGATGTGCCTACACACCATCAGTTAAAAAAACTATCGAGTCCAACGTGGTGACGTAAAACACAACGACGTGCTGAGAAAAATGAAGTTCAATGCTTCCAAGCATGCGTCGACTTGATTCTGAGCATGCGCAGGCTTTTAACCGATGCTTTTGCATACTAACCGTCGTTTTTGACCGATCGGTTAGGCGTCCATCGGTTGAATTTTACAGCAAGTTCTAAATGTTTCGACCGAAGGATAATGGACCGATGGGGCCCACACACCTTCAGTCCGTTTCCATCGGTTTTGACCCACCGTGTGTACAAGGCCTAAGTTTCCTGAATAGTGACAAATCTCTGTATACCTAATTGAAAGCAGCACTTGTTCCATGTGGTTATTTTTTTTTGTTTATTCTTTTAATTGTCTACTTTTCTTTTATTGTTATCTTGTCGTTGTATTCCAATCATTGGTGTTATCTTTATCTACCAAAGTAAGTCTATCTATCTTATGTAGATTCATATAAGCAGTGATTTTTTTTGGTTACTCATAGAGATTGACGTATATATGTTTTATTATCTTTGGTACTTTTTTTTTACTTTTCCACAGACTGTTAATGCCATTTACCAGTATCTTCCTATGTATGGAGCCGTGGCTTCACATTGTGTAGTAGGATGCGCGGCTCCCGACTGATTGTGTTCTACACAACCTGGTAATAATATGTGATTCATCACAACTTATTTATATTCTGATTACTGGTATTTGTAGACCAATGTTGTACCCTTTGATGTTTTGTCTGTTTTGAAAAATCTAATAAAAACAAATTGAAAAGAAGGATAACAAATGTAGCATAATTTATTTAAAATATTTATTTAAAAAAAACAATGCGCCCTTAAGGCTAGGTTAACACTGCTGCGCTGCAAATTTGTTCATTTTTTTGTCCTGTGTGAGGCGCGAATTTGCCGCAAATTTACCACGATTTTACAGCGATTTTACAGCGATTTTACTGCGAAGTTGGTCATAGCTGCGATTGATGTTCTAGCCAATGGAATCATAATGTAAAAAAAAAAGGTGTTAACTTCCTGTGTACTTCCTGGTTTTTATAGAGAGTAGTGTGGTGGAATTTGCACATATGTGAACCATTAATGCGATTCCAGAACAATTTACATTGAAGTCTATGGAGCTGAATTCGCATCGCACATCAAACTCGCACAGGACCCTTTTTGCACACAGCTTAGATTCGCACCGCACTGATGAGAACAGCACTAATGTAAAACAATGTTATTTAAATGACTTGCGAATTTGAGCGATCGCAACGGCTCAAATTCGCAAAAGAATTCACAGCAGTGTGAACCTAGCCTAATACCGACTTTAACTTCTATGTGAGCACTTAGCCTGATATGTAAATATAACCCCTCCAATTCACACTATGGCCCGGATTCACATACATTGGCGCATTTTTATGCGGGCGTAGCGTATATAATATACTCTACGCCGACACAGTGCACAGATGCAAGCAACTGTAAGTCAGCGTAGGTGGAAGTGGGTGTGAGCCATGCTAATGAGGCGTGACCCCATGCAAATGATGGATTAAGCGTCATAAAGATACGAATAACGTACGGCGCATGCGATGTCCCGTGGACGCATCCCAGTGCGCATGCGCAGAATCACGTCGGAACTATTACCTAAGATACGACGGATCACTGCCTACGACGTGAACGTAACCTACGCCCAGCCCTATTCACGTACTATGTAAACGACAAAAGATACAACGGCTTGTGTTCCCTGGTCCATACCTTTGAATGAGTTGCGCCTCCTATATGGGGAATAACTTTACGCCGGACGTACGACTTACGCAAACCGCGTATATTATGCGCCGGGCGCAACTACGTTCGTGAATCGGCGTATCTCCCTCATTTGCATATGTGCATAGAAAATCTATGGGAGCGGCAAATGCGCCCAGCGTAAATATGCGCCCCTGATACGACAGCGTAGGAAAGTTACGTCGGTCGGATGAAGCCTATTTTTAGGCGTATCTCAGTTTATGGGCACGGCGCATAGATACGACGGCGCATACTTACACTTACGCGGCGTATCTGGAGATACGTCGGCGTAAGTGCTTTGTGAATCCGGGCCTATATTCTTAGCATAAACCTGACCCTAAAATGTCATGATTAATCTCACCCTAAATTTGAACCTAAATCAAAACATTGACAACATATGATACATGTTTGAAAACAATCACATGAAACCAACCCGCAGTTGTATTTAAGTGTGCCTGAAAGTCCCACCCCAGTTGCTATTAAAGTTCCAGTGGCTTGGCCTATGTCCTCAGGGCTTTGATTTATCTGTTTGACTGTGTTACCAGAACTACTCTGGCATTTACAGAGAGGGATGCTATTTATGGGGATAATCATAATAGCAAACCCCATCAACCTTTAACAAGCCAACAGCTCCAAAGTTTTTAATACGCAGATGGGTGATGGTTACCTGTAAATAAATAAGCAGGGTACTCAAGGGCTGGCTGGCCAGAAAACACTGCATAATTGGTACATACTTGAACTGGGGAAGCTGGTTGGGGATGAAGGCAGAATGAAATTGATGATAGTTTAATAAAAGTTAACTAAAGGCATAACTGGCTGAACGCTAGCAAATTAACAGACACTTGATAAGGCTTAGTTTGTATACTGATTACTATGTTGCTATTTAGTCAAACCATTTCAAGAATTAAAATTTAAATCTGTAGACTATATGCAGCAAAAACTGTGCTTTTTTAATATGCATAAGCAGCACAGACTTAAATTACTTTTTCTTCTCAATAGCTTTAAGATGTTTGTGAAATGAATGCAAATAGCTCTACAAAGATGCGTCCATGCATACAGCACTTCAATAAATCATTTAGACTCCAGTCGCATTTAATATGCAGCATTGTCTGATGGTTCCAGGGTTAAAAATGTGGTTATGATAAACAATCACAATTAACTTTGAAAATAAATGAGTAGTGTGACTGCAGCACAGTGCAAGTAGAAATGATTTATGAAAGACAGCCACTTCTAATATCTGCCTGCTAATGTATTTCCTCTATACAGCTCATGAGCTGGGTCCCATGGTGATCTGCATTTTATTTTGCTCAACAACTGTTGTGCTTTTTTGTTACATTGTTTACATAAACGAAAGACAAGAAATGAATCGCTTAGCCATTAAATGATTTCCTTTTATGGAGGCAAATTTAAAGCAAAACATTGTATGCATGCTATATTATCAACAAAGCTTATTGGCAACATTGTGAATGTTCTTGTTTAGTTTAAATCTTAAAAAAAAAAAAAATTATGAAGCTAAACCTCTAGTTAAATTTACTCTATTTAAGCTAGAATTAATGCAATAAAATGCTGATTCATATGTGACGAATCAACAGACGAATACGATATATTTGTAAATGAGAAATATGAAGGCATCCTCTTGTAGCGTGACAGTGGCTGAGTAGATATTGGAAATCTTTTTATATGTTTTTCTATCATGCATTTTTTCCTTTAATTTAACCTATTGACCTGATTAGCATCACTCTTCCTGTCCTGGGATCTCTCCACCCTGGATCGAAGAGGAATGGGGACACCTTTGGACAGCAACAATTATCTCTGGAGAGGGTAGTGTTAGACGCACTAGCATATTTAGATGAGCCAAAGTGCTGCCAAAAATAAATAAATTAAAATTAGCACATGGGACATAGCTTACAGTAACTAGGACGTGTCCCTTGTGCTAATGACTCTTCTCTTAAAAGGTAAAATCCTCCTGTGTCCATGCTCCCCCCACCACCACCACCAACTCCTGCTGCTGTAATTTTCTGGTGCAATGGGGGTTAATAGATCTAAAGAACATAACTTAGGGGTAGATTCAGGTAGAATGGCTTATTTTTCTGTGGGCGTAGCGTATCTCCGATACGCTACGCCACCGTAACTTAGTGAGGCAGGTTCTTCACCAAGAACCTGCGCCCTAAGTTACGGCGGCGTAGCGTAAATCTGCCAGCGTAAGCGCGCCTAATTCAAATTGTGAAGAGGTGGGCGTGTTTTATGAAAATAAAACATGACCCCACTTAAATGATGTTTTTGACTAACGGCGCATGCGCCGTCCGTGAAAGTGACCCAGTGCGCATGCTCCAAATTAACCCGCAAAAAGCCAATGCTTTCGAAGTGAACGTGAATTCCTTGCGTAAATAGATGGAAGTGCCACCTAGCGGCCAGCGTAAATATGCAACTAAGATACGACAGCGTAAGAGACTTACGCCGGTCGTATCTTAGTCAAATCTATGCGTAACTGATTCTAAGAATCAGGCGCATAGATACGACGCCGCACACTCAGAGATACAACTGCGTTTCTGGAGATACGCCGTTGTATCTCCTACCTGAATCTGGCCCTATGTCTCTGGCCTATATAATAGGCATTCAATGATATGTTTGGTGCCTGCTTTGGCTTTCAACATGTACATGTATTGTACATGTACACTTCTCATTATTACAATTTTATACTCCATGTACTATCTATCTAGATCCAGAAAATACCCCCTGTTTGTTGATCACCTCATGTCTAGTCTAGGGCCTCTCTATTAATACACCAGTCTTATCCTGACACTCATGTATGTGCCTGCAAAGGTCTCTTGTCCGGTGTTCTAATATATACAGTCACATTATTGTTCCAGTAATAGGTCATATTCAATAACTTCATAGTTATATTTTTCTACTAATTATTTTTTAGTTACCCGGAGCATTCCCACATTTTGCCTCGCTGCACTCTTTGGGTCCAATTTATCCATCATTCGGGTCTTCACCCCACTGCCATTAGGGGTGTACCATATCAGGCAACCAGCACTGCACTATGTGGGGTGGGCGTCTCTATAAACACGTTTAAAAAAAAATTGGTGAGCGTTTCACACTATAATGTTTATGGTTTGACTTTGTTTAAAATCAAACTAATGTTGTTGTATCTGACAATTTAACTGAAACTTGTTTTTTTCTCTCTATACAATTTAGAGGCTCCTGATGAAGCCATTAAATATTGCGAAACATGTAGTGCACAAGTCTTTCATTGTGGATCCAGTGGACCTCCTATCGAGGAGACATTTATACTCAATATAGGCAATTACTATATAGACATCTCTGTAGCCAATTACCTACATTATTATTGAGTTACTCCTGTTAGAGGGTCACTGGTTGTTCCCAATACTGTATCGTATTGTTTTTATCAATAATTTTCTCTTTCTATTTTATATGTATTTAGATGTTATTTCTTTGTGAAACATAACATTTTGTACTTTTATATTAAGGTGCCTACAGAGTCAAATTTTCCCTCAATTCCTCCTGAATTGTTTTCTATTCACATAATACTAGGACGTGGCATATTGCTCGATTAAAGGGGTTGTAAAGGGAAAAAAAAATCATAATAAGCGTCCTTTACCTGCAGACATTCCCCTTTTCACTTCCTCATTGTTCGTTTTTGTTCAGAAGTTGCTCTATTTCTTCTCTGTTCTGTTCACTTCCTGCTTGTCTGATTGTAACTCCCCACAGTGAAGGGAGGCTTTACTGCAGTGGTCAGTGACGTGCTCGCCCCCTCCTGGGAACTACATCTGTGCGGCAGGACACTCTCTACGTGTTAGAGACTTCAAGGAGGTGTGAATTACTGGGCGTGCCACAATGCATACTGGGAAATTTAGTTCTTACATGAAAGAGCGCCGCAAACCAGGAAGTGAATGAGAGAACAGAAACTAGAACGCCGGAGGTGATATAGATGAAGGAATTTAATAGGTATTTACTCTTTTTTTAACAGAATCATTACACTATTCTGTCTGTCTAGCTTGCAGACATTAATTTTAGCCCATTTTTTTTTTCCTTTACAACTCCTTTAAGGATGTTGATAACCATCCAAGGGCAACAGTAATTAATCTCTTTCATTAAAAATTTAGAACATGCTCTATTTTTTCTCATCGTTTTTTACAGCGTCGTTTTTCACGTCATGAAAAACGATCCTGTGTAGGCTTTAACGACGGGGGAAAAAAACGTGCATGCTCAGAAGCAGGTTATGAGAAGGAAAATTTGCATAATCAGCCCAAAGGGTGTTGCCAATCTAATGGAACTTCCCCTTTATAGTGCCGTCGTACATGTTGTACGTCACCGCACTTTGCTCGAGCATTTTTTTTCACAATCGTGTGTATGCAAGGCAGGCTTGACAAGAATCACGTCGAGAAAAACGTTGTTTTTTCCATGACATTAAAAATGGTTGTGTGTACGCGGCTTCAGAATTACATGCTTTACATTTTCTACGACTAACAAAACGTTTTTTATTGGGAAACAAAGAGGGTCTAACAGGGAGATCCAATATCTTTTTAACCACACTTTCCCCAAAATTACGTGTCCTCCTATATACAAAATGGGGTTGACTTGGTAAAACTGGACCCAAAACTTTATCCATCAGGAGAACATGCCAGTGTTTATGAAAAATGGCCTCCGCTTTGGTGCAGCAGTACATGGTAGCCAATCATCTTCTAACTTCAGCTTGTTCAATTAAGTTTTGACAATAAAATCTGAAAGCTGATTGGTTTCTATGCAGAGCTGCACCACATTTTGCACAATGTTAGTACATTTCTCCCCATAAATATGTGCAAAAGAAAAGGTGATACATTCCTTCCTAAATTTTCCACCATACACCAAATGTGAAAGTAAAATGTTTTGATTTGGTCACAACTGAATCCCTGGACTCTTATGACAATGTAGATGGCATTGATAATATAAAGGAAAAGGTGGACACTGATATTTCAATGGAGGTAGAAATCTTATAAAAAGTGGTATTGCAGTTTACCGATTCTTAGATAGGGTGGCTGCATGTGTTTTCTTTTTTAAAGCTTGTCTCCTATTATTTTCACAAGTTGATCCTGTCGATAAGTCTGTAACATTCCATCTTTATTTAAAAGACTAAGCTGTCTAGAAAAACTGGCAGTTAGAGAGTTGAGACAAACCATTTAACACTGGGAGTGATGGAGAAAACGTTGGCAGGAAGGAATTTGGCAGGGGCACCATGGATACCGGCTGTTCACAGAGGATTGTCGGAATATGTATCACCCCTGACCAAAACAACACTTACAATAAGGAAAAGAATGAATAAGACAGAAAGATTCGCTCCCCCGATATCACCCTTGACACCTCTGGAAGGTTTTCCCTGGTTTCTCCCCGGGGGAGGAAAGAGGTAGTTTAGGGTGCTGGGGTAGTGAGGGGAAAGGAAACTGCGCAGGAGTGGCACCACAAGGGAAACTTCTTCCATTGGGGGATTTAGTAAAGAATATGGAGGAGGTAGTAATGGCGGAATGGAAATATGGTCAGTTGAGGGACTGGTTTAATAAATGGAAGCATCAGATGAGACCCGCAAATCCATTGAACACCTTTGAGGAGTGGTGTGTTAATCCACCAGAGCCGGGCCACATGTTATCTCGAATGTATAAGTTGGTGTTGAGTGCTCATGGTCATACAACTCCCTACTACATTCGTGAGTGGGAAACGGAATTGGGCCATAATTTCATGATAGAACAAGTGGATAGATTGATGGAGACAACACACCATTCCTCAATTAACTCTTATATACAAGAGATGTCCTATAAATTTCTCACTAGATGGTACCGTACTCCGACCCGCCTGGTGCAGATGTACCCATCCGCAGATATTAACTGCTGGAGGGGATGCAACCAGAAGGGGTCATTTTTACATTTATGGTGGTACTGTCCTAGGATTAAGAAATTCTGGGAGGAGATAAAACCCTGGATAAAAAAGTTAACACTCAGAGCTATAGAGCCCTCCCTATTACATTTCCTTTTTCACGGGATGCCATCATCTATTAAATTTTATAAAAGAAGTGTCACTCCACACTTGCTAAATGCAGCTAAGGCACTAATTCCTAGATTCTGGAAACAATCCAGATGACCCACGATAAAGGAATGGAAGGGAGAGGTAGAGAGGATTATGGAAGTGGAGAGATGGGTACATACAGTAAGAGAACAACAGGACATATTTAAGGATATATGGGCAGGATGGTTACACTATTCTGCCGAAATAGTGACGGACTGACCCAGGGGGTGGGGTAGGGGGGAGGAGAGCCAAGCCAGGGTTTTTTTTTTCTTGTTTTTCTTTGGGTTTGTTTTGTTGTCGTTCCTCTCGTCGTCTCTTTGGAGATTGGAGGATAATGTGTGAGCGTCTTCCGTTACCCAAGGGTGCCCTGGAGGGAGGAATAGAATGTGAGGCTACGGCAGTATGCTGAGCCTGCATGGGATAGAGCAGAGGGAGAAGTGGGCTGCCGCGCTCTGGGGTAGTAACAGCCTCTGATTGGTCAGCTGCGGCAGCCCCCTTCTCTGATAGGTCCGTTCGCGTGAGGTAAAACCCGCACTGGACGAGCCTATATAAGGGAGAGGCTGAGGCGATTTGCTCAGTCACATCTCCTGACAAGCAGCATCGCCCGCCTCTCCCTCTCTCTCAGGATGAAGCGCGCTGTGCAGGACAGCCGTGAGGAGCTCTTATGTAGACTCCTAGAGAAGGCGGAGAGCAGGGGAGGTGAAGAGTGGCTGAAGCGTTGCCTGTCTGAGGAGAGTGGCTCTGTTTTATCTGTCAGCCCAGCTGCAGTACCAGAGATGAGCGTGGGCGCCCCCAGGAAACAGCCTGGAAGAAAAAAGAAATGTAAGACCAATAATTTAGCTCCTCAAGCTGAGGGAGCTGCAACAAGAGGTGCTTCTTGCCAGCAAGGGAGCAGCGCTGCCTCTTCCCCCCCTCCTGGGGACTTGGGTGAGCATGTTTTACCTGAAGTTGTTTTCAGTAATGTTAACCAGTTATCTGCATTTTCTAGTCTAATTGAATCTTTGTCTGTCATTGTGCAGCAGTTCAAAGGTATACATGATGCATATTTTACCTCACAAAATGTAAATATGTATGTGCAACCAGGTGAGAGTCTGAGTACTCAGGCATGCACAGTAAGTCAGAGTGCACAGGAGACTGGTGCTGGAAATAGCGATAATGCTATTGATATGGAGGAGGTTGGTGTGGTGTGGCATGAGGCTGGTCATCCCTCTCTGCTAAATAAGGATGTTACTGTCAGATCGAGTGTGAGGTGTCCTGCTGTTAATAATACTTTACCCCTCAGATCCTCGGCTGCTATGGTCAGCGAGTCTTCCTTTAAGGAACCCCTCCCTTGCAGTTTATCCCCGCTGGGTTTTCATCTGTCTAAGTCAGTCAAAGAAAAAATTTGGAGGGGTGAATATCTCGATATATTATCACTTCTCCCTGCTTCTAAGGAGTTTTTGGCTAAATCTGACAGGCAGTCCAGCGAAAGAACAGAGGAAGATAGGAGGAGAGCGGTTCCTAAGACATTTCAAAACTGGCTGCAAGCGTTCTGTATCTATTCAGCAGTTATGGGAGAACGCTTCCCGGGGAAGTGCTCAGGTTTATTCCAACACCTGGATATTATTGCGGAGGCCTTTCGCCACTTTGGCGGCTCCGCATGGTTCTCATATGACGAGAATTTCCGTCAAAAACTAGCTGTGCACCCATCGCTGCATTGGGGGGCTAAGGACGTTGGTTTATGGTTAAACCTTATGCTGCCACCTAGGCCCCAGTTCACCCCTCGCCCCGCTTCAAATGGTCAGAGTCCAGTCAGGAAGGGTGTATGCTTTGCATTCAATGAGGGTCAATGTAAATTCTTATTGAATTGTAGATACAAACATGAGTGTTCTTATTGTGGCGGTACTCACGCGGCGAGCAGATGTTTTCGTAAAGCTGCCGCTAGTTCCTCTCATTCAGGACCCAAGGACACACATGGGAAAGGCCCCGACTCCGGTGAGCCTGGCAAGAATGCGCCCATGGCTCGAGCGCTATCCAGACCACAGGATGGCGGCTCTGCTAACTGAAGGTTTTGCCAATGGTTTCTTAGTGCCATCCTTTACTGGTTCAGGGTGTACACCAGTTAAAAATTTACTATCGGTATCCATGCACTCTAACTTAGTGCTTGAGAAAATTTGCAAAGAATTGTCTGAGGGTAGGGTGGCTGGCCCCTTTAATGACCCGCCATTCTCTAATTTCCGGTTGTCCCCTTTGGGCATCGTACCCAAGAAAGAGCTGGGTGCGTTCAGACTGATCCACCACCTATCTTACCCACCGCATTCGTCACTCAATGACGAAGTTGCCTCTGTGGAGGCTCCAGTCTGCTACGCCTCATTTGATGAGGCTTTGTGTCTTTTGAGGCAAGCAGGGCAAGGGGCTGTGCTAGCAAAGGCTGATATTAAGTCGGCTTTCCGCCTTCTTCCCGTGCATCCACAAGGCTTCAATTCTTTGGGTTTTCAATTTTTGAATAAATATTATTTTGATAAATGCATGCCAATGGGGTTTTCTATGTCATGCTTTTATTTCGAGGCTTTTTCCTCCTTCTTACATTGGGTCGTGTCAGTCGTTATCCCTCAAGGCCTTATCCTACATTATCTAGATTACTTCTTGTTTTTAGGTCCCCGGGGGTCATCAGTGTGTATGGAAGCTTTACAGGTTTTCTTTGACGTTTGTCATGACTTTGGCGTGCCTCTGGCCCAGGAGAAAACAGTTTTTCCCACGACAGTTATTGAATTTTTGGGGATCACGGTTGACTCCGAACGAATGGAATTCAGATTGCCACAACAGAAGATACATAAAATGAAGTCTATGATTGCAACCTTTCTTGTCAGTAAGAAGGTGTGCTTAAAGGAGGCACAATCTTTGCTGGGTCTTTTTGCTTTTGCAGCCAGAGTCATCCCTATGGCGAGGGTATTTTCGCGCAGGTTCTCGTTAGCCATAAAAGGTATGGTGAACCCTTACGCTCATTTCCGAATTTCAAAAAGCATCAAGGATGATCTAAGAATTTGGGATGCTTTTTTAAATGAGTTTAATGGTTCCTCGGCCTGGCAAATGGACTTTATTAATAGTTCTCAGTTGGAATTCTTCACCGATGCAGCTGGCTCTGCTGGGTTCGGGGCTTTCTTGGATGGGCGCTGGTGCGCCCAGTCCTGGCACCCTGATTGGCTCCAGAAGGAGATACTTCAAAATCTAGTTCTGTTGGAGCTCTTTCCAGTGATTGTGTCGGTGGTTGTGTGGGAAGACATCTTTAGGAATCGTAGAATCTTAGTTCATACGGATAATAAAGGTGTCTTTTTTGCCATCAATACTCTGTCCTCTAAGTCTGATCCCGTTCTGAGGTTATTGCGTTTCCTTGTACTTCATTGTATGAACTGTAATATATGGTTGAGAGCTGAGCATATTGCAGGTAAAGAAAATAACATAGCAGATTCTTTATCTCGTTCACAGTTCAAGAGATTCCGAGAGTTGGCGCCATCAGCGGATCAACATGGCACCCCTTGCCCAGACTTCCTCTGGGGCTTAATTTGGGAATAATATTCCGGAATCTCAAGGCTTCAGTAGCGGAAAACACCTGGAGGGATTATAGGCTTTCATGGCACAAATGGTGCTCTTTCTGTCAACCATTGGGTTTGGATCCACTAGATGTGTCTTCTTACGTGGCTTTGTCTTTTTTTGTCCTTTCTCATTCAGTCTAATCTGTCCCCGGCTTCCATAGGTAAAATATTGGCTGGAGTTTCTTTTTTCCTTAAGTTTGCAGGCCTTCCTGCTCTTACCTCTTTCTTTCAGGTCACCCAGGTTTTGAAGGGCCTCAAAAAGTCTAGGCCCTCTTTAGATAATAGGCGTCCCATATCTATCCCCATTTTGATCGATCTTCTTCAGATCCTTCAAGATGTCTGCTCATCCAATTTCGAATCTTTGCTTTTTAAGGCTGCTTTCTCTATAGCATTCTTTGGAGCCCTTCGGTTAGGTGAGTTTACTGCAGCAAATAGAAACGCTTTTTCATTTCTCCGTTTTTCTCATGTTCAGTTTGACGTCGGTTCTGTCCGTCTGTTTTTGTCCAGATCAAAGTCCTCTCAGGTTGGCCAGTGGTTTTCTTTATCCAGTTCTCCTAATGAGGCTATCTGTCCCGTGTTTCATGTTCGTAATTATCTTTTGGTCAGACCACTGAGTAACGATTCCTTTTTTATTCATGAAGACTTGTCCTCTCTAACTAGGTACCAGTTCTCAGCTGTTTTGGCCTCCTGTTTGAAGCGCTTGAATTTATCTGGGTACCAATTTTCTTCCCATTCTTTCCGAATAGGCGCTGCCACCACAGCTGATTCTATAGGTTTTTCAGAGAGTAAGGTTAAAAAAGTGGGCAGGTGGGGCAGCAATAGATATAAGTTATATGTTCGTCCCAGTCTTCTAACTTTATGATTCTCTTTCAGATTTATCCAGGAATATCGCTTGGGTCATAGGTCACTCCTACGTGTTCTGGGCTTACAAGCACTCCGGATCCAGATCATACTCTGCTAACCTGGGGCTTGATCCTGATTTATTTTTAATTTTATGGTCAGGTGTTAGAGGTATGCGGTGGCGCAATTTAAAAGACCACCTAGCTTATTTGTCTTCTGTCTGGCCTCAACCCCAAGTGATAGTTATCCACGTGGGGGCTAATGACTTGGGTAAATTCAACACATGGGACTTGTTATGTGAAATGAAAAGGGATCTCTATTCCATAACTCAAATGTTCCCAGGTTCAGTGTTAGTATATTCTGAGATGGTTCCCAGGCTGTTATGGTCGCCGCACGGCACCCTTTTCTACGTGGATAGAATCCGCAGACGGCTAAATAGGACGATTCATAGTTTTATGCCTTCAATTGGTGGCTCTTCCTTTCGTCATTCCGAGTTAGAGGGTTTTTTGCCTGGGTTGTTTCGGGTTGACCAAATTCATCTGTCAGGCATTGGCCTGGACATTTTTAATATGGGTATCCAGTCCATGATCGAATCAGCCACGGTGGTGGGGGGGCCTCGGCCAACAGCTTCGCGGTTGGCCCCGGCCGGTGGGGAGTAGTCGTCCAGCTTTTGCTGGATGGACAGAAATTAATTTGATTTTAAAGTTTTAAGTTTAGCCAATTTGGCCTTTTGTAATTTAATTTATTTATTGAGAAAATTTTTGTAACCCCGCCCCCACATTTTATGGATGACACCGTGGCCAATTTTACCAAAGTTAAATAAAAATGTTGTATCAAATTGTTGTTTGGTCTCCTTATTCAATACCTCTGTACTAGCCCATGTGAGGCTACGGCAGTATGCTGAGCCTGCATGGGATAGAGCAGAGGGAGAAGTGGGCTGCCACGCTCTGGGGTAGTAACAGCCTCTGATTGGTCAGCTGCGGCAGCCCCCTTCTCTGATAGGTCCGTTCGCGTGAGGTAAAACCCGCACTGGACGAGCCTATATAAGGGAGAGGCTGAGGCGATTTGCTCAGTCACATCTCCTGACAAGCAGCATCGCCCGCCCGCCCACCCTTACCTGTCAGTTTGTCATAATAAGTCATGGGGTCGTCTGTATGGGGGGAGTAGTCGTCCAGCTTTTGCTGGATGGACAGAAATTAATTTGATTTTAAAGTTTTAAGTTTAGCCAATTTGGCCTTTTGTAATTTAATTTATTTATTGAGAAAATTTTTGTAACCCCGCCCCCACATTTTATGGATGACACCGTGGCCAATTTTACCAAAGTTAAATAAAAATGTTGTATCAAATTGTTGTTTGGTCTCCTTATTCAATACCTCTGTACTAGCCCATGAAAAGGGCAATACAGGTGGATAGATCAGAGAAATCTAAGGGGAAAGGGAATAAGTGTTACATTTTAAAAGGATTTATTGGGGCGAATTGTAAGCATTGTATTTGTTTGTCTCTGTTTACTGTTTTTATATATACTCAATTGTAAAACGAGATGTGTTGTAATAAAGGAAAAAAGTGATTAATAAAAAAAAGTTCATTTAAATTTGCTAGTGCATCTAACACTACCCTCTCCTTAAAATGACAATGCTGCTGTCCAAAGGGTCCTCTGTTGCTCCTCCATCCAGACTGGAAACACTATAAGGCACCTGAATCACCAGGTGAATGTATAGTGAAAAAAGAAAGCTACTGCAACCATCACATTAAAAGATTTCTGAGTTGCAATAAATCAAATTTTTGATTTTGGGTTTAGTATCACTTTAAGGATCTTCAGAAAAGAGAATATGAAATAACAATAAACTATAACAGAATTGTGATGCAGATCTGTGAAAATATTTGTATCCTAATGCCGCGTACACATGATCGGTTAAACCAATGAGAATGGTCTAATGGACCGTTTACATCGGTCAAAACCGATTGTGTGTGGGCCCCATCGGTTATTTATCCATAGGTTAAAAAAAAGCAATCTTGTTTTAAATTTAACCGATGGATTCCTAACCGATGGGAAAAAAAAAATCGTTAGTAGGCATAACCATCAGTTAAAAAACCATGCATGCTCAGAATCAAGTCGACGCATGCTTGGAAGCATTGAACTTTATTTTTTTCAGCACGTCGTGGTGTTTTACGTCACCGCGTTCTGACACGATCGTTTTTTTAACCGATGGTGTGTAGGCGCGACAGACCATCAGTCAGCTTCATCGGATAACCGATGAAAACGGTCCATCGGTCCCTTCTCATCGGATGGACTGATCGTGTGTACGTGGCATTAGGCCATCAAATAAAAAGTATTTTTTCAGTAATGAGCTGAAAAAGTATTGCACAATGCACAAATATAAGTCCAAATGTGGATTTTTAATGACTGTCAAGAAGACTTTTAAAGGACTGAAAGGTCAGCTCAAGTGGAAACTGCTATTCAGCAAAATGGAAGGTAGATGAATTGTCAGAACCTGTACTCACCGAGACCGAGATGCTGAGGGCGGCTCACCTTTGCGACCCTGTGCAGACCCCTCCCTGGAGTTGGGACAGAGGAGGGACGGCACAAGGAGGCACCGGTGCCGGGAGCTGGTAGGCAGACTTGGTGCAGCTGACAGAAGCAGGGCAGGTGCAGAAGACTGGAGACAAGCATTGGTCAGGCAGGAACTGGTAGGTAAGTCTGGTAGGGTCCACAGGAAACAAAGGCAAATCCGAGTCACAGGCCGAGGGTCAAGAGCAGGAGAGTTTAGAGGGAGTCCGTGAGAGCAAGCCAAGGTCAAGGGGCAGGAGACAACAGCAATCCAGGTAACGTTAGCCAAAGGGTCAGAGGTTCCAGGTGAGAGGAGAGTCGTCAAGAATTCCGGGTCAAAACAGGCAGGTACGGCAACAGGTAAACACATAGGAGCTGAAGACAAGCCAGCAACTTGTTCAGGGGATGAGGCCAGTTTAAATAGGAGAGTCAGTCCTCTGATTGGCCACAGAGCTGTCACGTGCACGCCCGTGCACGCATCCACGCACACGGTGCGCCGCTGTACCGCGCATGCGCGCGCACATATTGCGCCCGGACGTGCGCCAGTGCCCAGTTGCCCCGCGCATGCGCGGGAGCTCAATGGAGCCGGGAATGGAGCCCTGACAGTGCCCCCTCCCAAGCGGCGGACTCCGGACGCCCAAACTGTCCATCACCTCAGGGTGCTCCGCATGAAAGGCCAGAATCAGACGAGGGGCATGGAGATTTCGGGAAGGCTCCCAGGAGTTGTCTTCAGGGGGATACCCCTTCCATTTGATGAGGTATTGTAATTGTCTTCCTCTCTTCCTACAATTCAAGATGGCTTCCACCTCAAATTCCTTTTCCCCCTCAATCTCCACTGGTGGTGGCGGCAGTTCTTCTCTACCGTTGAAGGGGTCAGACACAACGGGCTTAAGCAGGGAGGCGTGAAACACAGGATGGATCTTGTAGGACCTGGGTAAAGCCAACTCAAAAGCTACTGGGTTGATTTCTCGCCTGATCTCAAATGGCCCGATGAACCTCGGACCCAGCTTCCGAGAGGGAATAGGTAACTTGAGGTTGATGGCGGATAGCCAGACCTTCTCACCCACTTTGAAGACAGGGCAATCCTTCCTCCCCTTGTCATGGAACCTCTTATAGTCCTGCTGAGCTTGCTGCATGCTTTCCTGTAACTTCTGAAAGTTTTGCTGGATGCAGGTCACACGTTCCTGGACCGCTGGCACAGATGTTTCCGGGATGGAGTCCGGCAAAAAGGAAGGGTGGAAACCGAAGTTAGCCCAGAACGGGGTTTGGTTTGTGGAAGAATGTATGGAATTATTGTAAGCGAACTCGGCTGTAGATAACAAGGAGGACCAATCGTCTTGGGAGACTGAGCAAAAGCATCGTAGATACTGTTCTAGCGTTTGATTAGTGCGCTCTGTCTGGCCATTACTTTGAGGGTGATAGGCCGAGGACAGACAGATCTCCACTTCCAAAGCTCTGCAAAGTTCCTTCCAAAATTTGGATGTGAATTGAGTACCTCTGTCAGATACTATGCTTTTGGGCACTCCATGGAGCTTGATAATTTCTTTAAAAAAGATTTTGGCTGTGTCTGCCGCGGAGGGCGTACCCACCATGGGCAAAAAATGCGCCATCTTGGACAGACGGTCCACCACGACTAGGATCGTGGTAAACCCGGCTGAAGGAGGCAGATCGACAATAAAGTCCATGGAGATGTCAATCCAGGGCCGTTCTGGGATAGGAAGGGGTTTCAGCAGCCCCCAGGTCTTCATGTTTGGCCCCTTACTCCGCTGGCAGTGAATGCAGGAAGAGACATAATCCTTGCAGTCGGACCTCCATTTAGGCCACCAGAAGGAGCGAGAGATCAGTTCGGAAGTTTTACGAGCACCAAAATGGCCAGCCAATTTACGATCATGGAAGGTGCTGAGGATTACCGGCCTTGCCTCCGTTGGAACAAAAATCTTCCCACGAGACCACAGCAGGTCGTCCTTTTTCTCCAAGGAGGAAACCTCATGATCAGGGCACCGTTGGCATGCAGTCTTTAGAGCAGTCAACAAATCTGTTTGAGGGAGAAGCAAAAAATTTTGAGGTGACAGGATAGTGCTGGGCTCGGAAGTATCGGGCGTCTCCGGAAACATCCTGGAGGGCATCAGCTTTTCCATTTTTTGCGCCAGGACGATAGGTAATATGGAAATTGAAGCGAACAAAAAAAAGAGCCCAACGGGCTTGTCTGGGCCTAAGGCGTTTTGCCGACCGTAAGTATTCCAGGTTCCTGTGGTCCGTGAAAATGATAATGGGATGCGCTGCCCCCTCCAGCAGGTACCTCCACTCCTCCAGTGCAAATTTTATGGCCAGTAGTTCTCTATCGCCTACGTCGTAATTGCGCTCAGGAGGACTTAGTTTCCGAGAGGCGTAGGCTACTGGGTGAAGAAGCAACTTCGGTCCCTGTCTCTGGGAAAGAATAGCGCCTGTAGCAGATTCCGAGGCGTCCACTTCTAGAACAAAAGGTAGCGTAGAATCCGGATGACAAAGTACAGGTGCCGAGGTAAAGGCCGCTTTGAGTTTGATAAAGGCCTCCTGAGCCTCTTGTGGCCACTGAAAGCGGTGCCCCTGGCGGGTCAACTTGGTGATGGGAGAAACAATTGATGAAAAACCGATGATGAATCGTCTATAAAAATTGGCGAAGCCAATGAAGCACTGAACGCCCTTTTTGTCTGTTGGAGGTGCCCACTCCTGAATAGCACTGATTTTCTGGGGATCCATGGCTACCCCATTCACAGAAATGATGAATCCTAAAAATTGCACTGATGTCTTTTCGAACTCGCATTTTTCTGATTTGAGATACAGCCTGTGTTGCCTCAAGATGGTGAGAACCTGCCTGACATGTTGCCGATATAATTCTTTTGTGGCTGAAAAGATGAGAATATCGTCTAAGTAGACTACGAGGAAGTCATCTAAAAATTGTCGAAAAATGTCATTGACTAGATGCTGGAAGGTGGCGGGCGCATTACAAAGCCCAAAGGGCATGACCAGATACTCGAAGTGCCCGAATCTGGACCTGAACGCAGTCTTCCACTCATCTCCTGCCCTTATTCGGACCAAATTGTAGGCGCCCTGGAGGTCCAATTTAGAAAAAACCTGAGGTGATCGGAACCTTTGAAAGAGCTCGGGGATTAGAGGCAGCGGGTATCGGTTCTTGATGGTAATTCTGTTTAACTCCCTATAATCAATGCAGGGTCTAAGCGATCCATCTTTTTTCTCGACAAAGAAGATCCCCGCCCCCGCTGGCGAGGAGGAGGGACGGATGAACTTCTTTCTTAAATTTTCTTCAATATAGGCCTTGAGGGCCTTCAACTCAGTCTCTGACAAGGGGAATATGCACCCAAAGGGAATTTCAGATCCAGGCAAGAGGTCAATGGGGCAGTCATATGACCGATGTGGTGGGAGACAATCGGCTTGTTTTTTGTCAAAGACATCCTTGAAGTCTAGGTAGGCTGGAGGAGCATGCTGTAGGTCTTCAGGTGGAGTAGCTAACGTGGAGCAGGAGACTGGAACGGGTGCAAGGCAGTGCTGGGAACAGTAGGTGGAAGAAAAGCTGACTTCTTTCTTGAGCCAATCAATGCAGGGCAGATGAACTTGTAGCCAAGGGAGACCCAGAATGATAGGGAACATGGGGGACGGAATCAAGTCCAAACAGAGGAACTCCCGGTGCCCAGAATCTGAGATGGCACAAAGCGGAAGGGTTTCCTGGGTAATCAATCCGGAACGGGGGAGAGAGCCGTCAGCCAGATGAACTTGCAGCTGAAAATCCTTGGTACGGCAGGGGATACGCAGCTTTTGGGCCAAGGATGAGTCCAAGAAGCAGCTGCAGGCCCCGGAATCAATTATCGCCGGCAGACGTGTTGCCCCTTCCGGGAGCTGTAGGGAAAGAAAGAGGATAACATAAGTCTGAGCCAAACTGGTAACAGGGAAATTGATAGCAGATGGAGGTTTCGACTTACAAGGCCTTACTGGGCAGGTGCGCAAAAAGTGTCCGGCGGCTCCGCAGTACAGACAGAAGTTAGATTGACGCCTCCGGAGTCTCTCTTCTGGAGTCAGAGGGGCCCGTACTATACCAAGCTGCATCGGCTCTGGTTCGGGTAATGAGGTGTTTGGTGGAGCTGGGTGAGGCGGAGGTACTGGAGCATATCTTGGTGGAACCCAATTAGGCCGGTTGGACTGGAACCTCTCCGAACGACGTTCTCGAAGGCGCCTATCCAGCTGAGTGGCGGTTTGGATTAAATCCTCCAGAGAAGCAGGGGGTGCCGACCTTGCGAGCTCATCCTTTAGGTTCTCAGAGAGGCCCTGACGGTATTGGTACCTGAGGGCCAACTCATTCCAGCCTGTGTCAGCAGACCACTTTCTAAATTCGGCGGTGTAGTCTTCCACCGGCCGTCTCCCTTGATTCAAGTTGTGCAGAGTACCCTCTGCTGTGGCTGCACGTAGAGGATCGTCGTATAATTTCCCCATGTGGGTGAAGAAGGTGTCAATAGAGTCAAGTATTGGACTGCGTTGTTCCATTAAGGAGTGTGCCCATGCTTGAGGCTCATCAGAAAGGAGAGAGATTACGAATCCAACCTTAACAGCTTCGGTCACAAAAGTTCTAGGTTGCAAGGCCAGATAAAGAGAACAGGCATTCTTGAAAGCCCGGTATTTCCGGCGGTCACCTGAGAATCGCTCGGGCATGGAGACCCGAGGTTCGGGATTACTCCCCATCATGGCAGGGCTTGCAGGAGCTTGGGCAGCAGAAGGTCCGGGTGAAGAGGCTAGGGCTGCAGAGGATGGACCTGGGGAACCGGCCAGTTGTTGGAGGCGGCCATCAATCTGGAGGTAGCCTTCCTGAAGCTTCTGGACTGCCTCTGTTAAGGCGGAGACCTGTTGGCACAGCGTCTCAAA
Source organism: Rana temporaria (assembly GCF_905171775.1). Classification (NCBI taxonomy): domain Eukaryota; kingdom Metazoa; phylum Chordata; class Amphibia; order Anura; family Ranidae; genus Rana; species Rana temporaria. Next base: position 407,596,105 of record NC_053490.1, read on the forward strand.
GGGTGAGCGCGCCCTGTCGGTCTCAGACATCTGGCTGGCTTGTACTGTCAGAACCTGTACTCACCGAGACCGAGATGCTGAGGGCGGCTCACCTTTGCGACCCTGTGCAGACCCCTCCCTGGAGTTGGGACAGAGGAGGGACGGCACAAGGAGGCACCGGTGCCGGGAGCTGGTAGGCAGACTTGGTGCAGCTGACAGAAGCAGGGCAGGTGCAGAAGACTGGAGACAAGCGTTGGTCAGGCAGGAACTGGTAGGTAAGTCTGGTAGGGTCCACAGGAAACAAAGGCAAATCCGAGTCACAGGCCGAGGGTCAAGAGCAGGAGAGTTCAGAGGGAGTCCGTGAGAGCAAGCCAAGGTCAAGGGGCAGGAGACAACAGCAATCCAGGTAACGTTAGCCAAAGGGTCAGAGGTTACAGGTGAGAGGAGAGTCGTCAAGAATTCCGGGTCAAAACAGGCAGGTACGGCAACAGGTAAACACATAGGAGCTGAAGACAAGCCAGCAACTTGTTCAGGGGATGAGGCCAGTTTAAATAGGAGAGTCAGTCCTCTGATTGGCCACAGAGCTGTCACGTGCACGCCCGTGCGCGCGTCCACGCACACGGTGCGCCGCTGTACCGCGCATGCGCGCGCACATATTGCGCCCGGACGTGCGCCAGTGCCCAGTTGCCCCGCGCATGCGCGGGAGCTCAATGGAGCCGGGAATGGAGCCCTGACATGAATACAACAAAACTTCCCATAGTCCATTGCCTTGCAGGAAAAATGCACACTAGACTGAGAGAGGTAACATAACCACAAAGAATACGACCTTAGGTGAGGGTAGGAAAAGGATATCTCTAGTGGGTTAAGAAGGCAGTTTCTGAAGCTTATAGAGAACTAAATTGTCATGGAGAAATAAATATTTCACCTTCTGTGTTATACTGTATGCATGTTGGTGATGGTGAAGTCCTTTAACCAGACCTTCATCATACGAAAACAGCCCCTGACAGATCACTACAACTGGCTGCTGCTGGTACCATGTGTTCGCTGTGACCAATCACAGCAGATCGCATGACATCTGCAAACAATGAATGACTTCCTTTTTTGCCATTCATTGTATATGATTGTGTTGCTAGCTGCGATTTGTCAAAGTGATCAAATGGTACAGACAGGTCCAATCAACTACAGCTAATCACAACAATGCACACTTAATGAAGCAATTTTATTCAGGAAATATGGTTGCTTATAACAGTGAAATTCTAAATGTTTTAGTATAGCTTTAGTTGAAACTGATCAATTATAAAATACACTTAGTGCCATCATCCAGAATAAATGATGCAAAAATGGGACCAGATGAGCATAGGGTGACGGGCGGCTGCTAGTGCCGTCTAACCCGTGAAAGATCACCAGTCAGGAAGGAGTTGACTAGGACTTTTCTGGGCACTGATAACACAACAAAAGATTAACATAAAAAAAAATGTATTAACATAAAAAACTGTACAATGTTAAAAACATTTAAGCCAAACCCCAATAATGAGAAACAGCATAGTAATAACCGAGAACCGTCATATATCTGTTGGAGTGGAGAAGGCCAAGACCTCGACCGGTTTTGCGGTGATACAGCTTCTTCAGGAGGATCTGTATGATATACAATACAGTTTACAAAACTAGCAACAATGTATACAAACAAAGTAAATATATAGTTAAAACATTTTAACATCATGAAAACAGTCAATTGTCAAAAAGCAGAAAGTCTAACTGCTCACCAAATTGAGTTCATGGACCATGCTTCGGCTCAAATAAGTACCTCCCATGGCGAACGAGGGGGAATCATGTGACACGCTCTAATAAGATAAATAACTTTATTAAGCGGTGCTAAATACCATAATTATTCTTTTTGGGTCCACCACGTGAGGATATGGGCAGGTAAAGGAAGGGGATGGGAAGAAAGGGGGAAGAGGGGAAAGCAAAAAAGATGGACAGAGAGGGGAGGTGGGGAGGGGAAGAGGGATGGGAAAAAGGGAGGCGTGAGAAAAAAGGAAAGAGAAAAAGAAAGAGAAAAAAAGGGAAGGAGGGGAAGGAAGGGAAAAGAAAGGAGAAAGGGAACAAGGAATAAGAAAGGAAAGGGGGAGGAAGGGGGGAACCGAGCGTGGGAAAGAGGTGTAAAAATGGGGAGTGAGTGAGGAAGAGAAAAGGGGGGGGGGAAGAAAAGAAAGGGGTAAAAAAGTTAGAAAGGAAGGGGGAGAGGGTGGGTGGAAGGGGAAGGAAGAAGGAACGGAAACAAACAGAAAAAAAGGAAAATAGGGGAAAGAGGGGGGAGGAGGGAAGGAGGAAAGAAGGAGGGAAGGGGGAGATTGAGAGAGGAGAGGGAAAGAGAATAGCAGAAATTGTCAGAGAAAAAAGAAAAAGGGGGAGAAAAAGGGAGGGAAAGGGGGGAGGAAGGGAAAAACAGGGGAAAGGGGAAGGGAGAAAGGAAAAGAAAGAGGGATAAGGAGATACATGTCAAAGATCGAGTCTACCCAACTAGTTTCGCCAATCATTGGCTTCGTCAGGGGATTTAAGACTAGACTAGTGAATGACTCTGAAGAAATAGAACAAAAATAATTTAACAATTTCATCAAATTCATTATAATACAATTATACATTTAAACAGTTGAAACAATTTTCTCTCCCTGAAACTTCTATCTCAACATATATTTTGTTGCTAGTACCGGTCTATATTTAGATACCATAGAACTTATCTACTTTTGGTTTTTCTTTAAAGGAATTAAAAAAAAATAGCAATTTGTGCAATCCTGGCGTCAGTGCTGTATTCCACTGCAAACCTAGACCCTAACTCTGCCTTATAACCAGCTGATCTGGAACCAATCTGTAAGTCCCTCTTTTTAGCCTTAAACTTTTTGGGCTCTTTCCATTAAACACCTGTATTAACAGGTGCTGTCATTTGATACTCTATTCAATGATTTTGATACGTTTTATTTATTTCTTTTTTTAGACACATACTAACTGCTGTTAGTCCAGTAACCCTGCATGTTTCTCCCTTTCTTTTAACTGCCAGTCTTTTGAGGTAGGTCCTAACCAATATTGTCGTGCTACCTGCTATGTGCTATATATCATGATTAATATTTCAGCTATTGAAAGCTTCCTTATTATGTGGTGTGGCCTGTCCTCATTATGATTCGTCTCATTGTTCATTTACAGCCACTGCTGTGGGTCATTGGATCCGCATCCACCCTGGGGGGATTCCTGCTCGGTTTGCATGGGGAGCACAGGGTAGGTTTTGTCATCCGATCTGCCCTACAGGGAAATTAGTGCCTACCGACTCCTAGTTTGGGGGTTTCTTTGTGGGGCCCCTGTGGGAGGAGGGAGAGAGATTTCTTGGACTATATTGTACGGTATCTTGGTTCTTGATGCCTCGCCACTTGTCCTAGCCAAATTATATATGTTGCAACTGTTTAAATGTATAATTGTATTATAATGAATTTGATGAAATTGTTAAACTATTTTTGTTCTATTTCTTCAGAGCCATTCACTGAGACGGTCTAGTCTTAAATCCCCTGACGAAGCCAATGATTGGCAAAACTAGTTGGGTAGACTCGATCTTAGACTTGAATCTCTATGTATTGCTCCCACGTTCTGACTTGCTCTGTTACAATGCTTGAACCAACAAATTGTATTCTTTTGTAATTAATAAAACTTTTTTACTTTTATATTATCTAATGTGTTTTGGTTTCTATTTGCTGGCACCGCAATAATCCAATTTTCCCTTGCTACAATTAAATTAAGGGATGAGGTGCCGTATCTTCATTAGGACTATCGGCCACTAACCTTTCAAAGAGGGATAAGATGAAGGACAGGGGGAAGGGAAACATGGGAATTGTGTAAGAAAGGAAGAAGGAACAGAGAGAAGGAAATAAAAGGAAAGAGGGGATGAATGAAAGGACAGAATGGAACCTGCACCATAGTATAAACGATCACAGAAGTGGACATAAATCTTACCAAAATGAAAGTAGTCAGAGCTAAGATTACTGGGGCAAGAGTGCAGGAGTAAGCAAATTGGCAAAAATGATAAAACAGCGCGTTGAAGAAAGCTGTCACCACAAGCATTAGGATAGGTGCAAACAAATCCAATTGCTGATGAAAGAAAGGGGAGAAAAACGGACACTGGTGTAATACTATATAACAAGTGATCCATTAGGATAAGTAGGGCAGAACTTACCTCTGTTAGGCTCCTGCAATGTGTAGCCCCAGGGAGAGGACGGTTCACAGCTCACAGAACGGCTCAAAAGGAGCGTTTAAATGTGAGATCCCCGGGCGTGTCATGCGTCACGCCGCTCAGGTGTGCGGTACTTAACGCGGGCAGGGCCAGCCATCCACACTGCACAACATAGGGACCCAGTGCACAAGTGTGCAGCGGCAAGACCCATTGGCCTGAGTCCAGGTCAGCCACTGCGCGTCTGGAGCAACCATTGGAGCTCCAGACCCGGATGTACACTTGTTCGCCAATGGGGTGAAGCACAGAGCCTCGGCCAAGGTCACATGACATAGGAGGGCAGAAAAACAATAACAAAAGCTGAAAACAATCGTAAATCAACATAATTACAGAAATACAAGGGGAAAAAATTATACTTTTAGCTATTAATATCATTAGAGGAATAACCCCTAAGAAATCGCCATAAATGGATTGAGGCTATAGAAAGGGGATATATACAGAGGGGGGACAGAAAGACAGGAAGTCCCATAAAGCACTGAAACAACATAAGGGTGAATGCATGACAACAACGGGGGCATATCAGCAGCAGGAATGTGGCAAACATAAGGAAAATATAAGAAAACAATAAGAAAAAAATAAAATAAAAAAAAAGGACAAAAAAGGAAAAGGAGAGAAGGAGGGGAAAAAAAGGGGCAAAGCCATAAAATTTATTAGAGAAAGGGTTTGTATGAATTCATCTCATTCAAGCCGGGAGGTGTGGTGGCATTGAAACGTTCTATCCACAGGGTTTCCCTCTGTAGGATAGCTCTATCCCAATCACCACCATGTGGACTTGGTTTAATAACCTCCAATACCAGAAACCGGACCATGGATAAGTCATAGCGATGGTAAAGGCCAATGTTGCGTCCAATGGTGGTAAGTTTACCACTACCAGAGCAGTATAAATGATCGCCAATGCGTTGTCTGAACTCCCTGATAGTTTTTCCTATATAAAAGGCTTGGCGTTTACATACCATGAGATAAATAACGCCCATGGTACTACAATCGGCATGTGTAGAGGGACGGAAGCATTCACCATTGGGAAGGGTAAAGCCTCCGCCCTCTAACACCCAAGGGCAACAAGGGTAGTTACCGCACTGGAAGGTACCATTGGGTCCGTATTTAGGAACATTTTGGGATGAATAATTACTTTGGGTGAGACGGTCTCCTAATGAATGGACTCTATGGAAAACAAGTTCCGGATTTGGTTTAACATGTTTCTGCAGAGTGTTATGTTCAGTGAGTATGTGCCAATGTGTGGTTAAAATGGTTCGGAGTGTGTTATGATGGGCAGAATAACTAGTGATAAATCTAACTGACTCTTGGGTCAATTTAGGTTTAGACAGGCCATATAGCAAAGAATGTCTGGAGCGAAGGCAAGCCTTGTTATAGACTTTCTTGAGATTGGTGCGTGAGTAACCTCTTAACAATAATCGCTCACGCAGAGCGTCAGCCTGGATCTTAAAGTCGCTCTGTAGTGTGCAGTTCCTACGAATGCGCAAATATTGCACAAATAGGATGCTGCGTATCAATGGTTTAGGGTGAGAACTTGTTGCATATAGCAGAGTGTTACCTGCCGTTGGTTTGCAGTAGAGGTTAGTACTTAAAGTGCCATCCACGTGCTTGACCCGGACATCATTAATCTTAAGTTAAAGTTATTATCGTTAAGTAAATGAACAAATTCCAATAACAAATCAGTTGTCCTGGTCCAGATCAAAAATAGATTGTCAATATATCTGTACCAAACTAGTATATTCTTCAGAAATTCTGCATATTTGTCATCGGCATTTAAACATCGTTCCCAACCACCCAAATAGAGATTGGCATAAGCCGGGGCACACAAAGTCCCCATTGCAACCCCTTGGGTCTGCAAAAAGAGTTGATCGTTAAAAGTGAAGTAATTCTTAGTTAGAATAAAATGTAACAACTTAAGGATAAACTCATTGAGTGGCCATGATGTCCTCTTTTGCTCATGTAGGAAGGAACCAGCCATTCGGACTCCCTGCTCGTTGGGGGATGCCCGAGTATAAGGCCTTGACATCGATAGCCACAAGCAGGGCGTCCGAAGGGACCTGGATCCCCTCAAGATGTCTCAACAGGTTAGTGGTGTCCCTGATGTAAGAAGGCAAACTAACTACATGTGGCATTAAAAATGCATCAACGAACTTGCTAGAATTATCCGTAAGAGACCCCATCCCTGATACGATCGGTCCACCGGGGGGGTTAAGAATGTTCTTGTGAGTCTTAGGCCGCGTACACACGGTCGATCCATCCGATGAGAATGGTCCGACAGACTGTTTTCATCAGTTCACCGTTGAAGCAGACTGATGGTCTGATGTGCGTACACACCATCATTTCCAAAACCGATCGGGTCAGAACGCGGTGATGTAAAACACACGACGTGCTGAAAAAAACGAACTTCAATGCTTCCAAGCATGCGTCGACTTGATTCTGAGCATGCGCGGGTTTTGAACCGATGCTTTTGCGTACTAGCCATCGGTTTTGACCTATCGTTCAGCCGTCCATCGGTTCGATTTTAAAGCAAGTTCTCTTTTTTTGGACCAAAGGACAACAGACCGATGGGCCGTACACACGGTCAGTTTGTCTGATGAAACTGAACTTCAGTCCGTTTTCATCGGTTTGGCCCGACTGTGTGTACACGACCTTAGGTAAAGAATACAAATTAGGGATGCAGGGAAATTTGGGAATTAAGAACTCCAGTGTGTCCTTGTCAATGAGGCCCAAAAAGAGGGCCCCAGTGCAAAGGACCTGGAGTTCAGAAAAAAAGGTAGAAACTGCAGAATGTGGAATAGGACTATACCAATCAGGGTTGTTCAGAATGGAGACACACATGTTTTGATAAAAATCATGTGTCATAAGGACGATGTTACCGCCCTTATTTGATTGCTTAACAACCAAATCTGAACATTTACGTAAGGACTTTAAGACTTTGGTTTAATTGGTGGTCAAATTGGGGGAAATGTTCTGCCACTCCTGTCGCTTGAGGTCCCGGATAGTGGCCTGAACAAACGCCCAAATGGCAGGGCATGTCATTAGGTCATGGAACCTCCGCGAACGGAGTCAAAATGGTTTAGATAAACAATTCAGGCATCATTCAGATATCATCTTTTACAGCCATCGATTCTCTGCACTGTAAGAACAATAATAGCAGAAGTTTAGCCACTTGATCATTCTTACAGGAAGTGGGAGGGGACATCCCCCCTCCCACTGCCCCCCGGTGCTTCTTGGGGCTCGCCCGTAGAATATGGGTGAGCCCAAAAAACAATCCACTGCCATCGGACATTGTTCATAGAGATTTCTGGTGACCAGATGGTCCCCAGTCATCTCTATGACTTTCGGAGGGCCGGATGCGACGTTATAAAGTCACGTTCGGTCAGAAAGAAAGAGATTGTTCAAGCCTGGAGGAGAGATGTGGGGTCTTATAGATCTCATATCTCTCCATAAAGAGGACCTGTCACACACCATTCCTATCACAAGGGATGTTTACATTCCTTGTAAAAAAAACAAGAAGAAAAGTATAAGAAACAACAAAAAAATTTAATATTTAAAGCGCCCCCATCCACGTGTGCTCATGGCACAGAAGCAAACGCACATGTAAGTTACACCCGCAATATGTTCAAATGTCAGGTATTGCCGCATGCGTTAGAGCGAGAGCAACAATTCTAGCACTAGATCTCCTTTATAACTCTAAACTGGTAAACTGTAAAAAAAAGTACCAAAGTTTGGTGCCATTCCAGAAGTGTGCGCAATTTTAAAGCATGACATGTTAGGTATCTATTTACTCAACGTAACTTCATCTTTCACATTATGCAACATTGGGCTAACTTTACGGTTTTGTTATTTTTTATTCATGAAACAGTTTTCTTTCCAAAAAAAAACATGTGTGAAAAATTGTTTCAGAAATACCTTGTGACATAAAAAGTTACAACAACCGCCATTTATTCCCTAAATACATTTTCCAGCAAAAAAATTATGGTTTTTACATGTAGGAGAGGAGTGCCAGAATAAGCCCGGTATGAAAGTGGTAAAATACCATGGAATTTTTACTTTCTAAAAAGGGGTAATTTGGGGGATATTTGTACTGTCCTGTTCGGGCCTCCAGAAATTAGATAGGCCATTAGTACATTAGGATTGATCAGTTTTCAAATACCATAGTTTGTGGACTTCAGAACTTTCCTACAGACTAATTAATAAACATTGATTTGGGTTATTTTCACCAAAGAAATGTAGCAGAATACAGTTTGGCCGGAGGTTGTGGGGGTCTGCAGACAGGGGGCTTATCAAAATCTGGAAGACCCCTTTAACAAGGGGGCCCCAGATTCCACCACCACCTATATGAATGGGTATGGGGTACATTGTTCCCCTAAATGTTCACCCAAAAAGTGTCAAAAAAGTAAAAATTAAAGTTTGGGACAATTCCATTATTATAAAAAAAATGTCCCACAATGTCCCTTCATCTTCAATCACAGAGCCAATGCTCCAGAGAAAAATAATGGAAAAACTTTGCCTCGATGGGAGGCGTGCCCCCTACTGCAGTCTTTTTGCGAAGACAGCTGTTATATAGCTGAGGGCGGGGCCACCCGGTGACGTATACAGGTGACCCCACCTCCTCTGACATCAGAAGGGGCACGCACACCCACTTACGTCACCGGGTGGCCCCACCCTCATATAAAAATAGCTGTTAGCGCAAAAAGGTTGCAGTGGCAAAACGCCTCCCATTGAGGCAGAGTTTTTCTTTCTTTTTTGTGATCGAAAATAAATTTAAATTGCTGGGCATTTTCTTTTTTTAATAAAGGAATTGTCAAAAACTGCTGTAATTTTTACTTATTTTGTGAATGTGTAGGGGTACAATGTACCCGATACCTATTCACATGGGGGGCGGAATCTGGGGATCCTGTTTTTAAAGGGGGCTTCCAGATTCCGATAAGCCTTCCACCCGCAGACCCCTGCAACCACCGGACAAGGGTTGTGGGGCAATGTGTTTTGGGGGGAATCCCAAAGCACCCTCCCCATGTTTAGGGCATTTGGCCTGGTACGGTTCAGGAGGGGTTCAGGAGGGGGGCACTCTCTCATCCATCCCCCCTTTTCCTGCAGCGTGCCAGATTGCATGCTCAGATAAGGATTGGGTATGGATTTTGGGGGGGACCCCAAACATTTTTATTTTCAAATTTTGGCGGGGGGTTTTCCTTAACCCCTTCAATACAGGGCTTTTAATCCCACCTCCATACCAGGCCTATTCTGGCACTTCTCTCCTACATGTACAAATCATCATTCTTTTGCTAGAAAATTACTCAGAACCCCCAAACATTATATATGTTTTTTTAGCAGACACGTTAGGAAATAAAATGGCGGTCATTGCAACTTTTTATCTTGCACAGTATTTGCGCAATCATTTTTCAAACGCCTTTTTTTGGGGAAAAAATGGTTTCATGAATTAAAAAATAACAAAACAGTAAAGTTAGCCCATTTTTTTGTAAAATATGAAAGATGATGTTACGCCGAGTAAATAGATACCTAGCATGTAATGCTTTAAAATTGCGCACACACATGGAATGGCGCCAAACTTTGTTACTTAAAAATCTCCACAGGCGATAATGAAATTTTTTACAGTTTACCAGTTTAGAATTACAGAGGAGGTCTAGTGCTAAAATTGTTGCACACGCTCTAACGCACGCGGCGATACCTCACATATGTGGTTTGAATGACGTTTACATAAGTGGGCAGGACTTACGTGTGCGTTCGCTTCTGGGCACGAGCTACAGGGGACAGGGGCGTTTTAAAAAATGTTTTATTTATTTATTTTTTATTTTACTTATTTATTTATTTTTTCACTTTAAAAAAAAAAAAAATTGATCACTTTTATTAATATTACAAGGAATGTAAACATCCCCTGTAATAGAAATAATGTGTGACACGTCCTCTTTAAAGGATAGATGCAGGGTCAATAAGACCCCACATCTCTCCTCCAGGCTGGAAAGCATGAGATCGTGAAAATGTCACCGATCTCATGCTTACTAGCTGCAATTGCGGCTTTGTTTACTTCCGGGTACCCGGGCGTGATGTTATCACATCACGCCCGGGCCTCTGACGGTCATAGAGATGACTGGTGACCATCTAGTCACCAGTCATCTCTATGCTTCCTATCCGGCGCAGGGCGATCTTTTCTCCAGGCCCCCAATGGCACGGGAGAGCCCAGAGAAGCACCAGATGGCGTCGGGAGGGGGGGTATCCCCTCTTAGCCGCCTCTATGATTGTTCTTATGGTGCGCAGGATCGCCGCCGGAACACAATGATATCTGAATGATGCCTCTAGCTGCAGGCATCATTCAGATATCACCACACAAAGTCCAGGACATCATATGACGTCCACCCGGGATGGGAGATCCCCTTTGTGGATGTCATATGACTAAGTGCATAACCAATTAAGGACTGAGCCTCTTTCTGAGATTTGTTGTTTACAAGTAAAAAACATATTTTTTTGCTAGAAAATCACTTAGAACCCTCAAACTTTATAAAAAAAAAGATTCTTACACCCTAGAGAATAAAATGGCGGTCATTGCAATACTTTATGTCATACCATATTTGCGCAGCAGTCTTACAAGCGCACTTTTCAGGAAGTACACTTTTTTTAATTAAAAAATAAGACAGCAGTAAAGTTAGCAGTAAAGTTAGCCCATTTTTTTATATATTGTGAAAGATAATGTAATGCCAAGTAAATTGATATGCAACATGTCATGCTTCAAAATTGCGCCTGCTCTTGGAATGGCGACAAACTTTTAACATTACAAATCTCCATAGGCGACATTTAAAAAATTCTACAGGTTGCAAGTTTTGAGTTGCAGAGGAGGTCTAGGGCTAGAATCCGCCAGAGAGACCACTATTATTGGAAATTGGACCGCCCCCTGAAGTAGAGGATACCTGGGTTATGGCAGCTAGCTACTGCCATAACAAAGATATCCCTCTTTAAACAGTCAATGTTTATTGGGATTCGGTGGCCTGGAAATGGTTAAAATCCGTACCAGACCCGAAGGGCCTGTCTATATCTTAAAAAGATATCTGTATTTATTCCTTCTTCTGTCTGGGAAAAAAATATTTTGGTCTAAAATACAGTCAGATTGTTCCGGCTCAAATAATCTTAAAAGCAGATCCCTGCATCAACATCGACGGTGCCCCATCGAGACACTGTATTCTGACAGGGGTCCCCTGATCATATACTGATCATTGCTTGCAGCCATCAGCTGCAAGTGCTGATTAAATGCTGTTTTTTAATTATGACCGTTCAACATTTTGAACAGACAGCTGTACACATGGACTGAAAGTCAGCCAGCTCCTGCTGAACCGGCTGATTTACGACTCGTATGTACCAGGCTTTAGTCTTCAGTCTTAAAAAATAGGCCATCATTTATCTTTTTTTATTCATGAAATGTGCCTGCTGTTTTCCTTAGAAATAGCAGAATATCAAAAAGACTTGAAAAACTCTGCAGCAAATTTGAACTATAACACATTTAGTAGAACTTTGTTTACAATTTTCAAACTTTACAAACAAATTTGATGAATACCCTGTGAGCCAAACCCAGACATATTCATGTATCTTTGATAATGAGTAACTATGGAGCAATCAAGAGAAGACATATGTAGACAGTGATAATAAAAAAAAAATAAGAGAGACTGAGACAATATAAAAAGGAGTTTAAAAAAAATATGGATACATTAGTTATTTTAAATCATTGTTGTTATTGTATCCCTTAGTGCTCTTTTATACAGCTGTTTAATAACGTAACATATCTGATAATTCAACACTTGTTCAAGTTGCATTATGGTTGGCTGTTAAATTATTCCTGAGTTCTTTACCTAGTTCATAAGTCATGCTGTGGTCAGGTAGGCATCTCTATCAGTTCTAAGCATCTAGGAGCTGCCTTAGGAAATAGAAAGATTAAAAGCTACAACCTCTGTATTCCCTAGCTGTATCTGTCACCCTGGGCACCTCGGCATTCACTCACTTAAAACATCCATTCTACTTCTAACATTCTACTGCAAGAAGTACTCTCTGCTAGAAGTCTTTAAAATGAGCTATATCTATTTTCCTTGTAGACAGCAAGTTACTATCTAGTTCATGACAAATTCTTTTGATCTTTTTTATGAAAAATCTTATTGATTTCTTGTTGGGATATTAGTTATAGAATTTCAGTTTTCCTTTGTAAAGAATTCCCCAAATAAACACATTGTTTGTTTTGAAAAGTTAGTCCTGTGTAATATGAAGCAGCTTTGGCACTTTTCAGACACCCGTTCTTGCTTTGTAAACTGTTAAACTTACTAATACATGGGATATTTTTATTTTATTTATTACAGGTACTTTTAGTATGTATATCATCCTTAATTTATATAGCGCTTTACATACAGTATATATTGTACATTCACATAAGTCCCTGCCCTTAGGGAGCTTAAAATCTACGGTCCCCAAATCACATTCATACATACACATACTAGGAAAAATGTAGACAGAAGTTAATTAACCTATCAGTATGTCTTTGGAGTGTGGGAGGAAACCCACACAGGCACACGGAGAACATGTAAACTGCGTGCATGCAGTTTTGTGGTTGGGATTCGAAGCGATGACCCAGTCGCTGCTAGGTGGAAGTGCTAACCACTTAGCCCCTGTGCTTCTGTAAATGCTGATGAAGTGAAGGATTAAAGCCTATTTCTATCCAAAAGTATTACAGTGGAACCTCGGATTGCAAGTAACGCGGTTAAGGAGCGTTTCGCAATACGAGCACTGTATTCTTAACAATCCTGACTGCAAGTGTGTTGTCTTGCAAAACAAGCAGCATTCAAGACACAGTGGTGTGTAGTACCATATTTGGCCTGGGGGGGGGGGCACGGAAGCCGGGCGGAGCCGTTTGGAAATGCTCAGACAGACTCGGAAATATGCCATTCCCGAGCCTTTCCGAGGTTTGCCGAGGTAAGCCGAGCTGTCCTCGGGCCTTTCCATGTGGTCCCGAGGCTCTACGGTGCCCCCACCTCTGGCCGCATGTGGTATTGCATGCCATTGAAGACAATGTGGAACAAATAATTTTCGTTTCCATTGACTTCAATGGGGAAATTTGCTTTGATATGCGAGTACTTTGGATTACGAGCATTCTCCTGGAACGGATTATGCTCATAATCCGAGGTTCCACTGTATTTATCTGTTTGGTCAGATCTATATAGTGTGTAGATGGGTTGGGATCTTTATCAGCTTTTATTTCTGCTTGTGAATGCTTTCACCTTGACCAATTGTTGTCTGTCATGCATAACAGGAAGTGAAACAAGAACCCTCCATTTGTTGTCTACTGGGCACAATACAGAATAAGTGAGGGAAAATCTATCCAATAAAAGCACAGACAGCAATAAAAAAAATCTAGCATAGACTGGAAGGTGTAGAACCTCTCAGAGATGTTTTTGCTTGTTGCTTTTGCTTTCTCTAACATAATGTCTAGGTGATAGGCATCAGACCAGTGGCAGGTGGTGCTAAACTTTTTTAGGGGGTGGCAAACACCCCACCCCAGGTCAAGCCAATTAGAGTTAGGTGCCCTACATGCATTCCTGGATGCAAACTAGGGAGCGGCACACCTTCACCCCTTATGAAATGTCCTCACTGGGGTAAAATTAACCACTCAAAATTGAATAGATTTGTAACCTGCCTAACCTTATCCAAAACTAAAAAGAAACTGGGTAGCGCTGGTCTTTAGGACCAATTGCTGTTGGAGCTTTTCTTTCTATAACTTGTTCATAAGCCTTATTTTCTGGTTCCTGGCCCACTCCATGATACTTGCTGCCTCCTTGAGCATGTTTTCCTGGGCTTATTTGGCTTTTCGCCTCTCTGTGCCACTCCTTTTTATGCCTTTATGTTTGGGCTGCTTTTCCTTAAGCTACTCCTTTTACTCTTCTTCCCTCCCTTTCTTTTTGCTCCTGCCCCCCCTCCTTGCCCTTTTCTTTCTGCCCACCCCCACGATCTTCTGCTCCCCTATTCTGAACAATGGATGGCCTATAATGACAATTTGAACCTGGACCGCGCCTTGCTCTCGACATGACGACACTGATGTGATTCTCCACCACCGACCTACAACTGTCTCCCACAGGATTCCCCTTCCCCTAAACCCCTCTCACCCTTTTTTCATTTCTTTCATTCTCTTTCTATCTTTTATTGTGTATTTTTTTTTTTTAACAGAAAATAGTTTTATTAGACAAATCAGCATTACAGTACAGATACGTCACAGAAATTACAGCAATGTAGAAATCAGAGTGTCAGGAAAGGAGTGTACATCACTTCCAGGGTCAGAACCCAAGCAATCGGTAGCAATGAGGATAGGGTAAATATCAAACATACATAACAAATATATCTTATCAGGTACGCCATGGCTACTTCAAACAACCAACAACAGTATCATGGGGGGGGGGGACCAAAATAACAACCCTCAAGGGAGGGCCAAATGTCCTGCACATTCAGTCTGGAGGGGGTCAAGGGCAGCGCGGGTCTCCATCCAGGCAGACCAGATTTTGTCAAACTTCCCCAGGCATTGTCTATTCTCATAAGTCAACCTGTACATATGCAGGACTAAATTCACAGAGCGCTGCCAGGAAGCACAGGTGGAGGGGTCCTCAGATCTCCATTTCAGCAGAATTTCTCATCTAGCATAAAATAGGGAGAAGGTCAGGCGTAGTTTACAGTACCTGTCTCCCTCCACATCCCCCAAATGGCTCAGAAACAGAACTGTCGGTTCGACCGGGATGTTCGTCCCACTCACATCAGACAGCCTGGAGGCAACCGCCGTGCAATATGGCCGGAGTTCTGGACACGACCAGACCATGTGCCAGAACGTACCTATGTCCTGTTTACACCTTTGGCAATTAGGATCCCGTAACAGGTAGACACGGCCAGCCTCTGCGGGGTATAGTAGCCCCTGTGGAGAAATTTGAACTGTATAAACCTGTCCTTTTCAGCAATCATGGAGGGAATATACAAGGAGATGCAGTCCTCCCACCCCTTCTCCCCTAAGGACGGTATATCGGCACTCCACTTATCCCAGGATTTGGTAAGTTTGGTGTCATATGCCACAGTGAGATATAGGTACAGGGACGAGAGAGGGCATTCCATTACACTAGAGGCCAGGAGTCACTCTATATCAGGGATCTGCAATTAGCGGACCTCCAGCTGTTGCAAAACTACAAGTCCCATCATGCCTCTGACTCTGGGTGTCATACTTGTGGCTGTCAGAGTCTTGCTATGCCTCATGGGAATTGTAGTTCTGCAACAGCTGGAGGTCCGCTAATTGCATATCCCCGCTCTATATAGTCAGACTCCAAAGTTAGGGGGTCAGGAAATTGGGCCTTAAAAGAATGTTTAAGCTGCCAGAAACAGGCATGGCGTTGTCTCAATGCCTGGGAGGGCATAAGTCTACCCTCGAGGACTATATGGCACAAAGTGATGATACCCTTCTTTGCCCACAGGGAGGGGTCTGGAATGCTATTCAGGTGGGGTACAATAGGGTTACCCCACAGGGGCATGTGCGGTGACATGTGGGCAGGCCTCCTATAGATGGTTCGAGCCTCCTGCCAGACTTTAACTGTGGTCCGCATGAGGGTCGTCATAGAGGGGCCTCAGAATGGCAGGTTACTCAGGGCTGCATAGGAGCCCAGGATAGCCGCCTCCAGGGTGACCGCCAGGTTTTGTCTGGGCTGGGAGAACCACCACTGTACCGTAACCAGCACTACCACCCAATAGTAGAGTAAAAAGTTTGGGAGTGCCAGTCCCCCACCAGACAGGGGAAGGTATAGAACCTGTCTCTCTACCCGATGGGGTCGTCCAGCCCACACAAAGGATATTAGCAGGCCCTCCAGTCTCCTAAAGAACATCCTAGGAATATGCAAAGGAGTATTACAAAAGAAATATAAAAACTTCAGGAGGAAAATCATTTTTAGAATATTAACTCTTCCCACTGGCGTCAGGGGGGAGAGAGTGCCACACCGCACATTTGGCCATCAGATGGGTCATGGGTGGTTGAATGTTCCCACTCACATAGTCACCTGTCCTACCACAAATTTTAATTCCCAGGTAGGTAAACTCATCCACCCACTGAAGCGGTGTGTGTGTCGGGGTTCGCAAGACCGAGGAGTGCAGCGGGAACAGAAACGATTTGTCCCAGTTAATGTAGATGCCCGAATACTGGCCAAACTGATTGATGAGATCTAAGGCCACTTGTAAGGAGGAGGAGGCATCCGCCAAGTAGAGCAGGGTATCATCCGCATACAAAGATAGCTTCTCCTCAATCGGGCCTATCTGCATTCCCCGAACCCTTGTCTCCGCTCTCAACAATATTGCAAAGGGGTTCTTTGGCCACGGCAAACAAACCCGGGGAGAGGGGACACCCCTGCCTCGTGCCACGACCCAGTTGGAATACCTCAGAAAGGCAGCCGTTAGTTCTAATTCTAGCTGAGGGACAGGTGTATAACATGCGTACCCATTTCGTGAAGATCGGTCCAAACCCGAAACTAGAGAGCACTTCCCACAGGTAACCCCACTTGATGGAGTCAAAAGCTTTCTCCACGTCGAGTGAGGCCCCCACACCCGCCGACCCACCCTCGGCCCTATAAATGTGAGTGAGGAGGCGGATATTGATATCCGATCCCCTATCCAGCATAAAGCCTGTCTGGTCCGAGTGTACCAGAGCAGTTATGACCAAGTTCAGCCTGTTAGCAAGGATTTTGGCCAGGATTTTTGCATCCACATTTAGCAGAGAAATTGGGCGGTACGAGGAGCATAGGGTAGGATCCCTCCCCGGCTTCGGAATTACCACTGTAACCGCATCTCTCATGGTGTCAGGGAGCCTCCCCAGCCGCGACGATTCAGTGAAAATGGAGTGGAATCGAACAACGAGATCCTCAGCGTAATGCTTGTAGAACTCCACAGGAATTCATCAGGCCCTGGCGTTTTACCTGTTTGCATGGATTTTAGGGCCCGCTGGATTTCCGTCACCGCGATGGGAGCATCAAGCTGTGTGCGGTAGGTCGGTGTTAGTATTGGTATATCAATGTCCTCCAGGTAGTCCCGGAGGTCCGGAGCCTCATAGTCCGTATTGATTCCTTCCGGGGAACAGACCAGTTCCCCCCGTGGGGCCCATAATACTCGGGACACACATCCCCCCGCCTGTTCCCTAGAAAGCCAGGCCAGCAATCTCCCAGACCTCTCTCCCTGCTCAAAAATCCGCTGGGATTTTTTGTAAGGGCGGTACGGAGACTAAGGACCTCCCCAGTCAGAAGCTGCAGTTGGGCATAATGTTGGGGATCCCGGGACCTAATAAAAATTTTCTCCGCCCTGGCCGCCTTTTTCTCCACCCCCACCAGCTCTCCCCTGCACTCCCTACGAACTTTGGAAATGATGGTCTGGTAGTGTCCTCTCGTGGAGGCCTTAAAGGCATCCCACACAATTGCGGCATCAGCCGTGCCAGCATTAGCTGCCCAGTAACCCACCAGCTCAGCCTGAAACTGAACATCCACATCAGTATCTGTAACCCAGAACCTTGACAGTCTCCACAGTCAAACATCAGGGCCCATTGAAAGATCAAGGGTCAGGAGCATTGGAGCATGGTCAGAAATCCCCCGGGGCAGTATACATATGTCCGTGACTCTCGGCAGGATCGGGCCCCCCCGCATAAACCAGATCAATGCGGGAGAACGTCCTGTGGGAGGCTGAGTGGCATGTCTAGGCCCGAGCCTGAGGGTGTTTCCACCTCCACACATTTGTCAATCCATATGTAGCGCCCCCTTTACTTTCGGTAAGGGCACTACGCTAAAGTTAGTGGGAGAATGAGAGAGATAAGTTGCTCTCATTCTTAATTTTGTTAAATTTGGCTGTCGCCAAATCCTGGATTGTCCTGTGGGTCAGTCTGTGCGTCCAGAGATACGGTCTCATCTCTGGACGGCAGATGGCGCCAGAGGGATCTAGGTGGAGCTGCTTCTTCCCAGCAGCAAATGAGAGGAGTTGAGCCTCGCTGTGCATGCTGGGAGGGGGTATTTCTGTGGCGGAGGCCGTTGTTCTGGGTTCTTCATGGGTTCCTGGTTCCAGGTGCGGCACCCACCTTTAGGGTGTGCGCACATTGCGGGGCCCCACCACTATGGCCTACCTGGCCTGGGGTTCCAGACTCTGGGCCCTCCTGGCCTGGAGCAACTGATGCCACAAAGGGGCCCCAGTGACTTACTGGGTTCCCAATTCTACTGAGGAGATCTCAGGCTGTATGCCGTTCGGTGAGGGATCGGCTTGAGGAAAACCCGGAGGCAGGTTTTCCAAAAGGGCTTGAATGAACCATCGGGGATCATTGACAGGAACACTTGCACTGTCAACTGGTGACCCTGACGTGATCTATTGGGAGGATTCGCTCTGCTGTTCACATTGTCAGCATTGAGCCTGTGGCAGAGGTTTCATCTGGCATCCTAATTTAATCAGAGCCAAGTCGGTGGCAGAGACTTGTTCCTCCCAGCAACCTAAAGTGACACCCTGGCTGCCAGGCCTGTGGCAGAGGTCTGTCGGGGGGCACTTCACCCACTCTGGCTAGAGTGGCGACGTATCGTTACAGCTGTAGAGAAGCAGGACTGCTTTTCCTTATCCAAGGCCTGATACTGCAATACTGTTACTTTATTTCATCAACCTTTCCTGTCTACCTCAAGTTGATGTTGGTCGTGTTGGACCAAGAAATAAAGCATTCAGAAAACTTCATCTACCGACTGGACATTCAATTACTGCTCTACTCACTACCTTCACCCCTAGACATCACATAGAGGTAACTTAATACGCCAATCCCAAAACAATCAGCAACTCCTGAGGGGGTAGCGCTACACGAGTCAGCCCAGTCAGCTAGCCCGGAACAGGGATATCCCACAGACGTCAGGCGATCCATGCTTGAGACAGGGACCAGGTTAAAGTCACCCAAAATCACAGTATTGTCAGAGGCGAACTCCGCCATCTTACTAGTTGAACTGGATGGACTTGTGTCTTTTTTCAACCTGACTAACTATGTAACTATGTAACTAGTCACCTGATTCAATAGCAACAATGAGGCCGGCGGGGGCAGGTACAGGCCAACAATAGTCCAGGTCAAAGAGTAAATCACAGCATGAATTATAACATACCTACTGTCCGGGTCGAGGGCCAGATCCAGGAGCCGAAACGGGAGGGATTTGAGGATCAGGACACTAACCCCCCTAGAAAAACTAGAGTAGGTAGAATGATAATGGTAACCCACCCACATTTTTTTAAGAGATAAAATCCTACTCCCCATATGGTGTGTTCCTTGCAGAATGCAAATATGGGGGTTGTAGGTCCTAATAAATTGGAACACCAAGGAACGCTTGGTTGGCGAGTTCAGTCCACTAGTGTTCCATGACAAAATATTAACTGCTGACATAACCTATGAAGGTAGTAGGGAGTTTAGGATGACAACCCTTCCCGGCCTCCGGATTCGGCCCCCAGACCCAGGACACACACATCTGAGCACCAAGTAATGCTGAAATATCAATTATCTGCATAGCAAACAAAAACAGTAGTACATAAAAAAAAACAAGAACAGAAATAGAATAGGAAAAATGGCCCCAGTAGGGCAACAATCCCCGCCCCCCACCCCACCCAACCCCTTAAAACTGAGAGGGTATTCATCCCAAACAGGTTCAGCTCGCCAGCTGCAAAAGGGGGTTTCCGTGCAAGAGGCGAACTCAGCCCCCCGGATACTTTCAAGGGGGCCGAGCAACAGTCTGAGCAGCTCTCTAAGTGTGAGACAGAAACACGTCCCAGCAGTAAAGTCAATCCTGTAACGGGTGGGCATACATAGTATGGCCCTAACGCCACATGAGGGGTAAAACAAAAAGAGGCGGCAGGCCGCAGCGATCTCCTGACTATGTCCCTGCCAAGGGTGCTAACTTGGACCCCCACATCCGTGAGGGCCAGCCTCCACTATCGGAGCAGCGCACACCATGGGTACAAAACAGGGCACAACAGGTCCAAAAAAGGGTGTGGATGCTCTATCCGTGGACTGACCGGGCCCAGGCAAAGCTCGGAGCAATTGAGGTGTCATGTGGTACTTACTATGTGCCCGATCAGTGGGCCTGCGGCAGTGAGTCCAGCCAGGTGGACACCTCCCTGGGATTTATAGAAAAAGAATGACTTAGGGGCTAGTCATGGACTTTATCGGCATGGTAGGTTGGTAAAGATAAGAGTCGCCACCAAACGGTAACTTAATATAAAATTTGTTTATTACAAAAATATACTCTAAATATATGTTAAAAATTTGTTCTCCAAAAAATACATATTGGATCTAGTTAACACAGCGTTCACAGTGATTGAAGTGACTTTGATATAGAAGATTATAAATGGTTACAATACGATAACAAACAATGTAAACAATACTTGATTGAAAAAAAGGTAATGATAAATAGATGACGTCCTATACGGACTAACACTTAAGACCATAGATGAATCGAGTAGCTTCTAGAAAAGGTCTTCAGATAGTATCAACTGGAGGTCTTATCATTTGCGCTGGGTTGATCGGAGTCCCGACATGTTTCGCGCTATGGGTAAGCGCTTCCTCAAAGGACCTAGTAGGATCAATGTGCTGCATTGATGGAGATATAGACATAAATATATAGTATATTGTTTTTTGCACATTTCAGAATGTATAACAAACTATATGTATATTGAAGGTCTGGAGTGCTCATAGGCCATGCAACTCGGTGAAGAAAAGGACGGGAAGGTGCACCCCCAAATAGCACATATAGATGGAAAATTACCACACAACAAGAGAGATACCCAAAAACAAAGTCCCAAAGATTCCAATACGAAGGGGACAAGGAGCATAGTAAAGAGGGAGTCTGCTGATTAGCAAAGGTAGATAGGGTAAAAGCCATATTGCTTACCTAAATAATATTAAATCCAAAATAGAAAAGTAGATAAGTACAAGAACAATTTGTACATAAAAAGTTTTTTTGACGTAGTGCTCTCTGGATGGAGGGCTGTATAGCAAAAGCTGGCAACTGGTTTGGCCTTAAACCCCAAGCTTAATTGAATACCATGAGAGATAAGCAGAGCTGTAGATGGGAATAGATATAACCAATTAATTAGAAATGGGTAGTGTTAGAGAGCAAAAATGGCCAATATAAACAATAATCAATAGTAAAGAGGAGCCTGCTGCTTACCATATGTTAGAGAAGATTTTACATATGGAAATTAGGGTCTGTGAATGGTATGGCTGTATTAGGCCATTGATTATTTCAATGGTTGAATGGCACTAGTGCAGTCCTTAGGGTGGATAAAGGGGCAAAAAACATTTGCCAGAGTCTGCCAGTTGCTGAAATGAAAATAATAATAATAAAGGGCTTGTAAGTACAGGGGATCTACAGACCAAAAATTGTAGGTATAACTGTAAAACCGCAACAAGATACAGCGGTAGAAGGAAGGATAAAAGTCTTACCTAGAAAGTTATTTGACAGCAGGTACAGCCAGTCCACATGCCTCCCGGGAGGCTTAGGTTAGACTGTGTGGCCCGGGGTCTATATATAGCGCTCCCGGTCCCGCCACAGATAGACCATCAACTCGGCGCTGCTGAGTGATGTCATCTGTGATGGCCGCAAATTAACCCCAGATGCGCGCGCACCAAGAGAGACAGAGGAGCGCGCGCAATGCTGGAGTATGGTGAACCATTCGATGGCGCGTGATCGCCATCTAGTGGACACAGTGAGATATAGCTACGATGGAAAGGCTATATCTCACACGGCCACAACGTAAGGAATGAAGGAGGGACAATTGAAAAGGGCATCAAATCATGGAGGGGTATGGTGTAAATTGGGGGAAAACACATTCCATCCGTAGGTCACCGAGGCCATACAATCAGAGCACATCCATAACAGGTACAATGAAAATAACAACATTTATATAGTATGGAAGTAAGATAACACTTCCAAAACAAAATAATATTACTGTTCTATATACAACAGAGAAATCTCGTGGAGAAAAGGAAGAAAAACAACAGCAATTAAGATAAAGGGGAAGCAACTAGAAAAATCCCAGTGTGTTAGTATTAGCTGGAATAAGTTGTATGAATAGTAAAACGAAATAATGGGATAACATTAAATTCCAAGTAATCGATAGGGACAATGAAGGGATAAAGGATATTGATTGGATGCTGGTAAGCAAAAATAAAAATAAAAATAAAAATAAAAAGGACTAGAATGATTAATTTCATTGGTATTGCTAAAAAAAAGATTTATAAGATTGTGCTTCATTAATACCTGGGGGCTGGAGAGCATTCAAGCGTTCAATCCAGTATGCCTCTTTTTGAAGTACCTGCTTGTCCCAATTGCCTCCACGGCTGTCTTTTGGGACAATGGCCAACACTATGAAAGAGGCAACTAAGGTATTGAATTTATGGTATAGGTCGAGGTGACGACTGACTGATGTTACCATCTTACCCTGAGAGGAATAATAAACATGGTCCCTGATTCTGTTTTTAAAATTTCGAATGGTTTTACCCACATAAAATGCATGACATATGCATGTCATCAGGTAGATGATTCCTTGAGTATTGCAATCTGCGTGGAAATTGGGGGTAAAGGTTTCTCCATTTGGTAAAGAGAAGGTGTTACCTTCTGTAACCCAAGGGCAAAAGTTGCAGCTGCCGCACCTCGTGATGCCATTCGGGGATCGATGTTGGTTTGAATTGGTCCTATAGTGGCTAGAGGTCAGTTTATCTCTCAATGAGCATCCCTGGGATTGTTGAAAAAGCAAATCGTCTCTCTGTCCTGGACCCTCAGACGAGCCGGGAAGAGGACACTGTAATGGATGTTGCATGCCCTCAGTGCCGCCTTAACATGATCAAATGATTTCCTGAGCTTCTGGGTTTCCACCGAATAATCAGGGAAAATCATCAGTTTGGTATTCTGGTAATATAGGTCGCCCACAAGCCTGGAGGCACGGATAATTTTATCTCTATCCCGGAAGTTGAGCAGGCGAAGAATGAAGGTTCGTGGTGGGGCCCGATGAGGTCCCGGCTTGGGTGGAATTCGGTGTGCCCTCTCCACCACATAATGGGGTGACATACGAGCCTCAGGGAGGAGGGTACGCAACATACCCTCCACGAAGCCTGTGGGGTTATTCCCCTCCGCTCCCTCGGGTAGGCAGACAATGCGCCGGTTTCTATTTTTGGCATCTTCAGCTCTATACTCCAGGGCTTTTACTTTGGTGTGAAGTGTGCGGAGTGCTGCGCCATGTTCTGCGACCCTGTCTTCAGTGTAGCTTATTCTTTGTTTGGCCCCCGCTACTCTGGTCCTGAGCTTGTCCATGTCTTGGCGGATAAGGCCCACGTCCATCTGCACAGCCTCTATTTTTGCTGTTAACGTGGACTGGCAAGTAGCAATAGTCACCATGATGTCCACCAGCCAGGGGGGTCGGGACTCAGCCGACTCCATGGGACCCGTCTGCAGGGCCTTGTGGGAGCTCTGGGTAGCACGGACCCGCACCGGGGGGTCAGCGGGTGTCTGGGGGGGGTCTGGCAGTGGCGGAAAAATCAGTCTTTTGCCCCCTGCGTTGAACTTTGCGCCTGAGCTGCGGCGCCTCATCCAGGGCCCGCACCGCAACAGGTATGTAGTACTCTGGGTGGCGCGGACCACCGCCAGGGGGTTAGTGGGCGCAAGGGGGGGTGCAGCAGTGATGGAAAAGTCAGTCTCCAGCCCCTTTTGCTGAATTCGGCGCCCCAGCCAGGTATGTCAGGATCCGTATGGTGGACTATGTTCGCTGAGGGCAGCGTGGAGGGCTCTGCTGGCGGGATCAACGGACTGCCGGGGGGGTCTCCTAGAGGAATGGGGCTCAGTCAGTCTACCTCCCACCATCAGGCACCTCAGGGCAGCCTCACACCAGTCCGGAGCTCCAGGGCCCGTCAGGAAAGGCCTAGCTACTCGAGGGTGTCGAGATGCATCCCGGGACTATGCCGATGTTCCAGCCTCTCTCCCTGTCGTCCGTGCAGGTCAGAGCTCCATCCGTGTGGAGTTGCTGCGCGTCGACTCCCCATTGCGGAGCTTCGGGGGCTGCCAGGAAAGGCCGCTATCTGCACGAGGGAGCCGGGTGAGCATGGAGAAGAGCCGGCAACCGCCAGTATTTTAGCCTCTCTCCCCGCCGCATGGGTGTCAGAGCTCCCCCCTGACTCATAGGGGTTGCAGTGTGGCTAATCCCCGGTCCAGAGCGTCGGGATCTGCCAGGAAAGGCCGCGACTGCGGCCTAGCTGCACGAGGGGGCCGGGATGTGTCCAAAAACAAGCTGGCAACTATATTAGCAGCTGTAATCCCCGCCTGTGATGTCCACGCACCAACCGGGTGAGTAAGGTGGCCTAAAATAGCCCAGGATTCGGATTAAAAGCCGAAATGCAGCGGCCCTTATCTTGTATTTTTAACCAGTCTTTCTTTGGGCTTGGGCCTTCATAGGTCCTTCATTTGTGCTGGTTTGCAAAGAAGACTTGGACCACCTTCTTCCTTTTGGGTTTTAGGTGTCTCCAATCAAGCATAACGTGTATATCCCTCTTACTCAAGCACATTTTTATGCTATAATGCATTCATCCTGGTTGTAACGGTTACACAGGTGTTTTTTCTTATACCGCCCGTTCGCCTTTCTACTGCCTTTGTAATTCTTTATCTCTTATTGTCTCACTGGGCCTGATTTACTAAGCTATGTGCGCTGCGCTGGTTCATGCGTTAATTAGTACTCCGGGTGGAGGCTTAATCAGGCGCATGAACCAGCGTAGCAGCCGGCGCATTGAAACTAATATGTAAAGCCGCGCCGAACTCCCTATAGAAGTCTATGGGAGAAATCAAAAGTGTTCATTTTAAAGGCTAATCTGCAAGTTTAGTCCTAAAAAGTGTTTGGGGACCTCAGTCCTGCCCCAGGGAACATGTATCAATGCTTTTTTTATTTTTTAAAACGGCCGTTTTTTCGGGAGCAGTGAAATTAATAATTCTTAAAGTGAAACAATAAAAGTGAAATATTCCTTTAAATTTCGTACCTAGGGGGGGTGTAATGTCAGCATGTGAAATAGCGCATTTTTCCCGCACTTAGAACTCCCCCTGCACAAAGTGACATTCTGAAGGAAAAAAGTCATTTAAAAATTCACACGCGGCTATAATGAATTGTCGGCTCTGACAATTCTAAAGGGATTCATTCATAAAACAAACAAAAAAATGTGTAGGGGTTCCCCCAAATTAAATTACCAGGCCCTTCAGGTCTGGAATGGATATTAAGGGGAACCCCGCCGTAAAAACCAAAAAAAAAAAAGACGTGCGGTTCCCGGCAAATATCCATTCCAGACCCTTCAGGTCTGGTGTGGATTTTAAGGGGAACTCCACCCCAAATTGAAAAAAAAAATGGCGTGGAGTCCCCCTAAAAATCCACACCAGACCCTTATCCGAGCACGTTGACCTGGCCGGCCGCAGAAAAGAGGGGGGGACAGAGTGCGGCCCCCCCCCTCTCCTGAACCGCACCAGGCCACATGCCCTCAACATGGGGAGGATGTCCCCATGTTGATGGGGACAAGGGTCTCATCCCCACAACCCTTGCCCGGTGGTTGTGGGGGTATGCGGGCGGGAGGTTTATCAGAATCTGGAAGACCCCTTTAACAAAGGGGACCCCCAGATCCTGACCCCCCCCCTGTGTGAAATGGTAATGGGGTACATTGTACCTCTACCATTTCACCCCAAAAAAAATGTCAAAGTGATAAAAATGACAGTAGCCGGTTTTTGACAAATCTTTTAATAAAGTCTTCTTTTCTTCTTTCCTTCGGGGTTCTTCCGCTGCTTCATTCTTCTCGTCCACATCTTGCCCGACGTCTTCTTCTATCTTCTCCGTCCGTCCTTCCGCCTTCTGGTCCCGCATCTTGCCCGTTGTCTTGTCCTGTCGCCTCCTCGTCCGCATCTTGGGTCTTCTGCGGTCTTCTTCTCGGTCCGCCGCCTTCTCGTCCCCTGCGTTTGAATTGTAATTGGCCGCCGTTTTCCCGCTCCTGGGACCCGCCCCCCTCTGACGCCACAAGTAAACTCCTTAGAAGGTCATGTGCGTCAGAGGGGGGCGGGGTCGCAGAGCGTCACACAGCGGGGGAATTCAATTTCAATCGCGCCGCCCGGAGAAGAAGTTCCCGCCGTGTCACACTCATGTGACCCCGCCCCCCTCTGACGCACATGACCTTCTAAGGAGTTTACTTGTGGCGTCAGAGGGGGGCGGGTCCCAGGAGCGGGAAAACGGCGGCCAATTACAATTCAAACGCAGGGGACGAGAAGGCGGCGGACCGAGAAGAAGACCGCAGAAGACCCAAGATGCGGACGAGGAGGCGACAGGACAAGACAACGGGCAAGATGCGTGACCAGAAGGCGGAAGGACGGACGGAGAAGATAGAAGAAGACGTCGGGCAAGATGTGGACGAGAAGAATGAAGCAGCGGAAGAACCCCGAAGGAAAGAAGAAAAGAAGACTTTATTAAAAGATTTGTCAAAAACCGGCTACTGTCATTTTTATCACTTTGACATTTTTTTTGGGGTGAAATGGTAGAGGTACAATGTACCCCATTACCATTTCACACAGGGGGGGGGTCAGGATCTGGGGGTCCCCTTTGTTAAAGGGGTCTTCCAGATTCTGATAAACCTCCCGCCCGCATACCCCCACAACCACCGGGCAAGGGTTGTGGGGATGAGACCCTTGTCCCCATCAACATGGGGACATCCTCCCCATGTTGAGGGCATGTGGCCTGGTGCGGTTCAGGAGAGGGGGGGGGGCCGCACTCTGTCCCCCCCTCTTTTCTGCGGCCGGCCAGGTCAACGTGCTCGGATAAGGGTCTGGTGTGGATTTTTAGGGGGACTCCACGCCATTTTTTTTTTCAATTTGGGGTGGAGTTCCCCTTAAAATCCACACCAGACCTGAAGGGTCTGGAATGGATATTTGCCGGGAACCGCACGTCTTTTTTTTGGGGGGTTTTTACGGCGGG
Organism: Rana temporaria; assembly: GCF_905171775.1. Classification (NCBI taxonomy): domain Eukaryota; kingdom Metazoa; phylum Chordata; class Amphibia; order Anura; family Ranidae; genus Rana; species Rana temporaria. The sequence continues at coordinate 407,623,385 of NC_053490.1, forward strand.
GTTCCCCTTAATATCCATTCCAGACCTGAAGGGCCTGGTAATTTAATTTGGAGGGACCCCCTTTTTTTTTTTTTTTTTTTAATGAGCAATGCCTCTATTCTTTATAGCCATGAGTACTTTAACCACTTGCCCACCGGGTTAATTCTGGCACTTCTCTCCTTCATGTGAAAATCACAATTTTTTGGCTAGAAAATTAATCAGAACCCCCAAACATTATATATTTTTTTTTAGCAGACATCCTAGGGAATAAAATGGCAGTCATTGCAATACTTTTTGTCACACCGTATTTGCGCAGCGGTCTTACAAGCGCACTTTTTTTGGATAAAAATCACTTTTTTGAATTAAAAAATAGGACAACAATACATTTTGCCCAATTTTTTTCTATATTGTGAAAGATAATGTTACGCCGAGTAAAATGATACCCAACATGTCACGCTTAAAAATTGCGCCCGCTCGTGGCATGGCGTCAAACTTTTACCCTTTAAAAAACTCGATAGGCGACGTTTAAAAAATTCTACAGGTTGCATTTTTTGAGTTGCAGAGTAGGTCTAGGGCTAGAATTATTGCTCTCACTCTAACGATCGCGGCGATACCTCACTTGTGTGGTTTGAATACTGTTTTCATATGCGGGCGCTACTCGCGTATGCGTTTGCTTCTGTGCGCGAGCTCGTCGCGACGGGGCGCTTTAAATTTTTTTTTTGGGGTTTTCTTATTTATTTTTATTTAGTTTTATAATGTTTTACACTGAAATAAAAAAATAAAAAAAAAATGATCAGTTTTCTTCCTATTACAAGGAATGTAAACATCCCTTGTAATAGGACTAGTGTGTGACAGGTCCTCTTTATGGAGAGAGGCGGGGTCAATAAGGCTGGAAAGCATGGTATTGAAAAAAAAAAAAAAAGATCTCATGCTTTCAGCTGCAATCATGTTCGTTCACCACAGTGGTGTAGTGTATAGCACTTTGACCTAGCAGCAAAAGAGTCGTTGGTTCGAATCCCGCCCGTGACAGCATCTGCATGGAGTTTGCATGTTCTCCCTGTGCCTGCGTGGGTTTCCTCCCACAATATAAAAACACGCTGTAAATCGGTTCCGGTCTAAATAAGCCCTAATATGCAGTAGTATATTAAGGTTTGGTTCTGCCCTAGGCCTGACTACATATCTGCACCTCCTAATAGAAAAATGACCAACCCCTTCCTGTCAAGGTCACACCCTGTTTTTGTATAACCCCGCCCAGTAATTTTCAGGGGACCCACACACTAGTTCTGGGGGGGCACTGGATTCCCTTAACCACTTCCATACCAGGCACTTACGCACCTTCCCGCCCAAGCCAATTTTCAGCTTTCAACACTGTCGCACTTTGAATGGCAATTGCGCGGTCATACAACACTGTACCCAAACAAAATTGGCGTCCTTTTTTCCCCACAAATAGAGCTTTCTTTTGTTGTTATTTGATCACCTCTGCGTTTTTTTTTTGCGCAACAACTAAAAAAAGACTGCAAATTTTGAAACAAAAAAACCTTTTTCTTTTTTTAGGTTAATTTTTTTGTAAATAAGTTTTTCTCTTTCAATTACGGGCACTGATATGGCGGCACTGATGGGCCCCGATGAGATGGCACTGATGGACATCGATGAGGTAGTACTGACGGCACAGATGAGGTGGCATTGATTGGCGGCGCTGCTATGCGGCACTGATGGGCACTCATAGGCGGCACTGATGGGCACTCATGGGCGGCACAGATGGGCGGCACTTATGGGTGGCACTGATGGATACTTATGGGCGGCACTTATGGGTGGCACTGATGGATACTTATGGGTGGCACAGGTGGGCACTGATAGGTGGGCACTGTGCATGGATGGGCACTGTGGGGTGGCACTGATTTTCCCAGTCAGTGCCCATTTGTGGGCACTGATTGGCATCTTTTTTCTTATTTTTTAATGCTTTTTGTTTTTTTGTTCTATATTTTTTTTGTTTTTGCACACCCTGGTGGTCCAGGGTGGGCATCCCTGGTGGTCCAGTGTGGTGATCCGAGGGGGGGCTGCGCTGATAAACAATCAGCGCGAACGCCCCCTGTCAGGAGAGCCGCCGATCGGCTCTCCTATACTGGCGTCTGTAAGACGCGAGTGAGGAAGAGCCATCGATGGCTCTTCCTGTTTACATCGTGATCAGCCGTGATTGGACACGGCTGATCACGTGGTAAAGAGTCTCCGTCTCCGTGAGAGACTCTTTACCGAGATCGGAGATGCAGGGTGTCAGACTGACACCCCGCATCACCGATCGCCGCGCTGCGTGCCCCCACAGGCGCGTGCGGCATGAAATCCTGCAGGACGTCCTGTCAGGATTGTGTAACCACTTCCCGGACGTAAATCGGCCATAGGCTGGGCGGGAAGTGGTTAATTTGCATAGTTTTTCTCTCACTTCCTGTTTGGCTATGGGGCAGGAAGTGAAGGCAAATCTCCCCAATTGGACACAGATAATACAAAATAAACTGACAGGGCCTATAACCCTCCCTCACTCTATCCAAAATGAAAGAAAATAAAACTTGTTGATTATAGTTCTTGTCAGGGGCGGACTGACCATTGAGTCACTTGGGCACTGCCCGAGGGCCCCATGCCACTAGGGGGCCCCATCCGGGTTGCCAGGCTCAGTAAAACCAGGGACAGTATGTAAAAATCTGTGTTTTTTTTAGATCTGTCCCTGATATGTCCGAAAATGACATGCTTTTAATGTGAATATCCCAAGATTTTAGCTGCCCGCCTCTGCACTACCTCCTGGCGTGGTGGTCATCTGTAAGCCAGAGGGGCCCCATAATCTTCTATTGCCCGGGGGCCCCATGAGTTGTCAGTCCGCCCCTGGTTCTAGTTTAAGCACAAATTTCATAGAGTTTTATTGAGAGCCCTAAGAAAATATAACCATGCCAATAGGCCAGGATAGAGCGTTGCTAATATGTAGGAATGTGTGTGTTAGAGCACCCCACCCAATGTTAACTAAAAAATTATTAATTTGCAAATAAGTATTATCTGCTCATTTTTTGGGGGATGTCTGCACCCCTGATAGTGACAACATTTGTGAGGTGTCTTCACCCTTTCTAATTCATTCACTTCCTGTCACATAGCCAAACAGGAAGTGAGGGTAAAACCTTACTAATATATTTTCTTGTGGACACAGAGATCAATCTAAATAGTTTCCCATTATGTAAATTGCACTCTAGCATTTTGCTGTGTACACCCCAAATTATTAGGGATCTTGGACTTTGGGGTCCATTTACTAAAGGCAAATCCACTCCTACAAGTGCAAAGCAAGGAAGAAAACAAAACAACTTTGCTTCTACAGGATTGGATGTTAAAACCATCAGTGCTTCCTCTCAGATTTTCAGCAACTATGCTTGTACTGCAGAGTGGCTTTGCCTTTACTAAACCCCAAACTAAATAATCATTTGGGGCAGGGATCCTCAAACTACGGCCCTCCAGCTGTTGTAGAACTACACATCCCATGAGGCCTTGTAATGCACTGACATTCACAGACATGACTAGGCATGATGGGAATTGTAGTTCCTGAACAACTGGAGGGCCGTAGTTTGAAGACCCATGATTTGGGGTGTACACAGCAGTGCTGGAGTGCAATTTGCTTAATGGGGACACTAGTTAGATTGACCGGTGTCCCCAAGAAATGACACTGGTAGGGTTTTAACCTCACTTCCTGTTCAGCTGTGTGACAGGAAGTGAAGCCAATTTTAAGAAAAGGGACACAAAGCTCAACACAAAAATAAAAAAACACAAAGCAGGGGTTCTAACACTCACTTGGCTTCCCTCAAACACCCACAATTTGAATAGGATTGCCTTGCGCTAGATTTAAGCACAGTGCTGTAAATCAGCACGTCAAGCCTGTCCACCAATAGCAAACCCCCCCCCCCCCCCACAGGCCATGTTTGCAGGTTTTCCTTCATCTTGCACATGTGCTTTAAAATAGTCTGGACAGCAATTCTTGATAAGAGAAATCCCCAAAACATGTCCTGTCGGGGGTACTTGAGGGCTGAGGACCACTGCAGAATAAATAAAATACTTACCAGTTTTTGTCTTTAAAGTCAGGGAGAATAAACATGGCAAACATTTCATGATTACACACCAGGAAAGAAGCTTAGACAAAAATCACACATAATTTGTTAGGCCCAAACCGATTTCAGCTGCAGCTGTCAACATATGTAGCATGAAAAAGTAACAAAAGACAAACTTAACAATTTTAAAGTAATTTTTATTGGTCAACAAAACAAGGAAAGCAAAAAAAGACAAACAAACAAAAATACATTTCAAAATACTAATTAACCATAGCTTTACACATTTTTCATAAAATAAGGCCACATAGACAAATACATCAAAGTGAACATTATTTAAAAATAAACCAAAACCATTGGCAAAATAAAACAAAACCCATGCAACAAACCACATTTGTGTTTAGCAACAGCATTTCTGCCAGCCTGCCCCTTCTGAGGGCAGCTGAGGACTGATCGATCCAAGCTTTTTATAACAGTGCTAGTAATGAAGCAATTGAAATCACATGAACAAATTGCAGTCTCTAGTTTGGGTGAGCTTGTAATTGGGCACACCTGCAATTAACCCAAACCACGCTCTATGAGCATCCAATGAGTGTTTTTCACCTTTTAAAAAGAAAGGATATTTTTTTTCTAAGTGTTTGAGCATGCTCAGTTCATCACACATGTAGGAACCAAGCTGCAATGGAATGAGAGCTTTTTTTTTTTGTTTCCCCTGATCTGATGCTTTCCAGCCTGAAGGGGAGGTGTTAAAGACAGAAGTAAACACGCACATTTAATAATCTATTTGTGTGAAAAAAAAGGTTGCCAATTTTGTTTGGGAGCCACGTCGCACGACTGCGCAATTGTCAGTTAAAGCGACGCCGCGCCGAATCACAAAAACTTGCCCGGTCATTGACCAGAAATATGGTCCGGGCTCAAGTGGTTAAAAATTAACAAAACACAAAAGTGAGCCCAATTTTTGGGGATAATGTGAAAGCTGATGTTACACTGAGTAAATAGATACCTTACATGTCACGCTTTACTATTGGAAACACTCCTGCAATGGGGCCAAAATGAATTCCGTGAATATCCCCATAGGCGACCTTTTATTTTTTTTTCCAGGTTACCAGTTTATAGTTACAAAGAAAGTCTAGTGGTAAAAGTATTGCTCTCGCTCTAACGCACGCGTCAATACCTCACATGTGTGGTTTGAACGATGTTTATATATGTGGGCGGGACTTGCGTAAGTCCCGCCCACATATGTAAAAATTATTTTTACTTTTTGCTATAATAAATATCCCCAAAAATATATATTCAAAAAACTAAAAAACCCCTCAGTTTAGGCCGATACGTATTCTACATCTTTTTGGTTCCAAAAAATCGCAAATAGCGTTTAGTGTTTGGTTTTTGCAAAAGGTATAGCGTCTACAAATTTTTTTTTTTTTTGTTTTAACTAGTTATTGGGGCGATCAGCGATTTTTATCGGTACTGCGACATTATGGCGGACACATCGAACACTTTTTTGGAACCATTGGCATTTTTCTAGCAATCAGTGCTGTAAAAAATGCATTGCTTACTCAAAAAATGCCACTGGCAGGGAAGGGGTTAACACTAGGTGCGAGGGAGGGGTTAAATATGTTCCCTGGGTGTGTTCTAACTGTAGGGGGGGGGGATGGGACTGACATGTGTAAATGACAGATCGCTGTTCATGAAGGGGAACTCCAGACCCCCCCAAAAAAAATAAGGTGGGTTCCCTCCAGGTGCATACCAGGCTCTTAGGCTTGGTCTGGAACATAAGGGGTTAAACCGGGGCCCAAAAAAATAGCGTGCCCCCCCCCCCCCCAAGATCCAAACCAAGCCCTTATCCCAGGCACGCAGTCTGGTCAGACAGGAATGGGGGTGGGGACGAGCGAGCGCCCCCCTCCCTCCTGAGCCATACCAGACCACATGCCCTCAACATGGGGGAGTGTGTGCTGTGGGGGAGGGGGGCACTGCCCCCCCACCCCAAAGCACTCTTGCCCCCATGTCGATAGGGACAAGAGCCTCTTCCCGACAACCCTGGCCGTTGGTTGTCGGGGTATGCGGGCGGAGAGCTTATCAGAATCTGAGAGACCCCTTTAATAAAGGGGTCCCCAGATTCCGGCCCCCCACCCTATGTGAATGAGTATGGGGTACATCGTACCTCTACCCATTCACATGGGGGAAATGTAAAGTAAAAAAAACACACCACACAGAATAAAATATTTTATTAATCTGCTCCGGAGCCCCCCCTTTCTTCTTTAGCTCTCTTAGAAGGGGGGGTTTCTTCTCTCCCGATCTTCCGCCGGGACCCTGGGCTTCGGTGATTTCTGCCGGGGGAGGGCGCCATCCCTCGGTCCTCTCCGGAGCCTTCCGCCGGATGCCCCCACCCCATTTAAGCTCTTTTTCATTAGGGAGGGGCATCCGGACTTCGGGGTCTTCTGCCGGGGGATGGCGCCTATCCCCCGGTCTTTCCGGTGCCTTCCGCCAGGGTTCCGGTCTTCCTGGTCTTCTGCCGGGGGTGCGCCAACTCCCCGGTCTTTTCTCTTCTCTGCTCCCTCTTCTGCCTGGCTCCCCCGCGGAGCCAGGGCTTTCTTCCGTCTTCTTTCTTCTCTCTTCCTTCTTCTGCCTGTCTCCTCCGGGAGCACAGGGCTTGTCTCCGCTGTCTTCTCCCTTCTCTTCCATTCGATGTTGACACGACGAGGTTCCGCGCTGACATGCCGTGTCAGCGGCGGGCATGGACTTATATAGGGTAATGCCACCATGTGACCTCAACCCATGTGACATCACATTCCCATCATGCCCCTCCCTAATGAAAAAGAGCTTAAATGGGGTGGGGGCATCCGGCGGAAGGCTCCGGAGAGGACCGAGGGATGGCGCCCTCCCCCGGCAGAAATCACCGAAGCCCAGGGTCCCGGCGGAAGATCGGGAGAGAAGAAACCCCCCCTTCTAAGAGAGCTAAAGAAGAAAGGGGGGGCTCCGGAGCAGATTAATAAAATATTTTATTCTGTGTGGTGTTTTTTTTTTACTTTACATTTCCCCCATGTGAATGGGTAGAGGTACGATGTACCCCATACTCATTCACATAGGGTGGGGGGCCGGCATCTGGGGGCCCCCTTATTAAAGGGAGCTCACAGATTCCGATTAGCCCCGCCCGCATACCCCGACAACCAATGGCAAGGGTTGTCGGGAAGAGGCTCTTGTCCCTATCGACATGGGGGCAAGAGTGCTTTGGGGTGGGGGGGCAGTGCCCCCCTCCCCCACAGCACACACTCCCCCATGTTGAGGGCATGCGGTCTGGTACGGCTCAGGAGGGGGGGGGCCGCTCGCTCGTCCCCTCCCCCATTCCTGTCCGGGCCAGACTGCATGCTTGGGATGAGGGCTTGGTTTGGATCTGGGGGGGACCCCCGCGCCGAATCGGCGCGGGTTTAACCCCTCACGTTCCGGACCAAGCCTAAGAGCCTAATGTAGCCCTGAAGGGGGACCCGCGCCGATTTCAAGTTTGAAATTTGGCGCCGAGTTCCCCTTCAGGGCTGAAAACAGCTCGGAGATTCCCGTGCGCCGCGTCACGCAGCGCATTCACGGGTACGCCGCTTGGTATTTACCAAGATTTTCACGGCGTACTGACAAGGCGCACGGGAATCCCTGACTTTTCTCTCTGCGCATGCCCAGTATGCAAATGAACCTCCCGAGGTTCAGGCGCACTGTGCAAGCGTACGGGGATCTGTTTTCAAAAAACACTTTCCCTTTCAATTCGGCCCGCCAAACACTTCAAAACACATGTCACTTCACTTCCCCTGCATCCCCCCACCTCCCCCCTTAATAAACTCCCGCCCAAACCCCCGCAATTTATAGTTTAATGTGCCGTGCGCCAGGTCTGTACTGGTGCACAATGCACCCTCTCCTGGGCGCACGGAGCACATTAGTAACTAGGGAAATACACTGCACTAGCAGCGTATTTCTTTAGTAAATGGCCAAACGGCTGCTACTCCTGCTTTTACTCCATGAGTCATGGAGTAAAGGCTTGGTAAATCAGGCCCACTGTGTCTATTACGTTTGACACCATTGTATGTGGATGTCTGCAATTGTACTTCTGTGATAATTTCAATAAACACTTTGTTAAAGAAATCCACTCCCTCACTGACCCCCTTTCCTGGTCTCCCATGACAGTTTTTTTTAGGAACAATACACATTAAAAAAGTAAAATGGGAAAAAAAGAATGGGGTTTCCTCCTACAATTTCAACCAGACCCTTATTCTGGCATGCAACCTGAGTGGCCAAGAAAGGGAAGGCAGTGAAGGTTTGGCCCCTACTTCCTCATGACTTTCAACATTGGATGGGTATCTTGCAAAGCCACCCTCCCTTGCAAAGCACTGTTCCAATGTTGACCCAAACCTAAAGAACTTCACTCGTGTTTGCTGGTACCTTTTTTAAACAACTTTTGTAGACTTCCGGGTTTCGGCTCAGGCATCGGGAGCATTTGTGCGAGTACAAGTACTCGCACAAATGCTCGGTATCGGTCCCGATACCGGTACTAGTTTTTTATTATTATTTTTTTTACGAAAAATATGTAGGATACATATCGGCCTAAACTGAGAAAAAAATATAGTTTTTTTTTTTTTTAAATGGGATATTTATCATAGCAAAAAGTAAAAAATATTGTGTTTTTTTTTTCAAAATTGTCGCTCTTTTTTTGTTCATAGCGCAAAAAATAAAAATGCAGAGGTGATCAAATACCACCAAAAGAAAGCTCTATTTGTGGGGAAAAAAGGATGTCAATTTTGTTTGGGAGGCACGTCTTATGACCGCGTAATTTTAATTTAAAGCGACACGGTGCTGAAAGCTGAAATTTAACCTGGGCAGGAAGGGGGTATATGTGCCCAGTAAGCAAGTGGTTAAAACAGCAAGCTATATCTTAAGGATTGCATACTCTGCAACCTTGTGCTGTGTGCATGATGGAGATCCTGGATAGTGCCATTTTGCATTTAACCTGTTGTGTATACCAGGTAAGGCAAAGTTTTTGAATATGATGATTAGAAGAGGAATATAAAAAGGCACATAAATGCCCTCTAAGTTTGTGTAACGGTGTTGTATCTGATTCATTAGGATTTTGTTTGTTAGATTGTTCTAATTGCTGTGTTTGCTCTAGGAAAGTATTAATTAGGGATGGGCTATCTGTTCGAGTCGAACATGAGTTCGACTCGAACATTGCCTGTTTGCCGAACAGCGAACAATTTGGGGTGTTTGCGGCACATTTGAAAAGCCGCGAAACACGGCTTCCACACTGAACTCGACGAGGAACTCGATGTGTTTGGCACGTCGAGTTCCTCGGTCGTGTGTACGGGGCCTCAGTCTACATGCTGGAACTGTGAATAGTTCATTTCTTGCTGCTTTTACCTGGTGTTGTTCACTTCACAGTGTTTGCACTGATGCACAAGTGCACTTTATATATGTTTGTGGACTTTTTTGTTTTTGGATTTTGTTTCATTTGGACATCTGAGTGTTTACACATATATATACACTTGATGTGTACTGTACAATAGCAACGGTTGATTTAGCGCATTCATCCTATTTTATTCAATTTTTGTCACTGGTTTAGAACCTTTTTTATGTACGCAGCTTTATCATTTGGTTATTTTTGTTGTTTTTTCCTTATTTGATCATATTAGCGCTGTCGTACCTTTTATATATATGCCTGTAAAGTACTGCATGTTTCCTTTGCTTAGAAAGGTCCCTGTACAAAATGACATTTCTAAAGGAGAAAAGGTAATTTAAAACTACTCGCGGCTATAATGAATTGTCTGGTCCTGACAATACAGATAAAAGTTATTGAAAAAAAACAGCATGGGTTACCCCTTAGTCCATTACCAGGCCCTTTGGGGCTGGTATGAATATTAAGGGAAACCCTGAACCAAAATAAAAAAAAAGCGTGGGGTCCCCCCCAAATTCTATATCAGGCCCTTCGGGTCTGGTATGGATATTAAGGGGAACCCTGCACCATTTAAAAAAATGGCGTGGGGTTCCCCCCAAATGTCCACACCAGACCCTTATCCGAGCACGCAACCTGGCAGGCCACAGGAAAAGAGGGGGAACGTGAGAGCGCCCCCCTCCTGAACCTTACCAGGCCACATGCTCTTGACATGGGGACATTAACATTAAGGGCCTCATCCCCACAACCCTTGCCCGGTGGTTATGGGGGTCTGCGGTGAGGGGGCTTATCGGAATCTGGAAGCCCCCTTTAAAAGGATCGCTTTTCCGGGTTGCTTGAGAGTGGATTACATTGTTGGAACCTTTTATTTTAATTTTTTTAATAAAGGACTTGTCCCAAACTGTCTCCTGTGGTTTTTAAAATTTTGACACTTTTTTGTGAAATGGTAGGGGTACAATGTACACGTCATTTTGGTAAAAAAAAAAACGCAATAAGCGTTTATTGATTGGTTTGCGCAAAAGTTATAGGGCCAGATTCTCGTAGACTGGCGTATCTTAGCGGCTGCGTAACGTATCTGATTTACGTTACACCGCCGCAACTTACACGGGCAAGTACTGTATTCTCAAAGCACTTGCTCCGTAAGTTGCGGCGGCGTAGCGTAAATCGCCCGGCGTAAGCCCGCCAAATTCAAATGTGGAAGGGGGGGCATGTTTTATGTTAATCTAATGTGACCCGACGTGATTGATGTTTTTCACGAATGGCGCATGCGCCGTTCGTGGAAATCTCCCAGTGTGAATTGCTCCTAATACGCCATACGCCGCAAGGACGTATTGGTTTTGACGTGGACGTAAATTACGTCCAGCCCCATTTACGAACGAGTTACGCAAACAGCGTAACTTTTTCAAATTTCGACGCGGGAACGACGGCCATACTTAACATTGACTGCGCCTCATATAGCAGGGGCAACTATACGCCAGGAAAAGCCTAACGTAAACGTCGTAACTTTAATGCATCGGCCGCGCGTACATTCGGGAATTTGCGTATCTAGCTAATTTGCATACTCGACGCGGAATTCGACGGAAGCGACACCTAGCGGTCAAAAAAAAATGCAGTTTAGATCTGACGGTGTAAGAGACTTACGCCTGTCGGATCTAATGGATATCTATGCGTAACTGATTCTAAGAATCAGTCGCATAGATACGACGGCTCAATGCAGAGATACGACGGCGTATCTGGAGATACGCCGTCGTATCTCGGTTGAGAATCTGGGCCATAGTGTCTACAAAATAGGGGATTGTTTTTTGACATTTTTATTAATATTTTTATTTACTAGTAATGGCAGCGATCAGCGATTTTTATCGTGACTGCAACATTATGGCAGATATATCGGACACTTTTGACACTATTTTGGGACCATTGTCATTGTTACAGCAATCAGTGCTAACAAAATGCACTGTTTACTGTAAAAATGACACTGGCAGTGAAGGGGTTAACCTGTAAGGGGTGCTGAAGGGGTTAAGTGTGTCCTAGGAAGTGATTCTAACTGTTAGGGAGCGTGGCTACGAGTGACATATCACTGATCGCTGCTCCCGATGAGAGGGAGCATTCGATCAGTGACATGTCACTAGGAAGAACAGGGAGATGTTGTGTTTACACTGACATCTCCCAGTTCTTCATCTCCGTGACATGATCGCGGGACACTGGCAGACATAGAGTCTGCGGGTCCTGCGGGTTCTAAGCTTTGGAACTAGGGAGGAGATGACCTCTGCTTTCCATGCTCTGATTCCTCCAGTGGCACTTGGCTGTTATGCAATGTATTCTAACGAGAAGCATTTGAGGAGAGTGTGGACACAAGGTCCCAATTGTGGCGCTTTTTAAAACCCTCTATTGGGGAAGTGATAGCTAATTGCTGATTTTGATGCATGACCAATAGTTTAGTCAGGAATACCCATTTATAGGGTACATTTTTACCTTGTAGGACTTTAGTGATTAAGATAACATTTTTCCTTCTCTGTGCAGTAGCTGCTGAAAGATCCTGATATAGTGCTATGCCTGCAAATGGAGGAGGAAGCTTGTGAGCATTCCTGGAGGCCCTGAGGAGCTGACGATTGATGTGATAAAAATGGACTCATGCCAGAACGTCTATAGGGACTGTATTCGGGCGGTGAGCCGTCTTCGGGATTTTATATGCACGGCCAGGAAGACCTCTAGGAGAAAGGTCAGGCAATAGCTTAAGTAATACCTTTTTTCAAATAAAGTAAGAGCTCATTCAGTTTGACAGACTTAGGGATTCCTTTAAATTTGATATTATTTCAGCAGGATCTATTTTCTAGATCCGCCACTTTCAATTGCAATTTTTGGATCATATTAGCTTGCTCTTCATGAGCATTGACCACTTATTTATGAGATTTATCCATATGAAAAATCTGGTGCGCTATATGGTCTAAATTTCCTCCAGATAGACCATCCTGGATGATAACTGGTTAATAGAAGAGCGCAGCTCTCTGTGTAGCCCCGTCTGGAGCAAAAGCAGCATGGCTTTAAGTGTGGCTTTAGTGGCTGGGACATCTGCCACAGGGAAGGCAGCTAATGGGTCAACACATTTCTCTTCCTGATTAGGGCTTTGTGCAGCTAAAGAGGCCCAATGCTGTTTTTTAGCTGAGGGGAGTTAGGTGGGAGAGGAAGCCGGAGAGAGTGCAGCTCTCTTACCTCTTTCTGCTACCAAGTTAAAGGGAGCTATTTCTCCATGTTATAGAGCTGTTTGGTTGTGTGATCCCTTGTGTGAGGTGGCACTGTTGCTCTCCGCCCCACCTTCTTGGCTCCCTCCCTGTGTCATCTTGGCTCCCTCCCTGTGCTGGCTTCATGAAGAAGTCTGAAGTGGCAGGGGCCCAGTATCTGAAGTTGCTTTTGAGTCATGTCCCCCGGTGTTCATGAGTCTTCCCCTCCCCGCAGGAGGCAAAATCGGCAAGCTGGAATGCAGAGAGCTGCTATGTTCACCCAGGGAAGCCAAGCAGCTGGAGATTAAGCGGCCATACTGCTCAGCGGCCAGGGCACACTTGTTCACACTATATTTAAATACATTTTCATATTTGAAGAATTATGCATTAACAATCGTAATTTTTTTGTGCATCTTTTACGTGTTTTTTTATTCTGCCATAGTTAAAGTCCTAGTCGGACGAAACGCATCAGGCTTGGTACACCACTCCCCATATTGCTTTTATTTTGAACTGTGATCATGTTTAATGTTTGTTGGTTCTTATTAATTAAAACCCACTTTTTTTTTACCTGCACTATTGGAGCACCGTTTTCTTTTCTTTCCATGTTTGGTAGATAAATTTTTTTTTGAGTTCCTGCATTGTGCCCTTCATCCCCCACACAGGGTTTTGCTCACCTGAACCTGCCTAATACTGCTTGAAAGTGTGGTGGATTTCCTGGGTTGCTTGTCCCTTCTGTACGTTTTGGACGCCAGCATCAGAGTGCCCTTCAGCCGCGGCCTGTCGAGTCCATGGGCTACAATCCTGGCTAATACCATCGAGATTCTCCAGACAGCTGAGTCCACTTGCCAATTGGGAATAGCCATGCTTTATTGATCCGTTGTTGCTGACAGTCGGATCCAACAGTTCCGGTAAGCGTATTCAGTTATACCATACTTGAAAGGAATTTCCATGTAATGGTCTATACGGCTATATGACATCTCTACTGTGATACTCCTCATCCTATTGTGATGGACATTTTCACTTGTATTGTTTTTGTTTAACTGTGATTCCACAACACTAATGTCACAATAGGGTGGATTTTCTAAAGGCAAATCGACTGTGCACTGTGCAGGTGCAGTTACACTTATTTTCCTTAGCAAATGTAAATGTGGTAAAGCTTCACTATGTAAAGAATACCCAATCGGGTGCAAGTAAAATAAAAAAAACAGTGTTTTACTTGCACAGGATTGGATGATAGAAATCAGCAGAACTTTACCTCTTTTTGTCTTTCGTAAATGTACCCAATTTATCACTGACCTGCTTGCCTTAAATTTCTGTGTATTGTGAGTGTTCTAAGTTTGCTTATTAAATATAAACAAAATCAAAACTCTTACTGAATTCACTGAAGCAACATGTGGCTATTGTGCAATAGTCAAAATAAGGTTTAAAAGTAGCTACAGAATGTAGTTGCTATGGTAAAAAAAAAAATCCCAAGAATAAACGTTATCCTTGCTGCTTTGTTGAGGTCTGAGTCATATTGTTATCATACAGTGGCAAGTCTCTCAAAAACAGCCTTGGAGTATTACTGTATTCACAAATCCCACATTGAGCAAGTAGGTTGTTTAATGTATACTTATGAATAACTTGAACTTACAACCTTGAATGTTGTGTAAAGACAAGCATGAAGTCATCAAAAAAGCTGATTACAGGTTTAAATGAATACCATGGTTTACCAGATAATTATGTAATGAAAGTGTAAACAGTATAGGATTTTATAGAGATGGCATTGATATTGGACAACAATCAGTCTTGGGTTTTAAATATATACCTCTAGAGGGCCGTCTTTAATGCAGGGCAAAAAGGTAAGCTGCCCTGGGCCCTGTCATCACTGTGGGGCCCCTTAGCAGCTGCTACTTAAGCCCTGCGTTGCCCACAGTTTTCCTGGAGTAGCGGGAGCAACAAATCCCCCCAATCTGTTACCTGCTTGTAACAAGTTAACCACTTAAGGACCGAGCCTCTTTCTGAGATTTGTTGTTTACTAGTTAAAAATATTTTTTTTTGCTAGAAAATTACTTAGAACCCCCAAACATTATACCTTTTTCTAACACCCTAGTGAGTAAAATTGTGGTCTTTGTCACACTGTATTTGCGCAGCGGTCTTACAAGCACACCTTTTGGGGAAAAAATACACTTTTTTGAGTTAAAAAATAAGACAACAGTAAAGTAAGCCCAATTTATTTTTATATTGTGAAAGATAATGTTACACCGAGTAAATTGATACCCAACATGTCACGCTTCAAAATTGCGCCTGCTTGTGAAATCTCCAAAGGCAACATTAAAAAAATTCTACAGGTTGCATGTTTTGAGTTACAGAGGAGGGCTATAATTATTGCTCCCGCTCTACCGATTGCGGTGCCACCTCACATGTGGGGTTTGAACACCGTTTTCATATGTGGGCGCTGCTCACGTATGCGTTCACTTGGCGGGCTTGGCGGGACGGGGCGCATTTAAATTTTTATTTACTTATTCTTATTTATTTTACCTTTTATTTAAATTTTTTACACTGTTCTTTCAAAAAAAAATTGTGTCACTTTTATTCCTATTACAAGGAGTGTAAACAGCATGAGAGAACCTCTGAAAAATGAGATCTGGGGTCAAAAAGACCTCAGATCTCATATTTACACTAAAATGCAATAAAAAAAAATAAAAAAAACTTGTCATTTAAAAGAAAAAAAGATAAAAATATTCCTCTATGGGCGGAAGTGACGTTTTGATACTGCTTCCGCCCTGCTATGGTATGGAAACAAGTGGGGGCCATCTTCCCCTCACTCATCTCCATACCCAGCCAGCAAGAGGACCCGATCGCCTCTGCTGCTGTCGACAGCTCTGGTAAGCGGCAGAGGGCACGGGAGGGGGACCTCTCCTACCGCCGATTAAAGGGATCTTCCTGTGAATCCGCCACAGAAACCACTGTTATCGGAAACCGGACCGGAGCCTCGTTTTGAAATTTGGTGTTTACAAGTTTAAAACAGTTTTTTTGCTAGAAAATTACTTAGAACCCCCAAATATTATATATTTTTTCTAACACCCTAGAGAAAAAATGGAGGTCGTTGCAATCATTTCTGCCACACCGTAATTGCGCAGCCGTTTTACAAGAGCAAATTTTTGGATAAAAATACACTTTTTTAAATAGAAAAAATAAGACAACACTAAATTGCGCCCACTCGTGGAATGGCGAAATTTTTTTAACCCTTAAAAATCTCCATAGGTGAGGTTTAAAAAATTCTACAGGTTGCATGTTTTGAGTTACAGAGGAGTTATTAGAATAATTGCTCTCACTCTAACGATCGTGGTGATACCTCACATGTGTGGTTTGAACACTGTTTACATATGCGGGCACTACTCATGTATGCTTTCGCTTCTACACGTGAGCTCGGCGGAACGGGGGCGTGTTACATTTTTAACCACTTCCATACAGGGCACTTACACACCTTCCCGCCCAGACCAATTTTTAGCTTTCAGCGCTGTTGCACTTTGAATGACAATTGCGCGGTCATGTTACACTGTACCTAAACTAAATTTTTATCATTTTGTACCAACAAATAGAGCTTTCTTTTGGTGGTATTTGATCACCTCTGGGATTTTTATTTTCTGCAAAAAAATAAAAAAATGACTGAAAATTTAGAAAAAAAAACGTTTTTTTTTGTTTCTGTTATAAAACATTGTAAATAAGTAAGTTTTCTCCTTCACTGATGGGCACTGATAAGGCGGCACTGATGGGCACCGATGAGGTGGCACTGATGTGGTGGCATTGATGGGCACTAATATGCGGCACTGATGGGCGGCACGGATGGGCACTGATAGGCGGCACGGATAGGCGGCATTGGATGTGCACGGATAGGTGGCACAGATGGACACGGATAGGCGGCACGGATGGGCACGGATAGGCGGCATGGATGGGCACTGATAGGCGGCATGGATGGGTACTGATAGGTGGCACGGATGGGCATAGATGGGCACTGATAGGTGGCACTATCGTATGTGGTGTACTAATGGATGCCAATCAGTGCCAAACAATGCCTGCCAATCAGTGATACCCATTGTGGGCACTGATTGGCATCCATTGCGGGCACTGATTGGCATCCATTTTTTGTGTCATTGTCATCCCTGGTGGTCTAGGGTGGCATACCTGTGGTTTTTTTTTGCATCCCTGGTGGTCCAGTGGGCATCCTCAGGGGGGCTGTGCTGATAATCGATCAGCACAAACCCCCCTGTCACAGGAGCAGCCGATCGGCTCTGCTCTACTTGCGTCTGACGGACGCGAGTGAGAAAAAGCCGATTACAGGCTTTTCCTGTTTACATCGTGATCAGCCATGATTGGACACGGCTGATCATGTGGTAAAGAGAGACTCTTTACCTAGATCGGTGTTGCCGGGTGTCAGACTGACACCCTGCAACAACGATCGCCGCGATGCTCGCCCCCGGGGGCGCGCAGCGGCTCAATATCCTGAGGACGTCATATGACGTCCACTCAGGATATTGAAACCACTTTGCCAACGTCAATTTGTCATTGGCGGGCAGCAAGTGGTTAAACATGTTTTCTTATTTATTTTACTTTTTATTCTTTATTTTTACACTGTTCTTTAAAAAAAATTGTGTCAGGTGTGTGGGCGGGGTCTAGCTGCACGGACATGCCGTGCTAGAGCTCCGCTCCGTGAGGGGAATTTACTGCGGATATTAATAAATAACCGGAGCCGCAAAAGAACAGGACAGAGAGGACACCACCCCAGGAGGTGAGGGGAACATTTTAATACCAAAATGGTGTTGGGGGGTGCAAGAAATAAGACAAAAACGAGCCCCAACAGCGCTGCCCAGCACACAAAGGGCTCAGCTAAAAAAGCGCCAAACACCTCAGCCACCTCAGCCACCTCAGAAGTCTGCACCGCAGGGAAAGGCAAAAGAATTACAACAAAGCTAATGAAGCCAGCCATCTCCCTGAGTCCTTTAAGCTCAGATAGTGAACATGAGGAGCTTTCTGACACCTCACAGGCTGCTGCATCAAGCACAGCTGTCCCCTCAGAACTTATACAGCAATTTGAGAGGATGCTGAAGAAAGCATTAAAGCGCACCTCAGATCAAATTACCTCAAGCCTCACTAAAGAAATAAGGGACCTGGGTAGTCGCACTGAGACCTTGGAGACTAAGATGGAAGAATTAGAAATTTATACACAGGACTACCAATCTGAACTAGAAACACTCAAAGAGGAGAACATGGCACTTCAAACCAAATTAGAAGATTTTGAAAACCGCGCCAGGAGGTCAAACTTAAGGTTTAGGGGCATCCCTGAAACAGTCCTTGATCTTCCAGGTACTATATTAGCTATATGCCAGGAATTGATACCGGGAATGACAGTAGAGAGACTGGAATTTGACAGAGTCCACAGGGCACTAGCCCCAAGGAAAGCGGAGGGACCTCCCAGGGACATCATCGTAAAATTCCACTATTATAGGACAAAAGAACAGGTCCTTGAGGCAGCCAGGGAAAAGAACAGCCTAACCTTCCAGGGGCACAACTACCAGTTATTCGCTGACATTTCTCAGCTGACAATCACCAAAAGGCGTGCAATGAAGCCCCTCTTGATGGAACTTCAACAACACCAAATCAAATATCAATGGGGATTTCCATTCTCCCTACGGTTCACTTATCAGGGTTCTAAAATAGTATGCAGATCACCTGATCAATTGCACCAAGCCTTAATGGATCTAAAGCTTATTGACCGAACCACTGCCAATAACTTCTCACGCAGAAGATCAGCATCAGCATCTTCCCACAATGAATCCACCCAACCTGAGAAAAGCAACGGATTACAGCATGCCAACAAACGGGGCAGATTTGTGCCCCACCCTCATGACCAAGAGGACACCATGGACTGACCACCTACTAGAAGAACTTCCAAATTCACTTTTTGCCCTACCTACAATGGAGTCCCATAGGAAGAGATAAACAGTTTGATTGGACTAAGAGTCTGGCGATTTTTGATTGTGGATTCTTATTTCCATTCTTATTTTTTTTCTCCTTCTTAAACCCTTTTTTTTTTCTCTTTTTCTCTCTATTTTGGTCTCTCTCCCTCCCCCCTCCTTTTTTCTCCTCCCCCCTCCTCGCCTTCGGGCGGGGGGGGGAGCCAATGCCGACCTTCTGTTCATTAAGATCTTCCTAATCCATGATAATCATATCAATCTGTTTCTCCCCCTATACTCTCTTAGCACACACTACATCCAATTTCTTCATATCATTCATCCTTAACACCTATATTCTCACTGTCACACCCCACCACTTCTTCTATCCTTTACTCAATAAATGCCTAGAACTTTAGTATGCTCCTACATGCAAAACTAACACCACTTCTCGCTATACTGTATATTTACTCGGACTGATCTAAGATAAGCACCCTCCTTTTTTTTCCTACCTCAGGATGGCTGGAATCAACCTAGAACTGGGTATTGGGCACTATTCAACACTTTGTTACAACTAGCACAACCATCCCCCCACCCAGCTTATAGATTCTAGTAGCATAAAATCAGTACTCCAGCGAACCCGATACCAGCAATCCCAAAGGAATAATCCCCCAACACCCCAACATAATTTCATATCCTAACGTACCACCACCGTCAGAATGATATAGAATCTAACTATGTGCAGCAATCTAGTTAAGAGCTTTACTGCAAAATTCCCCCCCCCTTGCCACTTGCTTGTACAAAAGAGTACAGGACATGTGGATTACCCTGTTTGAAATTCGTTTATAAATTAAACAAAGTACATAACACCTCACACAGTGTTTCACTGATTACTTAAAAAGCGGTCCCCCACCGCACGGAAACAACATGCGCCCCACCATGATCTCCTCAGGTCCCCGCAGTATTAAGCGGGGAATCGACAAGATCCCCTTTCCCCTTGGCTGGAAAGGTTTTTCCCAGCCACGGGTAAACGTATTGTACTTCATTTGTGTACTGTTGATTGTTCAACTACTAATTGTTTTGTGTTTTTCCCCCTCTCCAAGGTTGATTACTCCGGACCCCCCCTCCCCCTTCCGTTCCCCAAGTCTGCAGGGAATGGGCTGGCCAACTGCCACATGAATCATCATGGTAAGACGGGCAGAGAGGTAAAGCTACCATGGCACCATTGAATTTATTGTCTCTAAATGTGCAGGGCCTAAATGTACCACAGAAACATACCAAAGCTTTTAGAACTTTTCAAGCCAAAAGGGACCACATTGTTTGCCTACAGGAAACCCACTTCACCACTAACTCAACATCTAAATTTTTCAACCCCTCATATCCACAAGTCTATACAGCATCCACCTCGGTCAAAAAAAGAGGAACCCTAATCGCATTCCATCGCACCACACCCTTTACACTAAAATCTCAAATCAAAGACCCGGAAGGTAGATACCTTATTTTAACAGGCCAAATAATGGATTCTGAAATCACTGTAGTATCATATTATGCCCCTAACCTCAATCCAATACCCTTTTTATCACATCTCTTCCAAATAATTAATTTGCACAAAACAGGAACCCTCTTCGTCTGCGGAGACTCCAACCAAGTCCTTCTCCCGTTCCTAGATAAAACCCCCTACACCCCACCTAAGCATCAAGCCAAATGGACTCTCCCCAATATACTATCCAAACACAATCTAGTAGATACATGGAGAGAAGCCAACCCCACAAAGCGAAATTATACATATTTTTCGAACCCACACCAATCATTCAGTCGAATAGATCATATTTTTGTAACAATTGGTATGGCTCCGGAAATATTACATTCAAACATTATACCCATCCCATGGTCAGACCACAGCGCTGTATATACCACAATAGCTTCTGTCATTTCGAAAAGCCATGACCCCACCTGGTACCTTCCTGAGATTTTGCTCAAACACCCGATCCACTGCCAGAGCATTGAGCAGGCTTTAAAAGAATACATAGACCACAACGCTAGTCCTGAAATATCCGCACTCACCTTATGGGAAGCACATAAGCCAGTTCTCAGAGGAACATTTCAGCGGCAACTGGGAATTCTTAAAAGGGAACGGGTTCAAATAGCAAAGAAACTAGAAACAGAATATAACATGGCTTTCCTGGCCCTACAAGACAACCAAAATCCTAGAAATAAAATTCGCCTTGAAAAAGCACGCCTGGAATATGATTTGTTTTTAACTGATTCAGCAAATAGAACACATAACAGAACTAGACACAAATTTTATAAACACGCGAACAAACCGGGGGCATACCTAGCCAGAGCGCTAAATTCGCTTAACAAGACTTTTAAGCCTATAAAACTAAAAATAGCTAACAATGTAGTTTCTAGCAATCCAATCAAAATAGTCCAAAAATTTAGCTCGCACCTAAAAACACTTTACGCGGAATCTAACGCATTCAAAGAGACGGAAGCAGATTCCTTCTTCTCAGAAATTAGTCTCCCACAATTAAGCCAAACACAAAAAATACAATTAGAAGAGCCAATCACGCAAAAAGATGTAACTATTGCCATTCAGGATCTCAAAATAAACAAGAGACCAGGACCTGACGGGTTCTCAGCACAATACTTCAAAAGTTTTAGTGAAATACTCTCTCCTAGACTGGCAGAAGCCTTCAATGACTTATTAAACCAAAAATCTTTCAGACTAGAATCATTATTAGCGACGATATGTATGATTCCCAAGCCGCATTCAGACGACACACTCTGCACCAATTATCGCCCCATTTCCATGCTAAACACGGACATAAAATTGTTAGGTAAAATTTTAGCCACCCGCCTCAACAAATTCATTGGCAACTTGATCCATCGAGATCAAGTAGGATTCATGCCCTCCAGACAAGCAGGTGATAATGTACGTAGGGCATGCCTACTAGCACACATAGCGAAAAAAAGGGGCATCCCGGCGTGTTTCCTTTCTCTGGACATCAAACAAGCCTTTGACTCCATCTCCTGGTCGTATTTAAGTTATACTCTTCAGAAATGGGGCTTTGGCCCAAACTTTATTAAATGAATTTTGGAACTCTACAATAAACCTAAGGCTTATGTTAAATACGCAGGTTATAGGTCGGACACCTTTGATGTCAGGAGAAGGACACGACAGGGATGTCCGTTATCTCCATTACTATTCGCCCTACTCATAGAACCGCTTGCCCAAAAAATTAGATCAGATCCCACTATTTTAGGCATTGAAATAGGTGGCTTTAAGCATAAATTATGTTTATTTGTGGATGACATCCTTTTATTTCTTTCTTCCCCACAAGTAACAGGCCCAAATCTCATCCCATTACTCAATAGATTTGCAACGTTTTCAGGTCTAGTTATAAATCCCAAAAAATGCTCAGCGTTAAATGTATCCCTCTCAAAAATAGAACTCAATGCGGCGAAAATAGGCCTTCCTTTCGAATGGACTGATAAAAGCATCCCATACCTAGGAACCCATCTAACCGCTGACACTTCTGACCTATTCTCGCACAACTACCCTCCTCTCCTTAAATACATAACAAATGTATTAAACTCCTGGTCTCAGCTCCCGCTGTCATGGCTGGGAAGAATCAATGCAGTCAAAATGACGATTCTCCCAAAATTGTTATATCTTTTCAGAGTGCTCCCCGTCCCACTGCCGGCATACTTTTTGAGAATAGCACAGAAAAGAATGGCAACATTTATCTGGGGCTCCTCCAAGCCTAGAATAAAAGCGCAAATACTGCACCTCCCCAAAAAACACGGAGGATTAGGGTACCTGAACTTGGTGAACTACTACAGAGCAGCACAAATATCAACCCTTGCCAAATACCATGCAAAAAAGGAAGCACCCCTCTGGGTAGCGATAGAGGTGGCTGAATGTGACCCCGTCCCACCAGCTAACTTACTATGGATCTCCCCCAAGTCACACATGAAACATTTGCAACCCCATTATCAAACACTCGCTGTCATTGTGGGACAAATTCAAAACTAAATACCTATTACAGTCCCCCCTTAATCCATTGCTCTCATTTTACAAAAATCCTGCATTCTACCCAGCTTGGATCTTCCCTAACACATTCAAGGAATGGGTGAAAAGAGATTGTATATATGTTTATAAATTCCTAGGCCCATCAGGCATCATGCCCTTCCCAACATTGTGCAAAAAATATGGTATCCCCCAATCAGAACTGTTTAGATACCTCCAAATAAAAAAAATTGTAGAGTCACTCGTGATCCCTGTGACACCGAAAAACCTGATGTCTCCATTTGAAAGAGTTTGCAAGGAAAATCCACACGCAAGAGGTACAATATCGACCCTATATCTCCAGGCAACGACTCAAACTAGTATGGCAAAACTCCCATATGTACAGAAATGGGAAGATGACCTAAATCTTGTACTCAATACCTCTGACTGGAACCAGATATGGCAAAACACTAAATCTGCCTCCTCCAACATATTAGCATTGGAAACGAATTATAAGGTTGTCATGGATCTTGAGATATTAAAGTGTTTCTACTTGACATCTGTTACACAGGAGAGGGACATTCAATGCAAGGACACCGGCTTTTGAAATGCTAAGTGGAACCAGCTTGTGAAATACCTTTTATTGTGTTCTGCAGGTTAAGAGCGGGTGTCGGAGACAGTCCGTCTGGCTAGAATTGTTGATTGAAGGTTAATTGAATCTATTATGTATGTTTGAAGATGTATGTGTTTACGCTAAGGGACTTTGTATTGTTCTAAAGGTCAGAAGCCTGTCAGCTGTATTGAATTAGCATTCTATTGTCTAAAAGGAATGTAACCTCTCAGAGGTAGTAATTAAGCAGACCGGGTTATTGTGTACATTGATTACCCCCTGGGGCTTCTGTCTCAATACACAAGTCTTTCTATCCAAGCTATTGGACCAATCCCTGTTGACTATTTCAAGTCCTCATTTGCATGGTCAAGGAGGACCTGAGTGAAGACTGCATATACTTTACAATTGACCAATAGGAAAGCGGTTGTTGGGGGTGGGATGTTCCAAATTCTGTATAAAAGTGTGCTGTGTACTTGAAAATAAAGAGTCCTGTTTGAACTTACATACAGCCTGCCTGGTGTGTGTTCTTAATGGGTCCGAATGGCACATAGCTGTAGTTTGGATCCTGGAACCTTGGATGACTGGACCATCAGACGTTGCAATCTGCAAGCTGATCCAATAGAAGCAGAGGAGTGTCGGGAGAGCAGAACCGGGCGAGCAAAGGATCTCGTCACAAAGGTGTTAACCAGATGGTACCTGGTGCCTGATAGAATAGCCAAATATGTACCGAGTTACTCTGGACAATGCTTTAGGGGTTGTACAACCGCGGGTACATATTTTCATACATGGTGGACGTGTCCTAAAGCACAGAAGTTCTGGAAAAAGATTTTCGAGTTAGCCAATATCCTGACCAAATTGAAAATTCCTCCAGACCCTAAATTAGCCCTTTTGAATTTAAAGCCCAGTAACTTATTACGCGCACAATTTAAACTACTAACACAACTCTTTACTGCGGCCAAACAGACCATTGCTAAAGCCTGGAAAACCCCAAATCTTTCAGTGACGGAAACAAAAAATAGAATGAATACTGCGATGTCACATGCCAAAATGGACACGATCGCCAGGTTTGAAAATATATGGTACCCGTGGACGCAATACACAGCACCAGGAAACTTTAACGAAGGAGTAATGATGCCATGGTAGCTTGCTCAATAAACACATTTGTTATATAAGGTATATATTGACAACAGAGCCAAGCCCATCCCTGCAGACCCTATTATTTTATCCCCTTTTTCCCTTTTTCCCTTCCCCCGGTTAGTTATTGTATGTGATTATATCCTCTTATTTTTTACAATCGACGCAGAGATGGTAGCGTACTTTTGTAACTTAAAATTAATATGTTTAAGGTTGTGTTAAACAGAAACTTGTAGCCTTTAATGTACGGCTAATCTGGAAACGAGGCAACTTGGACAGACTGTATGCATTCCACATCTAAATACTCAAGCTTCTCCAGTTGTCGCCAGAAGTATTTGGTTATACTCTTCTTTGTTTTATTTTGCATTTAATTCTAAAGATGATATAATTTGTTGAGAATATGGAATGCCAACCTTTTGTTCACTATACCAAAAGTTTGCTACATGTACAATGTAACTTTATAATCACCAAATAAAGATAATTTTGACAAGGAAAAAAAATGTGTCACTTTTTAAACATTACTTGTAATAGAAAAAAGCAAGACAGGACCTCTTAAATATGTGATCTGTGGTCAAAAAGACCTCAGATCTCATATTTACACTAAAATGCAATAAAAAAATGTAATAAAAAGATGTTTTAAGAAAATGTCCCTTTAAGAGCTATGGGCTGTTTTGATGTTGCTTCCACCCTGCAATGGTATGGAGGTGGGTGGGGCCATCTTCCCTTCACTCAGCTCTATACCACACAAGGAGAAGGACCCGATCACCTCCGCCACTGCCAGCAGCCCTGGTAAGCGACGGAGGACACCGGAGTGCGGCAGGAGGGCAGAATCCCCTCTCCTGCCCCAATAAAAGTGATATTGCGACAAATCTGCCCCTAAGACCACATTTATCTGAAAGCTAACCGCCCGCCGAAGAAGTTGATACCGGGGTTATGGCAGCTAGCTGCTGTCATAACAAAGATGTTCCACTTCAAACAGCCGACGTATAACAACAGCGGCCGTTCGGCAGGTGGTTAACCTAGTTTAACCCTTTCATGACTAAGCCTATTTCTGACATGAATGGCTGGATCTGAAGTTCCCACAGCGCTGACCCATGCCCATCTATGGCTAATCCATCCTCATTCATGCTCATCCATCCCATCCATGGCTCATTCATCCCCATTCGTGGCTCATCCATCCCCATTCAGGGTTCATCCATCCTCATCCATGGCTCATCCATCCCCACCCATGGCTTATTCATACTCATCCATGGTTCATACATCCTGATCCGTGGCTCATTTATGCTCATCCATCCCCATCCATAGCTCATCCATTCCCATTTATGGCTCATTCATGCTCATCCATCCCCATCCATGGCTCATCCATCCCCATCCATGGATAATTCATGCTCATCCATTCCCATCCATGGCTCATCCATCCCATCCATGGCTTATTCATGGCACATCAGTGGTCATCCGTGCCTCATTAGTGCTCATCCATGCCACATCAGTGATCATCGGTGCCACACCCATGCCATGTCAATGCTCATCCGTGCCTCATCCATGTCACATCAGTTATCATCTGTGCCACATCAGTGCTCATCCATGCCACCTGAGTGCTCAACCATGCCACATCAGTTCTCATCCGTGCCACATACATGCCATATCACTGCTCATCCATGCCACATCCATGCCACATAAGTGCTCATCTGTGCCACATCCATGCCACATCAGTGTTCATCTATGCCACATCAGTACTCATCCATGCCACATCCATACAACATCAGTGCTCATCCACGCCATATCCATGCAACATCAATGCTCATCCATGCCACATCAGTGCTTATCCATGACACATCCATGCCACATAAGTGCTCATTCATGCCACATTCATGTCACATAAGTGCCCATCAGTGCCATTACAGTGCATCACAGTGTAAAAGATTTGACACTAATGTCCCTAGAACACCTGATGGTGCCCCCTGAATTTTGGGCTGTGTAAAAGTCTCACACATGTGGTATCACCATACTCGGGAGGAGTAGAAGAATATATTTTGGGGTGTCATTTTGCTATGTACATGTTATGTGTTAGAAATATCTTATAAATTGAAAACTTTGTGTAAAAAAAAATGCATTTTCTTTCCACATTTTCCAAAAACGTGGAAAAAAATGACATGTTAAAAAAACTCATTATGCCTCATAGAATATATTTTGGGGGTTTCCTTTCCAAAATTGAGTAATTTTTTGGATGTTTCCATTGTCCTGGTGCTCCAGGGCCTTCAAAATTGTAAGAGGTAGTCAACAAATTATATGTGTCATTTATGCTCCTAGAACACCTGATGGCGCCCCTTGCATGTTGGGCCTCTGTATGTGGCCAGGCAGTGTAAAAGTATCACACATGTGGCATTGTCATACTCAGGAGAAGTAGCAGAATGTATTTTGGGGTGAAGTTGCAAGTATGCATATGTTGTGTGTGAGAAATAACTTTTTTTTATAAAAATTTGTGAAAAAATAAAAAATAAATCTCCATAAAGTAAAAAAACTCACCATGCCTCTTACTAAATACAGTTGGGAGAACTAGTATTTGATACACTGCCAATGTTTCAGGTTTTCCTACTTACAAACATGTAGAGGTCTGTAATTTATCATAGGTACTCTTCAATGCCCCACTGTATCTTGGAATGTCTACTTTCCAAAAAGTGGTCATTTGGGGGGTATTTGAACTTTCCTGACATTTCAGGACCTCAGGAAATGTGATAGGCTGTAAGTACATCAGGTGTGATCAATTTTCAGTGTTTGGCACCATAGCTTGTGGACTGAATTGGGTTATTTTAACCAAAGATATGTAGCAGTATAAATTTTGGCCAAAATGTATGAAGAAAAAATACGAATTTGCAGTTTATTTTAACAGAAACAAAGAAACATTTTTTTTACCAAATTTCTGGTGTTTTTTAATTTAGGCCTCGTACACACGGACGGACAGTCCGCTGAAAACGGTCCGCCGGACCGTTTTCAGCGGACATGTCCGCCCGGAGATTTCTGTCTGATGGTTGTACACACCATCAGACAGAAATCCGTGCGTAAACAATACGCGGGGACGTGGCCGCGCCGTCGCCGCGCCGATGACGCAGCGACGTGGGCGGCCCTGGAAGTTCAAAGCTTCCACGCATGCGTCGAATCAGTACGACGCATGCGAGGGATGGCGGTCGGTCGGACGTGTCCGGTGAGTCTGTACAGACGACCGAACACGTCCGACGGACAGGTTTCCAGCGGACAGATTTGTTAGCAGGCTAAGCAATTTTTGTCCGCTGGAAACTGTCCGATCCGCCGGACAATTGTCCGCTCGGGCCTACACACGACCGGATCTGTTTGCTAAAACTGTTCCGTCGGACCAGTTTCAGCGGATAGACCTGGTCGTGTGTACGGGCCTCATAGTGCAAAAAATACAAAACTCAGTGGTGAATATATACCACCAAAAGAAAGCACTATTTGTGTGAAAAAGGGACACAAATTTTGTATGGGTACAAGTTGCATGACTGAGTAATTGCCATTCAACATGTGAGAGCACTGAAAGCTGAAAATGTGTCTGATTAGGGAGGGGGATTAAGTGCTCAGTGGGCAAGTGGTTAAAACAAAATTAAAAGTGTTTTTAGTAAGCTAGCATGAATCCATCCTGGTATCAACTTGGATAAAGTTAGAAGTGGTCTGTATATACTGTAAACATATATATTATCCCATATGGGTACAGGGAGAGAAAACACGCACACAGAATCATTGTGAGAAAGATCTCTTGTCTACTGAGAAATTTACAACAGCTTTAGTACATCTTAGGCCTTGTACACACAACCAGACATGTCCGATAAAAAGGTCCGCGGACCGTTTTCATCGGACATGTCTGCTGGGAGGTTTTGGTCTGATGTGTGTACACACCATCAGACCAAAATCCCCGCAGACAGAGAACGCGGTGACGTATACAACACTGACGTTCTCTAACACGGAAGTACAATGCTTCCACGCATGCGTCGAATCAATTCGATGCATGTGCGGGATTTCGGTCCGCTGGTTAGATGTACTAACCAGCGGACATGTCCGACGGACAGGTTTCCAGCGGACAAGTTTCTTAGCATGCTAAGAAACTTTTGTCCGCTGGAAACCTGTCCGCTAGGCCGAAAAAATGTCCGCTAGGCCCTACACACGGTCGGACATGTCCGCGGAAACTGGTCCGCGGACCAGTTTCAGCGGACATGTTCGGTCGTGTGTACAAGGCCTCAGAGATAGGAATAGATCACAAGTGAACACTACAAATCTATGTCTTAGTAGAAGCTCAAGGTTACAGCTGGTTATGCACCTAGAAATAATGTGATCTCAGTTGTTTAATCTTTAAAGAAGAACCCTATGTGTATAAATACATATATAATGAAATCTCTTAGGCCTCGTACACACGATAGGTTAAACAGAGGACAACGGTCTGATGGACCGTTTTCATCGGTCAAAACCGATCGTGTGTGGGCCCCATAGGTTATTTATCCATAGGTTAAAAAAAAGCAATCTTGTTTTATATTCAACCGATGGATTCCTAACTGATGGGAAAAAAATGATCGTTAGTAGGCACAACCATCGGTTAAAAATCCACGCATGCTCAGAATCAAGTCGACGCATGCTTGGAAGCATTGAACTTCATTTTTTTCAGCACATCGTTGTGTTTTACATCACCGCGTTCTGACATGATCGTTTTTTTAACCGATGGTGTGTAGGCGCAATGGACCATCAGTCAGCTTCATCGGTTAACCGATGACAACGCTCCATCAGACCGTTCTCATCGGATGGACTGATCCTGTGTACGAGGCTTAAAGCATACAGTAGCTCTGAGCCAGGCCAACTTGCTCAGCCTCTATAGAGAGAAAACAGGGAAACAGGACTTTGAGGGCACCAATACACAATGACCCAAATTTGTAAAAAAAAAGTATTAACTTTTATTTATACAAAAAATGTAATTGTTTAAAAAACAATAGTTAATCAAACAAAAAGGTATTCGCTCTCAAGGATACAACTCAACTCAATATTATGTTATCTATAAGATGACAGACGTGAATTTCATAATTATTACATACAGTATATACTTTGTTGTAAATGTGGTAATTAATGGACGGAGAAGATGAGATTTTGCCCTTGCCCACAATGACTACTTTTACAACAAAGTATACACTGTATATAATGTAGCAATTTGTGTTTATCATCTTGTAGATATGCTAAGATTGAGTTTTTGAAATATTGTATCTGTGAGAGTCAATGTTTTTTTTCTTTGATCAGCCATTGTTTTTTTTTGTATCAATAAAGCAGATTTTTTTTTACACATTTGTGTATTTTTGTGTTGGTGCCCTAACAGTCATGTTTCCCAATTTGCACTCTATATATTATATATTGGTTTGTTGGCACTTGATTTGGATTCAGGTCAACACCTTTGATATCAGCCTCTGTCATTCTCTTCACAGCTGTCTCAGACTTAAGGGAGGAGGGTGGCACCAGAAGCCAGTCACACTTTGCGTGCACAGAGGGAAAATGCTGATAGGAGAAAAAGCAGGCTAAGTGGATTCTGATGAGACCTGCAGCTCCTACACTGTATCACTAATGCAACAGAGATAAAGAGTGGTGTCACCCTCCTGATTGTGCTGTCTGGCAGAGGTATATGAATAACAACATAAGTATTATATACAACAGTTCCCAAGTGTGTTGTGCATTGTGTTCTTAGCTATTTCCCTTGATTTTAGCTTTAAAATAAACCAAAAGTTTTTACTGTGACAAATAGGAAAGTCAGGAGACAACCAATTACCATTATCCACATAATAAGAAATTCACATTAACAGATGTGTTCTGAAAAAGCTTAAGATAAGAAATTATTGATTGGCAACTCTTACATAGAGTGTAGTTGGATTGTAGTTCTAAGGCTGCTTTCTGATAAAGTTTAAGATCAGACATTTAGCACTGTAGGAACTGTCTACCCCCTTGGTGATCCCTGAACTGTCTCTTTGGAGTCTGCAGTCATTGACGAACATTTGACTTGGTCTTTTTTTATATATGTATATATTCAAGTTTCTTCTTAGGGGTCGTATTTTTTCAGCTTCTGGGTTTTGAACTATTGATGCGTATGCCTGTAATTATTTGTGAATTGTTCTGTAGTTTATGGTTATCATTAATGCCAATGTTCCTAGCTTGAATACATCTTATAAATGCTATTAATTCTTAATGGCATTGGTTTTTGAGTGTGATATATATCTGTGTTGTGAGATATTTTAATTTCCATGATGGTTTTTAAATATTGATTACATGTGCTACATCATTAAACATGTAATACATTGTGGATTATGATTCTTTGTGGATTATTTTTTACATTTTTTTTTTTTGGGAAATGTGGTCATGAATCCATATCCCAGGTTACTTTTTTTAGTTTTTGGAAGTCACGCTGCAAATATAAAGCTATAACACTTAAAGCAAATAAGTGCCCAAGCCCAAGTGGATGCACTGCTATTTTCAGGAGAAATTCAAGATATGAGTTAAAGGGTAACCCAATTTTTGTGAAAAACTATTTTCGACACAAGTCATATTGTAATTCAATGTCAATAAGAAATACCTTTCCTTTTTAATCTGCAGCGCTGTAATTTTCTGTAAAATGCATTTCAATATGGCTACCTGGAGGTATAGTATTGTGTACACAGATGATGTACAGAATGCCCCCTGAAAATATAATTTTCTACATGTGTGATTGATCTATTGATTTTCCCAGAAGTCTGCACTAAGATACAAATTAGATTTTGAGCAACAAATTTGTTTAGTGAGATACTAAAGCTTTACACACAGCTCTCCCCGTTCTTCAGCTCCAGGGACCGATCGCGGGACTCCGGCGGCGATCGGGTACGCGAGTCCTGCGGCCGCGGAGCTTGGGACCCACGGCTGGGCACTTAAAGAGGACGTACAGGTACGTGCTTGTGGCCAGCCTTGCCATTCTGCCGACGCATATGTGCAGGAGGCGGTCCTTAAGTGGTTAAAATGTCTAGAGACATTGTGGGACTGATTTGCTATATACAATGCGCTGCGCCGGTTTATGGCTTAATTGGTGCGTCGGATAAATCCTTAATTAGGCATACGAATCGGCGCAGCTGAAGACGCAATGCAATAAATATGTAAAGCCGCCAAACTCCCTTTAGAAGTCTATTGACATTACATTCAGCCGAGTTGTCAGAATGACAATCTGCTGTTTTTTG
Organism: Rana temporaria; assembly: GCF_905171775.1. NCBI lineage: Eukaryota > Metazoa > Chordata > Amphibia > Anura > Ranidae > Rana > Rana temporaria. Next base: position 407,655,004 of record NC_053490.1, read on the forward strand.
TTTTTTATCCCCGTACATACCGTATTTTCACCGCCGCTTCCGGGTATGTCTTCTGCGGGACTGGGCGTTCCTAATTGATTGACAGGCTTCCGAGGGATAAAAAAAAAAAACAGCTGATTGTCATTCTGACAACTCGGCTGAATGTAATGTTAAAAAATGTTTTTTTGGGTGAACCTCTGCTTTAATATGCTAGTTTTTGCTAGTTTTTGTCCTAACAAGTGTTTGGGGACCTGAGTCCTGCCCCAGGGGACGTGTATCAATGCATTTTTTAAAACTGACGTTTTTTCGGGAGCAGTGAATTTAATAATGCTTAAAGTGCAACAATAAAAGTGAAACATTCCTTTGAATTTCGTACCTAGGGGGGTGTATAATATGCCTGTAAATTATCGCGTGTTTCCCGTGGTTAGAACTGTATCTGCACAAAATGACATTCTGACGGAAAAAAGTAATTTAAAAATGACTCGCGGCTATAATGAATTGTCGGCTCCCGGCAATTTAGAGAAATTCATTCATTAAAAAAAAAGCGGATTTTAAGGGGAACTCCACCCCAAATTAAAAAAAATGGCGTGGAGTTCCCCCAAAAATCCACACCAGACCCCTTATCTGAGCACGCAACCTGGCCGGGTGCAGGAAAAAAGGGGGGGGGGCGAGAGAGCGCCCCCCTCTCCTGAATCGTACCAGGCCACATGCCCTCAACATGGGGAGGATGCTTTGGGGTCCCCCCCAAAGCACCTTGTCCCCATGTTGATGGGGACATAAGCCTCATCCCCACAACCCTGGCCGGTAGTTGTGGGGGTCTGCGGGCGGGTGGCTTATTGGAATCTGGAAGACCCCTTTAACAAAGGGGACCACCAGATCCTGCCCCCCTTTGTAAAATAGGAATGGGGTACATTGTACGTCTACCATTTCACCAAAAAAAGTGTCAAGAATGTAAAAAAAGACAATAGCCTGTTTTTGACAATTCCTTTATTAATGTCTTCTTTCCGCGCTTCTTCTTCTCCCATCTTCTTCTTTTCTGCATTCATTCTGGTTTCTTCCTCCATCTTTTTCCTCTGCTTCTTTCTTGGGTCTTCTCGTCCGCATCTTGCACTGGCTTCTTCTTTTCTGCATTAATTTGGGTTTCTTCCTCTGCTTCTTCCTTCTGTCTTCTCGTCCGCATCTTGCGTGGCTTCTTCTTCCCCGGACTTGCAATTGAAGTTCCTGCTGTGTGACCCCGCCCCCCTCTGACACCATGGGGAAAGCCATAGGAAAGTCCCCGTGCAGTTCATGTGCGCCAGAGGGGGGCGGAGTCACCGGATGACGCCACGTCCTCAGTAATAAAAGAACTGTCAGAAGAACAGGAGCGTCACACAGCGGGAACTTCAATTGCAAGCGGGTCATCCGGGGAAGAAGAAGCCAGTGAAAGATGTGGACAAGAAGACCCAAGAAAGAAGCAGAGGAAGAAGATGGAGGAAGAAACCGAAAATATATATATATAATGTTTAGGGTTCTGAGTATATTTTTTAGAAAAAAAAGAATAGGCTTGGTATGGAAGTGGTTAGATAAAACACTGGCATGGGTTTTTGTTACGGTGATCATGAAGGGGAACTCCGCACCAAAAAAAAAAAACGGCGTGGGTTCCCCTTCAGGAGCACACCAGGCCCTTAGGTTTGGTTTGGATTGTAAAGGGGAACACCTACGCTAAAAAAACAGCGTGGGGGTTCCCCCAAGATCCATACCAAACCCTTATCCTAGCATGCCGCCTGGCCGGACAGGAATGGTGGTGGGGATGAGTGAGCCCCCCCCCCCCCCGAGCCATATGAGACTGCAGACCTGCGCCCCCCACCCAAAGCACTCTTGTCCCCATGTCGATGGGGACAAGGGCCTCTTCCTGACAACCCTGGCCGTTGGTTGTCAGGGTCTGCGGGCAGGGGGCTAAGCGGAATCTGGGAGCCCCCTTTAATAAGGTGGCCCCCAGATACCGGCCCCCCACCCTATGTGAATGAGTATGGGGTACATTGTACCCCTACCCATTCACCTGGGGGGAAAATGTTAAGTTAAAAAAACACACTACACAGTTTTTTAAAGTAATTTATTAGTCAGCTGGGTGGTTTTCTTCTGGCCCCCCTTTCTTCTTTAAGCTCTTTTACAAGGGGGGGTAGGCCCGGACTTCACCGCCACCTTCTGCCGCCCCCTCCCCCTTTTAAGCTCTTTTACATGGGGGGTAGGCCCGGTCTTCTCCGCTGGGGGCGGTTTTCTCTGTTCTCTCTTCTGCCAGGCTCCACCGCGGGAGCCCGGTCTTCTCCGCTGTCTTCTGCGGGGGGGGGGGGCGGTTTTCTCTGTTCTCTCTTCTGCCGGGCTCCACTATGGGGGCCCGGTCTTCTCCGCTGTCTTCTCTGTTCCCTCTTCTGCCGGGCTCCACCGCGGGGGGCCGGTCTTCTTTGTTCCCTCTTCTGCCGGGCTCCACCGTGGGTGCCCGGTCTTCTCCACTGTCTTCTGGGGGGTGGCGGTTTTCTATGTTCTCTCTTCTGCCGGGCTCCACCATGGGGGCCCGGTCTTCTCCGCTGTCTTCTCTGTTCCCTCTTCTGCCGGGCTCCACCATGGGTGCCGGGTCTTCTCCGCTGTCTTGTTCCATCTTCTCTTCTAGCAATTTTGACACAACAAGCTCTCCCGCTGTAATGCCGTGTTTGTGTTGCGCAAATACTTATATAGGCATGGGGCGTGGTCACCGGGTGATGCCACCTGGTGACCCCACCCTTTGTTACATCACATTCCCATCATGCCCCGGGAATCTGATGTAACAAGGGGAGGGGTCGCCGGGTGGCATCACCTGGTGACCACGCCCCATGCCTATATAAGGCGTTGCGCAGCGCTGACACGGCATTACAGCGGGAGAGCTTGTCATGTCAACATTGCTAGAAGAGAAGATGGAAAAAGACAGCGGAGAAGACCAGGCCCCCGCGGTGGAGCCTGGCAGAAGAGGGAACAGAGAAGACCGGGGAAGCGTGGAATGGAATCTTTGGATAAGAGGAAAGAGATTGTTATACGCCCAGCAGACAAGGGGGGTGGCCTTGTCATCCTATGTAAGGAATATTATGAATACGAAATTAGTCATCTATTATCTGATATTATCTTGAATAAGGATGAACTACATAGTATTATTGAGGATGGTAAGGAACAAAGAATTTTGTCTAAAAAGGAAGCATCTTATCTTGATCCCCTTTTTTGTAGAACACCTATCATTTACTTCCTACCCAAAATCCATAAGAATAGTACCAATCCCCCAGGGAGGCCCATTGTAAATGGGATAGACTCTGTGACAGCAAGGTTGGGACAATACATTGATTTCTTCCTTCAGCCATTGGTGGTCAAGACTCCCGCTTTTTTGAAAGATACAAAGCATATCATACAGATTCTACAGACCATAGGTTGTTCATCTAATTGCATATTGGTCACAGCGAACGTTAGTTTGCTATATACTATTATTGGTCACAGAGATGCTATGGTTTCTGTTGAATGGGCTTTCTCCATGTCAACATTATCAGGCAGACATCCGGAGTTCTTGCTCAGCTGTCTTGATTTTTGTCTAGGAATTATTTTTGGTACGATCATGAGTTTTACCTACAGACCAGAGGAGTTGCGATGGGGGCTAGTTTTGCTCCTAGAGTGGCCAATATTTTCATGGCCCACTGGGAGGAAGATACCATCTTTTTGAATCGCCTTCCGGAATTGGTCTGTTATCATCGATTCATTGATGATCTGATCACGGTTTGGGAAGGTGACAGATCGTCCTTAGATTCCTTTATCAGTGTATTGAACAATAATAATAAGAACATCTCCTTGACATGGACCATTGACCATGAGTAGGTAGTCTTTTTAGATTTAACCATCACTAAGGATGTCGATCAGTTCAAATTAACAAATGTCTTTAAACCCACCGATCGTAATGCTTATATTCTCCTGGGGAGTTGTCACCACCATTTGTGGTTGTGTAATATCCCCAGGGGACAATTTATAAGGTTGTGTGGTAATTGCACACAAGAAATAGACTATATTAGTCAATCACAAGTCTTCTCATCAAGATTCGTGCAAAAAGGGTACGATAAACAGATACTAGAAAATGAAATTAAAGAAGTAAAAAGGATGGATAGACAAGTGCTGGTCTCTGATCAAGTTAGAGACACATGTGGGGATAATCATAATTTCAGAATTAATTTTAGATTATAATGCACAATATCGAATATTTGAGAAGATCGTGTCCAAAAATTGGTCTATTCTCAACCAGGATAGAGTAATTGGTCCTGCATTACCAGCACGTCCCCAATTTATATACAAAAAAAACACCTTCTTTAAGGGATCGTCTCGCTCCCAGTATTTTAAATCCTCCCATTCCTTCTGAAAAAACATTATTCTCTTTTTTAGGTGGTTTTTATGCGTGTGGACGTTGTGTCCCATGTAAACACTCAAAGGTGAATGTTAAGAAACGTAAACAGTTCTTGGCCACGGCTACAAATAGAGAATATAACATCAAACAGCTGATTACTTGTGATATTGTGGGGGTTGTCTGTATGTTGGAGTGCGATTGTGGGCTCCAATATATAGGCAGAACCTCCCGACCCCTACATTTTCGATTGGCAGAAACAATGTCTCTAGACATTTTAAACAGTACCATCAGCAAAATCCCAAAAGCCTCAGGTTTTGGGGTATAGAAAAAGTTGCCCAACATTGGAGGGGGGGCAATTTTATTTGACAACTAAGCAAAAGAGAGTCGTATTGGATACATGAGACACATGTTCTTTGCCCTGGTGGATTGAATGTCAATTTTGACCTCAATTGTTTTATTACTGATCGATAAAATATTGAGTATATACTTTTAAATGGCTGCGGTCATGTGCGGTCATGTTTTTATATCTGTAATACTGGTGTACCAGAACAGATATATTTTTTATCCAAATATTTATTTTGACATGGAATTTTGTTTTTTATGTGTGTATTCTAATTAATATGTTTTATGCCGCTGTGCATTTTATAGTGTAAGGGTAATCCCCTGATTTTATAATGTATACCATGTGTTTTTTTAAATCTCTGTGCTGGCAGGGTTTGTAATTGTTATCTTTGTTAGATGACTACTTTCCTTGTTCAGCTTAGCAATAGCGATTGGGGACACTCTCCTTCTTAGGTTGAGTACCCCCCCATCCTGTGCTGTGTCATGTGATGCGGCGTCAGGTCGCTATGGCAACGCTCCTGTTAGTATAAAGTGGGTGGCTGACGTCATTTCCTTATCCGCTGATAAAGTCCCGCCCAGAGGGACACAACGTTCGGATCGAATTGTCGTGACGTCACCTGCAGCCATCGTACCTGCTGCATGTTGTATGCTGTAACGCTGGGCACTGGCTTTAGTGCCTTATTTGTAAGTGCAATACATTTTTTTATACAATAAAACATTTTATATGGCGGAGAGCACTATTTTTCTTTCTTTTGCTTTTATGAAATTCTATTGGAGGACTTTGTGAGTACATCTGTCGCTGCCTACCGAGAGTGTGGATTTCTTGGAATTATACCTGTAATGCCCGCGTACACACCATCACTTTATGTGATGAAAAAAAAACAATGTTTTTAAAAACGTCAATTTAAATGACCGTGTGTGGGGGAAAACAACGTTTTATGTCTTGTGAAAAACGACAAAAAAAAAAATTGAAGCATGCTTCAATTTTTTGTGTCGTTTTTCAAAACGTCGGTTTTTGTTTCACAAAAAATCACCATGTATAGCAAAAAACGATGTTTAAAACAACGTTTTTAAACCCGCGCATGCCCAGAAGCTAGTTATGAAGCGAGCTTCAATGGAAAAGAGTGGTGAACGTAACCTTGCTTTGCTAGAGCATTGTGAAAAAACGATGGTGTGTAGGCAACGTCGTTTTTGAAAATTGAAGTTTCAAAAATGTCCTTTTTTACTTCACAAAAAATGTCGTTTTTTTTCATCACATAAAGTGATGGTGTGTACGCGGCATAAGGGAAGGTGTTTGTTACCCTCTATCATTTAAGGGTACACAGAGTTGGGTGAGAGGACATTTTTTACCACTGGTGGAGTCTCCTCATCACTCACGTTATCATCTGCATGATTCATTTGAATATCACCTGTGAAGAACACACGGATGTTTTCTAGAGTTTCTAGAGATTGTGATATATGGACTATTTAGTACTGCACTAACTTTTATAAATAAACATGCACAATTGCTTGCCTTATTTCACCAGAACAATTGTGATATTTGTAGAAAAGTACATTTAGAAATACTATGGGCCAGATTCACGTTACACCGGCGCAATTTTTCATCACAAGTGCCTGATTCACCAAGCACTTGCGATGAAAACCTATGCCGGCGCTCCCGCGCCGGACCTACCGCGCATGCTCCGTTTCCGAACTCCCACCGTGCTTTGCGCGAAGTGACGTAATTTTTTCGAACGGCGACGCACGTAGCGTAATTCCGTATTCCCGGACGGCTTACGCAAACAACGTTATTTTTTAAATTTCGATGCGGGAACGACGGCCATACTTTATACAGCAATACGATTGCTGTGTAAAGTTAAGGCAGCAAACAAAACGACTAACTTTGCGACGGGAAACTAGACTAGCGGCGACGTAGCAAACGCGAAAAACCGCCGTGGATCGCCGTAACTCCTAATTTGCATACCCGACGCTGGTTTACGACGCGAACTCCCCCCAGCAGCGGTCGCGGTATTGCATCTTAAGATCCGACAGTGTTAAACAATTACACCTTTCGGATCTTATGGCTATCTATGCGTAACTGATTCTATGAATCAGTCGCATAGATAGAACAACAGATACGATGGCGTATCAGGAGATACGCCGTCGTATCTGCTCTGTGAATCTGGCCCTATAATCCCATTAACATTTATTCCTTTTTTTCCTTGTTAAATAACTATTTATTTAAAATGTCATATTTTTCACCAGCATATATTTCTATAAAATACCAGCAATTTATCAGATATTACCTAGAAACCAATTTTTAATACATAACATCTGCCTATTCCATTATGTCGTATCTATCTTAATTGGCCAATTCAACATCTACCCCCAGCAGGCAAACAGATGTTTCTGCAGCAGAAATTATTGTTGCCTCTAGTTTACCAGTAAGATTATCTCTATAGGGGCCATATGTATTCTCCAAGGCACATGCAGGTTTTAAGGATTAGTCATAGTTTTGTCTATAGCTTTATTCTAACTCTAAGAATCCACGCTTATGTTCATTAGCTTGACTGTGAGCTTAGAGTAGTTGATAGAACACCCATAGAGAAAACAAGATTGCAGTAGTAAATAATAACACTTAAGCTGGTTAATGTTTTATGACTCTAACAAATATTGAATTATGGCATTTTTAGCATGTATGATGAAAAACTTAATGTTGTAAAATGTAATAGGGCATAACTGTATAATTTAATTTTTTATAACTTCTAATATGTTTTATGCATTGTCTAGAAGGTATACTTATTTCATTTGTTCTTCACAGCTAAGGATAATTAAAAATCCATTACATTTGCTTCATTGCAATGACACTTCATAAATTAGGACTGGTAGCAAAGAGAGACATAAGAAAGTGGTCTAACCCTTTCAAAGTGTCAGTTTATTTGCAATGCAAATTTTCCTGAGAGTCTTCAACAATTTTATTTCCAAATCATTGTAATTCCTAGGCTGACCTTTCTGTAATATTATACATTTCCAAATTCTGGAATCATACAAAATGAGTCAAGAAATATCATTTCACTTCTGCAATTATGAAATCCTGAAAGCCATTTATGAAATGATACATTTTTCTCTGTACAACTGTCTTGTCAGCTATTTCTAAGAAAGTGAGTATGAAAAAATTTCAGACATAAAATTAATCTCTTTACTGCCACAGACTCAAGGATTACATCACAACAGAACTACTTGCAAAAGGCTCACTAACCTTTAAGTCTGCAATTTATAAGACTATAGGCTTATGGTTGCTTCAGAAGACACCCCGTTCGGTTTGCAACAGAACTTCCGAACAGGCAGAAAATTTGTTCAAACACGCGAACACCGTTAAAGTCTATGGGACACGAACATGAGAAATCAAAAGTACTAATTTTAAAGGCTTCTATGCAAGTTATTGTCATAAAAAGTGTTTAGGGACCTGGGTCCTGCCCCAGGGGTTATGTATCAATGCAAAAGAAAGTTTTAAAAACAGTTTTTTTTTCAGGAGCAGTGATTTTAATAATGCTTAAAGTGAAACAATAAAAGTGACATATTCTTTTAAATTTCATACCTGGGGGTGTTTATAGTATGCCTGTAAAGTGGCACATTTTCCCCATGTTTAGAACAGTTCCTTCAGCAAAATTACATCTCTAAAAATGACATTGGTTCCCCCCAGTCCATTACCAGGCCCTTTGGCTCTGGCATGAATATTAAGGAGAACACTGAACCAAAAAAAAATTGCGTAGGGGTCCCCCCAAATTCCATACCAGGCCCTTCAGGTCTAGCATGGATATTAAGGGGAATCCTGTGGCAATTTATTTTTAAATTTCATACCAGGCCCTTCAGGTCTGGAATGGATTTTAAGGGGAACCCTGCCCCCAGATTAAAAAAATGTCAGACCTTTATCCGAGCACGCAACCTGGCATATTAGTACACAACTGAAAACATATTACTGGTAATTCCCAAAACTACTGTATGTACTGTATCTACCTATTTGCAGACTGCTTATTTCTATAGGGGAAGCAGGCCAAGAAATTCAACCCAGAACTTCTCCCCCTCAACCACTCCCTCCAGTTGTATTATCTGTCATTTTTTTTTATATCTGTCCATCCTGAGATTTAAAAGGCCCTGATAGACTGTATATCCAGCCTGTTGACCTATCTTTTATCTGCCACAGTTAAGCAATAAGGTCTTGTCACCTCCCTGCCCCAGCCTGTGAGTAAACAGTTAAAGCAAAGTCCACCTCTTTGTTCCCACTGCTCTTTTCTCTTATTAGCATGTACCCTGTCAGGATATCTGCATGAAATGTACCTAATTGGCTCAAGCTGGGGGAAGGCAGTTATGACAAAAAAGACCAACAGAGTCTCTTCTGTCATAAAAACCTACCTGTTTGCTGTTTTTATTTTTTTGGATTAGTTCCACTTGAAAGTATCAGGCCATAATGTATACATCATTTAAAAATGTAAGCATTTACTAAACATGCCTTATAGCTGAAAAGCATGATGAGCACTGTAAATGCCTTTTTTATAGCTTCTATTGGTGGGGGCATGATAGCTCATTCACCTCTCCTTCCTGTATTACCAAAAGCTGTGAGCAAGGGCTTGAAATGATGCACAGCTGCATCAAGCCAAGAGCCAGTACCACTCAAGCTGTAAAGTGCAGGGAGGTTGCATGTCAGCAGTAATTGGTCCTTGCAGCCTTCCAATGTATCCCTTATTAAATGGATAATTTAAACCTGGTATTAACCCCTTAGGGTTCCAGCTCCATTGTTTTATACTGAGAGCAGATGAGGAGAGGAGCCTCTACACCAGGGTTGCCAACCTCCCGCAGCATTTTTTACTGACAAAACATTGAAAATTTACTGGCGGAACACATTTTTTACTGGCAACATGGGCATCCGCTCCATAGGGCAAGGGGGCGTTTAACAAAGCATGTGGCCTGGTACAGTTCAGGAGAGGGGGGGCCGCACTCTGTCCCCCCCTCTTTTTTGCGGCCGGCCAGGTTAACATGCTCAGATAAGGGGTCTGGTGAATTTTTGGGGGAACTCCACGCCATTTAAAAAAAAAATTGGGGTGGAGTTCCCCTTAAAATCCATACCAGAGTCCGGTTATAAATTACTTTTTTTTCTTTCAGAAATGACACTTTGTGCAGAGACAGTTATAAGTACGGGAAACATGTGCTTTTTCACATGCTTACTTTACACCCCCCCTAGGTACGAAACTTAAAGGAATATTTCACTTTTATTGTTTCACTTTTAGCATTATTAAATTCACTGCTCCCGAAAAAACTTCAGTTTTTAAAACTTTTTTTTGCATTGATACATGTCCCCTGGGGCAGGACCCAGGTCCCCAAACACTTTTTAGGACAATAACTTGCATATTAGCTTTTAAAATTAGCACTTTAGATTTCAAACGTTTGAGTCCCATAGACCTTAACGGGGTTCTAAAGTTCACACAAACATTTTGTTTTTATTCGCAGGTTCTGGTGCGAACCGAACAGGGGGGTGTCTGGCTCATCCCTACTCGGGTGTACTGACCCATTGTCACAATGCTGTGTGTCTCACTCTGTTAAATTGTAACATTCCAGTGAATACAACCACCCCCCTTCCACAGAAATGGAAGAGGCTGCATCGGCTCTGCCCCCTCCCTCCCCCTGTTCCTGTGTACCGTCGGGGGTGCAGCCCGTGTGCTGCTCTGAAAGGAGTGTGTGGGCAGGAACATTTAAACAAGTAGCTGATAGCTAAAGAGCCGCTGACTAAACTACTATTGTGAGACTGTGAGCATCCTGTGAACATAAAGTGAGTTATCAGCATTGTCACTGTGTACTCTGCCCTCTCTCTCCCAAATCTTTCACTCCCCTTCTTTTCTCTGTTGTCCTCCAGCAGTCTTTCATTAACCCTATGCTGATAGTTGGCCCCATCATGTTCCTTTAGCCAAGGTTTTCACTTGTGTGATCATAGACATTGCATGTGATTTGCACCGCATTGCTGTGCAAATCACATTGGATGTCTGTGCGATGCAAATTCAGCCATACAAACTGTATGGTTGAAATGGCATTTGCACCAAAACTGTGCAGGACCCTTTTTTTGGAGTGGATGGGTTTTTACACCTATGCAATCCAATTCCTGCACTGTTTCACAGTTCTCACTGCAATCTGCAAACCAATATGGGGGTGTCATTAATTTTACATTGACACCCGTAACAGTTTGCAAAGGGCAGCGTGAACGGCTGACAAGCAACATGCAATGCAGGAATCGCACTGAAATCGCGCCAATTCCTGCATCGCATATATGTGAACTAGGTCTCAAGTGGGTTTACACTGATGTACTGTGATTCAGTTGCAGTGGCGGTGTATACACAGACTTCCTGCATTTATCTCCATTTTCACTACAGTCCCACAGACTATTAGATTACACATTTTTGCAACATTTTCTGAAAGCACACCAAATGTTCTCTATACTGAATCTTTGGTGTGCTTTCAGAAAACACAGTAAAATTACACAAGCTAATATAAGTGGGGATTAAATGCAGAAAAACTGCATATACACTGCGACAATCTCCAGGACACCAGTGTGAACCCAAAGGCTTCAGGATGCTGTGTAATGTAAAGGCGTCCTGAGGTGTAGGGGGTTGTGTAATGTAAAGGACTCCAGAGGTGCAGGGGGTTGTGTAATGTAATTTTAACCCCCCACTAGCGGTCGAAGAAACCATGACTGGCAACCTGAGAAATTCCAGAACTCCTATTGAAATCTAACACAGTGAACATTGGAACAGTATAAATATGATATGGAAACACTGACAAAACCTATAAAAAAGTAATTTGCTTGATTTACACTTAAAAAGTCAACAGAGCATGAAATTATCAGCCCCTGATATTTACTGGCAGTTTTTTTACTGGCAGTTGGAAACCCTGCTCTACACTCCTCCATAACCCCCATAGGGACAATGAACATGACAGCTCTAATGCCGCATACACATGGTTGGAATTTCCGATTGAAAAAGTCAGACAGAATTTTTCCATCGGATATTCCGACCGTGTGTATGCCCCATCAGAAATTTAGACGGACTTAGAAAGAGAACATTTTCCGACGGAAAAAAAAATTCTATCGGAAATTCTGTTTGTCTGTATGGAATTCTGAAGGAGAAAAAAAATGCATGCTCAGAAACAATTTGACGCATGCTCGGAAGCATTGAACTTCATTTTTCTAGGCTCGTCGTAGTGTTGTACGTCACTGCGTTTTTGACGGTATGAGTTTGGTGTGTCCGTGTGTGTGCATGACAGCTTGAGCGGAATTCTGTCAGAACAACCCGTCTGAGTTTATTCTGCCGGAAAAGGGGGGCGTCAAAACCCCACATATATTGTATATTGGCACTTTTTTCATTTTTTTTTTTACTTCCACTGCGTGGATTCATTTATTTTTCTCAGGGCATAAAGCCTGACCTCTTTTGTGAGTATTCAAACTCTTGCATGTAGTGTACTGGGCAGCACTGGGTACTGACAAGAGCAGGGCAACTTTTTCCCTCTGGCCAGAGCTCTGTATGTGAGAAGGCACTGACATGCCCTATTCCAGCTCAAATGCCAATGGCTTTGTTTTACAGAAGGAAGCAGGATGACTCCCTTCTATAGGCAGTAATTAAAAGTACCTGCTGCCCTGCAAACTGGGAGGTGGTGTGTTAGCAGAAATCAGACTATGGAAGTCACAGGCATTCCATGCATCTGCATGGCATCATATACCTCCTATCAGTGGTCTGTGGATGCAAAAAGTTAATGTTAAGATGGATCTGCTTCCATGCTTGGCATGGCCATTTTGAAAAAGGAATCAAGGGGAACTGGCAGGCTCACCAGGTATTTAGCAATAACATATCAAATTAAAACATTACAGGCTATGTATAGTAAAAAAAAGTATGTAAATAATCAAACGTAGATTTATTTTGACATTTTAGGATAATATACACTTCAAGCTTTAGGTAAACACAGATGCACTTTAGTTAATTTCAATACACATACCCACACCTTAGTAAATGTGCCATCATATGTGATGTTCATAATGTTGTGCTGATCAATTAAATTACATTTCTTTTGTGTTCTATAATAATGATATAAACATATTAAAGTCTGTCTTTCTATTTATTTTAACTTAATATATATATATATATATATATATATATATATATATATATATATATATATATATATATATATATATATATATATATATATATATATATATATATATATATATATATATATATATATATATTTAATAGGCATGGTTGGAGAGAGCAGAGGACTGCAAACATGAACATACATTGCACTTGGTGTTTGCATGTACATTAAAAATAATTTAGCCTAGATCCGTATACTTATAGTAGTTTGGTGCTGTGGTTATTTTTGGAAAACATTTTGCTATGTATCATACCTTAGTGAAATGTGTATCAAACCTGTAAAAAGGTTGTTGGCATTGGACTATACTGGACATTTTCCAATATGTTCCCACATTTTTCACACCTTGATTACTTAATTATAATATAATGCATGAAACAGCATTGCTTTTCAGCAAGAACTCTGATGTGTTCACTTACCCTGGAACAGATGCCAGAAGTATTCTTACTTAAGTCGCAAGAGACACTACCTTTCTGAGCAGACCATCTGCTGTAGAAGTGAATAATGCAGGAAGCACACTTCACTATTTTGATGGAAATATTTTTTGTAAAAAAATGTTCACTTGTGGATATGTATCTACATTTCTGAGCTATTCTAGTGATGGAATATGCAGCAAGCTGAACAGATATACTGCAAGTACCCAAATTAGTAATTATCAAAAATGTTATCAAGACAAGCCGGTAAATAAAACACAATGCTTGTACAGCCAATTTTGCTTTAGTAAGTGTGATTACAGTTTTTTAAATTACGTATTTAATAGAATATAACAGCCTTGAACAGCCACTAAGCATACATTGTATGTTACTTCTCATGAAAGAGCTTTCTATGTCATTCTCCAAAAATATTTAAATAATTAAAAATATATTCAGAATTAAATATACTGGGGCAGATCCAGAGAGAGAGTACGCCGGCGTATCTACTGATACGCCGGCGTACTTTCAAATTTCCCGTGTCATATCTTTAGTTTGAATCCTCAAACCAAGATACGACGGCATCTGGGTTTGATCCGACAGGCATACGGCTTCGTAAGCCTTCGGATCGTAGATGCAATACTTCGGCGTCCGCTGAGTGGAGTTCGCGTTGTTTTCCGCGTCGGGTATGCAAATTAGCTTTTTCCGACGTCGTCTCTAGTCGGCTTTTTTTCGGCGTATAGTTAAAGCTGGTATTTTGCGGCGTATAGTTAGATTTGCCATGTTAAGTATGGCCGTCGTTCCCGAATCGAAATTTGAATTATTATTTTTTTTGCGTAAGTCGTCCGTGAATAGGGATGGACGTAAGTCACGTCTAAGTTAAAAAAATGACGTTGTTGCGACGTCATTTTGTGCAATGCACGGCGGGAATATTAGGGACGGCGCATGCGCAGTTCATTCAGCACGGGAACGCGCTTCATTTAAATGAAACACGCCCCCTACTCGCCGATTTGAATTACGCGCCGAGAGATACACTACACCATCGTAACTTACGGCGCAAATTCTTTGTGGATTCGAGGAATTCAAAAGTAAGTTACAGCGGCGTAGCGTATCTCACATACGCTGCGCCTATCTAAATGTATGTGGATCTGCCCCACTGTATTTAGGGTATTTAATGTATATTTGGTTGAGATATGGTGGCGGAGTATATTTTCCTATTCATGCAAAATAATCCCTAGAACACTATGGACAACATTAACATCAATCAGAGAGAATGCCTGAAGGCAAACCATTTATAATGTGCTCTTTCTTTAGAAAACGTACTATTATGGATGAGTGAATGTGTGTGGGTTCAGATTTGCAGTGGGTTTGCCAAAAGTTCCAAGCTTAAGACCCCTTTCACACTGGGGCGCTAAAAATAGCGCTCATAAAGAACCTGGAAAGTGTCTCTCGAGCCACCCTAGTGTGAAAGCTTGAGTGCTTTCCCACTGGGGTGGTGCCCTTGCAGGACAGGTTAAAAAGTCCTGCAAGCAGCATCTTTGGGGCGGTGAAGGAGCGGTGTACACACTGCTCCATCACCTCCCCTACCCATCAAAATTAAAGGGCAGCGCCACAAAATGGATGCTATTTACCCTTTCCTCGGGGACTAGCAGGGGTTAAACAGCGGTAAAACTAGCGGCTAAAACTAGCGGCTAATGGGTCTAAAAGACAAATCCTATTGAGGTTTATAGGGGGCAAATCTGTAATAATTTATGGCCATTTTAAGACTAATAGGCAAAGTATTGTCCAAAACGAGAATGATGTGCTAGGCCATGGGGGGCAAGTACAAATGAAAAAAGTATTAAAAACATTACTATATAGTGGGGATATGGTCCTATTTTTAATGCAGCTTCAAAGGAGACATGATAAAATTACCCATCCTTTGAATGAGATGCCTTTACTGTTAGAGAACAGTATAGTTTTCACGGACATCGTTATTGATGCCACATTCTGCTTAAAGTGGAATAAACATGGAAAATAATAAAAAAAAAATGCTGTGATTCCGGGTGATTTATGCCATAATATACTAGTTTGCAAAACATATTATCTCATTATGTAAACCTATCTGCCAAGCAAACCCCTCCAGTGCTGTGATGTCAGCTGTCACAGACACTTCCATCTTCTCACAGTCTTTTCTTTTAAGCTTGGACTCTTCAGCTGCTTGACCATGCAAAGGTGCCATAAATGTACACTAATCTGCATAGGTGTTGCTCAGTGTGCAATAACTCTGAAAGGAAAGGAGAAGTAGTTAATTCCCTAATTCCTTTATTTAAACTACTCTCACCATCCCAATCTGATTCATTCCAACTTAAAAAAGGACTGTTTATGTAGTTTTGGCTGCACTTTTTTTATCCAGTGATAACAGGTCTGAATTGATTTGCCAAAATAATAGCCACAACTGATCTGAAATCTATAGGAAAGTTAACAAAAAAAAGCTAATGCCTTGAAATGTGAATACTTTGGCAAAACAGTTTAATAATAATGTTTGTGAACTCCATTTTTCACCATACCACACTGCATTGTTTTAATAGTTTTTTTTTTCACAAAATTGTAATAGTTTAATAAAATGTTTAAAACAATGCACAACAATGCTATAAAGAATGACACAAACATTGGAGTGATAAATATATTAAGTGAAAATATTAAATGAACGTAAAACAACAATTAAAAGTAATAATGGGAACTATACATAATTTAAGAGATGAATATGAGAACACATGATGAGATAACATAAATTGAATAAAGTATTTAAAGGTCAATGAAATAATATTTAAATTATATTTGAAATAAGGTTGTGCTCTTATGCCGTATACACACGATCAGAAATTATTACGTTTTTTTTTCCAAAATAATTTTGTCTCAAACTTGTGTTGCATACACACGTTTACACAAAATTCCGACCATCAAGAATGCTGTGACGTACAACACTACAACAAGCCAAGAAAAATGTTGCCCTGTTCAATGATTCTGAGCATGCATGTTTTTTTTGCTCGACGGAATTGCGTACAGGCGATCGGAATTTCTGACAATAACTTTTCCCATTGGAAAATTTGAGAAGCAGCTCTCAAATTTTTGCAGTTGGAAATTCTGACAGACAAATTCAGGTGGAGCCTACACATCGGAATTTCCGACCAAAAGCTCACATCAAACTTTTTTTGTGAAATTTCGATTGTGTGTACGCAGCATAAAAGTCAGCCATTTGAACCATAATGTGATAAAATCAATAGGTACAGGTGCTGTACATTCTTCAAATTGGAGATGCAGTTGGGATCATGACATCAGCTGTCATAGTCTGGAGGTTGTGTTTCATTTGCCCCTGATGATTTTTGTATTTCATTTGTGTTTTTTCTTGTAAGGCTGCCCCTGCACTGGTGAAGCAAACATGGGCAGGGGTGGTCATGCAAACTGGGTACTACCTTTATAAAAAAAAACACCTTATCCCTATTTTCAAAAAATAAAAATGGTTTCCTTCCAAAGTAAGACCATCAGCTCAGACACCAACCATGAAAAGGTAAAGGCTACAACTAATCCCACCTTTTAGAAAGAGCATGGTCCACACAAGCCATTTTCCCATCCACCACAACTTTCTCTTTTTATTGTTTGCATGTATTTACAGATTACCTTTTGTTATCATTTGAATTTGTAATTTGTAATTTGAATTTCATTAAGCTGGAGTGAGAGTGTATGTTTTTCAAATGATGCAGTGATTTGCTATAACAAGAAAGGCAGTACTCGAGTAAATTGCCAAGAATAACTGCTAGATGTACCCTAATCCTCTCAAATTCAAAAATTGAATCTAAAACAAAAGGACTAACAGTAGGACATTTTAATCATGGAGAGTTTTCTAAAATGTTTGAGGGCTCAAATTTGCTACAGAAAAAGAGACAGGTAGGGGGTTCTACTACCAAAATGATCAGACTACACAATCTACAGCAGTGTGAAATTAGCTGAACAATTAAAATAATTAACTTAATGCCCAAATATACAAGTATTAGGAAACCACATACATAGAAATGTAAAAATGCTCACCAGCATAACAATTTTTATATACTGTATATACTCGAGTATAAGCCAAGTTTTTCAGCAAATTTTTTTGTGCTGAAAATGCCCCCTTCGACTTTTTGCACCTGATCTCCCGGACTTTGGGGATCTGGTATCGGCCAGCCATAGGTCCCCTGGACCCCAAATGGCACATGTGTAGCCCCACTCTTCCTCTACAAGTGTGCAAAGTTTGTTGTCTGGGGAACCTACGGATGGGGAGCACTGATTTTTTAAACCTGGGCACCCCTTTCATAGACTCCC
The DNA here is from genome assembly GCF_905171775.1 of Rana temporaria. Taxonomy (NCBI): domain Eukaryota; kingdom Metazoa; phylum Chordata; class Amphibia; order Anura; family Ranidae; genus Rana; species Rana temporaria. Next base: position 407,672,629 of record NC_053490.1, read on the forward strand.
ATGTTAAACTGTAATTTCTCCGGTGACTTTGTGGACCTGGTACTGGCTGGCCCCTAACTTGGCACACATGTAGCCCCACTCTTCCTCTAAAAGTGTTCAATGTTTGTTGTCTAGGGGACCTACAGCCGATTTTTCAAGCCGTGCACCCCTTCCATAGACTCCCATGTTAAATGTCAGTCTAGTCATGGACACAGTGAGGCATGGGCACAGTGAGGCATGGGCACAGTGAGGCATGGGCACAGTGAGGCATGGGCACACTGAGGCATAGACACAGTGAGGCATGGACACAGTGAGGCATGCACATGGACACAGTGAGGCAAAGTGAGGCACAGTGAGGCATGCAGATGGACACCCTGGGCTTATACTTGAGTCAATAAGTTTTCCCATTTTTTTGTGGTAAAATTAGGTGCCTCCGCTTATATTCAGTTCGTCTTATACTCAAGTATATACGGTAGTTAGGTTTGGTCCAATAAACTAGAGACAAAGAACACAAGCTGGGACTTGACTACGAGAATGATGCTATAGCAGAGGATAAAGCAGGAAAAAATTGTCCAGAAGCAGGACAGTTTCAATCAGTAATAATAGGTCTAACCAGTATATGCCATTTCGACAAACTGGGAGCTGGCTTGGTTCATCTTAAATCCATGCTCAACCCAGACCCGAGCCAAATCCATTACATAATGTTCTATGAATGCTGTGTCATGGGTGTTCCTTGCCTAAAGCAAAAGGTTTTACAGTAGTAAAGAAAGATATACAAAAAAATTATAAAATACTTAAACTAAAAAAGAAAAAAAGAAAGCCAAATGATCAAATTGCACTTTCTAAAATAAGTAAACTGCAGTTTATAACTTTATATGAAATAAAGTATCTAAAAAATTGTTTCAAAAAAATATCCCACGCTATGCTCATTACCCGTTATTATGTAATAAAGAAAGGAAAAAAAAGTACTCCGATCTTATATCTACAATACAAAACCTAGAAAATTCACACAAACTTACACAAGCCGTGACAACTTTGACTGACCTTATTCGGGCTAGATCAAATATGTTAGACTTTCTGGGTAAGCAAGTCAGACGCAAAATTGCGCTGGCAAAAAAAACTTTTTACGAGTTTGGTAACAAAGCCAGTAAAATGCTTGCCAAAGCCTTGCAAAAGACCAAAGCTAAAACAACTATCCATTCTATCTCTGACACTCAGGGAAACAAAATATACTCCCCCTCTGCCATAGCCAAACGTTTTGTTGATTATTTTTCAAATCTCTACAACCTTCCCCAATCTGATCCTTCAATTTCCAAAGATGAAAGACAAAACTTGATTAAAAATTTCCTAAAACGATATAGCCCCAAACCAATCTCTAACGACATCAAATTACAATTGGATGCACCTCTAAATAAAACGGAAATAGATATGGCACTTAAACAGATGAAGCCGGGTAAGAGTCCCGGCCCTGACGGACTGACAGTGGGTTATTACAAAACCTATGCAGAAACCCTCTCCCCATACTTCTTATCGGCCTCTAATTCTTTTGCTGATTCCACCAAACCACCACGTGACCTACTGTCAGCACATATTGTGCTAATTCCGAAACCTGACAAGGATCATTCCATGGTTACTAACTATAGACCAATATCGTTATTGAATGTTGACCTGAAATGGTTCGCAAAAACCCTTGCAAACAGACTTCTCCCCCTCCTACCCAATTTAATAGACCTGGACCAGGTGGGATTTGTTCCTGGCAGGGAAGCGAAAGATAACACCATTAAAGCCATCAACATACACCATTGGCTCACGTCCTCTAAAACACCTGGTTTCTTACTCTCGTTGGATGTGGAGAAGGCGTTCGACAGAGTGGCATGGGATTACATGGCAGAGACATTGAATGTTTTGGGCCTCCCATCCACCATGTTAAACTTCATATCTACACTCTATTCCAATCCTACTGCTAAAATACGTGTAAATGGACACCTGTCGGACGCCTTCTCTGTATCGAACGGTACCCACAAGGATGCCCCCTTTCCCCACTAATTTTTATACTTACGTTGGAACCACTACTAAACCGCCTTAGGATCAATCCCGCCATTAAGGGTGTAGACATTAAAGGACGAACCTGTAAACTAGCCGCCTTTGCAGATGACATCCTTATGTTTCTGACGGACCCACTTACCTCTTTACCGAACTTGCTCGAAGATTTCATTAATTTCAGAAATCTGACGAATTTTCAAATACATTTTTCGAAGTCTACCGCCCTCAACATATCCCTACCGTCAGCGACATGCAACCTATGTCGATCTAACTTCCCCTTTTCGTGGAGTACTCAAGCAATTAAATATCTAGGTATACAACTCCCAATCTGCCTGGCTGACTTATACTGCCTGAATTACAGCCCCCTATTAAATAGCATACGGTCTGATTTATTAAAATGGTCCTCTAGCCTTGTTTCATGGTTCGGCAGGACTGCGGTCGTTAAAATGAACATTCTTCCGAGAATCCTGTATGTTATACAAACTGTCCCTATAACGGTTCCCCAAGCTTTCTTCTCTTCATTTAAAAGAATGTGCACAGATTTCGTCTGGAATAAGCTCCGCCCGAGACTAAGTTATGATAGGCTTACTACCCCTAAACCATCAGGAGGAATAGGCCTACCTGACATAAACAAATACTACCAGGCTTGCTGCCTGACCAGAATTATTGATTGGAATATCCATTATAATTAAAAAGATTGGGTTAAACTGGAACACTTATTTTCACCACTCCCCGTTTCTCAAATCCCTTGGATCAAACCTCAAAATGTCCCCTTATCGTGTAAACAACATCCCTTGATTCATCCAACCCTTCTCACATTTCGACGAGCTTGCAACAAACACAAAATCTCCTCTGCGAACGGTCCAATGACCCCAATCAAACTTAATCCTGACTTTCAACCAGGAATGCAATCTGACTTTTTATCTGATGGCTGGCCCCACTCGACTGTTAGAGCTGGGCAATTTTTCATAAATGACAAATTGTTATCCCAACCCGACTTAACTACTAAACTGAAATCTGAACCATTCCCTTTATGTACAATTGAGGAAATTTTTCTTGAAACCAAACCCCGTACCAAATTGGTCAAGGGACAAAACCGATTTTGAAAATTGGTGCGATAATGATGGACCGCTTAAACACCTTGTCTCATCTACATATTCCTTGTTATTTTCCACTCAATCCCCTAAGATTAACTGGGCCAACCAGCTATGGGAAAGGGACCTTTCACTTGATTTATCTGACTCGGAATGGAGGAATATTTATAAATTTATACATAAAGGATCGATTCATGTACAAACACAAGAAAACGCTTATAAAATTCTTTCCAGATGGTATATGACCCCTCTTAAATTACATCGAAATAATTCGTCAATATCTAATACCTGTTGGAGATGCAATCGCGAGATAGGTTCTTCCCTTCACATTTGGTGGTCGTGCACTGCTATCCAACCTTACTGGAAAGAAGTCCATAAACATATCTCCCTAATAACCTCTTTTTATTTGGAATTCACACCTGCTCAATTTTTACTCCACTATTCTCCCTCGTTGCACAGAGGCTAATACCGATCCTTGACTATGCATTTGATCAACTCAGCCAGGATGTGTATTCCAGTTAGATGGAAATCCAATGTTCCCCCTTCTATCATTGACTGATTCAACCGTACCCAAAGAAACATGGAGATGGAAAAGTTGATTCATCAAAAACGATTCACTGATACATGGTCTGATTGGCTGAATTTTACTTCTTCCGATAGATACAAAAATATTATTCCTGGAACATGATATCCCCCTTATTTGACCCTATTGATACTCTGGAGGTATGTCAGGTCCATTCCTTTTTTTTTCCCTTTCCCCTTTACTTTCCCTCATTTATGTTCTAGTTATAATTGTTTACTTGATACTTTTGTTTTCCTGGTGTAATTTATAGTCTGGACTAACGGACTTGTTGAGAACTCAGGCTAGTTTGTCTTCAGTATTTTCAATATTTCCTCTGTTGATAAATTGATATAACTAGCTTATCAGAATTTTTTTTTTCATGCAATATTATATTAAATATAAGATGCAATGAAGCATTAAAATTGTTTTGGCCACTGGCTGTTATATTCTTATGCTCCTTCACGCGGCTGCGTCCGTGTTTATGCAACTTTATCAATGTGTCATGTATATTGTAATTGCTTGAAATCTCAATAAAAACCTTTACAACAAAAAAGAATAACCAAGGACACGTTTACATTTAAAAACATGCCATTTTATTGAATTGATTAATTGACAAAATGTAAAAAGGCCAGGAAGTACACTTTTGGTACTTGGTTGCTTTAATAGCAAAATCATGCATTGGCTTGAAATGTCTGTGAACTGCAGGTTTGTTGGGTTCACCTTAAACCCATGCTAAACCCAAATCTAATCTTTATTTCTTACACAATGTGCTGTGAATTATGTGCCATTGGTGTTATTTGTATAAATGATTTGCAAAGCCCTTACATTGTAAAGAAAGATATTAAAAAATTACTTTAAATAATTATAACTGAAAAAAATTACCCAATATCAAATTCTACTTTCTAAAATATGGAAACTGTAGTATATAATTTTATGAGATAAAGTAACCAAAAAATAGTTAAAACTATTATGCCATTGTGATTGACGTTGACTAGAATAACTAAGGACACTTTTACATTTAGTAACATGCCAGATTATTGACTCAATGAGTTGGAAAAATGTCAGTTTAAAATGTGCTTTAAAGTAAAATGCTCAATGACCTAAAGAAGGAAAGTTCTGATAGCAACCTGTGCTTGTTATGGAAAAATTGTATTACTATAAATAATACAGTAGCATATAGAAGCTTAGACTTACAAACTTAGCATTTATCAATGTAAAAAAATATTGTGTTATTTGTAGTATTTCTCATGTTTAGCATAAAGACTGCATTTGAAGGAAAATAGTATATTTAAAGGAAAACCTCAATTAATACAAATATCACTTGTAAACTAAACTATACTGGCAAGTTACAACTACTTGATATCAATTTATTTTAAATATGAGCTCCATAGACTATTAATGAACTCTAAAATTCAAGCATCTCTAGTTATTACATGTTATGCCACTAGCAGGCATTTAGATTATAGTAGGCAAAATCAGATGTGAATGAATGTGCGGCATGCTAGAGTTGGGCTCTAATGCCCTGTACACACGATCACTTTTTGTGATGAAATAAAATTACATTTTTAAAAATGTCATTTAAAATGATTGTGTGTGGGCAAAATGTAATTTTATGTCTTCTGAAAAATGAGAAAAAAAAAATTCGAACATGCTTGAATTTTTTATGTCATTTTTTAAAATGTAATTTTTTGTGTCATAAAAAATGATCGTGTGTTGGCAAAAATGACGTTTTAAACCCGCACATGCCCAGAAGCAAGTTTTGAGACGGGAGGTAAAACTACCATTCATAATGGAGTAAGCACATTCATCACGCTGTAACAGACAAAAAAGCACGAATCGTCTTTTACTAACAAGTAACCAGCTAAAAGCAGCCTCAAGGCGAATAGAACTTCCCCTTTAGAGTGCTGTCACTTTGTTCATCATTTTTCAAAAACGATGGTGTGTAGGCAACATCATTTTTAATGATGAAGTTGGAAAAATGTCTTTTTTTTTCATGATAAAAAATTACATTTTTTTTCATCACAAAAAGTGATCGTGTGTACAGGGTATAAGAGTGGATACTACTGGAGGCTTCTTTCAAACTGTTATCCCTGCAACAAATGTCTATTTTGAAAGACTTTCCCCTCTTTTTTGTTCTAGTGACAAATCAAAATTCAACATTTTCTTGAGCTTTCAGTGTCCTTCACAATAGCCACCAGGACATATATAGAGGCAGAATCTCTCCATCTTCATTTAAATATTATTTGAATAGTAACTTTGTTAACTTAATTTATCCAATCATGTGAGAACCAAATTCCTGTTCATTTTGAATACCCAGTCACATGCAGACAGTTTTCACACAATGTTTAAGTGAATATTTGCACAATGTTTTGATTGAAGCTTCTTTACTTTATTTGGAAACCAGCTCAAAGTGTCATTAATGAAAATGTTTTCTAGTGGGTTTACAGCACTTTAACCACTTCCATACCAGGCACTTACGCACCTTCCCGCCCAAGCCAATTTTAAGCTTTCAGCACTGTCGCACTTTGAATGGCAATTGCGCGGTCGTGCGACGTGGCTCCCAAACAAAATTGGCGTCCTTTTTTCCCCACAAATAGAGCTTTCTTTTGGTGGTATTTGATCACCTCTGCGATTTTTTTTTGCGCAACAACTAAAAAAAGACTGACAATTTTGAAAAAAAATTACGTTTTTATTTTTTTCTGTTACTTTTTTTGTAAATAAGTAAATTTTCTCTTTCAATTATGGGCACTGATATGGCGGCACTGATGGGCACCGATGAGATGGCACTGATGGACATCGATGAGGTAGTACTGACGGGCACAGATGAGGTGGCACTGATTGGCAGGGCTGGTATGCGGCACTGATGGGCACACATAGGCGGCAATGATGGGCACACATAGGCGGCACTGATGGGCACTCATGGGCGGCACTGGGCACTCATAGGCAGCACAGATGGGCACTCATGGGCGGCACAGATGGGCACTCATGGGCGGCACTTATGGGTGGCACTGATGGATACTTATGGGTGGCAAAGATGGGTACTGTTGGGTGGCACTGATGGACACTTGGGGTGGCACTGATGGACATTGTGGGGCAGCACTGATCTACCCATGTTGCCAGTCAGTGCCCATTTGTGGGCACTGATTGGCATCTTTTTTTTAAAAAAAAAAGCTATATTTTTTTAAGATTTTTTTTTTTTTTTTTTAATGCTTTTTTTTTTTTTGGCCCACCTGGTGGTCCAGTGTGGCGATCCGAGGGGGGTCTGCACTGATAAACAATCAGCGCGAACCCCCCTGTCAGGAGAGCCACTGATCGGCTCTCCTATACTCGCGTCTGTCAGACACGAGTGAGGAAGAGCCATCAACGGCTCTTCCTGTTTACATCGTGATCAGCCGTGATTGGACACGGCTGATCACGTGGTAAAGAGTCTCCGCCGGAGGCTCTTTACCGAGATCGGAGATGCAGGGTGTCAGACTGACACCCCGCATCACCGATCGCCGCGATGCGCGCCCCCACGGACGCGCGCGGCATGAAATCCTGCAGGACGTTCCTGGACGTCCTGTCAGGATTTCGGAACCACTTCCCGGACGTAAATCAGCCATAGGCCGGGCGGAAAGTGGTTAAATGTTTTTTTGCTCTGCCTAGCTACATATCTCCCGGAGTTCTTTCCAGGTATAGCGGGCTTCATTGCTGTGATTGGCCAGAGCCGCAATTTCGTCACTCCCATGCATGCGAGTGTGGGAACCGCTGGTAAAGGTATGTCAGCTGAATAAACGGCACGAACGAGGCATTGCTTCAGTGTGCATGTGCCGATGACGTTGGCATGCTGATACAGGGGATATCTCCTAAACCGTTCAGGTTTAGGAGGTATCCACGGTAGCTACAGGTAAGCCTTATTATACATGTAGTGAAAAGTGGTTGTACAACCACTTTAAGTTCAGTGAGATTAGACATGTGTGGTGCAAATATTTTAGGGATCAAGTAAACTTCACTTTACAAAGGCTACAGCCTCAGTATGCCTCTAAGGCCTCATGCATACTGCATGTTTTTTTTCCCATGGACACCATGCTTCAGGGAAGGAAAAAGCAATAAAACACTAAAGCCGCATTTTGTAAATATGTTTAGGAGCCTCAATCGCTTTTATGCGTGCCAAGCATTTTTTACTCTGAAACGCTCCTCTCCCAAAAGCACTGGCCCTTTTTAGTCTCTAGACGCTCCTGCCTCTAAAGGCCTATGTGTTCATGGACATATATGCTAACATAGAGGGGTGTTTAGAAGCCAAAAAAGTCCAATGCCCTTAAAAACTGCATTTTTAACTCCTTGGTTGTCCCTCCCCACCTCTTAATTATTTCTTATAATAAACATTGTCCTGCTAACCACGTATGGTTATAATGATCATACATGATCATATTCCTGGTATTCACTATGAGTTTCACTAAAGAGTTTCATTATGGTATCTAGCCCATTGTATGTAACAAATCCTGTGTTCTCCGCTAATCTCATTTGTACTCTGTTTGTCATACAATAAAATGTATTATATAAAAAATAAAAATAAATGCATTTGATGCTTAGCATGCATGAGGCCTAAATGCTGGAATCCTGCCCCTGTTCACTTTTCTATTTAGGCAAAATGCATTAACAACAATGTGTATCATGAATATACTATGTTCACTGTTTTAATCAGAGTAACTGTTTTGTAATAATCTGATCAGAAGTCCTAAGTGGACAGAGCCTCCTTCATTCAACAACAATGTGATGTGTAGCTCAGACTGGAACAGCGTGGGGGTCAGCTTATAAAAAAACATCTCCAGGTTTGGTATTAGTACAGTGTGTAAAGCCTGGTACACATGTTACATTATTATTTTTTTCATTAAACCCAGTGGGCGGAATGAAAAAAAAAACTATGTTATGTTTACAGGAAAAAGGGGGGAGGAGGGAAAGGGGAGGGGAACGGAAAGAGAGGTAGGAAATAAGACAGGGATGGAAGGGGAGAAAGGAGGGGAGGGAGGGGAAAAGGGGGGAAGGAAGGTAGGAAGGAAGAAAGAAAGGAAGGGAGGAAGGAAGGGGAGAGGGAGGGGGTAGGGAAGCAGGGAGCAGGGGAAGGGAGGATGAGGTTGGGAGGGAAAGGGAGGATGAGGTTGGGAGGGAAAGGGAGAATAAAGGGGGGAAAAATCACGAGTGTGCTTAAGTACCACTTCCAGCCATTGTACACAGATTGCCTTTGGCCAATGTCATCCATCCTTACCATCCTGCTGCCCCAGTGTACTAAATGCCTTATGTAAATTGGTAAGCCTTGCATGGTCTTTCTAATCCCTATTGTGGATGGGAATTCCTTCAATACACTATGGTTAATCACCTCCCTTCACAACCTCTTGCACTTCCCATCTCCTTTCCCCCTCCCCCTCCTAACACCTCCCCCACCTAAACCCTCCCCTCACCAAACCCCCCTCCCTCTTTCACTCTCAAACTTATCCTCCTTCCCCCCTTTTTTCGTCCCCACGCTGAAGGAGTCCCTGCCCACAGGACGTAATGCGTACGGGGAAGGAGTTATGTTGGACATCGCTCACGGCCATCTTTAGGGTTTGAAACAACCTGTATGCTATTATAACCTGCACTCGTTCTCTGAGTGCTGATTTTGTGAGTATTTATTTTAATTTTTTTTGGGATCAATAAATTGTTCCAAACGGAGAGCACTAGATTGTCCTTTCTGTTTTTTCCTTCATGTGTGGAGTGAGATCCATGGCCCCATTGATTTGCATATCCTCAACCCCGGGAGTGGGTATAAGGCATCGTGACCTACTCAGGTCAAGTATATGAGGTAAGAGGTTTGAACTGTCTGTGGTGGAGGGATTACACTCACCTGTTTCTGTCTTGTCTGCAAGATCACGGGGAGAAGATTTATTTTCATTTATTTCTATTTATTTGCATGAAGTGTCATGTTTGGATGGTTTTATATTGACTATTAACATTGGATGTCATTCATTGATAAATCATATGAACTTTTTGAGATAGTCTTTTAATAAGGCTTAAAAGGCAACATTAAAAATATACAATTCCCTTAACCACTTCCCGCCCGGCCTATAGCCGATTTACGTCCGGGAAGTGGTTCTGAAATCCTGACAGGACGTTCCAGAACGTCCTGCAGGATTTCATGCCGCACGCGCCCGTGGGGGCGCGCAGCGCAGCGACCGGTGATGCGGGGTGTCAGTCTGACACCCTGCATATCCGATCTCGGTAAAGAGCCTCCGGCGGAGACTCTTTACCACGTGATCAGCCGTGTCCAATGACGGCTGATCACGATGTAAACAGGAAGAGCCCTTGATGGCTCTTCCTCACTCGTGTCTGACAGGCGCGAGTAGAGGAGAGCCGATCGGCTGCTCTCCTGACAGGGGGGGTTCGCGCTGATTGTTTATCAGCGCAGCCCCCCCTCGGATCGCCACACTGGACCACCAGGGATGCCCACCCTGGACCACCAGGGTGGGCAAAAAAAAAAAAAAGCCTGCAAAAAAAAAAGTCTGGAAAAAAAAAAAAGCATTCAAAAAAATAAAAAAGATGCCAATCAGTGCCCACAAATGGGCACTGACTGGCAACCTGGGGAAATCAGTGCTGCCCCACAGTGTCCATCAGTGCCACCCCAGTGTCCATCAGTACCACCCCACAGTGTCCATCAGTGCCACCCCACAGTGCCCATCCATGCCCAGTGCCCACCTATCAGTGCCCATCTGTGCCACCCATAAGTATCCATCAGTGCCACCCATAAGTGCTGCCCATGAGTGCCCATCTGTGCCGCCTATTAATGCCCAGTGCCGCCCATGAGTGCCCATCAGTGCCACCTATGTGTGCCCATCAGTGCCGCCTATGTGTGCCCATCAGTGCCGCCTATGTGTGCCCATCAGTGCCGCCTATGAGTGCCCATCAGTGCCGCATACCAGCGCCGCCAATCAGCGCCACCTCATCTGTGCCCGTTAGTACTACCTCATCGATGTCCATCAGTGCCATCTCATTGGTGCCCATCAGTGCCGCCATATCAGTGCACGTAATTGAAAGAGAAAAACTTATTTACAAAAAAATTAACAGAAAAAAATAAAAACTTAATTTTTTTTCAAAATTTTCAGTCTTTTTTTAGTTGTTGCGCAAAAAAAAATCGCAGAGGTGATCAAATACCACCAAAAGAAAGCTCTATTTATGGGGAAAAAAGGACGCCAATTTTGTTTGAGTACAGTGCAGCATGACCGCGCAATTGCCATTCAAAGTGCGACAGTGCTGAAAGCTGAAAATTGGCTTGGGCGGGAAGGTGCGTAAGTGCCTGGTATGGAAGTGGTTAAATAACATGCTTCAACCCACAAATGAAATGGAAGAAAACGATTCCTCCTAAATGGCATTTTCAGTCCTTAGGCCTTGTACACACGATTAGTCAAAACCGATGAAAACGGACTGAAGGTCCGTTTCATCAGTCCAAACTGATCGTGTGTGGGTGCCATCGGTCAGTTATCCTTCGGTCAAAAAAAATAGAACTTGCTTTAAAATTTGACCGATGGACGCCTAACCGATCGGTCAAAACCGATGGTTAGTACGCAAAAGCATCTGTTCCAAACCCGCGCATGCTCAGAATCAAGTCGACGCATGCTTGGAAGCATTGAACTTAATTTTTCTCTGCACGTCGTTGTGTTTTACGTCACCGCGTTGCACTCGATCATTTTTTGAACTGATGGTGTGTAGGCACATCAGACCATCAGTCAGCTTCATTGGTTAACCGATGAAACGGACCTTCAGTCTTTTTTCATCAGTTTGGACTGATCGTGTGTACAGGGCCTAAGCCTGGTTATGTTTTTTACATTTGTAGCTGAGAGATCCCTATCAATAATAAGGATCTGGCATATATTTGGAAGGGATACCCAAAACATTTCTTGATTTTTTTTTGCTTGTGTGAGGTGTGAAGATGTAGGCTGAAAAGGCATTGAAAGAAAACACAAAATGAACAGGCCAAGAAATCCCTGAATCTTAACCACTTGAATATCTTCAACCTATATAAACTTCCTTGAATCCCAGTTTTTTTTTTAGATTTTTAACATGTGATAGTTTGAAAATTATTGCCTTGTTTTGCAGTCAACCTAGCCAGTTTTGATATTGATTTTCATTTCAACAAAAATGTAAATTCAGTGATTGGTTTCACAAATGCAGTGAATGCAAGGGTAAAACTGCATAAACAATATGTTCAGCTACTTCTCCCATACATATGGATGCCAGATAAGTATGTCTTAGTCACTTAGGGCCAGATTCACAAAGGAGATACGACGGAGTATCGCATAGATAGCCCTAAGATCCGACAGGTGTAATTGTTTTACACTGTCGGATCTTAGGATGCAGTACCGTGGCCGCCGCTGGGGGGAGTTTGCGTCGTAAACCAGTGTCGGGTATGCAAATTAGGAGTTACGGCGATCCACGACGGTTTTTCGCGTTCGCTACGTCGCTGCTAGTCTAGTTTTCCGTCGCAAATTTAGTCGTCGTTTTGGGTGCCCTAACTTTACACAGCACACGTATGTGCTGTATAAAGTATGGCCATCGTTCCCGCGTTGAAATTTTAAAATTCACGTCGTTTGCGTAAGACGTCCGGGAATACGGAAGTACGCTACGCACGTCGCCGTTCGAAAAAATGACGTAACTTCGCGCAAAGCACGGCGGGAATTTCGAAACGGAGCATGCACAGTAGGTCCGGCGCTGGAGCGTGCCTAATTTAAATGGCACACGCCCATTTAAATTATGCGGGCTTACGCCGGAGGCCGCCAGCGTAGGTTTTCATTGCAAGTGCTTTGTGAATCAGGCACTTGCGATGAAAACTTGCGGCGGTGTAACGTATCTACGATACGTTATGCCGCCGCTAGTCTACGTGAAACTGGCCCACTGTGGGGACATGGTAGGGCACAGAAGAAAACACATTCTGGCTGTCAAATTTTGAAAACTGACATGTTTGTTGTTTATCACCATATTGCATTTAGTGTGGCTCAAAAATGGTAGGAATGAGTTTCTTTTCGTTTTTGTAGTCTACCCTAGAGTTATACATCACTTTGGGAAAAATTGGGGTTTAATTTACATTTGGATACATGCAGAATAATTTATTTCCTGTGTTTTTATTTACCTCTCTGCAGTTAGGAAAGTCCCACCACTCGGCAAAATGGGAAGCCACAGTCTGCCATTCCAGGAAACTGTGGAGTCAAACCAGAAAAAAATATTAGTACTTTTGCACATAACATGCAAGCAGATTAGACACAAACATTCCTGGCCAACATCAGTATAACATTTATTTTAAGGAGTATTTAAAGACAAAAATATAAGGTCCACTTATGAGATTCTTCACCCCCTCTGATGGCCCATTGCAAAAAAAATTAGGGGGGGGGGGGTTTCTAGCTGAGTTTGGGACCCCAAAAAAAGCCTCTGGCACTCTGCCTGAATTTAAGGAGAACAATAACATGTGTACACTTTTTAAGGGGTGTTTAGGGTAAAGCACTACAATGAAGCTGACAAAATATATTGTTACGTGATTAGGCTAGGTGTGTATGGGCCCAGGAAAGCATGCTGGAAAGGTTAGTGAAGGCAAATATTCATGTAGGCCATAAAAGGAGCATTAAAAGTTTACAGCATGCATGAGGATAAAGGGGACATTCACAGCATATTACAATCATGGTAATTAGGGAATGGTGAAAGAAATACAATACATTAGTATACATTAAATATATAGACTGTGATGTTAAAGGAGAAAACTTACCTTAATATAGTCCTTCTGCAGGATGATGGCAGAACAGGTCTCTGGAATAATGATCCCCAGAGCCTGGGGGGGAGATGCCTGTTGAGAACTTGAGGTTCTGCAGACTTCTCCCTGTCGCCAAGTACCGCAACATGACCTCTGCTTGGGAGTGATGGCTTGCCACATGCAGGTGTCCTGCTTTGTGATATAAGGGGACAGCAAAGCCAACAGACAGTGAATCTGGAGAATTCCTGAAATCATCAGGGTAATTCTCCTGGATATCCCACAGCAAAGGCAGATGACAGAATTGGTCACGCTGGAGCAACCAATTTTTCGTCCACAAACTCCTCCTCACCCTGTTCATGGACTGAGCTTGGGTCAAAGCAAAAAGCCCAACACAAAGCCCAAGCACAGCACAAACTCTATGATGAGTACGTACCCGCAACATGGCTAGAAAACGGCCGGCTGGTCAGAACGAACTAACAGAACGCACCGAAGAACAACAAGGCCTATGAAGAACGACCTGAAAATCAGAAACAAGCGGACAAGAACGCACTGAAAACCAGATACGAACTGACTACATGAACTGAAAAACAGATACAAACCCACAAGCACCAAATGAACAGCAGAACGGTCTGAAAAGCACGAAGAATGAAAAGCGCAAATCGTCTCTCACCAAACTTCAACTAACTTGAGATTAGCAGAAGCAGCCCAAAGGGTGCCTGACTTGGAATGGAATTTCCGCTTTATAGTTCTGTTGTACGTGTTCTACATCACCATGTTCTTGACGGGCAGAATTTGGTATGACCATGTGTATGCAAGACAAGCTTGAGCGGAATTCCGTCAAAAAGATCATCCAACTTTTTATGATGAAAAAATGCAGCAAAGAGTGTCTGTGCAGCTTTCATAATCTGTTTTGTGGTATTTTGAAGTATATGCATGCTTTTGGTAATTCTGAACCTGTTTTGTATTATGATTGGCATGGCATAACAGAAACTCTGGGTAGAATGACTCCAGAGGGAAGCAGGCAATCATCTGTTCCTGCAATAACGACCCCCTTATAATTATTATTACAGCAGGACTCCTGCTGCAACAATTACCTAAGAACAAAGGGTAAGGTCAGGACTTGGGTGGCTGGGTCAGGAGATTGTGAAGCCTGTTTTGATCATAAGGAATCCTGCTCACTTGACAAGCAGAACTGAACTCTAGAGGGGAAAGCAAGACGGTAAAGACTGTACCTTCAATACCAAGATTCCCTTGACAAGACAGTTGATCAACTTGTTTGTATAGCCAAAAGGTAACATTGGGGGTACTTAGGGCCTACCTTATCAGTAGAAAGCAGTGAGCAGGAGAATCTATTCTGCAATATTCACTGGAACTGCAAGCAGCAGAGATATGTCAAGGGACAAGAGGAAGAGTGGGACAGCCTGGCCAACATTATACAGATGGCTGAAGGAACAATGGGGGTTATCCTCAAAAGAGATACTCCGACTTAACTGCTGTTCAGTCTGTGTGTAACTTTGTAAACGATCCTCAAAAGGCTTTTTCCAAAGTTACACAGAAGATCCGGCATGTGTAATTGAATTACACTGCCTAATTTTAGGATGCAGTACCGCATCCGCCGCTGGGGGCATTTCGAGTCGAAATGCCGTTGCTAGTATGCAAATTAGCACTTAAGGCGATCCACAAAGCTTTCTAGCTTCCTTTTTGCGCCGTAAGTGTTATTTTGCAAGTGTAAAATTAGGGCTCGTTTTACAAAGTGTAAAGTTAGTCACACCTTGTAAAGGCCCATTCCAGCGACGGCATTTGGTATGCTTTCCCGAGGGAGAACTCCACGTCAATTTGTAAAAAACAAAACCGGCATGGGTTCCCCCCCAGGAGCATACCAGGCCCTTAGGTCTGGTATGGGTTGTAAGGGGACCCCCCCTACGCCGAAAAATCGACGTAGGGGGTCCCCCTACAATCCATACCAGACCCGTATCCAAAGCACGCTACCCGGCCAGCCAGGAAGGGAGTGGGGACGAGCGAGCGCCCCCCCCCTCCTGAGCCGTGCCAGGCCACATGCCCTCAACATGGGGGGGTTGGGTGCTCTGGGGCAGGGGGGCGCACTGCGGGCCCCCCCACCCCAGAGCACCCTGTCCCCATGTTGATGAGGACAGGACCTCTTCCCGACAACCCTTGCCATTGGTTGTCGGGGTATGCGGGCGGGGGCTTATCGGAATCTGGGAGTCCCCTTTAATAAGGGGGCCCCCAGATACCGGCCCCCCACCCTAAGTGAATGGATATGGGGTACATCGTACCCCTATCCATTCACCTGGAGGCAAAAAGTAAAAGTTAATAAACACACAACACAAGGCTTTTTAAAATATTTTATTATTCTGCTCCGGACGCCCCCCTGTCTTCATTATTAGCTCAATTACCAGGGGGGGCTTCTTCTTCCACTCTCCGGGGGTCTTCCGCTCTCCGGGGGTCTTCCGCTCTCCGGGGGGGCTTCTCCGGACTCCGGGGGGCTTCTTCCATCTTCTCCCCTCTTCCGCTCTTGACTCGGCGAACCCCGGTTCTTCTGCAGCTCTCCGGTGCCTTCTTCTTCAGCGCTGGCTGCCTGCTATGTTTGTGTGTTAGCTCGATTTCAAACAGGCAGCCGGCGCGGTCTTCTGTGACGCCAGGGTCTTCTGGTCTTCCGATGTTGCCTCGTCGCCTGTTGTCGCTGTAATGATGGAAGCGCGCCTTGCATCACATTTATATAGGCATCACCGTCCCATCATGCTCCGGTAGGTACCCACGTGGTGGGTGCCTACCCACGTGCACCCACCACGTGGGTACCTACCGGAGCATGATGGGACGGTGATGCCTATATAAATGGGATGCAAGGCGCGCTTCCATCATTACAGCGACAAGAGGCGACGAGGCAACATCGGAAGAAAGGAAGAGAAGACCCTGACGCCACAGAAGACCGCGCTGGCTGCCTGTTAGAAATCGAGCTAACACACAAACATAGCAGGCAGCCAGCGCTGAAGAAGAAGGCACCGGAGAGCTGCAGAAGAACCGGGGTTCGCCGAGTCAAGAGCGGAAGAGGGGAGAAGATGGAAGAAGACCCCCGGAGTCCGGAGAAGCCCCCCCCCGGAGAGCGGAAGAAGAAACTCCCCCCGGAGAGCGGAGAAGACCCCTGGAGAGCGGAAGAAGAAGCCCCCCCTGGTAATTGAGCTAATAACGAAGACAGGGGGGGCGTCCGGAGCAGAATAATAAAATATTTTAAAAAGCCTTGTGTTGTGTGTTTATTAACTTTTACTTTTTGCCTCCAGGTGAATGGATAGGGGTACGATGTACCCCATATCCATTCACTTAGGGTGGGGGGCCGGTATCTGGGGGCCCCCTTATTAAAGGGGACTCCCAGATTCCGATAAGCCTCCGCCCGCAGACCCCGACAACCAATGGCAAGGGTTGTCGGGAAGAGGTCCTGTCCTCATCAACATGGGGACAGGGTGCTCTGGGGTGGGGGGGCCCGCAGTGCGCCCCCCTGCCCCAGAGCACCCAACCCCCCCATGTTGAGGGCACGCGGCCTGGCACGGCTCAGGAGGGGGGGGGGCGCTCGCTCGTCCCCACTCCCTTCCTGGCCGGCCGGGTAGCGTGCTTTGGATACGGGTCTGGTATGGATTGTAGGGGGACCCCCTACGTCAATTTTTCGGCGTGGGGGGGTCTCCTTACAACCCATGCCAGACCTAAGGGCCTGGTATGCTCCTGGGGGGGGAACCCATGCCGTTTTTTTCTTTGAAAATGGGCATGGAGTTCTCCCTCAGGAATGCATGCCGCTGTCATTTTTTTTATCCCCGACGCAACTTTAAGCCGTCGCGATCCTCAAAACTCGGCGTAACGTAACTTCGCGCATGCGCAGTACGGCCGGCGCGCATGCCCAGTACGGCCGGCGCGGGAGCGCGCCTCATTTAAATGGGACTCGCCCCATTTGAATAGGAACGCCTTGCGCCGGCGGAATTTTAGTTACACAGCCTGAAATTTCTAGATAAGTGCTTTGTGGATCAGGCACTTAGGTAGAAACTTTAAGGCAGTGTAACTTAAATTGGATTTTTTAAGTTACGTCAGGTTTTTGTGGATCTGGCCCAATGTGTAGACATACTGCTTTCTGGCAAGGTCAGAGAATCCTTGCAAGAGAAAGACAGAAGTAACCCCAATTTAAAGTTCCACAAACTGTTAGATTTAAGCATATAAAAACCATCCAATGAAAATGAATCTAGCTCAAACCATGAGCTGAGGCCCTGTTGCAGGAGTTGCTCAACATGTTTTGGTCGAATTGAGCTTTTTCAGGAGCTTGAACAGGTTATGCTACGGGTCATAAAGAGAAGAATATGCATAGGAAAGAACAGAGATTAGTAAATCTACATAAATCTACATAAATAAGTGAAATAAGTGAGAAAATACAAATAATCAAAATAGCAATTTAGGAATAAGTATTTTAATCATTGTTCATATAGATTAAAGTACCCAACCCGGCACAGACTTACCATGCCAGACCAAGTCTAAATCATAGTATAAATAGAACTACTGAGGAGAAATAGCAAATCATGTGTCGCCATCAACACCCTGGAACCATGAGTCACAACTACTCGATATTTAATCCGCAAGTCATAGTAGAGAAGAGTCTAATATAAAGAGAAATATCAAATGATACAGTAATGTAAACAAGGGAGATATTGTGTCAAAACTCAAAAATGAGGTCAATTACTTTGGTATATAGAAACATACATTATTTGTATGTTCCGCGTTGAATCAAAAAATTGTCAATACACACAATAATGAAATTGTGGATTTATGATAGACTGCAGCCCAGATTCAGAAGGACAGTAAGAATCCAGAAATGATGGATACCATATTAAGCACAATAAGTGCTGCACTGTAAAAAACGTAGAGAAAAAGAAAATATATATATATAAATATTTATAAGAGAAAAATTCATATTCTTCTCTTTATGACCTGTAGCATAACCTGTTCAAGCTACTGAAGAAGCTCAATTCGAGCGAAACATGTTGAGCAACAGGGCCTCAGATCAAGGTTGGAGCTAGATTCATTTTCATCGGATGGTTTTTATATGCTTAAATTATTATGTCATATTTTGTAAAATAAAAAAAATTCTATTTTTTACTATATTTGCTTGACTAAATCATTGGCACCGTTTAAAGTCCCCAGGGTTTGTTAAACTTCTTCCCTATTCTTTATTTTGTGCTCTCATAGGGGATGTGGTGTCTACTTTTGAGTATATGTATTCCACAAATTGTTCTTTATAACTCCTCAGTGCCAGGAGTCAAGCAGTGGGTGGCACAGTGAAATGACTTTCAATCCAAGGACTAAAGATGTAAATGCTCTCCTGCCTACCCTATAGCTGTCTGCAGAAGACTCATTCAGACCATAGACCTTGCTTCAAAAGCAAGTTTTTTACAAAAATGGTTACACTCACTAGGTATTAACAAATGACACACTATCCTATCCACTCACAAGGTAATGGACCACGCTAGAGGTTTAAGTGCACCTTGATACAAATGCAGAGAGGCTTAGCTAATGAGAAATTTAGAAAATTGATCCATTGCTTAGTAAAAGTGATCTGGAAATACAACCAAACAGTAGATTCCTTTTAAGGCCACTCAACCTGACATGTTATATTTGACTGTACTTTCAGGAGCCCAACTGACCTATGGTCCACAGTGCTCACAGAATAACTTGAACATACTCTGACTTCTTAGATTTGAGAGTGGAAATTAATCCTGGCTAAAGCCCAGCAGTTTTTTAAAGATCAGCCATAGATGGAGCAAGGAGAGTTGGAAGCATCAGACTTTGACCTTCAACCTTGGGACAGGGTGCTAGTCTGACTTTAATGCACCAACCTTCAAGGGAAATCTCAAACCGCACAGGAAGAAGTCCTTGGAATTGTCCATCAACAGCTCCGTTCAGGTTGCCAGTCTACAATATGCAGAAAGAAAGAACCAAAAAACAGACATATAGTATACTGTACACAGTAAACTTATACAAATCCATTAAGATCCAAATAAAGGCCCCTAACTGGGTTTTTAAAAAACCTGTTTAAATACATGAGCCACAAACATCTCCATGCCACTACAGTTTAAGTGGTCATTATCTCTTAGTCTACTTCCCATATCTTAAAGACTCCCATCTGAAGCCATGGATCCTTAAAATGTTACGCAGCCTGATGATCACTCATTTAAGGTCCATGCTCCTGTTTTGGAACCCTCTAAACTACCATCACCCAATGTCCCTGAAGACAGAGATGCTTTGCCTTCCTCCTAAAAATCAAACTTCAGGAGACCCCCTGTACACTTGAATGGGATGAATAGGAATGGTCTGCAAACTTGCCAAGCACAGGTAGTTCAAGAGAGGTGGAGTGTAGCAAAGTATCCATTTACTTGCCATGCCCTGATGCAGGCACAGACCCATTTAACATCTTTTCTCACAGTCCCTAAGTTACTTGGAATGTCAAGGAAAGGAAAGTTCCTCTGCATCCTTTCCATAGCATCTAAGAGAGGCCTTACTTGATGAGGCAGTAGTAGCTGGGCGAGTGATCCACAGCAGGTTTGAAGCCCTTCATTGTCATTACTGGTGTACAGGCAGTTGGGAAGGAGCCAAATATCATGCAGCTTCTCTGGAGGAGTTAGCTACTGGGAGGAACACCTCCTTGGGTGCTGTATGTTTATATATATATATATATATATATATATATATATATATATATATATATATATATATATATATATATATACATATACAGTACAGACCAAAAGTTTGGACACACCTTCTCATTCAAAGAGTTTTCTTTATTTTCATGACTATGAAAATTGTAGATTCATACTGAAGGCTTCAAAACTATGAATTAACACATAAATCCCCAACAGTGTCACCAGCAAAGCACCCCCACACCATCACACCTCCTCCTCCATGCTTCACGGTGGGAGCCAGGCATGTAGAGTCCATCCGTTCACCTTTTCTGCGTCGCACAAAGACACAGGGGTTGGAACCAAAGATCTCAAGTTTGGACTTATCCGGCCAAAGCACAGATTTCCACTGGTCTAATGTCCATTCCTTGTGTTCTTTAGCCCAAACAAGTCTCTTCTGCTTGTTGCCTTTCTTTAGCAGTGGTTTCCTAGCAGATATTCTACCATGAAGGCCTGATTCACACAGTCTCCTCTTAACAGTTCTAGAGATGTGTCTGCTGCAAAAGGTGGCTACTTTGAAGAACCTAGAATATGAAATATATTTTCAGTTGTTTCACACTTTTTTGTTCTGTATAATTCCACATGGGTTAATTCATAGTTTTGATGCCTTCAGTGTGAATCTACAATTGTCATAGTCATGAAAATAAAGAAAACTCTTTGAATGAGAAGGTGTGTCCAAACTTTTGGTCTGTACTGTGTATATATATATATACAAACGCACACACCAACAATGAAAAAAAATGTGTCTCAGGTGAAAGTTGTTTGAATCTTGGATAAAGCATTGATAAAATAACATGGGAAAACTTTTTCACTGTTTTGTTTTCAATGTATTCTAAATCATGTAATCCTTCTTTTCATGCATCTGATAGAAAAACATATATATTTTTTGTAGTGTAAAAATAAATTCACAGCAATAGAAAGCCTGAAGCAACAAGTAAATGAGATTTCCACATAAAAAGAGGAAAAATCTGCAAAAAATAATAAAGCATATTTTTGATCTTAGATTGGAGTGAGTAAAGACGGAGTACTTGTTTCTTATACCCATTTATTCCCTCCAGCAATAAAGCTAAGATGCTGAAAAGGATATACGGAGATGTCTAAATTTTAGTTACCATGCAAACTCAGCTCTTCCTATCAGTGTTTTTCAAAACAGACACAAGAGAAATATAATATAAATTATTCTTACTCTTTCTTTTCCATATATTTTGTGAACACTGTAATATGGCCAGAGTTTATATTAAAGTAATGCAAAAGAATAAGTAAAATAATAAGCCTGTTTTTCACTTCCTTATTTTTACAGAGCAAAATATTTTTTCTAAGGGAATATGAAAGCATTCCTGTAAAGTTTTGAATCAACAACAAGTTGGGGGCAAAATCCTGTGCCATCGAGAAGTGGGTCAGTGTATAATAAAACTTTCCTTTGGTTACCAGTAATAATAGATGAGCAGATCCCTCACCAAGGCAACAGGTAGGGATGAAAATGTCAGTACTCTCTTGAAATTTGGAAAAAATGTTCACTGATTGACTTCAGATATATATAATATATTCATGCCATCCCCTCTGTTATAAAAAATAAATAAATACTGATTATACCTTATACCAGAGCATCTCCCAGCATTTACGTGACTCCTCAGTTCTCGGCCTCGCCCACTATAACTAACAGCCGGGGAGCGAAGAGAGCTGAGGAGTCACGTAAGCGACAGGAAACACTCTGATATAAGGTATAAGCTTTTTTTTATGTAGATCAGACACTGGGACATACTGTATTTATCGGGGTCAAGCGCGCACCGCCGTATAGCGCGCACCCCCAACCTAGAAGAGAAATTTCAGGGAAAAAATAAAATACTTACAGTTTGAATGCCCCTCGTCAGTGTCTTGCCCAGCATCCATCAGCGTCCATCGGCGGCCTTGTCATCCGACTGCTGAGTCGATCCCCACTTCCCGCACTGTGTTTGAACGCCGCCGCCAACATATACCGAGTGCAGTACACTTGGGTACACTCGGCCAGGCTCGGCTTCCCTCGCAGTCACGCCCTGGCCGAGTGTACCCGAGTGTACTGCGCTCGGTATATGTCGGCGGCGGCGGCATTCAAACACAGCGCGGGAAGCAGGGATCGGCGTATATCGTGCACCCACGATTTTCCCCTTATTTTAAGGGGAAAAAAGTACGCGGTATACGCCGATAAATACGGTATATTGTTATATAACAGAGGGGGTGACATGAATAGATTATAGTGGTTTAACAATCACTTTAAAGTGGAGGTTCACCCGAAAAGTTAATTTTTAACATTAGATTGATGCTCATTTTGGCAAGGGGAATCGGGTAGTTTTTTTAAAATCGAAGCAGTACTTACCGTTTTAGAGAGCGATCTTCTCCACCGCTTCCGGGTATGGGCTGCGGGACTGGGCGTTCCTATTTGATTGACAGGATTCCGACAGGCTTCCGACGGTCGTATACATCGCGTCACGATTTTCCGAAAGTAGCCGAACGTCGGTGCACAGGCACCGTATAGAGCCTCACCGACGTTCCGCTTCTTTCGGCTACTCGTGACGCGATGTATGCGACCGTCGGAAGCCTGTTAATCAAATAGGAACACCCAGTCCCGAAGACCATACTCGGAAGCGGCGGAGAAGATCGCTCTCTAAAACAGTAAGTACTGCTTCGATTTAAAAAAAACTACCCGATTCCCCTTGACAAAATGAGCATCAATCTAATGTTAAAAAAAAATTCGGGTGAACTCCCGCTTTAAAGCAAAGTAATACAAATGAAGGTAAAACATACAGTGGCTATTGATTGTAATCAGATACGTGTTTATTATCTAGGGCCAAACTCTTGCTACTGCTATGAAATGTTTTCTGAGGTTTGTTCGTAAATGTGGGTAGCAGACAAAGCTATTCAAAAAACATAATTTGTAACTTGGCTTTTATGAGCATTGAATGAAAAAGATCCATCAATTTGAGAAAAAATATTGTGTGATTGCTGTCTATCAGTATTTTTCTACTTATCTTCTCTGTTATCCCACTAATCATGTCATGGAAAAAAGAATATTGGCATGCGTTAAAAGGGGATTAACTCCAGAGATAAAACAATAATTCTTCTGCTCTACAAGACTCTGGTCCGGCCACACCTAGATTATACTGTCCAGTTGTGGGCACCAGTCCTCAGGAAGGGTGTACTGGAAATGGAGAGAGCACAAAGAACGAGAACAAAGCTAAAAAGGGTCTGGAG
Organism: Rana temporaria; assembly: GCF_905171775.1. Lineage (NCBI taxonomy): Eukaryota > Metazoa > Chordata > Amphibia > Anura > Ranidae > Rana > Rana temporaria. The sequence continues at coordinate 407,696,011 of NC_053490.1, forward strand.
GATATTAGTTATGAGGAAAGGTTGAACTGAACTTATTCTCTCTGGAGAAGAGACGCTTGAGAGGGGATATGATTTCGATTTGCAAATACCATACTGGTGACCCCACAATAGGGATAATTCTTTTTTGAGAAAGGGAGTTTAACAAGACACTTTAAATAAAAGAGGGTTAACCTTAAACTACATAGAGGGTTCTTTACTGTAAGAGCAGCAAGGATGTGGAATTCCCGTCCACAGGTGGTGGTCTCAGCAAGGGGGGGGGGGGCATAGATGGTTTCAAGAAACTATTAGATAAGCACCTGAACGACCACAACATACAGGGATATACAAGGTAATACTGAAATATAATCACACACATAGGTTGGACTTGATGGACTTGTGTCTTTTTTCAACCTCACCTACTATGTAACTATGTACATATGTAGGAGTTAGGATCAGGTTATTGGTTACGTTTAAAATGTCTTAGCTTAAAGTGAACACATAGCCAGTCTGCAAACAACAAACCCTTTACATGTGCTTGACCTACCCAGCAACTGCACATATGAGTATGCACATCCATGTGTCTTCTCACTTCTGCCGATTCTGCATGGCCTCAGGCCACCTGGCACAGAGGATCACTAGTCATGGTACCAAGCCACTGTGATTGGCCCTGGTACCATGTGATCGCTGTGAACAATCACAGCAATTATGTGAAACGTAGTTTTAATGTCTGTAATTTATGATGCTTACTACTGTAATCTCTGTGATTAACCACAGTGACCACTTGGTGCAGGACCAATCACAGCATCCCTGTACCGTGTGATAGATGTAGCCAATCACATCAATCACAATAGTAAAACAATGCACTCATGAATGGGTGCCAAACACTGGTAAAGACAGATTACTTAAACTGTGGTTATCATTAAAAAAGCAATCATAGTGTAAAAAATAAATCTTCTTGAACACCCCAGAGCAGTAACAGTATGTAAAAAATTGTAAAAAATGAATTATAAAAACTTTTTTTTTTTTTTTACAAACTGCCACCAGAGCAAGTGTTGCTATGTTGACATTGTACTGCTTTTGCAGTAATCATGTACAATGGATGGCTACTCTGATATCACTGTATGTCAGCACTGTCAGTTATAGTCTCTGATCACCACCACAGCAGTACAATGTACCGTATTTATCTTCATATAACGCGCCCCGGTGTATAGCGCGCACCCCCAACCTAGAAGGAAAATTCCTGGAAAAAAAAGAAATACTTACAGTTTGGATGCCCCTCGTCGGTGTCTTGCCCGGTGTCCATCGCGTCCATCGACAGCCTTGTCCGGTCCAGCGTCCTTCTGCGGCCATCGTGATGTCCTCCCCACTGTGTTTTCAGCCGATCCCGGCTTCCCGCGCTGTGTTTGAACCGCTCCGCCGACATATACTGAGCGCAGTACACTCGGGTATACTCAGGCAGGCTCGGCTCCTCCCGCGTAAAGGACGTACAGGACCCACATGACGTGACCGCGAGCGGAGCCGAGCCTGCCCGAGTATACCCGAGTGTACTGCGCTCGGTATATGTTGGCGGAGTGGTTCAAACACAGCGCGGGAAGTGGGTATCAGCGTATATCGGGCACCCACGATTTTGCCCTGATTTTAAGGGCAAAAAAGTGCACGGTATACGCCGATAAATACGGTAAGTAGACCAGTGCTGTGAGTCGTCAGTATCCCTAATCACTGCTGCACCAGTCAGTGTCTCTAATCACTGCCACCCACTTACAGTGTCCCTAAACACTGCCACAACAGTCATATTGTCCCTAATCACCGCTACAACAGTGATATTGTCCCTAATCACCACCACACCAGTTACAGTGTCCCAGATTACAGCCACACCAGTCATATTGTTCCTTGCCTAATTACCACATTTTTTTAAAGTTATATAAATATTATTGTATTTTTTTATGTACCAGGGCACGTGCCATGATGAAATTGTACTGCTGTGGCATGATGATTTAAAATGGCTGACTGCTCCAATATCGCTGTATGTCAGTGCTGAGAGCCATTGTCCCTAGTCACTGCCACACCAGTCAGTGTCCCTAATCACCACCACCCACTCACAGTGTCCCTAAGCACTGCAGCATCAGTTTCAGTGTCCTTGATCACTGCTACACTACTTACAATGTCCTTGATCACTGTCACACCAGTCATATTGCCCCCTAATCACTACAACACCAGTTACTGTGTCCTTAAACACCGCCATACCTGTCCGAGTGTCAACAGACAAGTGTATTCTAGAAACAGTTTTCTTATCACTGTTACATCAGTTGCAGTGTAACCACATTAGTGTAAGCCAGCAACTCTGTCTCTGATTGTTACCACACCAGTCCCACTGTCACCAGACCAGTGCAGTCAGCAACAGTGTTCCTGATCACCACACACCAGTGCAGTGTTACCTCTGCCTGATGCATGTATTACCACTGGCCTGGTTGATGACTCTGCCTGCTGCCTAGAACAGTCCTTTTTTTGATGACCATGTGTCTGCCTGCTCCTTTACTGACCCATCTTCACATCCTGATGACTATGTTCCAGTGAAACACCAGTCCCAGTTATCCCCATTGGACAATTGCACTCCTGGAACCATAAGAACTTTTTTGTTCTTCCTTTCTTCAGCCAATGAACATAGCATTCCTGGGGCCAGCCCTTTATGGGAACTGGGACTGCTATAGGGGGTGCTACACTAACCTATATTCTTTGAGTACTCATAGAGAGGCGACTATTACAGTACATTAGCAATGAGAAGAGGAAGATGGACAGCCGCACTCTGGAAAAACTTTTTTTTAAAAGAAAGTTGTCTTTATTTTCAAGCTGGAACATGTACAGTCACTGCAACCACAAAACAGGACAGCCGACGTGTTTCGCACTCAACTAGTGCTTAGTCATGAAAATAAAGACAACTTTCTTTTAAAAAGAGTTTTTCCGGAGTGCGGCTGTCCATCTTCCTCTTCTCATTGCTATTGCTAATTGCATCGCCAGCACCTTGGTAATCCGACCGCCCCTGATCATCTACAAGGCTCACCTGGAGCCGTGAAAATCTTTCTCTATTACAGTACATTGGTTTTGACACAATTTCCTTGATTGAAGATACAATATCCACTACATATTCATTTCAGACGATGAAAAAGTCTCATACATGTGGAGTAATAGCATAATGGTTTTTTTTTTTTTTTTTTGTGTGTAATTCCTATGCCTATGACAACTTTGTGTAATTTTTTTAGATATTTACATTTTCTTTCTTGCATTTTCCAAAACCTTGTGGCCAAACATGACATTTTCAAAAGATTCACTATGCCTTTCAGGAAATACCTTGGGGTGATTGCTTTACAAAATGGGGTCATTTTGTGGGGTTTTCTACTGTCCCGGTTCTCCAGGGGCCTTAGAAATTGTTATAATCAGAAAATTAATGTAATTTATGCTCCTTGAAAGCCCAAAAGTGCTCTACACATTTTAGGCACCTCAATGTATCAAGGCTGTGGGAAAGCCTCACACAATGTGGTATCCCCATATTCCAAGGGAGTAGCAGAATGTGTTTTGGGGTGTAATTATTTGCCTCTGCTTTGTTTGAGAAACCACTAATTCAAATGACAACTTTATGCAGAAAACAAAACAAACATTTTATTTAATTTCTTAATTTTCCGATTTAAAATAAACTCACCATGCCTCTTACTGTATACCTTGGACTATCTAATTTCCAAAGGGGATCACTTGGGGGTATTTGTAAGTCCTGTCATGACTTCAAGAAATGAAATTGGCAGTCAGTACATTAGGATTGATAAATTTTCAAAATATATATACTGTATACCATGGTTTGAAGACTCTATGACAGCCTTTCTTAATCTTTTTTACACAGAGGAACCCTTGAAATAACTTTATCAGGCAACCCTTGCTGGAAATTATAATGCTCTTTACACTTGTGGTTATTGTGAATAATAACTCCCTTATAGATAGCTAAAGAGATCATTAGTGTCAGTGGGAACTTATTGTAATATTCCTATATCTCCACCAGGGGGTCCTGTAATATTCCTATCTCTCCACCGGGGCTCCTGTAATATTCCCATCTCTCCACCTGGGCTCTGACATCTCCACCAACTCTGGCGGAGGGTGATAACGTCACAGCGACCTCACCTGGCTCCTCCACATATCCCTATTTAAATAGCTGATGCCTATTGCTTGATGTTCGTGCTAGGAACCTGATGCCAGGCAAATAGCTCCAGTAGCTGATGGCTGCCTTCCTTCACTATTGGGCCGGATAGAGCCCCAACTTTGATCTCCCTATTGGGTCGGACAGAGCCCCGACTGCCATCTCCTTTTTGGGCCGGACAGAGCCCCTTCAACTACCAACTATTGGGCCGGATAGAGCCCCTTCAACTTCCAGCTTTTGGGCCAGACAGAGCCCCTTCTATGCTGGTAGTCAGAGGCTCTCCACTGCCCTCTCCTCAGTCAGCCTACTCTACAGGCAGAATCTCTTACCTACACCTCTACTGCAAGCTGACCAGTATATCTCTCCAGAAGCCACTGGGTGGCACCAACAACAGAAGACCACTCACAGCAAGTATCCCTACATTCACGATAAACTGTATTCATGTGTACTGCTATTATACTTAAGTTAACCCTGATGCTCCACATTGTAGCTGTGTATTACCAGACTAAATAAAACCACTTACATTCCCAAATTATCTGAGTCTTCCTACCTTATCTCTGCCAAATTAAAGTTAACTGTTAAGAATACCATTTCCATAGACTTCCGAAAGCTGTGATCCTCACAGCCCATTATAGTAACTCTGCCTGAAGCATTACACTTATCTGAGATACAAAAATTGCTCAAGGAACCCTTAGCAACCTTTGGGGGAACTATAGGGCTTCACAGAACCCTGCCTGAGAAACACTCCTCTATAACTTTTACACAGACTAAATATTATACACTAATCTAGATAATTTATTTTTAAAATTTCATAAGAAAATCTAAAACAACATGTTTTCTTTTAAATTTTCAGTATTTTTTCATTTATAGCAAAAAATAAAAAAAACTCAGTGATGATTAAATACCAACAAAAGTAGGCTCTGTCTGTCTGGAGAAAAAAAAAGATAGAAAATGTATTTAGGGACAATGTAGCATGCTGGAGTAATTGTCAAAGTGTGACAGTGCTGAAAACTGAACAATGGCAAGGGAAGAAAGCGGATACAATTTTCTGGTCTTGAGATAGTTAACAGCATGAAAATACTTCTCAAATAAGGTCTCCCAAATTCCAAACCATCCATGAATTGGAAATTCCTTTATAAATGAACAATCTCACTGCCACAGGAATTTGCATTTAAGTGTTGCATTTGTTGCCTTATGAGGAGTTTATGAGTAATCTCCATTAGCAACTGGGAATATTTGTGCATATATATATATATATATATATATATATATATATATATATATATATATATATATATATATATATATATATATATATATATATATATATATATATATATATATATATATATATATATATATATATATATATATATATACATATTGTTAATAAGGGGTTAACATAGCTAGATGTAAATATATGGCAGGCTTTGGCTTGAGAACCTAATTGATTTAACAGTTCCTTTTGACTTGCAGGAATGTTGGGTGTGTGCGTTATGGGAGATGCTCTGCTATTTACCTGTCGTAATATTCAACTGCAAGGAAGAGTTAAATACTGAAGTGTAGACTTGGCAGGCCAAATTCATTAGCTAGATAAAGGCCTTGTAGTCCTGGTTAACCAACCATTTATTCATTTCAAAGGGTGTTTGATATGCTGAGAATATTTCTTTGATCTGTTTGGGAAAGGACAATTTACCCCAGCTATGGCCATGCATAGTTAAAGGGTCACTAAAGGATTTTTTTCTTTTAGCTAAATAGCTTCCTTTACCTTACTGCAGTCCTGGTTTCATGTCCTCATTGTTCATTTTTGCTTTGATGTTGCTGTAATTCCTCTCTGTTCTGGACACTTCCTGGTTGTCTGTTTCCTGATAACCACAGTACTGGGAGATTTCTCACTGTGGTGACTAATCAAGGAGGTGTGATTACTGTGTGTCAGCACCAATCCAGTTTAGTTTTACAAAGCATCACTGCCCTCTATTGGCTCTTTGTCTCTGTATATCAGAGAACCAGGAAACAACAGCAAAAACTAAACTAAACTGCAGGTACATTATATGATTGTTTTTTTATCTATTTAATCATTTTTAAATGGAATCAGTTAACTATTATGTCTCTTTACCCTGTAAACAGTCATTTCAGCGATTTTTTTTTCCTTTAGTGACCCTTTTAAGTGCCCCATTCAAGAGAAGGTGATAACCTTCTCTTTAATTAATTTATCTTCAAACTAATTATCAATAACTCATTAACCCAATATAGGAGGTGCTATTGAGGGGCGGAGCTATGCTAAATTAATGGAAGAGGAAATTGACCAATCTTGGAGGAGCTATGCCCAGAGGGAGGTGACGGCTAACATAGGGCCTGATTCACAGCCAAGATACGACGGAGTATCTCAGATACTCCGTTGTATCTCTCAGAGTATCTATGCGACTGATTCATAGAATCAGTTACGCATAGATAGCCCTTATATCCAACAGGTGTAATTGTTTTACACTATCGGATCTTAGGATGCAATACCGCGGCCGCCGCTGGGGGGAGTTCGCTTCGTAAACCAGCGTCGGGTATGCAAATTAGTAGTTACGGCGATCCACGACGGTTTTTCGCGTTCGCTACGTCGCTGCTAGTCTAGTTTCCCGTCGCAAAGTTAGTCGTCGTTTTAGGTGCCCTAACTTTACACAGCACACATATGTGCTGTATAAAGTATGGCCGTCGTTTCTGCGTCGAAATTTAAAAATTTTTCCTTCTTACGTAAGACGTCCGTGAATACGGAAGTACGTTACGCACGTCGCCGTTCGAAAAAACGGGAGCGGGAGCGCGCCTAATTTAAATGGCACACTCCCCTTTGAATTACGTGGGCTTACGCCGGAGGCCGCCAGCGGAAGTTTTCTCGCAAGTGCTTTGTGAATCAGGCACTTGTGATGAAAACTTGCGGCGGTGTAATGTATCTACGATACGTTACGCCGCCGCGATTCTATGTAAATCTGGGCCATAATTACCAATCAGGGTGGCACTGTTCAAGTCAATGAGAGATGGGTCTATATTAGTGGGAATCACACACAGAGTAGAGGAGTCATGAGTCTGACGTGGGCCCAGAACCATCACTAGAGGTAAATATCAGATCATCTCCCAGCACTTAAAGTATACCTGCATGTCATATGTTTGTTTGTTTGCTGTTTGTATTTTGATGAATATACTCTGTATTCTTGTATTTTAACCTACTATTTCCCCCCTTTGGTGTAAGACTATAGATAGATGTTTGTGTATTAGATAGATGCTTTTAACTACTTCCTAATAAATGTTATTATATTAAACCTTTCACTCTTGGTCAAAGAACATTCATTTAAACCACATCATATCTTTGAGATAATAAATCTTAAATATAATAAATGGTTAACACTCTGTTTGCCTGATCTGGTGACCCCACTCAATTCCCCTCACATCTGTGATACTAAAGTCTTTTATTTAATTATTTTATACTATCAATGTAAATGGCATCCTTCGTGGAACCTGATAAGCTATGTTTGCATGTTTACTTGATGCAAGTGCACTCCTAAAGGTATATATACGGCTCAATTACTGTACTTAGAAAGTTACATGTAAAATGTATTTATTCCCCTATCTATGCTAAACCGCATGGACGGAGGAATCATCACTCTTGGCTATTGTATTCAGGCATTTCTAGCACCCGCTGTTTCTGAATAAAGTTGCCCTGCTGAACAGTGCGGGATCTGTGCTGAACATCTCAGGAATGGATGTTGTCACTGTTTGGTCAGGTACCAGGGCCACCAACAACTCCATGTTCAGCTGATTAAACATGAATATTCTTAAGTTCAAGTCTATGGTCAGCTTCAGTGATTCTTGAAGATCACATTACTTTGGGGAGCACTTTGATTAGAAGGCAACATGAGATGAGTAAACATGTAGGAACAACATTTGAATAGGTCAGTGAAAGACACCTAATACCCGTTTCCTACTCCCTTAGAGAAATCCAAGATGGTAGTACCCATAGTATTGCAACAGATTTTAAGCTGATACACCAGTATCTTTAGGATTTGTATGTCCAAGGATTGTCATTAGAGCATTCAAAAGTGTTTCTATGACTTGGACACAGGTTTATTTAAGTGCTGGTTAAAGTGATAATAAAGCTTCCTTGTCTTTAAAAAAAAATAACAAACATGTCATACTTACCTTCACTGTGCAGCTCGTTTTGCACAGAGTGGCCCCAATCCCCCTCTTCTGGGTTCCCCGATGGCACTCACGGCTCCTCCCCGCATTAGATAACCCCCTTGGAGAAGTGCTCTCCCGAGGGGGTTTCCTTGCGTCCATAGACGCCGAGTATATATCTTTGCCCCGCCCACCCGACACCCGCATCTTCGGATTTGATTGACAGCAGCATGGGCCAATGGCTGCACTTCTATCAATCTATCCAATCAAAGCCAGGACTCCATGGGGAGAAGGACGGCGGGGACACACCCACGGAAATTCAGGGCTCAGGTAAGTAAAACTGGGAGGGGGGGCTGGGGGGCCGGATGATGCAAGGTGTTTTTTTTTTGCATAGGATGCATTAAGGTGAAAAAAACGAAGGTTAACAACCCCTTTGAGTGTTCATTGCTTAGTTTAAGAGATTGGTGAAGTGTTAAGGAAAGGGATAACTGATAAGGTCAGATTAATCCTTAGGATTTAAGTGCTAAATGTGAAGGTATAGGTTAAATCACTATCACTATGATTGTAATCCTGAGGAATTCCTGAAGCTTTTCCTGAAATGTGGCCGTGATGAGATAAAGGTTTGGGATGCTGCTGCAGGTATATGTAAATATATCTAGGTACCTGCAACAGTTTATATCCTTACATGTCAGTGGTGAGTTAAAGCATTTTAAAGTTTTAGGAACTCATATTACCTTTGTTTGTTTACTTTTGAATGCAGTTGAATACATTCAAAAGTGCCTGCAATATCAATAGTAATGTATTTTGGAGTTCAAGATTTGCTGTGGGTTGGGAAGCACATTTTAGGGAAAAATATTATAACGTGTACATGTCTAGAAACTCAGTTATATTCTGTCATAAAATAACATTTACAGAATGAAATCAATAACATTTATGCAGGCTTTTATAAAAAGAAAATACTATTTGTACAGATTTTTTCACATTATGTAGTGTTAAAAATAATCTGTTATACCATTATTCTGTTCCAAATTTAATATTTTCTGAAGAGTAAAAAAAGACAGATAGAGCTGTTAGAAATGGTAAAAACTATGTGCCTGATACTATGAAAGGACTGAAAAGTAGTGACCACTAATAATGATATATTATAGAGTAACTAATAATCAGTTTTTTTCCCATGTACCCAACAATATTAATAAAGCAGAACTTTTTCCTAATAAAAAAGCACTGTGCATTTTCTCTTACCTTGCATCATAATCTTTCCTTAATTTTTCAAAGCAACAAAATAAGACCACATCAAGAAGACTTGTGTTGAAAATTACAAATGAGCAATAAATGGAAGAATAGATAACAATCAATGCAATAATAAAATAAGTAATAACTAGAAAGAATAATTAAGCCATGAAAACTATATTAGGCAATACAAATGAATTCTATACTTGGAAGTTTGTGTGTTTCCTTCTGTTGAGTATTTTTTTTTTCAAATATTTTATTGAAATTTTAAGAATTAAGGGCCAGATTCACGTAGAGCGGGCGCAATTTTACGTAACCGGTTTACGTTACACCGCCGCAATTTTTCCGATTTAGTGCCCGATCCACAAAGCACTTACCTGGAAATTTGCGGCAGTGTATCGTAAACAGGTCGGGCGCAAGGCGGCCCAATTCAAATGGGGCGGGTACCATTTAAATTAGGCGCGCTCCCGCGCCGGACGTACTGCGCATGCTCCCGTCGCAAATTTCCCGACGTGCTTTGCGCAAAATTACGACGCGCCGACGTTTTGTGAATCGCGACGTGAAAAAAGAGTTACGCCGGGAAAATTAAAAAATGTAAAAATAATTCAAAAGCGACGCGGGAAAGACAGGCATACTTTAACATGGTGGAGTACTTTTACACCATGTTAAAGGTGCACTATCTTTGCGACGGAAATCTAACACTTAAATAATAACAATAAATATACATAAATCATATAATTCATATAATATGTAGATTACACAAAATACTTCTCAAAAGGAGAATTCGAATGTCGTATAGATACATACCATGTCCAAAGAGGACAAAGACAAAAAGAGGAAGAGGGAAAGGGGAACAAAAGGAAAAGGAAGGGAAAGAGAATAAAGAAGAGAGGGAATATATATATATATATATATATATATATATATATATATATATATATCAACGGATAATAACCTTACTGTTGAGTATTTTTTTTATAAGTTTCTATAACGATTCTTTCTCCAATCATACTGTATGTAAATTGGCCATGCATGAGATTGTTGCAAACAGTTACCTGCCTGAATGACATCAAGCCTATTAATTAACAGAACAATTCTAACAGATGCTAACACATGAACGTCATTTAACTTTACCTTGAGATGTACACTTGCATTCTATGTTGCTGGTTATATAATGTGTTCAAACTAAATCTGGATACTGTTACTTTACCTTGCTCTATTTTTTTTTTATTATTATTTATTTTATCAAGGGTTACATAGCAGTGTATGCACACACAAAAATAACTAAATACAAAAGATGACAGATCAACAAACACTTGCTTGTGTCAATTAAACTCTGATGTGCTCCATTCCTAAACACATTTATTGAACAAGACTCTATAAATGAGGTGATATCATGAAGCCTGGTGACTAAATTTCTGGAGATATTTAAGGACACTTTCCAATAGTTATAAGAGTGATTATAAATCCTGTGCAAAAGCCAAGGATGTTCCATAAGTGGACTCCAAATTGTGCTAGCATTAATGGAGGGTCTTTCTAGTTGGGTCACCAAGGGAGCACTCTATATCAAATGTTCTTATTTTATCTACTTAGTTAAGAAGCGGGTGATGAGGTCTCTTGTATCATATAGTTTTAATTTTACGTGTTCCCTTGCTCTATTTATGATCATAAATTACAGGGACAGTATCTGTGATGCACCAGAGTCAATGATGGTAGCTTAACTAAGTGTGGATCTATCCACCTCTGGTTCTGCCCTGCTATTTCTGATAAAGAAAGGTTCTTAAAGCGGAGGTTCACCCTAAAAAAACATCTATGTACCATCCCATCCAGCATACTTGCGTCAGCTATAGTATGTTTTTTTTTTCGCTGTATTTACCGTTTAATCGTGCAGTTTCGTTTTAGACTACCGCTGGGAGTAGGCGTTCCTATGAAGAGAGGAACATGATTGACGTCCGGCTATGGCACGTCACGCGTTCCAAAAATAGCCGGAGTAGGACTCGTCTCTTCACGGCGCTATACAGCGCCTGCGCACAGACTAGGAGCTGACTGCGCAGGCGCCGTATATATCCGAGTCCTATTTCGGCTATTTTCGGAACGCGTGATGCGCCTTAGCCGGACGTCAATCAAGTTCCCTTCTTCATAGGAACGCCTATTTCCCTGCCGGAATCTGAAACTAAACTGAGCGATTAAACGGTAAATACAGCGGCGAAAAAAAAAACATACTATAGCTGACGCAAGTATGCTGGATGGGATGGTACATAAAAAAAAACAGTTTTAGGGTGAACCTCCGCTTTAAGGTTCAAGGGAGATGTTGACAACAGAGAATATGTGGTTTATCATAGTGAACAGTTTTTGTCAGTAGTCCACATACTGTGGAGTCTAATATAGGGGTTGATTTACTAAAACTGTAGAGTGCAAAATCTGGTGCAGCTGTGCATGGTAGCCAATCGGCTTCCAACTTCAACTTGCAGAGCTGCACCAGATTTTGCACTCTCCAGTTTTAGTAAATCAACCCCATAGTGACTAAAAGTCATTAAAGCACATGTGCAGTACATTTCTCCCATACATGCACATTTCTACATGTTTTATCCATTAAACACCTTGCAATTGCCAAAAAATATGTTTGTTTGTTTAGTTACATTCATTATGTTAAAATGCTTTTTTTCATAATTCATTTTTGTTGTACATATACTAATTAACTTTGTTTAGAATTTGATTTGAATTATATTTGAATCACATTAGTTCAGTTTAGAATTCTATTCAAATTGAATTAGAATCAAATATCTGGAAATTAGTTAGGTACTACTTGTTCATAGACTGTCCAGCTCCTGCTAAGGTCATTGCTATTGGAGATTTTTAGTCAAATAACTTTTTATTCAAACAAATACCAGGGTACAAACATATATAAGGACATAAATGTAAGTGAGTTTCCATATATTTGGACGTCCATGGACACCCTCCCAGAACTGGAGAGTCAGGCTATAAACCTCATTTGGCTACAACATGGGCAGGAAGGGGTCAAAGCATCACCTATGGAAAATATAGGGTGCTGCAGTTTGTCATCATGGGCATACATTTACAGCTTGAAATGTTTGGTATCTACATTATTTACTCATCAACAACCTATTTTAAAATGTACCCAAGAGTTGGGTAATATATTGAATTTGCATGCCATAAAATTAACTTTACTGAATTTTGTACTGACATTTTTCACTTGTAAAATCGCTACACAAATATTGTGTGGTCTAAAAAAATAAATAGAACTACTACTAATTATTCTTCAGGGTCTCTGCTTTCAGAAAATATATATGTTTATAATGTTCTGTATTCTGCTCTCCTTGCTCTAAATGTTCTTTTTTGTCCTACCTATAGTATATTGAGTAGGCCAAATGGGCATTTTAATGCATATACCATATGTGTAGGAGAGCACATAATAAAGTTATAAAGGACATGGCCAAGAAATTTAGATACACATGGGGGTGCTGGACACAATACAGGGAATCGCTGTCCACGGGAGCTCCGCTTGCACCTCCTGACACCCTAAACCAACATACCCCAGCTGTTAATACCTGAAGGCTGGATACAACGACAACCTTTTCTTCCCTGCTTCCTCCTACCCCCCCCCTCCCAGCTATCTTTCTCATTGGCTGTGAACTTAAGTCAGAGTTTAAACTTCAGTGGGTGCTACCAGGGGAACATACTCTTAGTGGAAGTAGGCCTACATGGGTAGTCCACCCCTACGTACGTCGTACGTTGTTTTCAGTCTACACTCCATATCGCATTTTTACCACCCCGGCCTGGCTGACTCTTACCCTTGTCTCAATTGTGGGGACCCTACGAGCCCAAGGACCATGTCAACCCTCACCCACTATGTTAGTGCCACGGTTACCCTCCCCACCACAGATTAGTTCCCTTTAGGGGTGGACGGTTGAGGGTATGACTGGCGATGGTCCATTTCGCAATTCTCTTAGAGACAGGGTCCCCGACCCCCTACACCCCTCCGGGTGGACCTTTGCTCCCTTGTTCGGGGTTTCATGAGTGGGTCAGTCCCTCTCCCCTTCGGAGGATCCCCAATATATATATGAAATGGTTATCTTTACATTTTGCAATACTGGAATAGATGCCTTGTTGCTGTTTGCTTACTTCTGTATACGCATTGTGAAATTATTAGCCTTGTGAAATGCACTGTACATGTTAATGTTTTTGATTATCTCTATATGTTCAATAAAACATTTTGGAAAAAAAAAAAGGAAAAAAAATAAAGAAAAAAAATAATAAAAATAAAAAAATAAATAATAATAAAGTTATAAATCATATATTCTTTCTGAATTTGTTATGTTTATGAGTGATACGCTTACAAGGTTTACAATTTATTTTCCTACATTAAACGGTGTCTTTGCATGCCAAAATTTTACTTAAATCATGACAAATCTTAATGGTTGCTTATAACTGACTTGAAAAAGGAGCACATAGGGGTACCAATCTAAGTCTAGCATAAATAATCAGCTTGTAGTAAAAAAGCCAAGTGGTAACTCACATTAACTCAAATGAAATGTGCTTGTCAGTGAATAAATACTTGTAACAGGTAACAATACACCTGTGAGCCTTGAAATGCATTACCATGGTTATAGGTCATCCTGGGTGTGACATCACTTCTGGTTTGGTGCTCCACGGTGGCCCAGCACACTTCCTGGTTTGGCATGTAAGTGATTTCTCCAGATTTTTTACTCAGACTACTGAGGCTGAAGTGTCTCCCTGGAAGGATTTTTCCCTGTGACAAGTATTCATTTACTGACAAGTGCATTGCATGCAAGTTCATATGAGTTACCACTTGTCTTAATTAATAAAAGTTTTTTTTTGTATGCTGCACCTAGATTGTTTTTCAGAGAGTGATTTCTATCTCTTTGGTGGAGCTGCCAACTGACTGTGGAGCCTTTCTGGATTTTTATTGTCCAATTATGAACTTTTAATAATTGATTATTTTTCTCCATTTTTATTTATGTTGTTCCTTTGGCACACCTTTTTTTTACATTACATAGAGCATTGGTAATATTATGTTGCTTTGGGAGGTGGGATCACAGTATACCCCCACATAGCGCAGTGCTATTTGTATAATTTTATAAATGACTTGATGCTTTGAGATTCTGGACACATTTTGACTTCCTGTAAATGATAGAAGATTTTGAACTTGGGATAATTTTGCATTGCATTGCATTACAAAGGGTATCCCTTGTACAATATTGTTGTTCCTTTTATCTATATTTTGTCTATTATGAGTTTGAACAACAGCTGTGTCTATTTTGTCTTTTCCTTGAATGGACAATTGCCTTTTTTCAATTTTACATTGTTGAAGATTAGCTTTTTTGTTTGTATAATTTATTGCCAATTTGCAAAATTGGCTGCATGTAATATTACTTTTCCATTCTGGGTTATGCTGATTTTATTGTGCCAATACAAGTGTCTTGTGGTTTCTTTGAAGTGAGTATTGGGCACAATTTTATAATTTTCATTAAAAAATAACTCTAGATCCAGAAATATTAGTTTCTTTGAAATCCAAGACATAAGAAAAGCTGATGTTCAGCTCATTAGAATTGTAATAATCTATGAATTGCACAACTGGATTTAGAGAAACATCATGTATAACAATGATGTAATCAATTAAGCAGCTATATCAGTGTGCAAATGGGTTGTTAGCCCAAAATATATGGGTTCCCAGCACCCATTAGCAAGTTTGGATAGCTGGGTTCAAAGCTAACACCCATGACTGTACTATTGAATTGTACAGAATGTTTCCATGAGCCCAATATAATTACAATGTGTATGTTCAAGAATAAACATACATGACTCCATCCCAAATAAACTGATCTTGTATGTTGTTCAGTACAGAGGGCCAGATTCACGTAGAGCGGCGCATATTTAGATTGGCGTAACGCATGTCATTTAAGTTACGGTGGCTGAATTTTGTGGCGTAAGTGCCATATCTACAGAGTATTTGCGCCCAAATCTGCGCCAGCGTAATGTAAATTCCGAGGCGTAAGGCAGGGTAATTGAAAGTGGAAAGGAAGTGGGCGTGCTCCATTGAAATGAGTCGTGACCCCATGCAAATGAAGGGCCGGCCGTACTGCGCATGCGTGCACAAATCTGCACCTCACTGGGCATGCTCAGAACTCGGCCCGGCGCAATCAGTGAGATAGGAAATAGGCCAAGCAGACTTAGTGAGATACGCCCTGTGTATAAATAGCCCCAGACAAACGCCCTTCCTTTGCAAAAGTACATCCATGTGTTCCCTTTCCTGAAGTGAGGTTCTTTTGCTCTGTTGTCTGTGGCTGTGTGTTGGTTTGTGTAGGAGTGTAGTAGGTAAGAGTTATTGGATAGTGTTTTTTGTGTCTGTTTTTTCTGTGTGGTTTTTGGAGTCTGTATTAGCTGTCAGTTAGCCTGGTCCGTGAGTCTCAGGAGCCTTGTCCGTGAGAAGGTGGCCAAGATTACAGCGCATGCCACGGGCACTGGCGGAGGACCACCTTGCACCATCAGGCTGACTGAGGAGGAGTGGGCAGTGGCCTGGTGCTTCCACAAGTGGTGGGCCTGCCTGGCTTTGACTCCGAGGAGGCCGTGAGGACAGGTAAGGTTTTTTTTTTTTCTATCTGGTGAGTAGCATGTGTGGGGGGGAGGGAATATGTGCCAAGTGTGTGGATCCTCCAATCTGTGTATTTTTTGTTTCATCCACAGATGGCCAGGAGGTTGCTTGGGCCATCAGGCCAGTCTGCACCATCCCCAGACAACAGGCTGCAGAAGAGCCCCAAGAAGGGCAGGAGTCCTCAGGGGAGGGGAGTGGCCACACCTCACATCATGAGGAGGTTGAGAGGGAGGAGGATGAGGGGGGGAGGATGAGGGGTGAGGTTTGGGATGATCGGATGGACCTTGCCAGGGAAATCCTTTTGACTTTGGATGTGGCTCCCCCTGTGGCTCCCCCTGTGGCTCCCCCTGTGGCTGCCCCTGTGGCTGCCCCTGTGGCTGGCAGCAGTCAGGCCTCCATCAGGGGTAGCCCCTCCCACTCCTCCCCCAACAGGGCTCCCCCCAAGGGTCTCTCTCTCCCCTCCTCCCAGGCCACAAGCCTCAGCTGCAGGCAGGAAGGCCACCCAGAAGACCAGGGGGGTGGCCGAGTTTCTGCTGGCCAATCTGCGGAGGGACCAGGCCCGGCAGACCCACCATCTGGGTCAGGTCACCCGGACTTTGGCCCAGATGGAGGACAGCCTGGGCTCAATTAAGGACTCGGTCAGTGAATTGAGCACAAACTCATTGGCGGTCATAACTTGCATTTGTGACCTGCAGACCGCCACAGCAGGCGTGTCCCTGGAGGTGAGTGCCCTGACCCAGGCTGTCCACGCAAATACCCAGGCTGTCCAGGCCAATACGGCTGCCCTCACTGTGGGCCTGAACAGGATAGCCGTGGCCTTGGAGGGCAGGCCAGCAGGAGGACAGTCACCAGGGGAGGCTCCTCCTTCCCCTGCTCCCCCCCCATGAGTCTCCCCTGGTTGGCCGTGGCCGGCCCAGGCGTAGCTCACGCCGCCGCCGTTAATATTGGATGTACTTTTTATTTATTTTTTTTATTTTTTTTTATTCTACTGTGATTATGATTTGTTTTATGTGTGTGAATGATGTATGAATGTGGGGCAGTTGTATCTGCTCTTTTTATGACTGTGTGTGATTTTTTTGTGTAAGGCCCTTCAGGGCAGAGTTTTCTGTGAACATACATAAAAACCATTAGATTATTATTTGCAAAGAGAATATACTAGCTAGAAGAAGGTATAAATATAAGGACCTTTTTTTTCAAAGGGGATAAAAGGTGGTTTACTTTTATACTGTGTATGTTAAACCACAATCTACACTTTTTCACATTTTTAAAACTCACTTTTACCACCTCCCACAGTGCCTACTATAATAATATGGCCAGATGGGAGCACCATTCTCCCGGGAGGGCGTTATGTGACGTCCTGCCACTTGTGTACCTTGTACAAGCCCTAGGGGCAACAAAGACAGATCATTGTACATGTACAGCTGCCATGTAATCGCTGCCCAATAGCTACCCAATCACAGTGATCACATGTCAGTTGTATACAATGGCTTTCATATATGAATAGATGCCATTCATAAGAATGATTGCTTATAACAGTGAGCATTACTGTAATAAGCAGAGAGTAAAAAATAAATCATAATCACCTCCCCAGAGCAGCACTGTGTCACTATGTTGACACTGTACTGCTCTAGTCACAGTATGTTAAAAAAAAACGGTAAAAAAGAAGACAGGAAAAAGTAAAAAAAAAAAGACTTTTTTTTACATGCTTTTACCGGTCAATGTACCTGATCACCACCACACTGTCCTGACACTTTAGGACCTCAAGAAATGAGATTGGCTGTTAGTACATCAGGATTGATCAATTTTAAAATATACAGTATATACCATAGTTTGTAGTTTTCACACAGAATAAATATCATACACTGATTTGGGTTAATTTAACTAAAGAAATGTAGCACAGTACATTTTGGACTAAAAATATGAAAACATATTATTTATTTGCAAAATTATATACCTGAAACTATGAAAATTTTAATTTCACAACATTTTTTGTATTTTTTCATTTATATAGCAAAAAAAAAAAAAAACTGTAGTGATTAAATACCACCAAAAGAAAACTATCTGTCTGATAAAAACGTAATTTGGGTACAGTGTTGCATTGCCATTAAGGTTTCCCCGCATCTAATTCACATAGCAGGAGAATGTGACCTACTCACTATGGAGCCGGTTCACATATCTCCGGTGCAGCTTGTACAGAAACATCTTTGGCTCTGTTTCAGGGCCCATTTCAGGCAAGGATTCGGCCCTGATTCCTCCCTGAAACAGAGAACAGGGACACACAACATTTCCAGTGGGAATCGAGCCTCAAAGTGTAATGCCACGTACACACGATCAGATTTCCGATGGAATAAAATCTGATGGAATTTTTCGTCGGAATTCTGATGAAGCTGGCTTTCATCAGTCTTGCCTACACACTTGATTCTGAGCATGCATGGATTTTTCTCCGATGGAATTCCACACAGATGATCGGAATTTCCTATCATTTTTTTTCCATCGGAAAAATTTAAAACATGTTCTATTTTTTTCCACCGATTTGTAAGTGCTGAAAGCCTAAAAATAGCCTAGAGAAGAAGAGGGTGAAAGTGTCCAGTATTGAAGTGGTTAAACCTATTTCAGTATAGGTAACGTTTTAAAACAATCTAGGTCGTTGTCATTAAATGTATCTATTATGTTAGTAGTCTCGAGTTATATTTCTTCATTAGTATGTGTTGCTTTTTTTCATGTCCCTTATGGTTTAAATTACTTATAAAACCATTTAAATCCTGAAATAGGTTGACTAGATTAGGTTTTGAACTGGATTTGAGCAGAGATTTTTTTTTAACCAGTTCCCGACGGCTGTACGACTTTGTACGGCCGTCGGGTGGCTCTGAATCCCTGGGAGGCCGTGTTTTTACGGCCGCCCCTTTCCTCGTTCCCCGCGCGCGCTCCCGAGCGCGCATCGGGGAACTCCTGTACTGGCCGTGTCCCTTGGACACAGCCAATTACAGATCGCGGTAAATAGCCAATCACAGCGGCTATTTACAGCGCGATTCTGTGGCCAATGAGAGATGATCTCAAATGTAAACATATGAGATCATCTCTCATTGCCGGCTCTCCCTCCTCACACACACAGCGCGTGTGAGGAGAGAGAGATACTGTGATTGTAAGTAAAAAAATAGAATCGAATGTGAAAAAAAAAAAACGTGCCCAATCAGTGCCCAGTGTCCATCTGTGCCACCAGTGTCCACCTGTGCCACCAGTGCCCAGTGCCCACCTGTGCCAAGTGCCCACCTGTGCCAAGTGCCCACCTCTGCCAAGTGCCCACCTCTGCCAAGTGCCCACCTCTGCCAAGTGCCCACCTGCCACCTCAGTACCCAATCAGTGCCCAGTGATACCTGTGCCACCAGTGTCCACCTGTGCCACCAGTGTCCACCTGTGCCACCAGTGCCCACCTGTGCCAAGTGCCCACCTGTGCCAAGTGCCCACCTCTGCCAAGTGCCCACCTCTGCCAAGTGCCCACCTGCCACCTCAGTACTTTTCAGTTCCCACCTGTGCCACCTCATCAGTGCCTACCTGTGCCACCTCATCAGTGCCTACCTGTGCCACCTCATCAGTGCCTACCTGTGCCACCTCATCAGTGCCTACCTGTGCCACCTCATCAGTGCCTACCTGTGCCACCTCAGTGCACATCTGTGCCGCCTCATCGGTGCACATCAGTACCCATCTCAGTGCCCACCTGTTTCGCCACATTAGTGCCATCTGAGCCGCCTCATCAGTGCCCATCTGTGCCGCCTCATCAGTGCACATCTGTGCAATCAATCATCGCACATCTGTGCCGTCTCATCAGTGCACATCTGTGCAATCAATCAGTGCACATCTGTGCCGCCTCATCAGTGCACATCTATTCCACCCCATCTCTGCCACCTCAGTACCCATCTCTGCCACCTCAGTACCCATCTCTGCCACCTCAGTACCCATCTCTGCCCATCTGTGTCGCCTCAGTGCACATCTGTGCCACACATCTGTGTGAAGTCGCCAGCAACAATGTCTAAGCGTCTCTATTCCACCGAGCAGGCATTTGCAATTATTGCCGCAAGTGACGAGAGCAACGGGGAGCTCTCGTCTTCCGATTCACAGCTGGATTCGGATGTGGATGTAGACTACCAGCCAGTCTACAGCAGTGGAACCGATACAGGCTCAGAGGGGGAAGATAATCAGCCCGCCAAAAGAAGGCGCTCTGGTGAGGCAGTGCCATCCACCAGCACCGTCATGCCATCCACCAGCCCCGTCATGCCATCCACAAGCCCCGTCATGCCATCCACCAGCCCCGTCATGCCATCCACCAGCCCTGTCATGCCATCCACCAGCCCCGTCGTGCCATCCACCAGCACTGCAGTACCTCGGCAGCAAAGGCCAAGGACCCATGCAAGCCTTCCCTATGCCCTTCAGTACCCCTTGTGGCTTCCTCCAAATTCCGGAGAAGCCAACATTCCCCCTTTTACTGCCCAGCCAGGAGTCCAGGTAAACACGGACAATTTTTCCCCAATACATTTTTTCAATTTATTTTTTACTGAGGAACTGCTTTCTAGCGTTGTGGCCCAGTGCAACCTATATGCCCAACAGTTTATCACCAACAACCCCACATCGTCCTATGCCCGTCCCTACAATTGGAGAGATCTAACAGTGGAGGAGTTCAGAATTTTTTTAGGCCTCACCTTTTGTATGGGACTCAACCCAAAAAACGAAAAACATTCATTTTGGTCCAAACGCCCCATTTATCATATGCCCGTCTTTTCTGCATCAATGCCCCGAAACCGATATTTCACGATCCTGAGGTTCCTCCACTTCAACGACAACACCCAGTGCCTTCCCCGAAATGACCCAAATTTTGATAGGCTTTTCAAAATTCGCCCCTTATTAGATTATTTTTCAGAATTATTCCCCCAAATATATACCCCGGAACAACACATTTGTGTCGACGAGTCCCTAGTAAAATTTTGTGGCCGACTTAAGATCAAACAGTTCATGCCAAGCAAAAGAGCCCGCTATGGGGTGAAGATGTACAAGTTATGTGAACGAGCCACAGGGTACTTGTATTCCTTTTTGGTGTACGAAGGGAAGGACACCCAGCTGAATCCCCCCGATTGCCCAGACTACTTGGGATCAAGTGCAAAAGTTGTCTGGCAACTTATCACCCCCCTCCTGGATAAAGGATACCACCTGTACGTGGACAACTTCTACACGTCTCTTCCTCTGTTCCACAACCTGCACAGAAAGAAGACGCCAGCATGTGGCACCGCCAGAAAGAACCGGAAAGGCTTTCCGCAAAGCCTTGTAAATACAAAGCTGAAGAAAGGGGAATCGCCGAGTCTGCGGAACAAGGAGGTTCTGGCAGTGAAGTGGAGGGACAGAAGAGACGTGTATATGTTGTCGTCCATCCACAACGATTCCTTTGTAGAAACCCGCAGAAGGCGTGGCACCACCATCCAAAAACCCACCTGCATTCAGGACTACAATTTGTTCATGGGGGGAGTCGACCTAAATGATCAAATGATGGAACCATATCTACCCACAAGACGCACGTACCATTGGTACAAGAAAGTAGCAATTTATTTTTTTCATTTGGCCGTCTACAACTCCCATATTATTTACCGCAAATCCACCCAAAACCCCCTACCCTTCCTTGGCTACCTGGAGGAAATTACCACTACCCTGATATTCCCGGACGACCTGCCCCAACACATCCGATCAGATGTCCTAAGTCGGCTCTCCGAACGGCACTTCCCGGATAAGGTCCCTCCCACAGCATCAGGCAGACGAGCTCAAAAAAAATGTAGAGTGTGTGCCAGTGTAGGAGTCAGACGGGACACAGTTTATTATTGTGCAGAGTGTCCTTCACAACCAGGCCTCTGTATAATTGACTGTTTCAAACGTTACCATACTAAACTAAAGTATTAGTTTAGTATGGTAAACGTAATCCTCCGTTCCTGCCTTCTCACCCCTTATGCCACTGCCTGCTTTGTAACTGACCCCGGCTTGTTATTGGACCACCCTTCTGCCTAATGATTTTGTAATACCGCTGCCCGATTTGGAATTGACCCTGGACTGTTTTTCGACCATTCTTCTGCCTAACGATTCTGTCTGTGGCCAGGCAGTGAAAAAGTCTCACACATGGGGTATCGTTTTACTCAGGAGGAATAGCAGAATGTATTTTGGGGTGTCATTTTTGCTATGTACATGCTATGTGTTGGAAATATCTTATCAATGGACAACTTTGTGTAAAAAAAATGCGTTTTCATTTTTTTTCCACATATTCCAAAAACTTCTGGAAAAAAATGAACCGTTCAAAAGACTCATTATGCCTCATAGATTATACGTTAGGGTGTTAGCTTTCCAAAATGGGGTCATTTTGTGGGTAATTCCATTGTCCTGGTGTTCCAGGGCCTTCTAAATTGTAATAGGTTGTCAACTAGTTAGATGTTCAATTTATGCTCCTAAAACCCCTGATGGCGCTCCATGCATGTTGGGCATCTGTATGTGGCCAGGCAGTGAAAAAGTCTCACACATGGGGTATCGTTTTACTCAGGAGGAGTAGCAGAATGTATTTCGGGGTGTCATTTGTGGATCTGCACATGCCATGTGAGAGAAATAAGCTATTACAATGACACTTTTGAGAAATTTTTTAAATAAACAATAAAAATCTTAATTTTGCAAAGTGTTTTGGGAAAAAAATTACTAATAACTTCAAATAACTCACCATGCCTCTTACTAAATACCTTGGGATGTCTACTTTCCAAAAAGGGGTTATTTGGGGGGCATTTGTACTTTCCTGGCTTGTTAGGGTCTCAAGAAATGAGATAGGCCTTCAAAACATCAGGTGTGATCAGATGTGATAATTTATTATGATTTGCACTATAGCTTGTAGACTCTAAAACTTTCACACAGACCAAATAATTTCCAAAAAATTTGGGTTATTTTTATCAAAGACATGTAGCAGTATAAATTGTGGCCAAAATTTATGAAGAAAAATTAATATTTTGCAAAATTTTATCACAGAAACTAAGAAAAAAACATTTTTTTTCTAAATTTTCGGTCTTTTTTCATTAATAGCGCAAAAAATAAAAAACACAGAGGTGATCAAATACCACCAAAAGAAAGCTCTATTTGTGGGAAAAAAGGACAAAAAAATCATTTGGGTACAGTGTTGCATGACTGAGTAATTGTCATTCAAAGTGTGAGAGCCCTGAAAGCTGAAAATTGGTCTGGTCAGGAGAGTGTTTAAGTGCCCAGTATGGAAGTGGTTAAAGTTCATCTCGTTGTAATATACGATTTTTAAACTTCAGGTGAAACTAGTGATGTGCCAAACCCCACATATGGCAATTAACTTTGCAAGGTAATTTTCCTTTAGCTTAGTGGACACGGTGAAGCTCTTCTGACTTCAACCATCCAATTATATGCAAGCACACATACTGTTTTTTTTTAAATTATATTTCTATGTGTGAATCTAAGTCTGCAAACATCTATTGAACATTATTTAATATTTTACATTGGACTTTGAAATTGCCTAAATATAACCTAAATATAACAACTAACAGATGAACATTCAACCTATCTTTGCAAATGAATGTAGCTAATATGATTGATGGAGATGGTGTCTGCACCTAACATAAATGTGCGGTTAATTCTTTTTTGAATTACAAGAAAAATGACAATAAGGCTTCATTTCCACTGACGTTTTTACAGCCAATATTCAGAGCGTTTTTTACTGCTTATGTTAATCTATGACATCATGCCCACATAGGCGTTTTTGAGCTGCAAATGGCATAGGCGTTTTTGAGCTGTAAAAAAAAACGCGGGACCAGGGCGTTCTGTGGCACCAGCAATAGAGCTGTAAAAACGGCAGACATTAAAAAAACGCTCAAAAATGCTCAAAAACGCTGCCCCGGCTTTTTTGAACTCCAGCTCACAAAATATATATATATATATATATATATATATATATATATATATATATATCTATATATATATATATATATATATATATATATATATATATATATATATATATATATATATATATATTTTTTACAAAATAAACATTGACAGGCGTTTTTAGGCTGTAAAAAAGGCTAACAAAAGTGGCTGTAAAAACGCCAGTGGAAATGAAGCCTTAGGCTTCCATTCCACTGGCGTTTTTACAGCCACTTTTGTTAGCCTTTTTTACAGCTTAAAAACGCCTGTCCATGTTTATTTTGTAAAAAAAATAATAATAATTTTTTGTGAGCTGGAGCTCATAAAACGCAGCGGTAGCGTTTTTGAGCGTTTTTGTGTGTTTTTGAGCGTTTTTAATGTCTGGCGTTTTTACAACTCTATTGCTGGAGCCACAGAACGCCCTGGTCCCGCGTTTTTTTTACAGCTCAAAAACGTCTATGTCATTTGCAGCTCAAAAATGCCTATGTGGGCATGATGCCATAGAATAACATGGACAGGCGTTTTTAAGCTGTAAAAAACGCTCAGAAAAGTGGCTGTAAAAACGCCAGTGGAAATGAAGCCTAATGGTGACGACATACAGTATGAAGTGCAGACTAATATTTTTAATAATGCTGCATTAAATTAAGTGCTTGAAATGTTTTACTTCTGAAGCCTATTATACTTATTCTAATTTGAAATTTAGTAGGGTATAATATAAGGCAAGGAAAAGAAGGCGTAAATATTAAACAAAAGAAATAGTGGACACTTAGGGCCGGTTCACACCAGAATGCATTGCCGGCAAGGTGCATTTCTTTTGCGTTTCCAGCTCCATGTTCAAAACGCACTACATTTGGGATCCGCTGTGGGGGCTAATACATTGTGCACCAATGCACTCTAAATGCATCAGTTGGCATAGCACCACAGCATAATGCTATTTGGTGCGGTGCCTTTTTCAGAAGTAGTGCATGCACTACTTTTTGCGTGGTGTAATGCAATTTACAGTCCAAATGAATGGACTGCCATATCGTACTGCAGAGGAATGCAGACCATTAGGTAGATTCAGTTACGAGTGCTTAAACTTGCGGGGGCGTAGCTTAGCCTTTTTAGGCTACGCCGCCGTAAATTAGCTAGGCTAGTAATGATTCTCAATATACTTGCCTGCTAATATACGGCGGCGTAGCCTAAAGCGGGCGGGCGTAAGGGCGCTGAATTCAAATGACTTGAAGGGGGCATGTTTCATGGTAATGAGGCTTGACCTCACGTTTTTGACTTTTTTTTTCACTGCGCATGCCCCGGGCGACTACATTTCCCAGTGTGCATTGCAGTTACGTACGCCGCACGGGCCTATTGATTTCGACGTGGACGTAAACAACGTAAATCCTGATTCGCGGACGACTTACGCAAACGACGTAAAAAATTTGAATCTCGCGCCGGGAACGGCGGCCATACTTTAACATTGTTATTCCACCTAATAGGTGGAATAACTTTAGGCCTGCTAATGCGCTACGGAAACAGCGTAAATTGACTGCGGCGGCCAGGCGTACGTTCGTGAATCAGCGTATAAACTCATTTACATATTCTACGCTGGCCGCAATGGAAGCGCCACCTAGCGGCCATCCAAAATATTGCAACCTAAGATAGGACGGCGCAAGCCGTCCTATCTTAGATATGTTTAAGCGTATCTCTGTTTGAGCATACGCTTAAACATAGGTCGGCGTAGATTCTGAGTTAGGTCGACTTATCTACTGATAAGTCGGCCTAACTCTACCTGAATCTACCTACATGTTTCTGTGTGATTCTGGTGTGAACCAGCCCTAACAGTTTCATTTTCATTATGTTGCTTTTATGCATTTGCTTGCTTATTTAATATTACAGTTTTCTTTTGAAGTCATAACAAAGTAATAGTTACGTTTTTAATTATTATTACCATATACAGTGGAACCTTGGATTACGAGCATAATCCGTTCCAGGAGAATGTTTGCAATCCAAAGCACTAGCATATCAAAGCGAGTTTCCCCATAGAAGTCAATGGAAACAAAGATAATTCGTTCCACATTGACTTCTATTGCATGCAATACCACATGTGGCCAGAGGTGGGGGGCACTGGAGAGCCTCAGAAATACTCGGGGACAGCTCAGCTGAACTCAGAAACCCTCAGAAAGGCTTGGAAACGCTCAGGAATGGAGTATTTCCGAGTGTTTCCAAGTATTTCCTAGTGTTTCCAAGTATTTCCAAATGGTTCAGAACAACTCCGAACCATTCCGAGTGTTCCCTGGCGCCCCCTATCTCTGGCAAATGCGGTACTGCACACCCCATTAGCTTGAATTCTGCTCGTTTTGCGAGACAACACTAGCTCATCTTTCAAAACACTCAGTAAACCGCGTTACTCGTTAACCAAGGTTCCACTGTACTTAATTTAATACATCATTTGATGTATTGTTGCCTTATATGTTGCATTTTTGTTTTTAAATTAGTTTATGGGATGTGAAACTTAACAATTGATGAATATTAGTCCTTTATTAAACTATTTTTGTTTGATTTTTCTTTCTACAAATAACACAAGTTTGCTCTAAAATATGAACCACTATTCAGCCACAGAACAGTTGCTTGGGGTGTGTATTAATGTAAATCCCCCTCCATAATTTCCTTTGTAAATAGCCTCAGGGAGTTTTGCCTTGTATTTGTTCTCACTAATTTTTAATTCCTGTTCTTTATTCAGAGAACAAGAGTCGGTATTATAAATGCTATTCTTCTTTGAATCTTGGGAGACACTATAGGTAGGGAGTATGATAAAAGAACCATGTTTTTGCTTCATTGTTATTATTTCTCATCACATATTAATGCAACCAGGGAGTTGACCTGTTTATTGCTTTGTTCAATATTGCTTGTACTGTACTGGCATTATAACGTGTTTTAATCATACCATTGAACAGATTTATAAGTGCAAATCATTGCTGAATATAGTCTTCAAAGTTAGATATTTTGGTTCAAGTGGATTAGAATACAAAATAGATAGAAATTAAGTACATGTATTTATTTGCCTATAATGAAAACATGATATCGCTTTGAATTTCACAATTTAAATTGCAAACATTGAGCCTCAGTTAGTTGTCAATTTGTTTTTGTGTGAAAAATAAGGACTGTCTGTATTGCCCAACATAAACTAGTCAATTATGGATTTACACTTAACATGGAACTAAAGGATTTAATTTTTTTTGGATAGCGTAATGCCCCGTACACGCAATCGGAATTTCCGATGGAAAAAGTCTGACTGACTTTTTCCATCGGAAATTCAGACCGTGTGTATGCCCCATCAGAGTTTTTTCAATCAGATATTCTGAGGAATTCCATCAGAGTTTAGATAGAGAACATGGCCCAGATTCACAAAGGAGATACGACGGAGTATCTCAGATACTCCGTCGTATCTCTCAGAGTATCTATGCGACTGATTCATAGAATCAGTTACGCATAGATATCCCTAAGGCTGCATTCACACCTAAGCGACAGCCGCGTACGCGTGTAGCGGCAGATTTGCCGCGATTACAAATGTTTCATTTTTTTTTTTTTTCTAAAGTATTCCCATTGCTGTCTATGGGAAAACGCGCCTGTCGCGTGAAAAAAAGGGTCCGGGACTTTTTTTCAGGCGACAGGCGTTGCGCGTCTATGAGATGTGAACCATCTCCATAGACGGCAATGGGAATTCTCCCCTCTAGCGACAGAAGCGTCCCGCGTCGGGCGTTTTGTCGCTTAGGTGTGAATGGGGTCTAAGATCCGACAGGTGTAATTGTTTTACACTGTCGGATCTTAGGATGCAGTACCGCGGCCTCCGCTGGGGGGAGTTTGCGTCGTAAACCAGCGTCTGGTATGCAAATTAGGAGTTACGGCGATCCACAATGGTTTTTCGCGTTCGCTACGTCGCTGCTAGTCTAGTTTCCCGTCGCAAAGTTAGTTTTGGGTGCCTTAACTTTAGACAGCAAACGTATTGCTGTCTAAAGTATGGCCGTCGTTCCCGCGTCGAAATTTTAAATGTCACGTCGTTTGCGTAAGCCATCCGGGAATACGGAATTATGCTACGCGCGTCGCAGTTCGAAAAAATGACGTCACTTTGCGCAAAGCACGGCAGGAGTTACCAAACGGAGCATGCGCAGTAGGTCCGGCGCGGGAGCACACCTAATTTAAATGGCACACGCCCATTTAAATTATGCGGTCTTACGCCTGAGGCCGCCGGCGTAGTTTTCATCGCAAGTGCTTTGTGAATCAGGCACTTGCGATGAAAACTTGCGGCGGTGTAACGTATCTACGATACGTTACGCCGCCGCGATTCTCCGTGAATCTGGCCCCATGTTCTCTTTTACTCCGATGGAATTCCGTCAGAATTCCGATTTAAGTTTGGCCGGGCAGAAGCCTGATCGTGTGTACGGGGCTTAAGGAAGTTCCATAGCACCTATTTTTCTCCCACTGGTGTGCATAGGACATCTTTGATTAAGATAAATTGACTTTCTGAGTTTAGCACAGCTGCAGATTGCTGGTATATATTAGTAGCTCACTGATTGCCTTCCTTTTTTGCCTTGCATTGCTCTTTAAGTTTTATTCTGCCTAATCATTATCCCGTAAGCATCAACACTGTTTTGCAGCTGTGCTTCTCAGAATCTTAACCTCAGCAAGTCATAAAGTCATCATTGTCCTCTGTACACTAATACGGCAAAGCAGTGTTTTTAATACAGAATTTGTGACAATTTTGTCACTTTTTATACACTGTTTTGCTGTTCAGACATTTCCTAATTAATTAGCAGCACTAGCTGTCACTATTTATTATTATCATGTCTCTTGGCTTGCTTTAATGGTTCAGGGTCACATTGGCATTGTCACACATAGAATCAATGGTTTTAGGCATGTTGAGTTCTTGTGTCTGCCTAGGCACTTCAATTCCCTGGCCTTGAGGAAAAAAAATAAGATAAATACAAAATAGCATATCTTTTCCTATCCTTGCAA
The DNA here is from genome assembly GCF_905171775.1 of Rana temporaria. Lineage (NCBI taxonomy): Eukaryota > Metazoa > Chordata > Amphibia > Anura > Ranidae > Rana > Rana temporaria. Next base: position 407,725,134 of record NC_053490.1, read on the forward strand.
ACACACAGTAGCCTTGCGATACCCAAGCGGCTCTGCAAGTGCCCCATTTCCCAGGCAATATAATTACATCCTGCAAGGTATTTAACTGCTTCTGTGAACAAGTAACATATGATTTAATTTCTATGACTTGAAAACATGACACAGCTAATACTGTATATTTGTTAGAGACTCTAAATGCTGTTCCACTCCACACCCAATGTTATTTTAGAGACAAAGCTAACAAGATTATTGCAGCAAGATGAGGAAGAATAGCAAGTGCAGTGACTTAACATCATGTTCTGTGAGCATGCCTTGCCAATGTGGCCTATAGAAGTAATACAAATGTTATTTTTGCCTGACATACTCTAGATAACAAGCTGCACACACTTTTAGCCTCAGGCCAAAAAAGATTTTCTCAGTTTTTCTCAGGGTTAACTGGCTGTCATGATGCCCCGAGTTCGCAACAGTAGGAACTGGACCTTTTTTTTACGTATGCTGTTAAAGATGCTTTAATATCATGCTGCAATTGTGGAAAGATGAATTCTCTTAAAAAAAAATCTCCTAACTGTAAAATGGCCTTATTAGGCTTGAATATATGAGCTGACATTTCTGACCCAGAACAATTATATACGTATATACGTATCAATTGCCACTTCATTTGTTGCATACATTTTACAATGACTTACTATGTTACTCAGCAAACATAAAGATAACACCACAGTATGCATGTTTAATATTAAATTGTCAGCAGTGGTAGCTCCTTGATTTCGAACTAAGGATGAGAAAATGGATTTATGCAATGCAGAACTTGTTGCCCAGCCCTGGGGTTCTCATAGAAATGAATGTACACTTCATTGATGAAGTTCACTCAATCAGTACTCTGGCAGATCTGACTATAGGATCACTTATCAGCTCACTTACAAGCAGCAGAGTGCACAAGCCTACAAAAGTGGTATACTTTCTTATAAGAATATCATCTAATTAGGAGGTACACTATTGGTTCCTTATTGGGCCAGTGATGTCACAGTAGCTGATTATTCCTGCCCCATAACACCTCTGCCTGAAGATATGATAACTGCCTGTTAAGGGGCTACAGCACACTCACATGTTTCTCTGTATTACAAAGAAATGTCATAAAGTTTGGTGAACTGGCCTTTGAAGATGCTTTATGGTCTTGTTGCTAAAGCACAGTGAAAGAAACAAGAAAACTGCCCTATTACTCAGATTGTATTTATGTTACTACTAATTTGCCCCGTTGCCCATGGCGTTGCCCTACTGAACATCTTTGTAGAGATGTGTTTTGAAATGTGTGAGAAAAAAGAATAAAAAAATATTTGTCTTCTATAGTTCACATTGAAATTCAAGGTAAAATAAGACAACATGGCTGGTGGCATTAGTGTCCCTGAAGATGGAGTCTCCTCTGCAGTCACACCATGCCCTGTCCTCTGTAATACACTCTCTAGCAGTCATGACACAACACTTCTCCTGCAGTAACATAGAACCTAGCTTGTTCAGTTAATAGCCCTTTTAATGGCAACACTAAATCCATACACATTTCCATATAGGTGTAGCACAATAACTCCTGCATTTGCAGTTGCCAACAGCACAGCCCTGGAGCATAATTTCTGAAACAATAGATATTTTAAACTACAGATCTCTGGAACAGTGGATCTCTGAAAAATTTGAACTTTGGAAGCATATTCCTGAAACAGGAAAGCACAGTCCTTACAGCCAGCACTGTACAGTAGCAACTTTCATTGTCTGAGGAAGCCCTGCACACACTCTTATGCTGCATACACACGGTCAGAATTTCCGACAACAAATGTTCGATGTGAGCTTTTGGTTGGATATTCAGACTGTGTTTAGGCTCCATCGGACATTTGCTGTCAGAATTTCCGACAACAAATGTTTGAGAGCTGTTTCTCAATTTTTACAACAACAAAAGTTCTTGTCGGAAATTCCGATCGTCTGTATGCAATTCCGATGCACAAAAATCCTACGCATGTTCGGAATCAATTTGACTCATGCTCGGAATCATTGAACTTCATTTTTCTGGGCACCCCCAGTCATGGACGATCCATATGAACTGTGGAATGGAAAAGCCCAGAATTTGAGCCATCTAAACATTGCAGTAAAGAAACAGCAAAGACCATGTGGTCTGTTATATAGGGTTATATGCAGATTTCTAACAAATAACAGAGTCCCAAAAGTGCTGACAGTCATGTGCTGAATGTAAATTAAACATTGTATATAAAGTGAGCCGATCCAAAAGCTTGTTGCTCCTCTCAAGCCTCGTACACACGACTGAGTTTCTCGGCAAAAAGCAGCAAGAAACTTGCTGGGAGATATTTTTTTGCCGAGGAAATCGGTCGTGTGTACACTTTCGTCGAGGAAACTGTCGAGAAACTTGACAAGCCAAAAAGAGAGCAAGTTCTCTATTTCCTCGACGGGAATGGAGAAACTTGCCTTGTCGAGTTCCTCGACAGCCTAACAAGAAACTCAACGAGGAAAACGTTGTGTTTCGCCCGTCGAGTTCCTCAGTCGTGTGTACGAGGCTTTACTGTCACCACTGTAAACACTCACCGGACCGAGTTGCTGATAACTGCTAGGAAACCAACAAAACTTGCATAATGGTAAACATCTCTCAATGTATCCACGGGAAACCTTTACAATGGGTTTGGTGGGTTTTAGCAAATGTTTTTAGTTATTTTGGCTAATAAACAATTGCATATGAGAGGGTATACAGGATTCCCGGGATAACGTGGCATCCATTTGCCCCTGGAAGATATCAATAGATGAATCGTGTGTGGGCGTGGCTTTGGGACATGTATTTGGGTCCAAACTCACAGCCAGATGACAGCAGCAGGAGCCGGCTCGTTTTGGTATTGAGTGTGTCATATACCAGTGTCAGCTAGATGTGTGTAATTGGTACATTTAACCTTTTTTTAACCATAAATATATGGTTTACACTTTTGAAGTCCTTTCTTTCTCTTTCCTAGAAACATGCTGGCCATATGTAAATGAGAGTTGGTGGCTGTGTGGTATAGAGAAGGTTTCCTGTGGATCCACTGAGAGATGTCTTCCATTATGAGAGTTTTGCTGGTTTCCTAACAGTTACCAGCAACTTGGTCTGGTGAGTGGTTAGAGTATACAGAGGTGGCAGTGATCACTTAATAGTGGTGGATTAAGAGAGCAGTAACATGCTTTTGGATTGTCTCACTTTATATACAATATTTAATTTGGATTCTGCACTTGATTTGAAGACTGTCAGCACTTTTTTGACTTTTTGCTAAATTTTTTACTTTTGACAGCTGACATGCTACAGAACATGATCAAAGATTGCAGGCATGCTAAAAGCGTTGTTAAAGACTGGTGACTTGCTTCAGGAGACAGTGAAGAGCTGGAGACTAGACATGTGCAGACTGGAATATTTTGTTTCGTTTTCGTTTGGAAAATAAATGTATTTAGTTACTCCCGAAAATCGTTTTGATTTATTTTGTTTTTCGTTGGGGAATAGCTTTCGTCCGAAAATCCAATAATACTTGGTTTCTGTCGAATGGTCAAAAGAATATTCGCCAAAACGTTGAATCTTTGTTGGTTACTGTCTAATGGTCAAAAAATATTCGACGGAACGTCGAATCTTTACCTCGAATTGTACATTTCCGTTCGAATATTCCGCCTACAAGAATTCTAATGTTGTATGACTAGTAATAATGTCGAATCTATTCTCTATAATGTCGAATCTATTTTCTCATAAATCGAAATCTATTCTCTGTAATGTCGAATCTATTTTTTCTTTAGTGTCGAATCTTTTCTCTATAATGTCGAATCTTTTCTCTATGATGTCGAATCTTTTCCCTATAATGTCGAATCTCTCTATATCGAATTTTTACCGCAACAAAAACGAAAATAAAGCATTTCTATGTCGGATCTTTCGGTTTTCGTTTCTTGCACTTTCGTTATCGTTTGTTAAAACGATAACGAAAAAAACAGATTTTCGGACGAAAATGCATTCTAACGAAAACGAATGCACATGTCTACTGGAGACACATTACATGAGACTACCGGAGATCACCACTTTTACAGTGCCTTTACAGATCAATGCTTGCCCATTGTACTATATTACACACACAAAGGAAAAAAAAAAAACTACTTGGGCCATATATATTTGCTATGCTTTTCAGCAAGATCTATTACTAAAAAAACATGAACCAAGAAAAGGAATGAACAACACATAAAAAAGTAATATAATGTGAAAGAAACAAAGAAACTTTGAGGGTTACTCATACAGCCCCAATGGCCACAAAATGGGTGCCTGGGAGCTTGATCCTGGGGAACACAGTGCAGCCAAATGCTCTGACAATGGACTGGAATGCCTTTTTGTGAGATTTCACTTGCTCTGCATGTCTCAGGAATCTTCCCCCACACTTCAAGGACCTTGGACCTTTTTTGGTATAAATTCTATAAGCCAGAAATTCAAAGTGAAAAACTTTATTACTTTATTAACTTTATTATGTGTGTCCATTTCACAGGTGTTTATTTCTAACACTGTTGTTGATTGCTCAAAACATCACCACATTTCAATGAAACCTATAATACCATTTCCATAACTATAACTGATTATATACATAGCATGGTTAAGAAAAAATAAAGCTAGATTCATTTTTACTAAGCAAATTTCCTGTTCGGAATATTAACATTAAACTTCTTCTGCAGGCCAACAACTTTCAGTCTCAGCACTGAAAGAAATTTTGCAATACTTGCCTTTTATCTTCAATGGAAAGGATCAAAGTTTAGCAAGCTATCAGTCAGGCAAATTAGACAAGCTTTTTCAAATGTAACTGTATTTAACATTTTGTTTTAGGCTAGAATTCTCCTGCAGATCAAATCTCAAAGGTTATGGATATAAGCATATTTTTAAATGCTCTCTGAACTTTTCTGAATGCCTGGTAATCATTAGGACTCTAGGAACATTTTCATGGCAATTTTCATAACAGGTACAACACAGATAGAACAAGTGTAAAGCCTCGTACACACGGCCGAGGACCTCGACGTGCCAAACACATCGAGTTCCTCGGCCAGTTCAGCAATGAAGCCGCCGAGGAGCTCGGCGGGACGAGAGCTCCCATAGAACAACGAGGAAATAGAGAACATGTTCTCTATTTCCTCGCCGAGCTCCTCGTCGGCTTCCTCGGCCGAAAGTGTACACACGACCAGTTTCCTCGGCAGAATTCAGCCAGAAACTCGGTCGGAAGCTGAATTCTGCCGAGGAAACTGGTCGTGTGTACGAGGCCTAAGGCCCACAAGCCAGAAGAATCCACTTTTTTTCCCCCATACAATGAAAATACATTAACATATGTGCAAGTGAATTTACAGGGCATATTAAAATAGCATAAATACCATAGGGCTGGTAGGCCCGCCAATATTCCAATCCCACCACCCGGGATTGGTAGAATGTAGCAGCAGGGCTGTTGATCATAACACAACATGAATCACCATTTTGAAAGAGCAGAAAAATGAAGACAGAGAGAAGAGAGAGAAAGAGAGAAAGAAAGAGAAAGAGAGAGAGGGGTAAAAAAAAGGGGGGGGTAGGGGGAGGGGGAAGGATCAGGACAAAGGGGTCATCAGTGCCAGCGGTCATCCACCAATATATTTACATTGGTTGGACCCCACAATGCTCACTCGATACGTCTAGGCCAGTATTAGCTTTAGTCTAATGCCGCGTACACACAATCGGTTAAACCGATGAGAATGGTCTGATGGACCATTTTCATCGGTCAAAACTGATCGCGTGTGGGCGCCATCGGTTATTTAACCATTGGTTAAAAAAAGCCAACTTGCTTTAAATTTAACCGATGGATTCCTAACCGATAGGACAAAACCGATCGTTAGTAGGCACGACCATCGGTTAAAAATCGACGCATGCTCAGAATCAAGTCAACGCATGCTTGGAAGCATTGAACTTCGTTTTTTTAGCACGTCGTTGTGTTTTACGTCACCGTGTTCTGACACGATAGTTTTTTAACCGATGGTGTGTATGCGTGACGGACCATCAGTCAGCTACATCGGTTAACCGATGAAAACGGTCCATCGCTCTGTTCTCATCGGATGGACCGATCGTGTGTACGCAGCATAAGAATCATGAGCCTGCACTTATGGCACATATTTTAAAAGTATATCCCTTTCATGCCTAAGCCTATTTCAGACAATTGGCGTTTACAAGTTAAAATCCGTATTTTTTGCTAGAAAATTACTTAGAACCCCCAAACATTAATTATATTTTTTTTGGCAGAGAACCTAGATAATAAAATGGCGATTGTTGCAATATTTTATGTCACACTGTATTTGTGCAGCTGTGTTTTAAAACACAACTTTTTGGGGAAAAAGTCACTTTCATGAATTAAACAAAAAACAGTAAAGTTAGCCCGATTTTTTTGTATAATGTGAAAGATGATGTTACGCAGAGTAAATAGATACCAAACATGTCACACTTTAAAATTACGCACACTCGTGGAGTGGCGACAAACTACGGTACCTAAAAATCTACATAAGCGATGATTTAAAAAAAAAAAATGGTTACCAGGTTAGAATTACAGAGGAGGTCTAGTGCTATAATTAATGCTCTCGTTCTGATGATTGTGGCAATACCTCACATGTGTGATTTGAACACCATTTACATATGCGGGCGTGACTTCTGAATGCGTTTTTTTTGCTGTGCGAGCTTGCGGGGACAAGGGCCCTTTAAAATTATTATTTGTGTTCGTATTTTTTTTTATTTCTTATGTTTTTACATTGTGTTTTTTTTTTTAAAGTGATCACTTTTTTTTGCTGTCACAAGGAATGTAAACATCCCTTGTGACAGTAATAAGTGGTGACAGGTACTTTTTATGGAGGGATCAGGGGTCTAAGATCCCCCAAAAATCCCTCTAAAATCTCTCCTTTGCACTTCAAAGTATTCAGATCGCCAAAAACTGCGATTCTGAATACTGTATGTTTTTTTTTTCAAAAACCAACGCCATTGACAACCGAGTAAACCAGAAGTGATGTTGTGTCGTCGCTTCCGTGTTTACAGAGAGAAGACTGGAACAAAGCCATTTCTGGCTTCGTGCCAGTCTGTCTCTAAAACCTTCTGTGCAGTAGGAGCCCCCAGCTCCTCCCATTATTCTTACTTTAGCCTGATTCGATCTCTCGCCACTGTCTCCCTCCTCATTGGGAAGATTGATAGCAGTGGCAGCCATTGGCTCCATGATGAGGGAGCTGGAGACTGGACCCAGTCACCCAGTCTGTGTCAATAGAACTAGACTGAGGGAATTGAAAGCAAGCAGGCACGGGTGCCCCTAGGAAAAGTGACTTTGCCTGGGGGAACTCAATGAACATTAGGGGCCTGGAGCGCCAGTGGGTGACCCCAGAAAAGAAGGATCGTGGCTGCTCTGTGCAAAACAATTGCACAGAGTAGGTAGGTATACCATGTTTTTTTTTTTTGATTTAACAAAACAAAGATTTATAATAACTTTAACATTAGCTGCCACATTAGGATTTGCACAATACATGAATTAAGATATAAGAGTGATATCTTATCGATAAATGAGCTGAGATATAGACAACTAGTACACTTTATAGAGACATTGCCTAAACCAATAAGGTCAAATTAGAATTCACTGCCATTAAAAAAAATCTTAGCTCACAGATTGCGCCGAAGCACTGTACGGCCCATATTTAGAAGATTATCATGGGAATGATAGACCCTGTCGTTTCACAATTTTTTTGGAGAGATGGGAAGCGGAGCTCAGCACAGAATGGAGCAAACAAGAAAAAGGAAAGTTATTGAAACTGGAAGCCTGCAATAACGTTTCCTTCATGTGGTGACTATAATATATACACATCTGTCAATTGTACATATATGGAAAGGCTGGATGGAATTTAAGAACACAAGAAGATATAAAAGACCAGAGGGATAAGAGCCAAGTAGACTACAGTAAGTAGAGGGAATGAGGAAAGAGAGATATTCACAGGGACAGAATGAGGGAGGGAGGTGCAGGGGAGGGCGGGGGGAGAAGAGGGCTATATAGATATATATATAAATATATAGGCCTGGATTCACAAAGCACTTGCGCTGACGTATCTCCAGATACGCCGCGTAAGTGCAAATATGCACCGTCGTATCTGTGCGCCGTACCCACAAACTAAGATACGCCTAAAAACAGGCTTCATTCCACTGACGTAACTTGCCTACGCCAGCGTAGAGTGGGCGCATATTTATGCTGGACACATGTGGCGCGCCCATTGATTTTCGATTAAAATATGCAAATAAGGGAGATACGCCGATTCACAAACGTAGGTGTGGCCGACGCAGGCTACGAGTGGTGCGCGTTGGACGTGAATATGACTAGGCGTAGGTTACGTTCACGCCTACTCATATTCACGTCCAACGTAGGCAGTGATTCGGCGTATCTTAGGCAGTAGTTCTGATGTGTTTTTGAGAATGCGCACTGGGATGTGTCCACAGGACGGCGCATCTGCTGTTCTTTATATGTATCTGTCTGGCGCCCGGCCCATCATTTGCATGGGGTCATGCCTCATTTGCATGGCTCACGCCCACTTCCACCTACACCGGCTTGCGCCTAGGAAACCCAGCGCAGTTTTGGGAGCACTGGCTTTGTGAATTCCGTGCTTGCCTCTCTGCACTGCGTCGGCGTAGCGTACAGGATATACGCTATGGCGGCATAAATGTGCGCCACTGTCTGTGAATCCGGACCATAGTGTATTGAGAAAAGAGTGGGTTATGAATAAATGTATGAATATTTTGTATAATATGAAAATTAATAAAAGGTATATTAAAAAAAACATTAGCTGCCTCAGCTTTTGTTCCAGGAATTATTGCCAGCCATCTCAATAGAACGTATTTGCTGTGAGTTTGGCTAAATAGCCACCACATGAAGGAAACTTTATTGCAGGCTTCCATCAAATCTGCTTTCAGGGCCACCAATAGCAATTACTTGTGAACCTTGCTCCAATACCTATCCAGAAAGCACCAAATTAAACCTTGTACTACCGCTCTTCTTCTAAACCACAATCCCGGTGAGGTTTTTAGCTACTCTATCTGAACACGTTGGTTTTTACAACTGCTTTTACCACTCTGTAATGTTTTTTGCCTAGGCAATTGGTTTTGGCTCTTTGCCTCCCTCCCCTGCTTTTTCCCTTTTTCCCCTACCACTGCCTCACCCCACATCCACCCCCACTCCCCTTTTTTCCTTCTTCTCGCTTCCCCATTTTTGAAGCTACATAGAGAGCTACAGGAGTCCCTTGCTGAATTCCTGTTGAGAATATTGTCACACCGTTGGTGTCTATTGCCCCACATTACCTCATTACCCCTCTTACCTCTCCCCCTTTCATGACATTCCCCTTTGAGACTCAGGGCTTTCATATTTTTCATGGTGCTTTAAAGAATTCAAGTGCATACTTCAACTCTTAAGCCCTGTACACACGATCGGTTTGTCTAATGAAAACGGACCGATGGACCGTTTTCATCGGACAAACCGATCGTGTGTGGGCCCCATCGGTTTGTTTTCCATTGGTGAAGAAAAATAGAACATGTTTTAAAATTTTCCTATGGGTAAAAAAACGATAGAAAAAAACGATCGTCTGTGTGGAACTCCATCAGAGACAAATCCATGCATGCTCAGAATCAAGTCGACGCATGCTCGGAAGCATTGAACTTCATTTTTCTCAGCACGTCTTAGTGTTTTACGTCACTGCGTTGGACACGGTCGGATTTTTGACTGATGGTGTGTAGGCAAGACTGATGAAAGTCAGCTTCATTGGATATCCGACGAAAAAATCCATCGGATTAGATTCCATCAGATATTCGATAGTGTGTACAGGGCATTAATGTACAGCACCCTCTGGGGATCACTACAGTTGTGGATACCAACCAGAATGGTGCAGATGATTATATAGTCTTAAAACTTGGAGTTTTACTTCTTAGTTCCTAAACCTTCATCATAGCTCCATTCAAACTGAACACATTTTTATGTTTACATTTTCCTCTCATAGCTACAGCTGGCAGTTACACCATGCCTCAGTCAAATTACAACCTGCTTCCATTGTACCTCATGCCCTGTACACACGATCGGTCTTTCCGATGAAAACGGTCTGATGGACTGTTTTCATCGGTTAACCGATGAAGCTGACTGATGGTCAGTCGTGCCTACACACCATCAGTTAAAAAAACGATTGTGTCAGAACGCGGTGACGTAAAACACAACGACGTGCTGAAGAAAGTGAAGTTCAATGCTTCCAAGCATGCGCCGACTTAATTCTGAGCATGCGTGGATTTTTAACCGATGGACGTGCCTACAAACGATAGTTTTTTTTTCTATTGGTTAGGTATCCATCGGTTACATTTAAAACAAGATTGCTTTTTTTAACCTATGGAAAAATAACCGATGGGGCCTACACACGATCGGTTTGGTCCAATGAAAACGGTCCATCAGACCGTTCTCATCGGTTTGACCGATCGTGTGTACGTGGCATCAGACTTTCTTCACAAGATTGGTCCTGCGTTAAATAAAGATTAAATGGCTACCTAATCACTACCCACAACACTTTTTTCCAGTCACTTTCCTGAGTCTTCCTGTGTTACCTTGTGGAAAGCTTTCAAGGTGAACTTATGAGGTCTATTGATTCATATTTCCTGTTACATAAAGATACAATGGGAAAAAAAAAAAAAAAAATACAACTTTTTGACCTTTACATGGAAGTCCAACCCGAAGCTTCCAAAAAACATGAGATTAGTATGCCACAGAGCTGGAGTTTTTTTTCTTACAGCCAAAGTAAAAATAAAAATAAAAAGAAAAAATAAATTGCAATAGTCTATAAACCAGGCAACACTTTGGCTGCTAAATTGAATCCCTTTCCAAAATCCTATGCTCTGCTAAACTTTGCACTGTCTTTGGAGACCTGACCTCTGACTCTGAACTCTGAAAATACTGTAGTCACTTTCTTCTCAGACTTTCTCATATTTCTCTCTAATTAACCACCACATTTTACCCAGGACAAGGCTGATAGATTTTTGGATGACCTTTTTCCTCCTTCTATTTCAGCCTCAATGAATAAGAATATAACTCAAGACTAAATAATACAAGCGATCAAGTCCCTAAATATTCCAAGGTACAAGGCCTGGATGGATTTACAGCAGCCAAAATAATAAAATATTTTATTATATAGTATACTCAATCCTATTGGTCCTACATCTTGTGAATCTTTTCAACTCTTGTCGATAATCAATCTTTCTCTTCAAGCTCATATAGCAATGGTACCTAAAAAGAGCAAGTTTATGACCCTCAGGGCTTCTGCCCCATTTTTCTATTGAATGCTAAACCTCTAGGATCTACGCTCATTGCAATCCTTAATACATAGGGGTCAAGTTGGGTTGTCCAAGGGTGACAAGCCTGAGAAATTGTCAGGAGAGTAATACATCTGATTTAAATATTATCAAATTCATATATTATAACAACTTAAAAATTATGGCTTACTTTTATCTATTGACATTTACCATGCCTTTGACTCCCTATTCTGGGATTACATCAAATATGTTCTCTGTAGGTGGGGCTTCGAGTTTGGCTTGGGTCACTGCTTTATACTACAGCATTTTAAGACCTCCCATATGAAGGATAGTGTTTGGCAGCCCCAATATTATGTATGGCTCTAGTGTCCCTGGTGCTTGCCATTAGCAAAATCCTTTCATCTCTTGGTATCTTTGTAGGAACACACCCTTCCCTGGACTACATGATTACCCTATTTGGAGTTCTGTTGCAGTTTGAACTCTCCTTGCTTGACTCTCCTGCTTGCTTTTGGCATTTAATGCTACTGTTACATTGTAGCCTTTGTTTTGTTATCCACCATTTTGGAATCTAATACAAATATTGTACTAGAAAGTGTATTGCTCAAAATATCTTTATAAGGATGCTCCCAATTATATTAATATGAATATGATTTAGTGGATTTCATATAATCATATTTTAAATGATGACCTTATTTGACGCAAATAAATCTATGCATATCTTAGTATATGATTTCCAAAAAAAACAAGAGATTATGATTAAAGTGCTGTACTAAAATAGTGTTATCCACTCTGTATCACAATAACATGTGTCCCTGTGTCTGTGTAATGTAAAAAAAATGCCAATCTGTATCTGTATAAGCTGCAATCTGGGCACTCAGCTGACATGTCAGCTCCCTTGTTTATCCAGCTCAGAGCTGCAGTGGACGGGGCCAAGCTGCAGAGAGAGAAGGGGGAGAGAGAAGAGAGAGAGCCGACAATCAGCTGGGTGCCGGGAGCCGTTTATACAGGTACAAATCAGCTGAGTTTTTACATTACACAGGGACAGATGTTCTAATGCTACAGGGGAGATAAGAATATTTATGATCAGATACGAAAGGAGCAGTAGCGGGGAGGGGGCGCAGGTAGGAGCAGAGAGGGGGGGACAGAGGACACAGACACAGGGAGAGCTGCAGACAGGAGAGCTGCGGCTGACAGAATCATGAAAACAGACCACAGTATCAGGGGCTCAGCAGTCATGATTATTGTGGTCTGTTTGCATGGGGGGAGGGATAGCCAGGCAGGATCAGACAGGTTTTTTAGGGTATACAGGGGGCCAAACTACACAGCACAAACTCTGTGCTGTATAATATTTTTTAAGGGAACAAGATCTTTTTTTTTGGGGGGGGGGGGGTTAACAAATGCTTTAAGTTAAACTTGACCATTAAAGTGACTATGTCATTGATCTAAAATTTTAAATAAGGCACCTTCCAAGCTTCATAAGTGTCAATCTCCCACAGCTTTTACTGATTACTCCAACCTCCATGTTGCTACAGAACACAATACAGTAAAAATATACATAGTCGCGTTTCTTATGAAAAGTTGTACTGTATTGATTTTATGGGGCCTTTGTCTTCATTTTGTGACAATAGGATACAAACTCACCATAGGACATAAAAGCAGTGCATACATGGCCTCAGTTTAGAAGATTTTGACAAGCAGCTCTGTGGCATCATAGCTGCCATCTTGCTGGATCTGGGGCAGGTGGGTATAAGACTTGCATGGGGCACACATGTCATGTCACTCCTGAAAAGTGGAAGTTAGCCAATATTCAGGGCTCTCTCACTGTCTCCCAAGAACACAATCGACTTGCACATGGTCTACCAAGATGTTGTGCACCCACAGTTCTCTGAGTCTGAGTTTGCCACCTACCCTGTGTATGTGGTGACCATAGTTTAGCCCACCCAGAGTAACTGTAACATCTATGTGAGCCCTGCCCTTTTAACTTTAAACATGTATACAGTAATCACTGCACCAATCCTAGAAGCTAGGGTTGTCCCGATACCACTTTTTTAGGACTGAGTACAAGTACCGATACTTTTTTTCAAGTAGTCGCCGATACCGAATACCGATACTTTTTTTTAATGTCATGTGACCGTTTTCAAACCACAATACAGACCAAAGATATTTTCTTTAGAATTATGAAGAACTGGTACATCATGGTGTGGGGCTGTTTTTTAGCATACGGTACTGGAAAACTACATGTCATTGAAGGAGTGATCACTGTCAGTGCAGCTCATCGGTGCCAGTGCCCAAAAGTGCAGCTAGCCAGTGCCACCTATCAGTGCAGATCAGTGCCCATTAGTGCATCAGTGCAGGGAGGCAGCTTATTAGTGCATCTCATCAGTGCCACCCAATCAATGCCAGTGCCACCTATCAGTGCCATCCATTTATGAGTGCCATTCAATCAATGCCAGTGCCACCTATCAGTGCCATCCAATGGTGCCATCCAATTTGTGTTCGATGTCACAAAAAAAAAAAAAAAAGTATTCTATTTTGGTATCGGGAGTATTTGCGCGAGTACGAGTACTAGTGCAAATACTCGGTATCGGTCCCGATACCGATACTGGTATCGGTATCTGGACAACCCTACTAGAAGCAGTGTTAAGCTGTTAGCCAAACATAAGAGCTCAAAGTTTATGGTCATCCAATCAGGAGAAAGCTAGGATGGCTCCACTTACTATGATTAGAATCAGTCAAGCCCAGGAGAGATTACTACGATTCAGTATTTGCACTGATATTTAGCGTTTTGTGGAATTAATCTATTACTTGGTGGGATAAATGATAGAAGGAAAAAGGCAGACAGAGAAACAAGATTTTCAGCAACATAAAGTACAGGGTTTAATAACAAATAATATGCACAGTGCACAGTAAAGGAGTAAGAAAATAACCTATAGTCTGTTATATTGTAGAACATTAAAAGGATATTAAAAGGAAACATATTGCTAGTTTACAATGCATCTTTATCCATTTTATTGTATTGGATGTCTAATGTGTCCTATTGTACACAATGAATTCAAATAGATAATGATGACTTTGTAGGCAGCGGCATACCAATCGTATTTAGAACCCAGGGTCAATATTTTAACACCACTTCCCTTTCACATATACACACACAAAAATTATTTGGAGCAATAAAGCAGTGCACACACCATGCTGCATTGCACCCTATTGTGGGTGTGGCCAAATTGTTATATTAGAGAGAAAGACTTAAAGGGGCAAGGTTAAATAATACCTGAGCCCTTATACATAATACACAGAAGCAGTGCTTAGGAGTATGTCCAACCCAGCATACAGAGTGCATTGGTCACAAGGGGCTAAAAGGGATGTAACACAGGGAGAGCAGCGATCAGGAGTGCGTAAGGCACCTACTGAAGTTGCCAGAAATGTGTAAAGCAAAGGAAGTGCATAACACAGTGCACAGGAGTGCATAACACAGAAAGCCCAGGGCTCAGGAATGTGAATTGCAGAGAGTGTAGTGCTCTGGAGTGCACATTTCAATGAGCGTGAGGAGTGTCTAAAACAAACAGTTTAGGGTTCAGGAGTGTGTAACAAGGAGAGTGCAGGGGTCAGAAGTCTGTAACAAAGGGAGCCAAAAGTAAGTATAGGGGTCAGGATTGCATAACACATGATAGGTTAACACAACACAATGACGTGCTGAAAAAAATGAAGTTCAATGCTTCCAAGCATGCGTCGACTTGATTCTGAGCATGCATGGATTTTTAACCGATGGGCGTGCCTACTAATGATCGTTTTTTTCCCATCGATTAGGAATCCATAGGTTAATTTTAAAGCAAGTTGGCTTTTTTTTAACCTAAGGTTAAATAACCTATGGGGCCCACACACGATCGGTTTGGACCGATAAAAACGGTCCATCAGACCGTTGTCCTCTGGTTAACCTATCGTGTGTACGAGGCCTTAGAGTACAACCCAAAATTGCCCAAAATAGCTAAAGGGTCAGAATGACAGCCATGTACCTAACATTTTTAAAAGAGGAAGATAGTAATAGCAGGTGAGGTGTTATTCTCAGGATGGCCATACATAAGTCTGTTTTTTTTTGTTCAACCAGTAGGTTAAAAAAAAATACCCAATTCTCCCATCTATACATTCAAGGTGGATGTAGGAATCCTCCCCACTTTGCTATTGTATTTTGCCAGTGGGGAGACTTCTTCGTCATCAGAATAGAAAGATCAACACTGCAATCTTTTGCCCTTGGTGCTGGTCAAGTGACAAAATACTGACAGGGTTAAACATTAGATACACTTTTGTTTAACCACAGTCGGCACACATGGATCAAAATTTCACGCTGCTGAACTGCACAAATTTTGATCCATGTATGGTCTTCTTTAGTTCATTTGCACTTTGACTTTATATTGAATCACTATGTAAAATAGATAACTGCAATAATACTGAACCAGTCAAGTGGTCCATTGCAGTCTTACATAACACATCTGTTTCAAATGCAAAATAAAATGTCTTTGAAGTAAGATAAAATGGCTATGGAAGAAGGAAAAGAAAATTTGTATGAGAGATGGTTTATTAATGTATTTGCAATGACAATAGAAGGAAGACTTCAGAGAAGATTTATTATACAGCAAAGATGACAGCTATAAACAGATGAGAATAGAGTTCTATTGAGCAGTGAAGGTGTTTTTCCCTAAAAGGAAGCCTTGCGTGTTACTGTGTACTCATTGTATGTGTTATAGTATTGGTTATTATGACATTATGTCATGAATTTAAAATTAGTTTTAGAAACAATCCACATAGTACACATGTATACGTTACAATGGCACCAGTGCAATACATCAAATCATGCAGATCTTAGTGATATCATTGCTGTCAGATGGACAGGTTTAAGTATTTCTTTACCTGCTGATCTCCTGGGACAACAACCTATAGCGTTTACTCAGAATAGTGTGAAAAAAAAAATGTCAAGTGAAGCCTCGTACACACGACCGAGGAACTCGACGGGCGAAACACATCGTTTTCCTCGTCGAGTTCCTTGTTAGGCTGTCGAGGAACTCGACAAGGCAAGTTTCTTCATTCCTGTCGAGGAAATAGAGAACTTGCTCTCTTTTTGGCTCGTCGAGTTTCTCGACAGTTTCCTTGATGAAAATGTACACACGACCGGTTTCCTCTGCAAAAAAATATCTCCCAGCAAGTTTCTTGCTGGTTTTTGCAGAGAAACTCGGTCGTGTGTACGAGGCCTGAGTGTCAGTTAAGCAGAAAGAAAAACCTCAAATTGCTAAAAAGGTCAAAAGAGAATGACAGACTGGTTGGAGCTGACATGACTGCTACAGTAATTCAGATAACCCCTCTTTTACAACTGTGTTGAGAAAAAAACATCTCAGAATGCACAACACATTCAGATGTAATTTGGATTGTCTACAATAACAGAAGATCAAGTCTCCAGGTAAAATGTGTTTCTTTTAGTTTATTTCTACAGTGGATTGGGGTTTTAGGACCATTGTCAGCTTTTTCACTGCTGTACATCTGCACTGTAAGATCTCAGCACTGCTGCCTCTGAATGTTAGTCTCAAGACATTCAAAATTAAATTTGATGATGTCACTACTGTGCTACTCATGGTTCTCCTTGCTGGAGGCCCAGACATGAGGTAACAAAACCTTGCCTCTACCAAGAAGACCACCCCCACCCAGAGACACAGTACAGGACACGGTATGGTAAAATAACTGGAGAAACAGCAGCTACAGGGTGACCACAGACAATACTAATGACTAGCTCTTTGCTTCTTCCTGCAGAGCAGCCATTAGCTTGTACCCATTTTTCTCAATTGACTCCCAGCTAGTAAGTGAAACTGGTTTGGCGGTTGTATAGTAACCCCTGCCAGACCTCCCCCCCCCCCCACATGGTTCCTGGGTGCTCACACTCTTAATTGGAATAAAAACATAAAAGTATAATACTAAATAAATAGTTTATTTTTATTTATAAATAAATAACATGTTTTAAAACAAAGAATTACACATAGTCCCCATTGCCCTACATACTGTATACCCATTACCATTTTTTGCAATATCTCAGGCACACGCAATTTTATGACTTGGCATGTTTGGTATACATTTACTCAATGCAACCTCATCTTTTATGTTTTTACAATAAATTACATATTATAGTGTGTTTTTGTGCACTGTTTTTTTTTTTTATTATATTTGTTCCTGAAAATATGCATTTGATAAACAGTTGCATAAATATTATGCAACATAAAACACATTTTTACTCTACAGGTCCTCCACTTTCAGAAAATATATGCAGTATAGTTCTGCCCATTTTATGGCCAAAAATTCAAATGTTTACCCTAATTGTCCTAATGCTGTAGTGGTCAAAGAGACGTTAAACATCTTGTTTTTTAGAAAAAAAATATATATTCATATCTGTGTTCCTAACTTTAATTCTTAAGTACCTTCAATGGTCTCAACATCTTCAACATTTCTAAATGTCTTTTTTTTTTTTAAAGCTGCTGTGATCCGACTTCCTTTGTGGCTACATTCATTCTCCATGTTCCCACTATATGCAAGAATTTAACCACCCACTCTTGCTTGCTCCAAAGGTAGACTATGGATTATGGGATTTGTAGTGTGTATAGATTAACCCCCCTAATACTTACCTGAGCCCACCTCTCTATGTTGCAGGAGAAACTTGGCTGCCTGGACTCTACTGATTGGCTGAGACAGCAGTGGAGTGCCATTGGCTCCCGCTACTGTCAATCAAAGTCAGTGAACCAATGAGGAGAGAGAGGGGACGGGACCTAGTCACAGCTCGTGTCTGAATGGACACACAGAGCTGCAGCTAGGCTCAGGTGCCCCCATAGCAAGCTGCTTGCTGTGGGGACACTCAACAAGAGGGAGGGGCCAGGAGCACCTGAGAGGGACCCAAGAAGAGGAGAATCTGGGCTGCTCTGTGCAAAACAACTGCACAGGGCAGGTAACTATAACATGTTTGTTATTTTGAAACACAAAAAAAATGACTTTACAATCACTTTAACCAGAAGAATTTACCCCCTTCCCGACCATTGCCCTTTTTGCGATACGGCACTGCGTCGCTTTAACTTACAATTGCGCGGTAGTGCAATGTTGTACCCAAACAAAACTTCACACAAATAAAGATTTATTTTGGTGGTATTTGATCATGTCTGTGGTTTTTTTTTTGCACTATAAACAAAAAAAGAGCGTCAATTTAGAAAAAAAGCTATATTTTTGACTTTTTGCTATAATAAATATCCTCAAAAAACATATAAAAAAACAAATGTTTTCCTCAGTTTAGGCCAATGTGTATTCTTCTACATATTTTTGGTAAAAAAAAATATATATATATATTATATATATTTTTTTATTGAAATAAGTAAAAGATGTCTGCGCTGTGAAAACACACTATCAATATATATTGCAAATGTGTAAAGGGGGGGGGGGGAGGGGGAAGGACACAAGTGACAGTGAATACGTGCAATATACCGTGGTGATTACTGTAGCTAGCAATAAGTTGAACAATCACTCAATAAATATAGGAGATACACATATGCAACTAAAATAAAGTCCAAGAAACGAAAGAAACCCAAAGTCTCCAAAAATCTGGTAAGTCTGATGGTTGAAAATAAGGACAGATATTCAGTGGAGGGAGACCCCGCAGCCAATTCTGGTTAAGAAAAGATAGGCCGTCACCTTGAAAATCTCCACACACACCTCTGGTGGTCCCAGCAGCTCACCTTACATCAAGCAAATAAAGCCTGATAAGAAAACCCTTATTCATGGAAGTCCGGTCTTGATGGTATAAGTTGCTCTCACATTCCAAGGCAGTACATGGAATATAAAATATGAGGCTTATCTCCACGAGCAGCGAGCTCGTCTGCATCCGGCTTCTCCTCTCTCACCAGTTTCCATGTATGTCAGGCTGGGGACGCTGAACTGGAGCGTCCGGAAAAGATGAAACACATTGGGTTGAAGTCTCTGTTTGTGACTTGACTAACACTTGGGGTGAGCAGACACAGCAGCTGGATGACAATCACATTTTTTCCCCGACGGGATTCACGGTCGTGTATACAGGACTTTACAGCAGTGATTTCATCAAATACTCTCTCTCTACAGGGTAAATAGCTACATTTCCCATGAACCTTTTTTTCATTACATAAAACGTTGTTTTTTTCTATCACAAAAAACGACCGTCTGTACACGGCATTACAGATTAACTTCAAGCGCAATCCAGTGATATGTGATTTCACATGTAATATACATCAAAAGGACAATAAGCGATACAAATATTTTCAACTTAGCTTGTATGGTGGATACCCCTCTACATATATTTCCATTACAAATTAACTTCAAGTACAATAATTCACATTATAATAACAACTAAAACAAATAAAATGCAGTGTAACAATCTAAAAAAAAAATCCAAATTGCGTATTATTTGTATTGCAAATATATGTTGAGTGGTTTCCACCACCCCTGCTATGTTATGCATTATTCTCCTTTTGATTTGTATTACATGTGAAAAAACATATCACTGGAATTATGGCACTACAAGTTAATCAATATTTCAAATATCTATAGGAGGAGTTTCCACCATCGCTGCTTAGTTTTAGTTAATTTTATATGTCTTATTTTCAGTGTGATGTGTATTATATGCAATGTTTCATATCACAGAGACCAGCATTGAGGCTTATTGAGATTTCAGTACATTAGAGCAGGGCTGTCCAACTGGTGGCCCTCCGGCTGTTGTGGAACTACAAGTCCCATCATGCCTCTGCCTGTAGGAGTCATGCTTGTAACTGTCAGCCTTGCAATGCCTCATGGGACTTTTAGTCCCTCAACAGCTGGACGGCCGCCAGTTTGACACCTGGCGTTAGAAGGTTCCACCATTAATGTTAAGTTATTGAGTAGGTTGGCACTGCAATTTATTATTAATTGTTTTGCTTTTTGTGGTGTGGGAACACATAACATTCCTTAGCAGCAAACCTTTTACTGACAATTGTTTATTTTACCTTTAGTAGTTTATTGTAAATAGTAGGTGATTACCCTTTAGGCCCCTTTCACACGGTTGGACCATTCAGGTCCGCCTGTCAGTTTTGTCGGTGTACCTGAACGGCCACTCCATGCAAGCCTATGGAGTGTCGGATGTCAGCGGTGACATGTCCGCTGACATCCGATCCGCTAAAATCAGACGTATAGCGATACGTCGCCATTCGTCCATGGCGGATCGGATTGGGTGAGATCTGATGAAAACGGACATGCTGTCCATTTTCATCAGATCTCTCTATAGGAGACAGCAGCGCTCAACAAGCCCCTCCCCGTTCAGTGGGCAGAGAGGGACCTGTTATCCGCCAGCTCAGCGGAGATCAGCAGAGAGATCTCCATCTGAGCTGGCGGGAGCAGTCTGCTCCCGACATGTTTCACCAGTGATGGCTTCTTCAGGGAGGTTTATAAGACACTCATAATTAGAGGACCCAGCTGTCACCAAAATAATCCCACCTAGCCACCAGCATCAGGGGAAGGAGAAAGATTACCACATGACCCCAGAAGGCATAAAATACCAAAACAGTGTACACAAGGTAAAGGAATAAACCCGAGACGATATGATAGGATGCCAAAACACATAGGCCCGGATTCACAAAACACTTACGCCGACGTATCTCGAGATACCCTGCTTAAGTGTAAATGTGCGCCGTCGTATCTATGCACCGTGCCCATAGAACTAGATACGCCTAAAAAATTAGGCTACATCCGACCGACGTAAGTTTCCTACTCCATCATATCTTGGGCGCATATTTACGCTGGCCGCAAGGGGCGCTTCCATTGATTTACGATTTTAATATATGCAAATAAGGGAGATACGCCGATTCACAAACGTACTTGCGCCCGGTGCATTCATATACGTGGTTTACGTAAGTCGTATGTCCGGCGTAAAGTTAAGCCTCATAAAGCAGGTGTAAGTCATGTTAAGGTATGGACCAGGGAACAGGCGTCAAATTTTACGTCGTTTACCTAGTCGTACGTGAATAGGGCTGGGCGTAGGTTACGTCACGTCGTAGGCAGTGATTTGACGTATCTTATGGAGTTTTTTAGACGTGGTTCTGAGCATTCGCACTGGGATGCGTCCACGGGACGGCGCATGCGCCGTTCGTTCGGCCCATCATTTGCATGGGGTCACGGTTCATTTAAATGTATCACGCCCACTTCCACCTACTTTGAATTAGGCAGGGCTTACGCCAAGGAATTTACAAAACACCGGCGCAACGTTGGGAGCAAGTGCTTTGTGAATACAGTGCTCGCCGCTCTGCACTACGTCGGCATAACGTATATTCGATACGCTACGCCGGCATAACTATGCTCCGAGCTCTGTGAATCCGGGCCTTAGTATGTCAAGATATGTCCATATCAGCATAGCCCTGAGGATCAAATAAATGTGGGTTTATAGCTCCAGACTTTTGACTTTAAAAATAACTAAGTACAGATTTTTCAAAAACAAAAATTTCCCTAAAAGCTCACTTTTTTGCACGTGATTTTCTTTTCTTGTAATAGTAGGGTAATAACATATGTTGTTTATCATTATGAATTGAGTCTTCTTCATGCTTTTATTTCTGCCGATAATCTAAATGTCAAGTGAACATTCATTCCTATTCTAATTGTTTTACAGCAATCAGAATGGTGAGCTTTTTTTTCTAGGAGGAACAAAAGAGTATAATAGCTTACGACAATGGCAGATGTTCTTTTCTTTTGTAAAACTGTTCCTGTCCTAATTGTTTTACAACAGCTTTGAAGTAAGTTTGTTATTTTTTCTACATGGAACAAAAGAGTGGAATGGAATGAAACAGTGGCATATTATAATGGGTCAAGATTGCTGAACTCATAGGTCCACACAGTCCTCCACGTAAAACGGGGTGCTAAAAACTAATTTAAAGTACCTCTCCTGCTAGAATCTTTTATAATTCCCCCCGGCAAATAAGACAGTTGATATTTACTTCTCCCACCACCAGATCTTCCATCACCATCAGATGCTTGCTCCCCACTGAACTTTGTGCTTTCTTCTACACAGTTCCTATTTTTATACAGGACACTAAAGAAACACAATGGCCAGTGGATCAAACCACTATTCACAATGGTGGTTGCTATATATTCGTCAGGCAGTGGTATTTTTTAAATACAATGAAGAAGATCCCTGGTACAGGAGGGTCAATGGGTATGGAAGGATTTGAGTCCCTGGCGGTTTAGTGTTTACTGTACCATTGGAAAAACTCCCTTTTCTCCCTCAACAGAGGGTCTAACTCCTCCCTATTCTCTCCAAAACTAGAAACAAATGTTTTTGCCTGAGATACATATTTCTGTTTTCTTTGCATGGGGCACATTTCAAAATTAAAATGAGTCTAGCAAGAGTCAACTTTAAATGAGCTAAGGCAGGTGTTCTGTTGCAAAACTGAAGTAGTAATTTATATATATATATATATATATATATATATATATATATACATACATATCTATCTATATATATATATATATATATATATATATATATATATAATTTTGTGTATATTATAGACTAACTTATGTCGCATACATACGATCAGGCTTTTGCCCGGCCAAATCACATCGGAATTCCATCGGAAAAAAATAGAACATGTTCTATATCTAAACTCCGATGGAATTCATTGGAATTTCCGATGAAAAAACTCAGATCTGACTTTTTCCATCGGAAATTCCAATCGTGTGTACGGGGCATAAGAAGTAATATAAGTAGAAAAAACAATCAGCCTTGCTTGATATAGATTTATAAAATCATTGAACCAAAAGAAGGCAAAACAAAACACAAGTGTGGTAGCTGCCAGTTTATCCTGGACGTATGGGAAAATTCGCAGAAGAGTTAATGTATGAAATATGTGCTAAAGATAAAATATCTTGTTGTCTATAGCAATTCATCATCTTCAGGTGTCATCATGATACTCCAAGCCGGAAAATAAATCAGTGAAGCTTATTGGTTGCTATAGACAAGAAAGAACCATTACCTCCAGCACTTCGGCCCCAGAGTGATGACCTATAGCTTAGGTAGAACTCATGACAGCTTTCATTTGCCACAGAAACACACACACACACACACACACACACACACTGATTGTTAATAGATAAGAGATAAAGATTTGAAAACATATCTGTAATGCCGTGCAAATTGTTTATTATCCTTTTTTGAATCATGGTGTCCCTTTATTTCCATGCACTGTAAAAAAAAAAAAAAAACATAAAAAATAAGTACAAAAACTCAGGGCTTTGCTAAAAGTGGCAGGGGAAATCATAGCGAAGTAAAAGGTTCTGAAGAGAAAGGATTCTGTATAGTAAGAAGATTTACAGAAGGCCAATTAATTACAAAGTCAACATAGAAATATTGGCACAAGAATCTTTCATATAGGCACAGATGATCACATCACTATTAAGATACATGAGAAAAAGATGTAGGAAACAGATAATGTGACCTACAGCTTCTCCAAAGTCAAGCTACACGTATAGTAATCACCTGCAGACTAGGCAAAACTAGAAAGTAATTGTTGAATCAATCAGGATACAAACATGTATATGAATAAATAAGCCGACGGTATATCTCCATTCAAATGAGAAATTCATTTCATTTTTTAAAACTATATGGCGTACAACATGTGGAATATAACGAATACATTCATCACATTTACATAGAACAGATTAGATTCTTTTCCTGATTCATTTTAGATTGAATACAAACTATACTATTCACATTAACATTTTCTGTTTTAGATAAACCATGTGTTACTGGGACATCTGTGAATTACAATGTAATTTATAACTTGAAATAAATAAATAAATACTCTGTGTTTGATGTTTTATTAATTTTGCATTTGTATTTACTGCTTACTAAACATTGTTCTGCATTCACATTAAAAGAATGTCATAAGAGTCATAAGTATTCATTGTGTGGTTTGAGTGTTATGCCGCGTACACACCATCACTTTATGTGCTGGAAAAAAATGACGTTTTCAAAAACGTCACTTTAATTGACCGTGTGTGGGGGAAAACGTCATTTTATGTCTTGTAAAAAACGACCAAAAAAAATTCAAGCATGCTTCAATTTTATGTGTCGTTTTTCAAAAGTGCACTTTTTACTTCACAGAAATTGACCGTGTGTAGCAAAAAACGTTGTTTTCTAAGACGTTTTTTCATCCACGCATGCCCAGAAGCTACTTATGAAGCAAGCTTCAATGGAAAAATGTGGTGAACTTAACCTCGCTTTGCTAGAACATTGTGAGAAAAACGATGGTGTGTAGGCAACTTCGTCTTTGAAAATTGAAGTTTCAAAAACGTCATTTTTTACTTCACAGAAAATTTCGTTTTTTTTCATCACATAAAGTGATGGTGTGTACGCGGCATTAGTGCTGATCTGCTACAAACACTTTTTAGCAGTATGTAGGTGTTCCTTAGGCCAGTGGTCGGAGTTCCGTAAACAGTGACAAATCAATGGGCTGGTTAGGAATGTGGAGCTTCAGTGACTCTTCCTTTGCTCCCAAGACTCGTCGGTTCTTAAGCCCTGTACACACGGGCCAGAATCTCATCAGGAAAAAAACCTTGTTTTTCCTGACAAGATTCTTGGCAAGATTCTCTTGCCGGCCGAGTGTACACACGGGCCTTTCAAAAGAACAGGCGTTCTTTTGAATGGCACGAACACGGTGACGTCATCGAGTATGACGAGCATGCGCTCGTCACATTCGATGCTGTTGCCACCATCTTGCTTCACCCTACCTATTCCTTGGAAGCTACCGTGCATACGTGAAAGTCATTTCAAGCATGCAGGGGTTTCCATGGAGAGGTAAGTATACATGCTCGGGTTTCTCAGCAGGAAAACACTTGATGAGAAACCTCAAAGCCTCGTACACACGCACGGTTTACTCGGCAAGAAAGCTCTGCCAGCAGCTTTCTTGCCAAGAAAACTGTGCGTGTGTACAAGGCTTAAGTCTAGGTTCACAACTAGGCGATAGCAGTTAATGCGTTTTACAGAAGCATTTTTTGTTCCCTTTAAAAACACTGTATATATTTGGTTGCTAAGGCACCATCTCCTTAATAACCAATGAGTCATCAGCTGTCAGTGGGGTTTCCCAAAGCACATTTGTGAGGTCAGATACTGATGTGAATGAGAAGGCCTGGCTTGCAGTCTCCGCACTAATTCATCCAAAAGATGTTCTATCAGGTTGAGGTCAGGACTCTGTGCAGGCCAATCAAGTTCCTCCACCCCAAACTCGCTTATCCATGTCTTTATGAACCTTGCTTTGTGCATTCGTGCGCAGTCATGTTGGAACAGGGATGGGCCATCCCCAAACTGTACCCACAGAGTTGGGAGCATGAAATTGTCCAAAATGTCTTGCTATGCTGACACCTTAAGAGTTCAATTCACTGGAACTAAGGGGCCAAGCCCAAACCCTGAAAAAGAACTGCCACACCATAATTCCCAATCCACCAAATGAATTGGACCAGTGCCTTGTAAGAACCCAGGCAGGCTGCCTCCAGCACCACAGCTAAATTGGACTAATCTAAAATAAACAAATTATGTGCGTGCTAAAAAGTAGCAGCCAAGAAATATTTATGGAGGTCAGGACAAGCCAGACCTCCTTCCCCCCAGGGTCTTTGCAATATTGTCAACTTAAATATAGGCTGACCCTGGCCCGAGAGAAAGGAGGTCAAAGTGGTATTAATGAGGCAAAATATTCTTTTGGGTATCCATACCGGGGAAAATCTGAGAACATACAGAAATACAGGCAAAAGTTTGATATTAAATAAATTGATTCGCCCAATCAGGGATAAGGGGAGATAAACCCATGCCCTTAGGCCCTGTACACATGATCAGTCCAAACTGATGAAAACGGACTAAGGGACCATTCTCATCGGTTAACCGATGAAGCTGACTGATGGTCTGATGTGCCTACACACCATCAGTTAAAAAAATTATCCAGTCCAACGCGGTGACGTAAAACACAATGATGTGCTGAAAAAAACGAAGTTCAATGCTTCCAAGCATGCGTCGACTTCATTCTGAGCATGCGCGGGTTTTGAACCGATGCTTTTACGTACTAACCATCGGTTTTGACCTATCGGTTATAAGTCCATCAGTTAAATTTTAAAGCAAGTTCTACATTCTTGGACCGAAGGACAACTGACTGATGGGGCCCACACACGGTCAGTTTGGACTGATGAAACTGAACTTCAGTCCGTTTTCATCAGTTTGGACTGATCGTGTTTACAGGGCCTTAGTCTATTCTTGATAATTTGTATCAATGGGGCAAGATTTAATGTATAGTTATCTGAAGAGGATGACGATCGTCAATTGGTAATATTTCAGATTTGTCCCAATTAATCATGAGGCCGGAGCATTCAGTGAAATTGGAGTGAATAAGCAGGGTCTCATGAAGAGAAGGGCCAGGGTCATTTAAAACTAGAATAAGATCATCTGCATACATGGCCAATTTTTCATAAATGGTACCAACTTGGGTAACCTGTCTGAGGGCTGAGGCAAGCGGCTCCATCGCCAAGGCAAAATAGAGCCAGCAATAATGGCAATAATGGCAAGCCTTGCTTCATACCTCTTCCAACTGTAAAGGAGAGAACATTGCCCAACTTAATTTATGCTGTCAGATATTTATATAAAACTTCCATCCACCAGTGAAACCCAAAACCCATGGTTTCTAAAACCATGGACATGTAAGGCCAGGCCACTGAGTGAAACGGCTTCTCTATGTCCAATGCCACCAGGATTCTAGTGGAGGAATCAGACTAAGGGAGCTGTAAATGTGTAAAAACTTGGCGTAGGTTAATATCTGTTGATTTCTGTTGTTTGATCGATATTAACAAGAGACGGGAGGATCGTTTGCAACCTAGTTGCTAAGAGATTGGTCAAAATTTTGAGATCATAATTTAGCAAAGAAATCTGCCTATAAGAGGCGCATTTAGATTTATCTTTGACAGGTTTAGGAATAAGTACAATACTGTCTGCGCCTGGTACATAGAGGGGGCAAGGTAATTTGTTCTTTGCAATCAACATAGAGCTTCAAAAGTTTATGTGCGACTAGGGCTGCATACATGTGGTACCAGTCACCAGGTAGGCCATCTGGAACAGGTGTTTTGTCACTTGGAAAAGAGAACATTGCTGCTTCTATTTCTATCTCTATTCAAGAACTCAAGAGAGTGAGTAAGCATAAGGATTGCAGGAATGCTTTAAGCTGCTCACTAGGCCAACCAGGGGTCGCTTTATAAAGGTTTTCGTAAAAGGACCTAAACAAGTAGTATTTGCTTTGATTCAGAGAAAACTCTGCCATTTCTGACACCACCGTTTGCATCTAAGAGTAATTTTTTAGGAGTTTACTATTTTTGTCTCGAAACTCGAGATTCCTTCCAGCCAAGGAATCAACTTCCAAATGAGTAGCTGAGGCAAGATGTAAAGACAAAGCTCTTCACACATC
This sequence comes from Rana temporaria, assembly GCF_905171775.1. Classification (NCBI taxonomy): domain Eukaryota; kingdom Metazoa; phylum Chordata; class Amphibia; order Anura; family Ranidae; genus Rana; species Rana temporaria. The sequence goes on from NC_053490.1 coordinate 407,752,965, forward strand.
AGCCAGCTGACTGAAATGATCCAGAGCCGGAGAGTCAGAAAAAGTTTCTGCCGCCTTGGATTCACCATCTTCAAGTTGTTTGACTTAGAAGGACAGCTCAGAGTGGACCGCTTTAATAGCAGAGATGTACTCCCCCTGGTAGTGGCCTTAACCACTTCCCATCCTGTGTATAGTCATATGATGGCCGCAAGGTGGCTCTACCATCCTGGGCGGCCATCATATGACGTCCTTGACTTCCCATCACTCGGGAGCCGATTTGCATGCCTGTCCACCAGCCACCCGCGATTGCCAGTCACAGAGCATGGACGTGGATCTGTGTGTGTAAACACACAGATCCACGTCCTGCCAGGGGAGAGGAGACCAATCTAGTGTTCCTTGTATATAGGAACATTGATCAGTCACCTCCCCCAGTCAGTCCCCTCCCCCCCACAGTTAGAATCACTCCCTAGGTAACACATTTAACCCCTTGTTCACCCCCTAGTGTTAACCCATTCCCTGCCAGTGACATTTATACAGTAATCAGAGCATTTTTATAGCACTAATTGATGTATAATTGTCAATGGTACCCAAAAAGGTGTCAAAAGTGTCTGATCTGTCCGTCACAATATCGCAGTCCTTATAAAAATCGCAGATCACCTCCATTAGTAGTAAAAATCTATAACCTATTTTGTAGACGCTATAACTTCACCGCAGAGGTGATCAAATACCACCAAAAGGAAGCTCTATTTGTGGGGAAAAATTATCAAAATTTCATATGGGTACAGTGTTGCATGACCGCACAATCGTCATTCAGCTGAAAGCTGAAAATTGATCTGGGCTGGAAGGGGGTGAAAACCCCCTGTATTGAAATGGTTAAAGGCTTCCGATACCGCAGGAGGCGAGGTGACGCCTTCATTTAATTCCCAGTATTGTTTCACTTTGAGAGAGACCATCTCCTCAACCTTAGCGTCCTGTAACCACTTAGTTGCCAAACACTAGCACCTCTGACACATGTTCTCTGTCAACGCCAAGGTGACTGCCAGAGGGGCATGTTTAGAGAGACCCCAGGCAAATACGAAACCTCCCACACCACCACCAGAGAACAGGAATTGCCAATGTCCATATCTATCTTAGATCCTGACTTATGAGTAGGAGAGTGGAAGTAGTAGGCCCTAGTGCTCTGGTGCTTCCATCTCCAAATTTCAGTATAATTAAAGGTTTGTGGCCATTGAAGTAAATCAGGCGTGTATACTCTACTAGGATTAGACGAGTCCATAGATGGATTGAGACTGGTGTTGGTTGAAAGGAGGGGAAACATACACTTTGTACACTTTATTATCTGGTAAACGCTTTGATATACCACTTTCGGTAAAGCACTTTATTTGAAGCACTTTGCAAAACACGGTTTTTGGAGTATACACAGAAGATTTATTTACAACATACAGTTTTGCTTGTGATTATTATGGACTATTATTCACATTAATATATTGTTTGTGCACTCCTAATTATCCAATGTATTAGCATATTAACACAATACTTAATGTCTGTTGCGCCCTTTATTTATATATTTTTTTGCCTAATTAGTTATCACTTATTTTAGGTGTAGCATCAGATATATGAGACAACTGTAGTTGGTGTCGGAACCCCATTTTCTCACCGAACATACACTTTAACCATAGCATACACAGTCATTCTAATTTCCAACAACAGTATGATATAACAACCTTCTGGGTCAGTCACCAGGTGTAGAACCTTGTATTGAAAGGATTTATTTATTAGCATAGCATAGCTAGAATAGGTTGCATGGAATGACTGTTGAACCCAGGGCCTACGAAGAGCATGGATCCTGTTGCCAAGGAGATGCATCTCCTGTAGGAACAAGATATTGGGCTTATGGTGGCTCAGGTACTTAAACATCAAAGCTCTCCTAATTTTGTCATTTAAGCCCCGGACATTCCAAGCAACAAGGTTTAGTTGCCTACCAAAGTAGATAAATAATACACATAAGGGAGGCTTCCGCCTATTTGGATACGGTGAGAGGGTGTAGAACAGAGTCACTCTAGAGATGACACCCCAAATAACATATCATCCCAAAAGAGCCAGTTGGCCAGTGAATATACATTACATAAAAAAAAAAAAACATCAACAATAAAACCAAAATAAACTATAACCTCACTACTGGCCAGTGGTCACAGGTGGGGACCACATCAACTTACCACCCTATAACAAACAGTGGGTTGAATTCCCTACTAACCAGAAACCCCAAGAACAGTTCCAGTCAGTTTAATACCCTGAACTTTAACTAGTTCTTTTTGAAGTTACTCCAGGTATATGGAGAGTATCAGAAGATAAACTTTGAGGGGGGTAAGTGTGAAGCAACCTCAAATTTGCACATGAGGTAGCTCCGAGACATGCAAACTTGTCGCCTCCTGATTGGCTGAGACCCAGCAGTGGTGCCATTGGCTCCCGCTGCTGGGTCTCAGCCAATCAGGAGGTGACGACGACTGAGACACTCATGGACATAGCTGGACAGAGATGGGGTTCCGGTAAGTATTAAGGGGAGCTGCTGAAGACAGAAGGCTTTTTATCTTAATACATGAAATGCATTAGGATAAAACACCTTCTGAATTTACAACTCCTTTAATGTAAACAAAATTGTTATCTCACTGATGATGTGATCATAAAAATCTTGGTACATGCTCAGCAACCATGAATGTTAGCCCTGATTTACAGACAGCTACAATGTACAGTCTAAGTAAGTGATCAGTGGGGGGGGGGGGGTTGTTAGTTTAAAAAAATCTTTATACTACCTTCAGTTGACATAATTTTCCCAGCATAATATTCTGATGTAGACATTGAAGGACTGTGCCTATGCACATTTATTTAACTGGAGCTAAATAGCTGCTTTTTAACCACTTAAGCCCCAAACCATTATGCAGCCAAATAACCGGGCCACTTTTTGCGAATCGGCACTGTGTCGCTTTAACTGACAATTGAGCGGTCGTGAGACGTGGCTCCAAAACAAAATTGACGCCCTTTTTTTCCTACAAATAGAGTTTTCTTCTGGTGGTATTTGATCACCTCTGCTGTTTTAATTTTGTGTGCTCTAAACAAAAATAGAGAGTCAATTTTGAAAAAAAAAACAATATTTTTTACTTTTTGCTATAATAAATATCCCCAAAAAATATATATAAAAAAAATGTTTTCCTCAGTTTAGGCCGGTATGTATTCTTCTACATATTTTTAAAATATTTTAAAAAAACGCAATAAGCGTTTAATGATCGGTTTGCGCAAAAGTTATGGCGTCTACAAAATAGGGGATAGTTTTATGGCATTTTTAGTAATATTTTTTTTTTGTACTAGTAATGGCGGCGATCAACGATTTTTATCGTGACTGGTGGACACTTTTGACACATTTTTTGGGACCATTGTCATTTTTACAGCGATCAGTGCTATAAAAATGCACTGATTACTGTGAAAATTACACTGGCAGTGAAGGGGTTAACCACTAAGTGGCACTGTAGATGTTACGTGTGCCCTAGTGAGTGATTCTTACTGTAGGGGGATGGGCTACACGTGACAAGACAGTGATCACCGCTTCCGATTACAGGAAGCGGTGATCACTGTCATTGTCACCAGGCAGAGCGGGAAGATGCTTGTTTACAGTACATCAACATCTCCCTGTTCTTCCTTACCATGAGACGATTGCGGGTATTCCCGCGGTGATCAAGTCCACGGGACCCGCGGTCAGGCTCGCGGCGGGTGTGCGCGCGCGTCCACAATGCCATGCTTTCAAAGGGGGCGTATATATACGTCCTTCTGCCTGTCCGTGCCATGCTGCTGACATATTTAGTCGTGTGCTGGTCGGCAAGCAGTTAATTGTAACAAAAGTTTTTTTTAAATGATACTTTTGCAGTATAATGTGACTTATTTGTGATATACTGTATTTATGCAGAAGTTACTGGAAAGTCCACTATTCATATTCCAAGTACTGATATAACAATTTTTTTGTGGAACCTTACAACTGTCTTTAGAAAAGATGGCTATTTCAAATCCCTGTCATTCAAATAAGTATTCATGTTTTTGGTACTGGGTACACTTTTAAGCTAATGAAAATATAAGGCAGTTGCTACATTCATACTGTTGTCATCTAAATGTGCCTCCTAATAACCTAATAATGACACATATTCATATTAGATTTAAATCACATTTGCATTTCTAGTCACAAGATAAAGTTGTGCATCAAACTAAATATCACAGAAATTACTTGAAATATGTTTAGTGCATTTCATCTAGCTTGGAATTTTACTGTTGCCTCTCTCCCACTTCAAAAAATGTGATATGAGTGTTGTATGTATATATTTTCTGTAATAAAAATAATTCATCTAAAATCAAACAAATGCAGTGCTTGTGCCAAAGCTGAAGTCTGCTAAAATAAATAAAATATTTATAGAGTGTAGGAAAGTTATGTGTTCGCTAAGTTTTTGCAGTGTTTTATGACTATGCTACATTTATTATACTAAGTAATTCTGTGTATATTTGAGGCTGATAAATAATTCTGCACAAAATGAAACTTGAAGACAAAATGAATATCTCAAATATTTATTGTACTTTCTATACTTTTTGTTTGAGCTCCTCAGTAGATAATTTGGTAAAGTCTGTTCAGTTAAATAAGGTTATATAATTGTAAAGAATTATAATTTCTACAGACAAAAATCATATATTTTTTTCACCATATAAACATAATATATAGTACAAATTCTACAATGTATAGATTGTCATTTTAGGTTCAGGATAGCGAGGAAGGATCAAGACCTCTGTCAAATGTGTATTGTTGTTTTGCTTCCATGTGGGCCAGTTTACTCAAGTTTTAGCCCTCTTGAAAGCAATCAGCAGTGGGTCGCTTTTCAGAGGGCATTTGACAGGTGATGAGGAAGCAATATACTGCCTCCGCACCACCTGTTTTACCCCTAAGAGCCCACACTACTGCAGTGCACTGCAGTGCAGCCCTAAGCACTTGAATGAAATGTGTTTGGAGGGTGAAGGACTCTCCAAAATGACAGAGGGTTTTAATCTTGCAGTGACCATGACATGTGTACACCCCTATCCAAAGCTGTATCCTGGCCTAGGCCAACAAGGCCCACGCCTTGGGCAGCACTTTGCAGGGCGGCAGCAGAAAAGAGTTAACGCCAGCTTGCGCTACACTGTTAGGCAAATTAGTCCAGCGGTTGTGGCCTTGACAGGAAGGGGTGGGTCATATTTAAATTAGGGGATGCACAAGTTTAGTTAGGCCTAGGGCAGCACAAAACCTAAATACACTACTGCCCCTATCAGCTGCATTTGCAGCTTAAGAGGGAGTTACTGGGGGGCAGTAAAAATACAATGCAACAGTATGTTTTATTTTTTTATTTTTTTTATTTATGTTTATTAAAATTTCACAGTACAAAAATAGAGGCATGTACATAACATAGAGCTCAGTAGCCCCGATCCATAGCCTTCAACAAAAAAATAACAAAAGTCAAACAGGGGTAAGGGAAGGGGAATGGGGGAAATGAGAAAGGGGAAAGGGAAGGCATATTTACCCGTTTACAATAAAATGACATAACATGCCACAGCAAAACAATATAATGAACATTAGTACCTTCAGGAATGGAAGCAACGTTAGATGTAACTGATTGGTTAACTCAGAGAAATGTATAATAACAGTAATACCAATAGAAGGGGCTACCTGTTATGCAGAAGGTATAAACGGTGTGGTAAAAACTGACAACAATCTACTCACCTACCTTCTAACTACCGCCAAACTGGATGTCACTGGACATCGTGGTTGGCTGCCCTTTCAGGATTTACCTTCAGCCTAAAATATCGACCAGGAGTTGATAATAGGGATGTAGACACCCTATCCAGAACGCCCCATGGCCTCAGTGATCTCATTGAGGAATGGACTCAGCTGACCCCAGAAGGAGTGAGAGCCCTATATCAAGGAGCTGAACTTCAGGTCGGGGGAGGATCCAGGGCCAAAGAGATTGGAGTTTTGGCTGCTGGTGTGCCCAAATGTCACTGTAATGTAACCCAGGTGGGAGAAGAAGGCCTACCCAAGCTATCAAAGCAGGACCTGAGGAGAGATCAGTTGGAAGACCCTCTGAGAAGACTGCCATTGAAGGCCCTGAAAGACCATTGCCCTGATATGCTTCTCACAGACTCACCAAAAGAGGCTCGACTGTTGCATAGAGAGTGGGATAGTTTGCAGTTACATCAAGGGGTGGTCTACCGAAGGGGCCCCTCTGACTGTCTGGAAGAGAAGTGGCAGCTGTTCTTGCCCAAGAAGCACAGATAAATGGTCCTAACTGCCCTCCATGACAATCATGGTCATCTGGGACCTGAAAGAACCTTCCATCTCATAAAGAGGCTGTTAAGCTTATTGGGCATCAAGAAGTCGAGAACCACTCCATATCACCCACAAGGGGATGCTCAACCTGAACGTTTCAACCGAACCTTCCTAGACATGTTGGGGACTCTAAGTACAGAGAAGAAACAGCATTGGAACAGGCATGTAGCCGCCATTGTGCATGCCTACAACAACACTGCAAACTATGCTACAGGATACTCTCCATACCGGTTGATGTTTGGTCATGAAGCTCGGCTACCATATCCACTGATAGGACGTCAGCAGCATCTCACAAGGGGTATGTGGACCGCTTGCGGAGAAGTTTGAAGATGGCCTATGAAAGTACCCAAGCCACTTCAGACCAAAGGGGGTTGAGAAACAAGAAAAACTTTGATCTCAAGGTCAGGTTACAGGACTTACAGCCAGGGAACAGAGTACTACTTAGAAATCTAGGTATCCCTGGAAAACACAAGTTGGCTGACAGCTGGAAGTCACAGCCATATGTCATCTGTAAGCAGTTACCAGGCCTCCCCATATATCAGATTAGGCCAGAAGGAAGTGTAGGCCCACTAAAGACATGGCATCAAAATCATTTACTGCCATTCTCTGAAGCAGTCCCCCTACCTCCCATGTCAGATTCGCAGGTGACCCCTTCAACCTCTTAAGGGTCCCAGCCAGTTACCAGATCCCAGTCATTTCCTCAAGATGTAGAAGATGAAGACTCTGAGGAAGAAGGGATGGAACCAGATTGGCTATGGTTGTCTCAGCCATAAGTGCCCACGACCTCTCCTTTATCCCCTCCTAAAGTTACTGACAGTGGAACTCTCCGACCAGAGGCCCCTGAGTTTATACCTCACGCTATGCTCTCTGAGGACCTAGAGGACGATTTGGCTTCTCTTCCATTAGGAGACTCCAAAGAAGCCTCATCACTTTCAGAGGGAGAACTGGATGCCCCAGAAGAAATAGAGTTTAGTGTGCTTGAACAAGAAGGAGCATCAGAGGAGGTCACCGAGGCAGCAGGGTCTGATACTCTTGAAACTTTGACACTTCAGAAGCAAAGAGAGAAAATAGTCATTCACCCTCCCAAGAGACCGACTTACGACCAATTGGGTGAATGCTCTGAAGAAGCAGTTCTTACCTCAAAAAGGACAATTGATATGCCTGGTCCTTCCACTGAAAATTTGGTGGAGGACAACCCTAGATCACCCCCTGGCACATCTGGTCAGGCTGTGCCAGTTCCGGTGGCCTGTAGGCAGGATAACCTCCTCTCCAAAGCTTGGTGGGGGGTTCTCTTCCTGGTTATTTTACAAATGTGAACTGTCTTATACCTTGTCTGCACTAATCAGATTTTTTTCTGCGTGTATTTGACAAAGCATGTACCAGGTTCCAAACTGTTGTCATCTTTGGGGACCAAAGATTTTGAGTGGGGGAGTGTGTAGCAAGGTGTCACTTTGCAATGTGGCTGATAGACTATAGTTTGTAATGAGAAGGAACTTAGCTTCCTCCAGTGGTCAATTGTTTTACTGCCACCACTTGTTCAGTTTTATTTAATCACAACAATGGATTATGGAACTTGGAGTACAGGGAGATAGAGACTCCATTGCCTTGGGTGTTTGACAGACTACGATACCCACAGTGCTACTGCAAGGACCAGAGACTAAAGCCTCGTACACACGATCAGTCCATCCGATGAGAATGGTCTAAAGGACCGTTGTCATCGGTTAACCGATGAAGCTGACTGATGGTCCGTCGCACCTACACACGATCAGTTAAAAAAATGATCTTGTCAGAACGCGGTGACGTAAAACACAATGACGTGCTGAAAAAAACACTTCCAAGCATACGTTGACTTGATTCTGAGCATGCGTGGATTTTTAACCGATGGTTGTGACTACTAACGATCATTTTTTTCCCATTGGTTAGGAATCCATCGGTTAAATTTAAAGCAAGTTGGCTTTTTTCTAACCGATGGTTAAATAACCTATGGGGCCCACACACGATCGGTTTTGACTGATGAAAACGGTCCATCAGACCGTTGTCCTCTGTTTAAGCTATCGTGTGCACGAGGCCTACCAGTTGCGGAGAGGCCTAGAACAGGGACACTGCAGACGAAGCATAGCGGAGAGGCGAAGCCTCATTGGGTGAGAAGGGCACCTGCCCAACGATATAATAACTGTCTCGCAGGAAGGTGGATCATATAGACTCACCATTGTTGTTTGGAGGTTAACACGCCACGTGCAGGGATAAATTGCATCCGGTAGTGACTGTGCATTAAAGGAATTGGCGCTTGTGTCGCCAACACGCCATATTTACTTTGAGTGTTTGTTTCCATTTTCTTTACCCATATTGGATTACAAATTGTTAACGTGCACCAACTAATGCTAGCGAAGAGTCAATTAACCGGAGGGAACGATTACAGTATTCAGTCTGACTAACTGAGCTATCATAGTGGAACACGTGTCCAATAACTGCCCGCTAGGGGGAACTAAAGAGTCATAGACTCATATACATAGCATAATTATTTTATACTTATTTCTACAGTATTGTTGTTCCTGAGAGCTGAGTGAGGCCTAGTGGAGAGGTACTCCAGTGCTAGTAGTATTGTTTTGGGGAAACCCCTCCACTGCATTCTTACACAGGTCTGTACTATTGGTCTGTGTTATTTAAACCTATTCTTAACCTTTATCATTGACACTTGCAGGGCCCTGTAAGAAGTCAACTGTCAGCTGTTTAACTCTGTTTTGTTCTTTTTTCTACCAAGTAAACACTCCTTGGTTAAACTGCATTTTGTGTGGAGCCTTATCTATTACCATTTAAACAGGTGGTCAGCACAAGGTAATAACATTCAATTGAATTGTTATCACTGTTGATATCATTGTGGTTCCCAACTGCCAGTGGGTTCCACAATTATTGTGTAGTCCAGTTGTGCCAAGGGAGGGTTTGAGCCAAACTTCTGGGGTTGAGAGGCAGAGCGTAGACCCAAAATCTAAACCAGCAGCTCCTACGGGGGTAGTGTTACACTTGCATAATGTGGTTTTAAAGGCTAAAGGTTTTTTTACCTTAATACATTCACTACAGTAACCACTTGACCTCTGGAAGATTTACCCCCTTCATGACCAGACCATTTTTTGCATTATATTACTTTAACTGACAATTACGTGGTTGTGCAACACTGTACCCAAATGAAATGTATGTAATTTTTTTCCCACAAATAGAACTTTATTTGGTGCTATTTTTTTTACTTTCTAACATCTAATTTCTTCATAAATGGAGGCCAGTATGTATTCTACCAATAAGGGTAACTGATTGGTTTACATGAACAATATAGCGTCTACAAACTATGGGATATATTCATGGAGTTTTTTATTTTTATACTAGTAATAACAGGGATCAGCGACTTATAGTGGTACTTTGATATTGCGGCATTCTATCGGACACTAATTGACACTTTTAAAACTTTGTGGGAACCAGTGACACTAATACAGTGATCAGTGCCAAACTATGCACTGTCACTGTACTAATAACAATGTCTGGGAAGAGGTTAAATATCTAGGGCAATCAAAGGATTAACTGTGTGCCTAGCCAGTGTTTTTATGTATACTGTGTGCTGCTTTTAATAGGGGAAGAGGCTGATCCTAGTGACACAGGATCGTCCCTTCCCCTACAGTCAGAACTGAGATATGCCTTGTTTACATAGGCATATCTCAGTTCTCTGTGTTTTACTGGCAATCGGTGGGTGCTGAAGGGCATCGAGTCCCCGGTGTGCTGTGAATTATCAGAGCAGAAGTGACCAGCCAGCAGCGTGCGTGCCCCCTGCAGGCGGAAATGCAGAATCTTGTGTATATATATATATATATATATATATATATATATATATATATGTGATTCTGCCCACAGCTTCCACCTTGTAACAGTAAACGTACTATAGGGCGTTCAGCATGTGGTTAAGAGTAAATAAAAAACCTAAATACTTACCTGAGCCTGATCTCAATCCAGCACTCTGCCTGAGAGCAGTGGCCCTCTCCTCTCTTTCTCTACCCACTAGACATGGAGGCAATGAGGATTGTTTTTTTAATTATCTTGATGGCCTCGATCTATATCCGGTGAGACACTGGCTAAAGGGGCATAAAGGAAGGACCTACTCCCATACAAGCGTGGAGCACGAGTTATCAGTCTAGTACACTCAGGAGGAAGCCTTTGCTTAGTCTGTTCTCCCAGTGATTTGATTATAGCATTGTAGGTAAGAGTCTTAAGCAAGGGACTGATCTGTGGCAGCCATTTGTGATCACAGCCTAAAACTGTACAAGGACCGGGATTTACATCACTGTGTCCTCTATAAGCTATAATATCAGTCCAGTAAGTAGATGCTGACCTTGGGACCTTGGGTGGTGTACTAAAAAAAGAAAAAAAGATGGTGCCATCTGTCTGGAACAAAAAACATCAGATAAAGACTTTGGGCCAGATTCAGAAAGATCTGCTAGCGTAACGTATCCCCTTTGGGCACAAGTTCTGAATTCAGAAAGAACGTGCGCCCTTATTTACGGTGGCGTAACGTATGTGTTGCGGCGTAAGACCACATAATTCAAATGGAGATGTTGGGGGCGTGTTTTATTTAAATTTGACTTGGCCCCGCGTTTTTTACGTTTTTTTAACGGCGCATGCGCCGTCCGTAAAATATCCCAGTGTGCATTGCTCCAAATTACGTCGCAAGGATGTATTGGATTTGACGTGAACGTAAATGACATACAGCCGTATTCGCGAACGACTTACGCAAACGACGTAAAAAATTCAAAATTCGACGCGGGAACGACGGCCATACTTAACATTGAGTACGCCTCCTAATAGCAGGGGTAACTATACGCCGGAAAAAGCTGAACGCAAACGACGTAAAAAAATGCGCCGGCCTGACGTACGTTCGTGGATCGCCGTAACTAGCGGAATTAGATGGAAACGCCACCTAGCGGCCGGCAGAAAAAATGCATCTATGATCCGACGGCGTACTAAGACGTACGCCTGTCGGATCAATCCCAGATGCAGTCGTATCTTGTTTTGTAGATACAAAACAAAGATACGACGCAGGAAATTTAAAATTACGCGGCGTATCAATAGATACGCCAGCGTAATTCTTTTGTGAATCTGGCCCATTGTCTGGGGGAATAATACAATGAGAGGTAATAGATGACTGTTACACTTATACATGCAACTGGTTTACATGACCACACATAGTATGTATAATACAAAGCCCACTTTAACAGTTTAATTTATAACTTAATTCTCTCTCTACATCTCTTACTTATGCTTCCTCCGGGCCCAGACCTATTGGGACTACTGCTAAATCAAGCTTTTCTTAAAGCAAAACTAAAGTGAATTAAAGGTTACTGTACAATGATTTAGGAAACTTTTACACATTACTATTTATATAATTTTTTTCTCAAATAATGCTAATAAATTGATATATAATAGCAGTCAGGCTAAATACATTAATAATGGATTGAATTTTCTCTAGAAAAGTATGTAGAAAAATCTCTGTACTCTTTAACTGCACTTTTAATAACATAAGTTTTATTTATATTTTAAATGGAACGACAGATGATCAGTCAATGATCAATAGACCTGAAATTGGACAGATACCCTACTTTCTGGAAAAGTGCCTACCTAAAAGCTTTTGAGAAAATGATTAAAACTGACAGATATGTGATTGTGATGCAATTATAATTGATAACTGGCCATTAAAGAGCACTAATTGAATGTTGCCAATACCTAGAATATATAAGGTGTTAGAACCTAAAATATCTCAGTAAAGACTCAAATGTAATCTGTCACCCAGGGTGCTAATCTTACAAGCTTTAATCTGTGCCAAGAGTGCTATCTTCTTCATGCATCATCATGTGCCGGTATCCTCTTCTTGGTTATGACTGTTCTTACCTGATGTGGTTTTCCAAGATCATTCCTTTTCACATAACTAGCATTTGCTGGTTTGTTTTCCATAATGCAGTAAAGGAACAAAAAGCAAAAAGCAAAATTACAGTATAACTAACATGATGATTTTAGGACAAGAGTCACAATGTCTTAAGGTAACCCTGTCACTAAAACATAAAAAAAAAAAAGGACCCCCCCCACACTCCAAAAACATGCTGGAAGGTTAATCGGCTCATATCTAAATTGTCCCTAGTATGTGTATGTATAAATATGAATTAGGGACCCTAGATTGTAAAGGCTGTTGTGGTTCTCACCACCTGCCCCTACATCACTACAGGGCACAGTAGTGAAAAAAAGGCCGTGGTTTAAACCAGTGAGTACAGAAACCAGGGCGACCAGGCATCTGACACTCCTGGAAGTGTCAGATTTGAAGATTATTCAAACATCAATATTTTTTCACTACCACATACACTGGCAGTAAGTATTAACTGTATTCTATGTGAAGTACTTTCCTTACATTTTTGATCTAGCTTATCAGAATCTGGAAGACCCCTTTAACAAAGGGGATCCCCAGATCCTGCCCCCCCCATGTGAATTGGTAATGGGGCACATTGTACCCCTACCATTTCACAAAGGAAGTGTAAATAGTTGTAAAAAACACACACACCGTAGAAAAAAAGTCCTTTATTAATAAAAAAATTAAAAATAAATCCAGCGGTGGTAATCCACTCGGTCCCGGCTCCCTACTCCAACGTTGTCTGTATCCAGTGACGGGTGATCTCCTCTCCTATCCAGCGATGAGAAGATCTTCCGGGATCCAAAGCGCAGCATCGCTGGCCTCCTCTCTCCGCTGGGACCCCGCCCCCTCTGACACAAGGGGGAAGCCAGGCTTCCCCAGTGACGTAGCAGAGGGTGCGTCAGAGGGGGACGGGGTCACGTGACGGGTGGCCCCGCCTCACCAATAAAAGAAATGTCACAGCTTCAGCCGCGTCATTCGCCGGGCTGTGTACGGCAGAGAGGAGGCCGGCGATGCTGCGCTTTGGATCCCGGAAGATCTTCTTGTCGCTGGACAGGGGAGGAAATCACCCATCGCTGGATACAGACAACGTTGGAGCAAGGAGCCGTACTGAGTGGATTACCACCGCTGGATTTATTTTTAATTTTTTTATTAATAAAGGACTTTTTTCTACGGTGTGTGTGTGTGTGTTTTACAACTATTTACACTTCCTTTGTGAAATGGTAGGGGTACAATGTTCATTTTTTATGAATGAATCCTCTCTGAATTGCCGGGAGCCGACAATTCATTATAGCCGCAAGTCCGGTTTTAAATGACTTTTTTTCTTTCAGAAATGACACTTTGTGCAGGGACAGTTCTAAGTACGGGAAACATGCGCTATTTCACATGCTAACTTTACACCCCCCCTTAGGTACGAAATTTAAAGGAATATTTCACTTTTATTGTTTCACTTTTAGCATTATTAAATTCACTGCTCCCGAAAAAACGTCCATTTTGAAAACTTTTTTTGCATTGATACACTTTGTAGGACAATAACTTGCATATTAGCCTTTAAAATTAGCACTTTATATTTCAAACGTTCGAGTCCCATAGACTTTAACGGGGTTCTAAGGTTCTAAAGTTCACACGAACGTTTGGTGTGTTCGCAAGTTCTGGTGCGAACCGAACAGGGGGGTGTTCGACTCTTCCCTAATGAACAGTAGTTTACAAGACCAAACTCATCCCAGTCATTCCTTGATTCCGATCATGCGTGTTTGTACTTTCGGCTTTTGTGTGCCATTTTCTGTACTGACCATCTGAAAATCAGATGTTGAGTTCACACCCAACAAAACATTTATAGCCTGCACATCCAGCTTTTGTCTGATGTAAAAGTAAAATTGTTTGCAAAAGCACCATGCTAACGATCCGAAGATCCACAGACAGCTCGTCTTACCAATTTTCTCTTCTGATTTTTATATTGTGTGTTTTTAATGGCCAAGCTGTGTCGATATCACTCTACAGCAACTCTCTCTTAATGGGCAGTATGGTGACATCACCGGCTGCTACTAAAATAAATTTCTCCTAAATGGTGCACTTTATGGAAATATTTACTGTACCTACAGGTAAGCCTTATTATAGGCTTACCTGTAGTCGCAAGACAACAACCATGGGCGTCCGCTCATAGGGTTAAGGGGGGGCGAGTGACCCCCCCTGGAATCCACAAGGGTCTGCCATGCTCGCATCTGTAGCTGTGCTGAGTGCTGACTCTCTCTGTGTTTGTGTGAGTCGGCTCCACAGTGTCACGGAGCTTACAGAGCTCTTTACTGACACCTCTGGCCGTTTCCTGTATGTGCACCCTCATGTTTGCTTTGATGCCTGTAATGTATTTTCAAATGGACATGTGGAAACAGGACTTGGGAGAAGGAAGACCACCGTGACCTTACAAGTGGGGGCTGTGAGTACAAGTGAAGGGAGGAGGCTGTTTGTGTACAGGGGGGGACTGACATATATACAGATGAGGGGGGCAGCTGAGTGCATACAGGTATGATCAGTGAAGGGGGGGGGGTGCCAGATATAGGAAAGATCATATCATATGTCCTGTATACAGCTATATACACCCATCTTTCTTCCTGTATTCCTCTATCATCACTGAATGCAGATATACATCTGTCCTGTATATAGAGCTGTATATACCCACCTTCCTTCCTCTATATACCAATACCATCCACCCCTTCTATATACATATACTGTACACCCTCTGTACTGTACATTTGATCAGCACAGTGAGGCTGCATATCATGGGCACATGCCTGTGCTTTATAGGATAATGACTAAGCCCCTCCCCGACATTGTCAAAGAAGCGGTGATCACAAAATTATGCCCCCCCTGGAAAAATTTCAGCGGATGCCCATGACAACAACCCCTTGTTGTAGTTTACTACCACTTTAAGAGTATATGCATGTAAAAGTGTATTGTCTAATCAATAGTCTGTCTTTATTTATTTTCTCATTTGCTTTCTTGCTGGTCACTGGAAAAAAAAACTAGAAAACATTGAAATAAAAAAAAATAGAAGTGGAGTGATAAAAGATCAATAGTTTTTATATTTGCTTATATTTCTGTCTGCTAACCCTTGACAAAAGTGTACAAATATGAAAACCAACAGGATGAAACATTCTGTAGTTTTGAAATAGGAAAAACCTCAAGGGAAAGAATATCTCGTGCTAATATCTATAGGGAACCTGCGTGACCATTCTTAAGGGATAAATTTGCCTTTTTTTTGTTTAAATAAATAAATGCACATCTTTTTTCAAGCAAAAAAATGTGCTTTTATAAATTTTTCTTTATTGGGAGCCACGGCAACTTTCACATATAAATAACCAGTTTAATATCAGGTATGGAAAGAGAAAAACTGCGACAACTAAAATCACCCAGAAAGCATGCCAGATGTGTGCAAATAAATTGTTATATATGAAACAGTTATGAAAAATGTCCCATGGTGAAGTGGATTATAGATAATATCAGCTGAGACGAACAGCTCCGCAGTGAAGTTTTAAAACCATCCGTGAAACCGCCACCACATAGACAGCCTCTTACCAGATTGATAAGAAAAATCAGCCTTAAGCAGATACATTCTCAGTCAGTAGGTTTACACACAAGTAGGTAGATTCAGGTAGAGTTAGGCCGACTTATCAGTAGATAAGTCGACCTAACTCAGAATCTACGCCGACCTATGTTTAAGCGTATGCTCAAACAGAGATACGCTTAAACATATCTAAGATACGACGGCTTGCGCCGTCTTATCTTAGATTGCAATTTTTCGGATGGCCGCTAGGTGGCGCTTCCATTGCGGCCGGCGTAGAATATGTAAATGAGATTCTACGTCGATTCACGAACGTACGCCCGGCCGCCGCAGTTGATTTACGCCGTTTCCGTAAGGCCATAGGCGGCCTAAAGTTATTCCACCTATGAGGTGGAATAACATTGTTAAAGTATGGCCGCCGTTCCCGCCGCGAGGTTCAAATTTTTTACGTTGTTTGCGTAAGTCGTCCGCGAATCGGGAGTTACGTCATTTACGTCCACATCGAAATCAATAGGCCCGTACGGCGTACTTAGCCGCAATGCGCACTGGGAAATCTAGTCGCCCGGCACATGCGTAGTGACAAAAAAACGTCAAAAACTTGAGGTCAAGCCTCATTACCATTAAACACGCCCCCCTCCAACCCATTTGAATTAGGTGCCCTTACGCCTGCCGCGTTTACACTACGCTGCCCTAAGTAAGGAGGTAAGTGCCTTGAGAATCATGTACTTGCCTCTCTTACTTAGGGCGGCGTAGTGTAAACACGCTAGGCTACGCCGCCGCAAATTAGCGCGCCCCTACCTGAATCTACCCAAAGGTAATTCACAAGGTCCAGGAATCTCCAGATCAAATCCTCCAGTGGGAAAACCGCTATCCCCTTCACTTGAATGGTCCGTGGATAAAAAACAGAAGAGCGGACCATAGCATAATACCATTGAGAGGTTTTATTTAGATATTTTTTTCATATCAGGTATACCAACTGACCAATTATACTTTTACTACAATATAATAACTCAGCCATAACAGCTCGGGCTATACTCACAAGTCCATTCTTGTATGGACGTAAGTGGCATATGGGACATATATAACTGGGAGGTTGTCGTGCTGACGTCACCGCGTACTGAGGACGTGCCTCGTTTGTTTGCCGGCCGGCTACTTTATACTTGCTGTTTTAAAAAACGTCTTAACTGTAAGTGTTCTACTTACCTTATTTTATTAAAAATCTTGGCGGTACTTAACTATGAGAGTCTGTATATTTTTCATGTGACCTGGCTATCTGATCCCTGGATTGAAAGGACCTTTTGAGAACGCTTCTCTGCTGATCACTAGTGTTGAGCAGAATATGCCATATTCGATTTCGCGATATATCTCGAATATATATTCGAATATTCGAGATATATTCGCTAAATTCGAATATTCGTGATATTTTATCGAAATTAATTGAATGCGATTTTTCGCTATTGCGAATGCGAAAATAATTGCGATTTTTTAATAACTGCGGTAGGAGCGCTCTGATTGGCTTAGAATATTCGTGATATTTTATCGAAATATCGCAACATGCGAATGCGATATTTATTGCGCAATTTCGAGATATGCTGGAGGAGCGCTCTGATTGGCTCAGAATATTCGTGATATTTTATCGAAATATCGCAACATGCGAATGCGATATTTATTGCGCAATTTCGAGATATGCTGGAGGAGCGCTCTGATTGGCTCAGAATATTCGTGATATTTTATCGAAATATCGCAACATGCGATTGCGATATTTATTGCGCAATTTCGAGATATGCTGGAGGAGCGCTCTGATTGGCTCAGAATATTCCTGATATTTTATCGAAATATCGCAACATGCGAATGCGATATTTATTGCGCAATTTCGAGATATGCTGGAGGAGCGCTCTGATTGGCTCAGAATATTCCTGATATTTTATCGAAATATCGCAACATGCGAATGCGAAATTTATTGCAGATATTTCGAAAACTGCTGTAGCAGCACTCTGAAATCGAATATGTATGATATTTTAACCAAAATACATATTGCGATTGCGATTTTTCGATCGCGCATGCGCAATTGCGCGAACAACACGCGACCATTTCCTGGAGCCTTGCCAGTTTCCCAATATTACAGCAACATGGTGGGAAGCAATTTCTCAAAGTCTGAGGAAAAGTTGCTGATTTGTGTAAGTATTTTGACCACTGTTATTTCATCATCTTCAACTGCATTTAAGTCTAGTTTAAAAGTTAGTATATATGATCAGATATTAGTATTTAACCAAAAATGTGTCTCCTGCTTTTACAAAACTACAAGTCCCAGCATGCCTGGACAGCTGCAGACACCCTGGTTGGCAAATGTGTATTTAGGCACTTTTCCTTGTTATTTAGCATAATGAATTTAAAATTTTTTTGGACATAGGACGTATGCGAACGTCCTGACTTCAGTGTCCTCAAGGCCCAAGGACGTTCGAATACATATTGCCCTTTAGATGTTGCAGAACTACAACTTCCAGCATGCCTGGGAATGCTGGCACTTCTAGTATTGTAAGTTCTGCAGGCCCACATTTTTCAGGCCTTTATGCACGGGTCTCTAAACTGTGGCACCCTAGATGCAGCAAAAGTAAAATTCTTAGCATGCACTGACAGACCGTGGCTGATGGGAGTAGTAGTTTTGCAACAGCTGGAGGTGGACTGGTCTTGAAACCCAGAGTTAGGTAACAAACCCGTAGTGTTTTGCAACCATTCTGCCTCCAGCTGGTTATTTTCTGTTGAAAAGCCTGTGGCGTGCAAAACACAACCCAAAAACTCCACCCGGTGCAAGGAAAAATTTGCACACACCTAAAGAGTGACATCACAAAAAACTGCGACGGTTGCATACGTCAGTGGTCCTCCGAAAAGGTCCCGTCTCTGACCCCCCGGGGCGTTAGGCTCCTGACAGGGAAAAGAGTTACTGTGGTCCATACAGCCGAAGCCATATGGACCCATCTCGGTCCAAGCAGCGCAATCAACACGCGAACAACACGCGACCATTTCCTGGACCCTTGCCAGTTTCCAACTTTATGATCGCAACGCAATCGCAGAGCAAGATGGTTGGAAGTAATTTCACTGTATCTGAGGAAAAGTTGCTGATTTGTGTAAGTATTTTGACCACTGTTATTTCATTATCTTCAACTGCATTTTAGTCTAGTTTAAAAGTTAGTATATATTCATAATTATGCAAATGATAATGGCTGCTATATTTATGTAAAAAAGGTGGCGACGGAAATGGCAGTATATAAAATCTGTCATGTTACCCCTGTCATTGATTAATAAGGCGAGAATGCTTCCAATTGTTGAATAGCATACATTTATGTCATATATCCATAAGGCTGTCAACAAAAGTATTACAATATACTTTGTTCTTCATCTTGCAGAAGTTCCTGGAAACAGGATACGATGAGCTGCGGAGGCAGCAAGAAAAACAGGGAGTTATAAGCTCCCTGATTGAGGAACTAGGCGAAGAACACACTCGCATGGCGATCCTCAAAAAGTGGTCCGACCTGAAGAGGCGCCAGATGAACCGGGTCAGGCGTATCCGGAATAAATATCATCCTGGTAAGTTATTGGTCACAGTTATGTTTTTTTTTCCCTAAAGTGTATTTTGTGCGTGTACTCGAGAGAGGAGCCGGACTGCAGGAGTTGGGAGTAGGCAGGCCTCCCCCAGAGGTAATCTGCCACCTTTCTCCATGCCCCGGGTGGCAATGGCGGGTGTGAGGGGGTCCTCCCACACAGACCGTCCTACCTGCTCCGCTTCGAAGCCCCACGGGGCAGAGGGACTCCCTATAAGGGAGTGAGAGGATTTGCCCGCTCAACCAGCCCCGTTAGTCCTTCGCCTCTCTTTTTAGAGACCGCATGGTCAGAGTGCGTGCATGTTAACCCAATTGCGAGTGCGTGTGTAAGTGTGGTGGTTTTTGTGGGAGGGAGGTGGGCATACTAAGCGCAGGCTTACCTCGCATAGCACACCCACCGGGGGCCGAGCTGAGACCACCAAACTCAATTCACATGTAGCCGAGAGCGGGATCCGAACCCCTAGCTGCAGAGGTGAATGGCTTGTCAGCGCAGTGGCAATCGCGTTGAGCCAGCCCGGGTCCCTTGGGGACAGTTATGGAAGGTCATATGTAATTAATGTAAGGTCAGATGTTGTTAACCAAGACGCCATGTTGTTGTAACATATATCACCACCAGCCAAGGTATTCATAGTACTGTTGGAAAAAAACATGGGACAGCAGACAGGAACACAGAAGTTATGTGGGAACATACTTTTCCCATTGCTTTGCATGGGACTTTAAACAAAAAGCCCGACCCTCACCAATGGGGTTAGTTAAGGGATAAATTAACGATCCTATACTTTAAGTGGACGTATAGATAACATGTGACCAAGTGTTATCGAAATA
Organism: Rana temporaria; assembly: GCF_905171775.1. Classification (NCBI taxonomy): domain Eukaryota; kingdom Metazoa; phylum Chordata; class Amphibia; order Anura; family Ranidae; genus Rana; species Rana temporaria. Next base: position 407,773,250 of record NC_053490.1, read on the forward strand.
TCTACAGCTGTTATGAAATAACATGTATTTCCCATAGAGTTGAATGGGACTTTAAAGAAAAACCCTGACCAAGGCAAATGGGGGTGGGTATGGGTTAAACCACCAATCCTATATTTGTGGCTGACATATAAGTAACCTGTGTGCCAAGTTTCATGTAAATATCTTTAGCCGTTTGGACGTGATGGTGGAACATACATACATACATGCACACACACGTTGAGTTTTATATATATAGATTCCCACTAAATTCCTGTGTTAGGCGTGGGGTTGTTATAGTAATCCTGTGTACTCCATCAAGTACTTTTTTTTAACATGAGATCGTCTGAACAAAACAAAGGAGACAAAAACAGCTCATTTTACCATGGTGGCAGCCCAGCTCACGCTCAGTCCCCTGTAGTGCCCACAAGACCCTTTAATATAACATTGTCCCATTGGTTAACTGTCTATATAAATTAATTTGTATTCATATACAATACAGTAGAGTACACAGAATTTGCATACGTCATTAGAAAACATTTTTATAATATATGAACATTGTGTTATTATAGGAGCTCCGCTACCAACTGTGCGCCCCAAGCGCACAAGGCGACAGGCCGCAGAGGAGGAGCAGGAGGAGGATGTGGAAGAGGAGGAGAGGGATGAGGAGGAGCAGCCAGGGCCATCCACATCACCACCCCCAGTTCCTGTGGAGGAGCAAGAGGAGGAGCTGCACCCCCCCCCCGAAACTTCTGGTGGAGTAGTGGGTGACGAGGAAGAGGAGCAGGATGAGACGGTTAATTATACCGTCAATCAGGAGGGTAAATATGTGCACATATATTAATAAAATTTCAACAATAAAATGTAGCTCTAAAAATGGACAGCATTTAAAGCAGGGCTGTGGAGTCGGTAGATAAATTTTTCGACTCCGACTCCTCAGTTTTATGTACTTCAGACTCCGACTCCCCGACTCCCCGACTCCGACTCCTCTGTATTAATATGCGAATGTATTTTATAGATTCCTTGAGGGAAAGAAACGCAAACTACCACAGGACTACTGGCTGGGAAGCCAACAGTCTACTGTATTGCACAGTTTAAGCAAAAGACAAACACAATGAAAACAATCAAGTGACTGGATAGTAGCAGCAGGCTTAAACATCAGGAACATGATCTTTAACAGTTCAAAAATACAGACCACATTATTTGGCTGTTTTAGAACCAAAACAAAGCTTATCTATAATGAACCCAAAAAAAAAAATATGAAAAACCTAGAAATGGTTTATATTAATCTTGAAATGTAGTTCTAGGCTTAGCAAATGCAAATAAATGCAATGTAGAGTTCTAAGGAAGAGAATTGCCTCTGCCAGATCCTCTTTCATAGAGTCTCTTAAGTCAGACTTTATTATTTTTATGGCTGAAAATAATCTTTCGTAACGGTCTTTGAAATCCAAATGTTTTTTTCTTATATCCTAACAGTTCTAAAAAAGCTAGAGGTGAAGCAAGCTGCCATGAAAAACCTCACGAAGAGAGTAATGGCAAATGAGCAGCAGATACTGTTTTTGATGCGCCAAAATCAACAACTGGTGCAACAACTGGCGAAAAACATGGATGAGGTGACAGAGCTTCAGAAGTTAATGTCCTAATTTTTTTTTTTTTTTTTTAATAAAAAATGTTATATTTTGCAAAGGTTTCATTTCTTATTGAAATTGTTAGTTTTTTAAACACATCTAACTTCACATCTAACTTCACATCTAACACATCAACATCAACATCAACACATCTAGCTTAATAATAACCGAAAACATTTTATACTATTACTAGCTGAATACCCGGCGTTGCCCGGTCTTCCTATCTTAACCTTTTGGGGAGGAAAATCATAGTAATATAAATATACCCATCTTTTATATAAGGGTGTTGGTAAGGGTTAATTTAACTGTTATATATTTTTATTTGGCATATAAGTAATATGTATAGCGGGTATTATTGAAATATCTCCAGGCGTACAGAAGTTATGTGGGAACATACATTTTCCATTGATTTGCATGGGACTTTAAAGGAAAACCCCGACCCTCACAAATGGGGGTAGTTAAGGGATAAATTAACTATCAGTGGTATCAGTGAACAGCAGTGGTAATAGGAGTATATATAGAGTGGGAATTAACTTTTTACATAGGTGTCTTGACAGAGCAGCAGCAGCAGCAGTAGTAGTAGTAGTAGTAGATACAGAGTCATATCACTTGGGCAGGAGGTGCCATGATGAACAGCAGTGGTAATAGGAGTATATAGAGTGGGAAATTACTTTTGACATAGTTGTCTTGACTGAGCAGCAGCAGCAGCAGCAGCAGCAGTAGTAGTATTAGCAGTAGTAGTTGATACAGAGTCATATCACTTGGGCAGGAGTTGCCATGATGAACAGCAGTAGGAATAAGAGTATATAGAGTGTGAAACAACTGCTGACATAGGTGTATTGACTGGGCGGCAGCAGCAACAGCAGAAGCAGCAGTAGTAGTATTAACAGTAGTAGTTGATACAGAGTCATATCACATGGGCAGGAGTTGCCATGATGTACAGCAGTCTTAATAAGAGTATATAGATTGTGAAATAACTGCTGACATAGGTGTATTGACTGGGCGGCAGCAGCAGCAGAAGCAGCAGTAGTAGTATTAACAGTAGTAGTTGATACAGAGTCATATCACATGGGCAGGAGTTGCCATGATGTACAGCAGTCTTAATAAGAGTATATAGAGTGTGAAATAACTGCTGACATAGGTGTATTGACTGGGCGGCAGCAGCAGCAGCAGAAGCAGCAGTAGTAGTATTAACAGTAGTAGTTGATACAGAGTCATATCACATGGGCAGGAGTTGCCATGATGTACAGCAGTCTTAATAAGAGTATATAGAGTGTGAAATAACTGCTGACATAGGTGTATTGACTGGGCGGCAGCAGCAGCAGAAGCATCAGTAGTAGTATTAACAGTAGTAGTTGATACAGAGTCATATCACATGGGCAGGAGTTGCCATGATGTACAGCAGTCTTAATAAGAGTATATAGAGTGTGAAATAACTGCTGACATAGGTGTATTGACTGGGCGGCAGCAGCAGCAGAAGCAGCAGTAGTAGTATTAACAGTAGTAGTTGATACAGAGTCATATCACATGGGCAGGAGTTGCCATGATGTACAGCAGTCTTAATAAGAGTATATAGAGTGTGAAATAACTGCTGACATAGGTGTATTGACTGGGCGGCAGCAGCAGCAGCAGAAGCAGCAGTAGTAGTATTAACAGTAGTAGTTGATACAGAGTCATATCACATGGGCAGGAGTTGCCATGATGTACAGCAGTCTTAATAAGAGTATATAGAGTGTGAAATAACTGCTGACATAGGTGTATTGACTGGGCGGCAGCAGCAGCAGCAGAAGCAGCAGTAGTAGTATTAACAGTAGTAGTTGATACAGAGTCATATCACATGGGCAGGAGTTGCCATGATGTACAGCAGTAGGAATAGGAGTACATAGAGTGTCAAATAACTGCTGACATAGGTGTCTTGACTGGGCAGCAGCAGCAGAAGCAGCAGTAGTATTAACAGTAGTAGTTGATACAGAGTCATATCACATGGGCAGGAGGTGCCATCATGAACAGCAGTAGGAATAGGAGTATATAGAGTGTCAAATAACTGCTGACATAGGTGTCTTGACTGGGCAGCAGCAGCAGCAGAAGCAGCAGCAGTAGTATTAACAGTAGTAGTTGATACAGAGTCATATCACATGGGCAGGAGGTGCCATCATGAACAGCAGTAGGAATAGGAGTATATAGAGTGTCAAATAACTGCTGACATAGGTGTCTTGACTGGGCAGCAGCAGCAGAAGCAGCAGTAGTATTAACAGTAGTAGTTGATACAGAGTCATATCACATGGGCAGGAGGTGCCATGATGAACAGCAGTAGGAATAGGAGTATATAGAGTGTCAAATAACTGCTGACATAGGTGTATTGACTGGGCAGCAGCAGCAGAAGCAGCAGTAGTATTAACAGTAGTAGTTGATACAGAGTCATATCACATGGGCAGGAGGTGCCATCATGAACAGCAGTAGGAATAGGAGTATATAGAGTGTCAAATAACTGCTGACATAGGTGTCTTGACTGGGCAGCAGCAGCAGCAGAAGCAGCAGCAGTAGTATTAACAGTAGTAGTTGATACAGAGTCATATCACATGGGCAGGAGGTGCCATGATGAACAGCAGTAGGAATAGGAGTATATAGAGTGTCAAATAACTGCTGACATAGGTGTCTTGACTGGGCAGCAGCAGCAGCAGAAGCAGCAGCAGTAGTATTAACAGTAGTAGTTGATACAGAGTCATATCACATGGGCAGGAGGTGCCATGATGAACAGCAGTAGGAATAGGAGTATATAGAGTGTCAAATAACTGCTGACATAGGTGTATTGACTGGGCAGCAGCAGCAGAAGCAGCAGTAGTATTAACAGTAGTAGTTGATACAGAGTCATATCACATGGGCAGGAGGTGCCATCATGAACAGCAGTAGGAATAGGAGTATATAGAGTGTCAAATAACTGCTGACATAGGTGTCTTGACTGGGCAGCAGCAGCAGCAGAAGCAGCAGCAGTAGTATTAACAGTAGTAGTTGATACAGAGTCATATCACATGGGCAGGAGGTGCCATGATGAACAGCAGTAGGAATAGGAGTATATAGAGTGTCAAATAACTGCTGACATAGGTGTCTTGACTGGGCAGCAGCAGCAGAAGCAGCAGTAGTATTAACAGTAGTAGTTGATACAGAGTCATATCACATGGGCAGGAGGTGCCATCATGAACAGCAGTAGGAATAGGAGTATATAGAGTGTCAAATAACTGCTGACATAGGTGTCTTGACTGGGCAGCAGCAGCAGCAGAAGCAGCAGCAGTAGTATTAACAGTAGTAGTTGATACAGAGTCATATCACATGGGCAGGAGGTGCCATGATGAACAGCAGTAGGAATAGGAGTATATAGAGTGTCAAATAACTGCTGACATAGGTGTCTTGACTGGGCAGCAGCAGCAGAAGCAGCAGTAGTATTAACAGTAGTAGTTGATACAGAGTCATATCACATGGGCAGGAGGTGCCATGATGAACAGCAGTAGGAATAGGAGTATATAGAGTGTCAAATAACTGCTGACATAGGTGTCTTGACTGGGCAGCAGCAGCAGCAGAAGCAGCAGTAGTAGTATTAACAGTAGTAGTTGATACAGAGTCATATCACATGGGCAGGAGTTGCCATGATGTACAGCAGTCTTAATAAGAGTATATAGGGTGTGAAATAACTGCTGACATAATTGTCTTGACTGATCCAAAGGAGTCATGGGAGAAAATCATGTGGTCAGATGAGACTATAATATAATTTTTTGATCATAATTTCACTAACCGTGTTCGGAGGAAGAATAATGATGAGTACCATGCCAAGAACGCCATCCCTAATGTGAAGCATGGGGGTGGTAGCATCATGCTTTGGTGGTGTTTTTCTGCACATGGGACAGGGTGACTGCACTGTATTAAGGAGAGGATGACCGGGGCCATGTATTGCAAGATTTTGGGCAACAACCTCCTTCCCTGAGTTAGAGCTTTGAAGATGGGTCGAGGCTGGGTCTTCCAACATGAGAATGACCCAAAGCACACAGCCAGGATAACCAAGGATTGGCTCTGTAAGGAGCATATCAAGGTTCTGGCGTGGCCTAGCCAGTCTCCAGACCTAAACCCAATAGAGAATCTTTGGAGGGAGCTCAAACTCCGTGTTTCTCAGCGATAGCCCAGAAACATGACTGATGTAGAGAAGATCTGTGTGGAGGAGTGGGCCAAAATCCCTCCTCCAGTGTGTGCAAAGCTGGTGTAAAAATAAAAGAAATTTTTGACCGCTGTAATTGCAAAGAAAGCCTACTGTACCAAATATTAACATTGATTTTCTCTGATGTTGAAATAGTTATATTCAGCACTGTAAATACATCAGGTCCGGGGCTTCATCAGGGAATGCATGGCAAGGGACCCTTCAGCGCCCTGAACCGACGACGGGTGCCAGAAAGTCACCGCCGATCCAGGACTCATTCATCTTTATGAATGTGAGTCTGTCCACGGACTCTGTGGACAGACGGGTCCTCTTGTCCGTGACCACCCCACCTGCCGCGCTGAATGTCCGCTCAGATAGTACGCTGGAGGGGGGGCAAGACAATAACTCCAGCGCATACTGAGCGAGCTCGCGGCAGGTGTCCAATCTGGCAACCCAGTACTCCATGGGGTCGTCGGTGCTCATACTGTCAGAAGCACCGACGGACGCCATGTAGTCTGCCACCATGTGGGCCAGCCGCTGGTGGTGACTGCTGCTGCTGCTGCTGGTGGTGGTACTGGGTCGCTCGGTTTGGAAGAACATCCTCATCTCTTCCATTAGGTCCCCTGCTCGGCTGCAGCTGGGTGCAGCCACCTGCTGGGTGAGATGAGGGGGGACAACTGGAGGCCGGGGAGTTGCCTGCTCCAACCGTCTGACAATGGCTGCCTGCAGTTCCTCCATCCGGTGCTGCCTCCGGCTGGCTGGGATGAACTGCTCCAGTTTCCCCTTGCACCTGGGATCCAAAAGGGTGGCCATCCAGAAATCATCCCTCGTCTTGATGGTCTTAACCCGGGGGTCCCTCCTGAGGCATCTGAGCATGTGGGCAGCCATGGGGAAGAGCACAGCCCGCTGTGACTCCTCAATGCTGGCCAGGTGAATGAGGTGCGACTCTTCTTCCCTGAGGCGCTGCTGGTCAAACTCAGACATGCCCAACCCCCGGACTATCGGTGCCCCCAACACCGGCTCTCCCTCCTGACCAGGCCCTGACTCCGGGACGACACCAGCAACCACCTCCTCCTCCTCTTCATCATCATCCTCCTCCTCCTCCTCCTGGTCCTGGCCCTGGTCTCGGTGGAGCATTGCTGACTCCTCCTGCTCCACCAAGGCACTCTCCCCAGCCTCGAGCAGGCGATCTAGTGTCCTCTCCAGCATGAACAGTATTGGCAGCACGCTATTGAGGCCAATTTGCTCACTGCTGACCATCTTGGTCGCCTGCTCGAAGGAGGACAACACTTGGCAGACCTGGTTTATCTGCCCCCACTGCGCACAGGCGATGAAAGGGAGTTGTGGTGAAGCCCTCTGAGTGCCTAGTTCCATCAGGTACTCCCTCACCGCCCTTTGCTGCTCCCACAACCTCTTCAGCATGTGGAGGGTGGAGTTCCACCGCGTCACACTGTCCACAATCAGCCTGTGAAGGGGCAGATTGTACTTCCGCTGCAATTTGGACAGGGACGCGGTAGCGGTTGGGGAGCGCCTGAAGTGGCTGGCAATCCTACGCGCCTTTGCCACAATGTCACTCAACCCTGGATAAGTGCGCAGGAACTTCTGCACCACCAGGTTGAGGACATGTGCCAGACAGGGCACGTGCGTCAGACTGCCAGCATGGAGGGCGGCGAGTAGGTTGCTGCCGTTATCGCAGACAACCATACCTGGCTGGAGCCTTCGGGGTGTCAGCCACTTCTGGACCTGAGCTTGAAGTGCTTTCAGCACTTCTTCTGCAGTGTGTCTCCGGTCCCCTAAACTAACAAGCTGGAGCACGGCCTGACAGCGCACGTGCCCCACACTTGAGTAGCTACGGGGGCGCTTGCTGGGAGGCTCAGCAGCTGCGGAGACAGTGGCTTGAGGGAGACCAGCAGTTCTCCCCTGGACACCCCGGGGCGGCACCACAAGATCGGTTGCCGACGATCCCTCACCGACGCCTCGGAGGGAAACCCAATGGGCCGTGAAGCTGATGTAGCGTCCCTGCCCATGCCTGCTGGTCCAGCCATCCATTGTCAGATGAACCCTGTCGCTGACAGCGTGATCCAGCGACAGGGTTACATTCTGAACAATGTGCTGGTGTAGGGCAGGGACACCAGTCCTGGCAAAGAAATGGCGGCTGGGGACACGCCATTGGGGTTGGGCCTGCTCCAACATCTGCCTGAAGGGGTTGCTGTCAACTATGTTGAAGGGCAGCAGATGTTGGGCAATAACCCTTGCCAGGAGCCCATTGAGGGAACGCACACGTCGGTCTCCAGGGGGGAAGGGAGTGGTGCGGTCAAAGGCGTCTGAAATCGACGCCTGGCGCCGGACGGCAGTGCGGGACACAGACGTGGAGGGTGCTGTGGAAGTAGAGGTCTGGCTGCCGGTACCAGTACCTCTACTAGAGGGAGCGGGGGGGCATGACCTGCTGGAAACAGATGAAGATGTGGCAGGGGCTGCTGTACCCTGCTCACTTGTGGTGGTGGCGCTGCTACCACCACCACGCTTCATCTCCTCATACAACGCCCAGTGGTTTATCCTGAGGTGCTGGTTCAGGGCTGTGGTACCCACCCGAGCCAAACACTTCCCTCTCTTCACCCTCACTTTACAAATCCGGCAGATGGCCACGGTAGGGTTGTCTGCCACCAGGGTAAAGAAATTCCAGACAGGTGACTTCAGCACCGCCCTCCTGTCAGATGGGGTGACGCTTACTTGCACCTGCTGGGATTCGGTGCGCACAGGTGGAGCTGCCTGCTGCTGCTGCTGCTGCTGCTGCTCCTCCTCCTGACACCTCCTGCTGCCATCACCAGTGGAGACCCTGACGATGGTCTCCCTGGTGGTGACCTGGCGCACCGTTTCACCAGGGTGCCTACCTTCCCCGTCGTCACTGACGTAGTGAGCCGACGCGTCAGATGGCAACCATGATGGGTCACCCTCTTCGCCCCCAGAGATGTCAGACCAAGGGCTGAGATGTGTTGGTCTGAGGGAACCACGTGACATGGAGCCTCTAGCCTGGCTCCGCTGTCCCCTCACCCACGCCTGGGTCTGACTAGGTGCTGCTGTTTCCTGCACCAAAACAGCAGCACCAGTTTGAAGGGATGTCTCTGGGATACTGCCAGCAGGTATCCCATCCTCCTCATCCATCCCTTCAAAAAGGTCCTGACCATCAGGACAGAGCTGGAGGTCTGCCTGATGCATGGCCTCCCCCAAGAGATCCCTATCACTGTCGCTGTCGAACAGTAAGATGCTGGACTCTTGGGGGCTGGGGGGGGGTAGTACAGGCAACGGTGTAATGGTGGTACTACTGTGAGTCGGGACCGACGACTCAGTGGCACTGCTGTGCCCCATGTAGTCCACCACTACTTGAGCCTGAGATGGCAATATCGGGCGGCTGCCCGATGGGAAGAACTCCCGGATCAGGCGTACTCCCCTTGCACCCGATCCTCTACCACTAGTAGGGGCACGAGAGGTACCCCGTGCTGGCAGCGATCCAGCACTGGGAGTAACTCCCCTACCCCTACTGCCACGGCCACGGATGCCGCTCATAATTGCTGATATGTGTGTGGGGGGGTTAAACTTTATTGGGGGGGAAAATGTGAACAAAATGTGTTTTTGTGTTTTTTTTACAAGACAGGCACGCAGACAAAGACGTACACAGACAGCTACTAAACTATAAGAAAAGTAGTACACCAGACAAGGACTACAAAATTAAAGAAAAAAAAAAAAAGCACTAAACAAACACTAACTTTTTTTTTTTTTTTTTTTTTAAACACAAAACACAGACACTAAACACACACTAAGCTAAGCTAGATGAAATAAATGTACACTAACAGTGTGTACACTTACTACACAAAATTTAACTAAACTGAACACAAAACTTAGCTTTTATAAAAGCTCTTTAGGGAAAACTAAACAAAATTTGAACTGAGATGCCTATCAAATATCACTGAACAGTGAACCTGCAAGATCTGACAGTAACACAAGATGAACAAAACTTAGCTTTTAGAAAAGCTCTTTTATAAAGCTCAGATCAATATGTGTTCTGAAATCTCTTGCAAATATAACTGAACAGGGAGGATTGCAGGATCAAACAGTAACACAAATGAAAAAAACAGCACAAAACAGCACAAAACGTAGCTTTGAAAAAAGCTCTTGGGTCTATTGCTTTGAAAAAAGCAGTTGATATACTGGAAAAGATCCACTGGAATCACTAAATAGCAATGCTGGTGATGATCTAAATCAATCAAGAACAAAGACACAGGAAACCAGGAAACCAGGAACACAGAAACAGCCTCCACACTCTATAGCAAGCTTCTGAATCTGCAATGAAATGGTGCTGGGAGTGAGCTTATATAATGTCCATGCAGGCAGGTTCCTATTGGTTGCTAACCTGTGACGAGTGTGGAAGGAGAACTCTGATTGGCTCTGATGCAAAAGGGCGGAGCAAATAATCGCGCAATATTCCTATTGCCGAATATTCGCATTGCGATTATTCGGCAATATAAAATGATCGCTTCAGCTACTCGGCCCAATGGCTCTAATCATACCAGCAATGCTTTCAGACGTCTATGGAGATCACTAGGATGTGATCTGTTTTAAAAATGAAACTGTAAAAATCGCTCTGATGCGGAAGATCGGGGCGAGGAAAATAATCGCGCGATATTGCGTTTGCCGAATAATCGCATTGCGATCTTTCTGGAAAATTCAATGAACGCTTCAGCTACTCGGCCCAGGGTCTCTAATTATACCAGCAATGCTTTTAGACGTCGATGGAGATATCTAGGATGTGATCTGATTCAAAAAAAAAATTGTAAAAAATCGAATATTCGGAATTGCGAATATTCACCGCGAATTTCGAAATATAGCGCGATTTCTCGAATATGCTATATTCGAGTCGAATATTCGCAATGCGAATATTCGTGAGCAACACTACTGATCACCTTAACACACTATTATGCATATTGATCCCTAGAGGGTCGCTTAGTTCCGGTAAGGGTCAGTGTGTTTTTTCCGGTGGTGGTGCTCCATCTTCCCTTCACAGTGTCTGTCAATATTAGTCACTGGGAGTTAGCCAGAGTGTCTGTTCACCATACGTTTTTGCACTATTGTTTTCCTTGTTTTTCTTTTTTACTGGGTCGAGTCCTCTGAAGTTGGAGTTTCTACATCAATCTAGATTGGATCTTTCATTGGTTACATCGTGGATGGCTTATTTTGATCCTTGGGATCTATACTTCTGGTAAGGGTCAGCTTGAATGTGTTTACCCGGATACAGATCCAGCATTATCCACAATAATTGATCCAGCATTATCCACAGAATTGAACTCATTCACTCTTTTTGGATTAATACACATTTGTCTCACCCATTTTACATGTGTACACTTATTGGGACTTTGTATTCAGTTGACCTTTTGGTCATCAGTAAGAGGTGTCTCTAGCACAACTTTTTTATTTTTGTTTTTTATATGGTCACTTAAATATAAATTTTTTTAGCGCAACTCCCATTCATTATTACCCGTTTTTATGTTGTATAACATTTTGAGTTTGCTGCTGTTCTAGAACCTTTTTTTTGGTATGCGCATTTTTTCACTTTCTATAATATAATAACTCAGCCATAACAGCTCGGGCTATACTCACAAGTCCATTCTTGTATGGACGTAAGTGGCATATGGGACATATATAACTGTCCCATACGCCAAGGCTCATTCACTAATGAGCCTGTCATCCCACCCACACAACGGCCAATTCAATACAATTTTGCAGATCTAAATTAAAATTATCTAAAGCTACATTAGATAAATTAACTGCTTCAGACCTGTATAATCCTGGAAAACCACCCTCAAGATCCACATGGCGGTAAGAAAAACCATTAATGGAAGGTATAAACTTGGCAATAGCCTGGTTAATTATTTTTCAAATTTTATCACAATGTCTAAAAGCAGGTCTCGATAGCCAAAGCAAGCTAGGGAAAATTTCAGAAAAAATGAGCACAGTACCAGGCAAAATGGAAAGAAGCTGTAGAAAATCTCATTTCAATTGTGAAATGATATGCAAAGTGTGTCTACTGCCAATATCATTCCATGAAATATGCAAAAATAACAATTTGAGGTTGATGCCAAGAACCGTATAAAATACAACAGAACCCATGCCACCAGATACAAAAACTATCTGGAGGAAAACCCAAATTCGAATCATACACTCTAACTAAAGCCCTGTGATAAGCCCAAATAGTTAGAAATGGCCGATGATTCACACATGACATATAAAACCTGGAATTCAAAATAGAAAATTAGGACGGACATATAATTGGTAACAATTCGAATTCCATCTACCTATACCCTTAATCAATGTTTCAGACAAACCCATATTAGCTTCAGTAATAGCAGCACCTATTCGAAAGGAGTGGGAAGAGATTTGAAGATGGCCTAGACTCGTATGTAGTAAACATTTCTTTAAAACTGAACAAAATTGATAATGTGAGAGGGGCATTTTTTTTTCTTTTTTTAATTGTGGTACCAGACATGGGGGGGGGGTCCCCCATCTGCTGTCACAGGGGGCATGGGGGCCTGTGCATTCATAACCCTGAATATGTGTGTAACATGTTATGAAAGCTGAACTTATCCTTTAGCACAAAAAGTTAAGTGATTCTAAAAGTGAAAATACCAATTTTCTCAGAAAAAGAAAAAAGAAACTAAAGATTATGCTGCACTCCATACCTGATCAATAAAATGTCCTCAGTACCAAGGCCCAAAAAATAAATGTTTGGCTTTTATTTTGATCTAGTGGCTTGAATACTTTCTTAATCAATTCATCAAGAATAAGTTTTCAATTCAGATGATCTGACTTCACTTTGATTTCCCCCAGTTGCTTGCTTGTTACTGGTCGGCGACAGGCAGCTAACCTACATGTTTCTTACAGAGCATGTTTTCCTAGCATACACTCCTAGAATATGTCTTAATTAATTTTGGACTCATCAGACCAAAGCACAGATTTCCACTGGTCTAATGTCCATTCCTTGTGTTCTTTAGCCCAAACAAGTCTCTTCTGCTTGTTGCCTTTCTTTAGCAGTGGTTTCCTAGCAGATATTCTACCATGAAGGCCTGATTCACACAGTCTCCTCTTAACAGTTCTAGAGATGTGTCTGCTGCAAAAGGTGGCTACTTTGAAGAACCTAGAATATGAAATATATTTTCAGTTGTTTCACATTTTTTTGTTATGTATAATTCCACATGTGTTCATTCCAGGTTTTGATGCCTTCAGTGTGAATCTACAATTTTCATAGTCATGAAAATAAAGAAAACTCTTTGAATGAGAAGGTGTGTCCAAACTTTTGGTCTGTACTGTATATATATATACAGTACTTCTACATATTTCTGGTAAAGAAAACTGCAATAAGCGTAAATTGATTGCTTCTACAAATTATGGGAAAGATTGATGGCAGTTATTTATTTTTTACTAGTAATGGCGGTGATCTGCAGATTTTTAGTGGTACTGCGACATTGCGATGAACAGATTGGACGCTTATTTTTGGTGCTTTGGTCACTGGCAGGGAAGGGGTTAACACTAGGTGGGCGATCAAGGGGTTAAATGTGTGTTCTAACTGTATGGGTATGTGACCTACTAGGGGAGGAGACATATCGTTGTTTCTATTTAGTAGGAACAAACAATATGTCTCCTCTGCCCTGACAGGACAGGGATTTGTGTGTCTACACGCATGGCCGGTGGCGATTGTACCAGCCGGCCACACGCATCGGGTCCCCCTCAGTGTGTGTAGCCACTTAAGGGGAGGACATACCTATACTGAATTTTACCCAGGAGAGCCATTCTGCAGCAGTTTATCTGATTGAGCCGGTCGGAAACTGGTTAAAATTGGGTTATTTAATATAATTATCTATATTCTACCAACTATGTAGTACAAACATAATATTTAAAACTGCGCCCCAGACAAACAGCTATATACACAGATGAAATAAAAATAGAAGAGCTGTTTCTAAATATGCTCATTTAGTCTGAGATTTACACAGCTCTGTCATAAAATCCTGCCTGGCAGGGGAGAGGGTCTGATCTTTTTCTGCTGCAGTTTCACTTTCTCTTAAGTCTTTAGCCTCATACACACGTACAGTTTTCTCGGCAAGAAAACTGCTGGCAGAGCTTACTTGTGTACGAGGCTTTGAGGTTTCTCGTTGAGAAAACTGCCCAGAATCTAGACGAGAAAAATAGAGAACCTGCTCTCTATTTTCTCGTCGTGATTCTCGGCAGTGTTTTCCTGCCGAGAAACCCGAGTGTCTGTATATTTACCTGCCTCCATTGAAACCTGTGCATGCTCGAAATGACTTTGATATATGCCCGGTAGCTTCCAACGCATAGGTAGGGTGAAGCAAGATGGCGGCGACGGCATCGAATGTGACGAGCGCATGCTCGTCTTAGTCAATGACGCCACCGCATTCGTGCCATTCAAAAGAACGGCGGTTCTTTTGAATCATACGTCTGTGCATTCGGCCGGCAAGAAAATCTTGCCAGGAATCTCGTCAAGAAAAACAGTGTTTTTTTCCTGACGAGAATCCCGGCCGTGTGTACATGGCTTAAGACTTAGCACTAAAAGTTAAAGCAGCACATTGTCAAACTTATGTCTCTATCACTCTGCTCTCTTATCCTATCAGAATGCCCATTGAACTGCACCATATCTAATTGGCTCTTTGTACAGCTTTCCCTCTCCTCTAATTTCTACAGTACAGGGACTGCAAGATGCTGAAACCAATTCATAATATTGTATTTATAACTCTTGCATTTCAGAAATATATTTAAGGATTACAGAGCTGCATTACATTTTGTCTTTCACACCTACCTGGAGTTTAAGCTCTAATAATTTCCTTGTAAGCCTATATTTAGCAATAGTTCTGTTTCACAATGCTATGGTTTAAAGAAAAAATCGAATCACAGATCATGGGAAAATTCTGTGTGTGATATTCTTTAATTACTAGACACTTTATGTGTGACATTTAGTTAAAGTTAGTTAGACCAGAACTAAGCTGAAACTTTTTGCCAGAGATAAATAATTAGTGATAGAGGAAGTGAAATAGTTAGCTATGCTTGAGAAAATGTTGCTTTTCATTTCCTTCACCAGGTAGATAAGAACAATGCAGAGGAATTGTTAATTTGGTCTCTGCCCACTGGGCTAAAGGATTGGAATTTGTGCAGATCAAATCTCTGCTCTGCATAAACAATGATTCTCCTGATTTTGCAGAGGCCAAGTGATAAATACCAAGACTTTAATAATGTGTTTGTTCACTGGAAGAAGCCAGGAAAGCAGATGTTAATGGTAAATGTCTCAGCACTGTCTCAGCAACTATTACTATTTATTCATCTCTTACAGCAAGACGGTAAATAAAATTGTAAAGCTGAAATCCAGTCAACAAATAAATGTGCCCCTCTACCCAGATGGCAAATATCCACCATGCAGTCTATGTCACAAACTGTTCCCATTCACCAATCTTGCAGTCTCACCTTCAACATTATCAAATACAATGAAAGACAAGTGCTCTTGAATTGTACAGGAGTCCAATCATTGTCAAAAGTCTGTATAATTCACCTCCGTAACATCTCCAAAATTCACCCCTTTTTAACAAATGAAACCACCAAATTCCTCTTTCACCCCCTTGTTATCTCTTGCCTTGACTATTGCAACTCCCTTCTTATTGGCCTGCCTCTCTATAGGATATCCCTTCTTCAGTCTATCATGAATGCTGCTGCCAGACTTATCCACCTTACCAACCGCTCAGTGTCTGCCAAACTCTCCTCCAATCCCTGCACTGGCTCCCAATCACCCAGCAAATTAAATTCAGAATACTAACCACAACCTACAAAGCCACCCACAACTCTGCCCAGAGCTACATCACCAATCTTGTCTCCAAACATATCCCAAACCATCCTCTCCGCTCTTCTCAAGACCTCCTACTGTCAAGCCTTCTCATCTCCTCCTCCCATGCTCGTCTCTAGGATTTCTCCAGAGCCTCTCCCATCCTCTGGAACTCACTACCTCAACCTGTCCAGCTATCCCCTACTCTTGCTACCTTCAGGCGATGCCTGAAAACTCACCTCTTCAGGGAATCCTATCACATCCCCAACTAATCTTTTACCACTTCCCTCAGCTCATTCCCCACAGTTACAACCTTTTGTACCACCTGCCCTGCCCTTTTAGATGTTAAGCTCCTCTGAGCAGGGCCCTCTTAATCCTCTTGTATTTTATTGTATCGTAACTGTATTGTCTCCCTTTTATATTGTAAAGTGCTGCGTAAACTGTTGACACTTTATAAATCCTGTATTATAATAATAATAATAATAATAATAATAATGACACGGAACCACCCATGAACTGGGAACAGAAGAGAGAACTGGCTGCTGTTGGAATGATGTGAGTATTATTCTGCTTAATACTTAAGCATAATTAAACGCAATAACAGTTATTTTTTTCTGAATTGCACGGAAAAAAACTGACAGCTCTGGTTGGAGACACTGTACTAACCATGCAAGGTTAGTCCAGCTATCTCCCCTGCTGAGCTGTTGTATTTTGATAGGGGGATGGCCCCCCACCAGAACACTCTGATCAGCGCACTCTGCCAGTGGCTAAGAGCACTGATCAGGAGTCGGTCAGCCACTGGTTTTCCAGCACACATGGGCAGAATGTCTGCCATTTTTTTTTTGACCAACAAATGTTTCCCAACATTTTTTTTGTGGGTGAGTGTGATTTATTTACTGTTTAAATTGTTTTCAGAATGAGTTACTAAGGGGTACTATGTACCCTGCACACATTTATGCAGGGGGGAGGATATCTGGTGATTCAGATTCTAGTAAGTTCCCACCTCCAAATTCCCCCAACTGAGCCAGGGATATAGGGATGAGGTTGTTGTCCCAATCAACATGGGAAAGTGGTGTCTAGCCAGGGTGTCTGCCCCTGTCAAGCATTAGATCATGTGGTCTGGTATGGTTTGGGGAGGTGCATGCTCACCATCTCTCTTTTTCCTTTTCAGTCAGGATACATGCCTGAAGCGTCTGGTAGGGATTTTTCTAGTTATGTTGCATAGGGTCTCCCATAAAATTCATAACAGATCCCTATTTAGGATAAGTCATGGTTTGGATCTTAACCGGTTCTCGCTTGGCCTATGGCAAAATTATGCCGGTGAAACTCTCTTGGATCTGGGCGGACATCATATGACATTCTGCAGCTGAGGGTCTGCGCAGCAGCACGATCTGTCACCGGATGCATCCACTGGACACAGGCCATGACTGATCACTGTATGAGCCTGCTACCAATACCATGTGAGCACTGTAACCAATCACAGCAGGTCACAAGACAGTTGTAAGCAATGAATGGTTTCCTTTCAGACCATCCATTGTATACAATTATGATGCTAGCTGTAATTGTTCAGTGTGTTCACATGGTACAGACTGGGCCAATCACTGCTCATCTGTACCATGTGATTATCTCTGACCAATCACAGCTAATCACAACAAAACACGCTGCATGTATTGATTTCATTCAGTAAAATGCTTGCATATAGAAATGTAATGCACTGCTATATGCAAACATAATGTGTAAATAATAAATAAAAATACTGATCACTACCCTACTATGGTAAAATGATATTGCTCTGGTCAAAGTGTGTAAAAAAAATTGCTTTAAAAAAATAAAAAACATATAATAAAGAAAGAAATTGAAAAAAAAATGATTTTTATTTTATTTTGTACTGTCAACAATCAGTGTCCCTGATCATTGCCATACCCCTTATATGATGATATTGTACTGCACTGGTGACAGTGTATAGAAAAAAAATGTAGTTTCTTAATTTTCCAAAAATGTATAACAAAAAATTACAACTTCAAAAAACTCACTTTGCCTTTTACTAAATACCCTGGACTGTATATTTTCAAAAAAGGGGTCATTTGGGGGATATATGTACTGTACTGACATTTGTGGGCCTCAAAAAATTAGATAGGCCGTCAGTACACCTAGACTGATCAATTTGTAGATATATACCATAGTTTCTGGACTTGATAACTTTTCTACAGACCAAATAATATACACTGATTTGGGTTATTTTCATCAAAGAATTGTAGCAGAATACATGTTGGTCTAAATTCATGAAGAAATATTATTTATTTGCAAACTTTTTATATATTATGACTTTTTTTATTTATTTAGCAAAAAATAAAAATTCCAGTGGTGATTAACTAGCACCAAAAGCTCCATTTATGTGAACAACCTCATAAAAAATTAGTTTGGGTAAAGTGTTGCATGACCGCATAATTGTGATTCAAAGTGTGACAGTGCTGAAAAATTAAAATTGGCCTGGGCAAAAAGGGGTAAAAGTGCCCTGCATTGAAGTGGTTAATAGGGACCCATCTACAGGGCATGAAGTATTTAATATTTTAGGGGGGGAATTACCCCGTTTTCCTGTTCACCCAGTCTACATGCCTGGATCAGGGTCTGGTATTAATTTTTAGGGGTACTGCATGGAAAAAACAAAGAATAAATTATGTAGGGTTCCCCCAAAATCTATACTAGAACCTGGTGCTAGATAGGGGTCTGGTATGTTTTTTTTTAAGGGTTAACTCAGTGCCAAAAAAAATCAAAACAATGCTTTGGGGTCTACACAAAATGCATACCAGACTCCTATGCTAGATAGGGATCTGGTATGGATTTTAAAGGGAGGGCCCTCAAAAATAGCATATGGTCCCCCTCCAAAATCCATACCAGATTTATTTAGGCATACAGCCTCCTTAACTGTACAAAGCTTCATGTCCTCAACATGGGGAGTGTACTCTACTTGGGGAACCCTTGATTATCCATACAACCCCTATTTGAGTATGATTGCATAGTTTGTTTTGTTGCTCATTAAAAAGGATTTATGATTATTGTAGGCATACAAGCAATTTTAGTGTGTAGCAGAAGTTCAGAGGTCAATAAATACATATTGAAAAGACATATAAGAAAATTATTCTTACTGCACTGGGGGAGATCTGCTACTAGTGACCAATCCTGAGGTCTGACTTCAGTCCTTCAATACTGGAAACCTCAGAGTTTACAAGCATTCTTAATGCCCACCCCCCACCATTATACTCCAGGTCTTATAGCAACCATTTTGTCTATCATGGCTACTGTTACACCACTGGTATAGACAGCCATTCTATATTCACAGTTTAACAGCCTCTCTAATGGGTTTCCCATCTCACTGTAGGCCTCAGAGCATGGACTGCCGTTACTATTGTTGCCTCCCTGATTAAGATCAACTTATCATTTACCATTTACAATCCTGGGATTACTTGCACAGGTGGATTGTTCAGCGTAGTTTAAAATGTTATTGCCAGATCCACAAAAGGGATACCACGGCGTATCTACTGATACGCCGTCGTATCCCTGTTTCTATCTATGGAACTGATCCACAGAATCAGTTTCACATAGATAGACAGAAGATCCGACATGTGTAAGGGACTTACACTGTCGGATCTTAGGATGCAGTACCGCATCCGCCGCTGGGGGCATTTCTCGTCGGAATGCCGCTTTGGGTATGCAAATTAGCACTTACGGAGATCCACAAAGCTTTTACGCTTCGTTTTTTCTCCGTAAGTATTAGTTTGCCGTCGCAATATTAGGGCTACTTTCACAAGGCCTAAACTGTTTAGGCCTTGTAAAAGTAGACCCTTCTATCCCGCGTCGCTGTCTTTTTTTTTCAAATTTTTTTTTCCCGCCGCAACTCGTATTTTTTTTTCCGCCCGTCGCGATTCTCAAAACCCGGCGCAATGTAAAACCGCGCAAAGCACGTCGGGAAAATGACGTCGTGAGCATGCGCAGTACGTCCGGCGCGGGAGCGCGCCTAATTTAAATGGGACTCGCCCCATTAAATTAGGAACGCCTTGCGCCGGCCAGATTTAAGTTACACAGCCGAAAATTTCTAGGTAAGTGCTTTGTGGATCGGGCACTTAGGTAGAAATTTTCTGGCGGTGTAACTTAAATTGAAAAAGTTACGTTGCGTCGGGTTTTTGTGGATCTGGCCCATAGTTCTCTGAAAGCTCTATAAGTTATTCCAAATAAATAATAAATTATGTATTTCTGAAAAAAAAAAACATTTAGTGATATGGAAATTTTTTCCAACTAAGCCTTTGCAGGCAAAATATGAATTAATTCTATCACAAGTTTAAAAAAAAAAAATCTCCATCCCATACATTTTAGTCTGTAATTGCATTTAGATTCAGCTTTAGTTTTTTTAAATTGACACCTCGAACCAATTGATAAACTACAATCTACAATATTTCCATATTATTTTCAAGCCATGCTTCAATATTTACCAACATAAGGCACCTTCTGGTGTTGAAATGTATCTTATGGTCCACCATCTGTTCATCAGAAAAGCCAACATCAATCTGCCAATGTCTAATCAGAGCACATTATATACAGTAGTTACACATATACTGTACTTTGCATAATTTTTCTTTTTTTTTTTTTAAGGGGGCAAATCAGGTTGAGAAACACAAAGTCACATGTGTTTGCTGTATAAGCTAAGTTCATATCTGACTCCTTAATTGTTATGTGGTAACAGTTGAATGAGCACATATGTAAGAAAATAAATAATAAATAAAAACAATCAAAGCCATGTACAGGTGAGTTATGTATTCAAAACTTTGGAGCTTTGTTTAAAAATGATTTACAAATTTCCTTAATACCTCTACAAAAAAAATATATGTATTCAAAATTTCATTCTGGAGGATGTATTAATTAAATGTGGGCTTTTTACCACGACTACACACACAGATCTGTGGATTGCTCATACTGAAGCTATTGAAAAAGCTGTAGGAATATCACAAAAATAAAAATCCTATAACAATACTCTTTCCACTCTTTTTCAACAGTCAATATTTATAAAGGCTGCACAGTTTATTGTCGAAATGTACACATTAATGTAGTCTCTAGTGATCTGTCTATGAAATATTAACATAAAAACGTATGTATAACCCAAAAGTTGTTTTTAAGTTTTGAGTAAGGAAATATCAGAAACACTTTCAAGCTTTTGTTGCTGTCTGTGTCCCCACTAAATAGATTATCCCTCTTTAATATTTTCTGATGACCCAGTGTCATAGAAGATTTTAAATATTAGAGTTTTCACTGGAATGGAAGAAAAATCTTACAGTGTTAACATCTGTTTTAGCGACAATCGTCTAAGAAGGGAATGTCTCTCTCATTTTCGGGACAGGACATGAAGGAAAAATCTCCCTAATAAAAAAATAAAAAATAAATTGTATTTTTTTTTTAAATAAATCACTATACGTACACTCTAAAATCTAGCACAATAAATCAGTAGAAATAAATCAAATATATACATATCTTTTTGATAAATGTGATATTCATAGAACCAAAGGAGTATTTAAATGCAAAAGGTATTTAAATATAAATGTATCTATAAGATAAATATTATATCACTAGCACAGAATGAGTGTTGAAAATGTATGACATGCTCCTATTATGTAACACTTACCATATCATAATTCTATTTTATGTATGCATAATATCACAGTCAGTGCAAGTTACCCAAGCTGTGCTAGACTCATGCAAATTTGTGTAACAGTAAAATAAGTCTAGTTAACATGTTGTGACTACCATATAATTATTGAAAATGTGGCCAAAAAAGATTGGGTAGCATCTGTTCTATTTAAAAACAATTAAGATACACGCTTTCCTTTTCTGTTGTCCTAACCTAACCTGCAGAATTTTTCAGTACCATTACATTTTTTATTATTGTTCCTATTAAGACTTTATTCCATATAAAGAAGTTCAAGAAATCCGATGAAAAATAAATCTGTTAAAGAAAAAAGTACTCTTTCATCATAATAAAACAAATGTAAAAAGGTACAATATCACATTCAAAGAGTAAAATCGTGTTGTCTTTTTCCCCCAAACATTAAAGAAAATGAAAAAAAAAAATGACAGCTTAATCAAAATGCATAACTAAAAACAGATGAAAATAATCAGTGCAAACAGACATACTAATAAATTGCAGCTGAACAATTAGGCCGCGTACACACGGTGGGTCCAAACCGATGAAAACGGCCTGAAGTCCAGTTTCATCGGTCCACAAAACGACCGTGTGTACGGCCCATCGGTCTGTTGTCCTTCGGACAAAAATTATAGAACTTGCTTTAAAATCGAACCAATGGACGGCTGACCATCGGTCAAAACCGATGGTTAGTACACAAAAGCATCGGTTCAAAACCCGCGCATGCTCAGAATCAAGTCGACGCATGCTTGGAAGCATTGAACTTCGTTTTTTTCAGCACGTTGTGTGTTTTACGTCACTGCGTTCTGACCCGATCGGGTTTTGAACTGATGGTGTGTAGGCACATCAGACCATTGGTCTGCTTCAGCGGTGAACAGGGATGGACTGGCCATTGGGACTACAGGGAGTTTCCCGGTGGGCCGATGGCTCAGTGGGCCGGCTTCAGTGACAGCGGGCCGCCGGCCCCCTCCGCTCCTCTGTCTCTCCCTTCCCGCAGCGCTCACCTCCTCTTCCTGCCCACAGCGCTCACCTGGGGGGAACAAAGAAGCAGGGGGAGGACCAGAGGAGCAGGGACGACGACAGAGGAACATGGGGGAGGGGACAGACTGCTGACACAACAGCTATGGCCTGGGAGTTTCTCACTTCTGCCTAATCTTGTCCCATTAGGGGGGCACCAAACTGATTCTTTGCCCCGGGTGAAATAATGTCTAGCTTCCCCACTGGTACGGCCTATAAAAGAGTACCAGCCGTTCTACTCTAATAAAGTAGAAGGGCTAGTCAGGGGGTTTGGGTGGCCGGAGAGGGGGGGGGGGGTGCGGGAGTTGTCCGGGCGCCGTGGGACAGACCTGTCAAAGCGGGCCAGTCTGGATGAAGTCCAGGGCCAAATTTTTGTCCCAGTCCAGCCCTGGCGGTGAACCGATGAAAATCGCGGCCTCAAGGCCAATTCCACAACACATCAAAACTATAATACACAGTGTGATAGTGCAGCACAAATGTAATCCAAAAAAAAAAAAAGATTCATATAATAAAATACATAAGTAAAAATAAATAACTTAATACAAGTTCATAGATAAAGCAAGTGAGGACCTCAGGGGGTGTGAAGCTGTGCATTAAGGCAAATATACAGGTGTATAAAACAGCATTAAGTTGGGACTTTAAATTAGACTTTTTTTTCACTTTTACATTTTTTATTCAACGTTTTTCAATTTTACAACACTTCAAACATACAACAAACTTAACATTAGTATATCAAAATGTATAACTATACATGCCTTTACATACAATCCCCAATAATATATAAAACAAGAAAATACTTACAGACTAACACATTAACCACTTAAGACCAGGACCATTATGCAGGTTAAGGACCTTGCCCCTTTTTGCGATTTGGCACTGCGTCGCTTTAACTGACAATTGTGCGGTCGTGCGACGTGGCTCCCAAACAAAATTCCCCACAAATAGAGCTTTCTTTTAGTGGTATTTGACACCTCTGCGGTTTTTATTTTTTGCGCTAAAAACAAAAATAGAGCGACAATTTTGAAAAAAAATCAATATTTTTTACTTTTTGCTATAATAAAAATCCCCCCAAAAAATATAAAAAAACTTTTTTTTTCCTCAGTTTAGGCCGATACGTATTCTTCTACCTATTTTTGGTAAACAAAAATCGCAATAAGCGTTTATCGATTGTTTTTTGCGCAAAATTTATAGCGTTTACAATATAGGGGATAGTTTTATTGCATTTTTATTTTTTATTTTTTTTACTACTAATGGCGGCTATCAGCAATTTTTTTCATGACTGCGACTTTATGGCAGACACATCGGACAATTTTGACACATTTTTGGGAAAATTGTCATTTTCACAGCAAAAAGTGCTACAAAAATGCACTGTTTACTGTGAAAATTACAATTGCAGTTTAGGAGTTAACCACTAGGGGGCACTGTAGGGGTTAAGTGTGACCTCATATGTGTTCCTAACTGTAGGGGGGCTGGGCTGAACATGTGACGTCAGTGATCGTCTTTCCCTATATCAGGGAAGAGACGATCACTGACACTGCCACAATGAAGAACTGGGAAGGTGTGTTTACACACACCTCTCCCCTTTCTTCAGCTCCAGTGACCGATCGCGGGACACCACTGACGATCGGTTCCGCGGGTCCCGCGGGTGCGGTCACAGAGCTTCAGGCCGGGTCACAAGCCCACCGCCGGCGGCGCGCTCGCGACCACACGACTGGGCTTAAAGAGACACGTACAGGTATGTGATTATGCCCAGCCATGCCATTCTGCCGACGTATATCAGTGTGAAGGGGTCCTTAAGTGATTAAAACATAATAAGAAAATAAGAAAAAAAAAAAGGAAAAAGAAAAGAAAGAAAAAGAAAAAAGGGGAAAACCCCCTCTCTTACCTCCCCTCTTCCTAAAGACCTCCCCTCCTCATCCCCTCCTCCCTCCCTCACTCCTCGGAGGAAGAGGAGTGAGGCATTTTTAGTGTGGCCAAATAATGAGTCAATAATAAAAAAATATATATATTTATTATCTAGACAGTTACAAACAGTCTCATATGGAATTACAACAATTGATAAACATACAAAAAATATATATTAAAGACTGTTGTCTTAGAAATAGATAATAACATAAACGTAAACTGCATTTTGTATCATAAAACATTGTTCTCCATGTTCTATTTGACTTTCAAACAGAGTGGTATAATAATAAATCCAACTGAGCTAAAATCCAATAGACCATCTATATAAAACCCAAGATGCATCCAGAAATGCCCGACATGTTTCAAAGATAAAAAACACTTCACCAGGGGTTGGTGCATCTAAATTCATAGAGAAATATAGATAAGCTAGTATGATATAATATAAACAGGAAACATAATTACATAATATGTAAGAGATAGTGGTGATCAATGCCCACGTGTACACTCACATGAAAACGAAGCCTTGAACTTGCGAGACTAAAACTTAGAGGCTGCATAAAGTGTCCATACGGGGAACTATGGCAGAATGGGCCTGCCAGGGAGTCAAATATACACACATGGCCCCACACAGATTGATGTACAAATGGGGGGGGGGGTTAGATGAAAACCAATTGATAAATAGTTTGGGCTCCATTTCTGTGGAATTAAAAAATCAGCTATAATTGAACAAACAGGAAGTGTTTCCCTATCAGGGTCTGAAATCTTCTTATGGCCAATATGGATCTACAGTAGATAGAACTGTTCCTCTGTAATGGTAGCAATATTGGTATGCAAAAACAAAAGGAAATATAGTGCTCTCTGCCATGCAATCATTAATAAAAAAAATGTTGAGACACTTACGTTTGGCATTTGTACCAAGTGCAGATAACGAGCAAATGTGAAGCGCTCGATAAGTCAAAGTATGTGCATGTCAAACTTTTTTTAATAGACGATTCCATAGCAGAGAGCACTATATTTTCTTATATTTTACTTATGTATTTTGTTATTATATGAATACATTTTTTGGGGGTTTCATTTGAGATGCACTATCCCACTGTGTAATGAAGATGTATAGCAAAATCACTGTGTTTTTTCCCATACCACAGAACATAAAACCAGTAGATAACAGTTCACAGAATCACACTGTATTTTTTCTTTGACTACGCTTATCTTACAATAATGGTCAGATGCTTACAATTGAGGCAATTCAAAACATTTTAACCCTAATCTAACTTTGTTAATGATTTTGGACAACAAATTACATTCTACAGGTATGTAAGAAGTACCTTGGATTACGAGCATAATCCGTTCCAGACTCAAGCTTGTAATCCAAAGCACTTGTATATCAAAGTGAGTTCCTCCATAGGAATCAATGGAAACTCAGATAATTAGTTCCAGTGCCACTGCTTGTGTATGCAGTACCACATATGGCCAGAGGTGGGGGGCACCAGAGACACTCGGAAACACTCGGAGACACTCTGAGACACTCTGAAGCGACACTGATTTTAAAAACAGCGCTGATGTGAGGGGGCTATGATGTAAGGGGAGCTCCAGTGTGAGGGGGGGCTCCGATATATTGGAAGGCTCTGATTTATAGGTGGTCTCTGATGTGAGGGGGGTGGTGGACACGGAGCAGTTGGTCAGGAAGATAAGTCTGGCAGCATCATTGATGATAAACAGAAGGAGGGGATAGTCTGTGTAGAAGTAGGCCTATGAGGAGGGAGCTGCAAAAGTCAAGGTGAGGATTAACAAGGGAGTGAATGAGTTGCTTATTGGTTTCATTAGGTAAAAAAAATTAGAATTGTAGAGATGTTACAGAAGTGAAGTATACATGCTTTTAACAGTGATTGGATTTGAAGCTGAAAGAACAGGTCAGAGTCTAGGATTACACCGAGTACCCTGGGTGAGGAGAGGGAGGGGCTGATAGTTGCATTATTGCTAGATATGAGTGGTTAATCTTGTTATGAATCAATATGTGTACAACATTTTCAAAGATTAGGATGTATCCAAATAACAGTAACACATTTCAACATATTCAAAATAAATTATAATGAAACAACAAAATTCATTATTTTAGAAAGATAGGGAAAAAAGATCAGAGCCGACACCACATCCCCGTATTATCATAAAAAAGAAGGGAAGAGGGAACAAACCTTGGGACTTTTAGGATGTCAAATCAAATAATTACAACAGGAACAGGAAGCACATGCAAACACCATGTAGATTGTGCCATGGCTGGGATTTAGGACAAGGGCCACAGTGATGCAAGGGAAAAGTGCTAACCACTAAACCAATGTACAGTAACATGATCCAATTATTTTTTCATATGAGCTTTAATGTAAATTGTGAACATTGATTGGTGCTCATGCCACAATATTAAGCCTAAGTAAAATATAAAATTCAGCACAAGGGACATAACTTTAAGTTAGTATGATACGTCGCTTGCTTTAACTCTTCTTCTTTTAGGAGAAATCTGCCTCTGTCCTACTCCACTCCCCTGCCCCCCCACACCCCTCATTGTAATCTACTGGTGCAGCGGTGGTTATCACAACTAAAAGACTGTCAGATGCTCTCATCCTGAGAGCCTGTTCTTTCCTGACAGATATGCCATGACACAGAATCTAGGAGTTGCAACCTTCCTTATAGTTTCTAGCAAGTCCAGAGGGAGAAAGACGTTCTCTAAAGCAGTAAATATAATAGGGAAGCTAGAACTTAATAGACATGTGCACACTGACATGTTTTGTTTCGGAATTTTGTTTTCGTCCGAAAAATACATTTATTTAGTTACTCCTGAAATTTGTTTTTATTTATTTTGTTTTGTTAAAAAATGCATTCGTCCAAAAATCCGTATTAATTAAAGTCGAATCTGTCATTGAAGGCTTATGGTGTCTGTTGAATTTTCTAAGAAGATTCATCAGAGCAGCTAAACTGTACGACGCTGCAATCGTACATTTCCGGTCGAATGTTCTGCCTACAAGCTATAGAAGAATTCTAATGTTGTATGACACTATTAATAATTATATTTATAAATTATTATTGCTAGTCAACCAACATTCAAATTCTTCTATAGCCTATGAGCTGAGTATTTGACCGGAAATATATGATTGCGGCATCGTACAGTTTAGCTGCTTATCGAATCTTCTTAGAACTTTCGACAGACACCATAAGCCTTCAATGACAGATTTGACGTTTGTATGTTTTTCGCTGCTTCGTCAAATCTTTGTCGTTCATGTCGAATGGTCTATACCCCAACACTGTCTCTATAATGTCAAATCTTTTCTCTCTATGTCAAATCTTTCCTCTTTATGCAAAATAATCTTGGACTAATAGAGTTAAATTTTCGGATTCTGCACTTTTCATTTTCGTTTGTTAAAACGATAATGAAAATACCCGAAATCCGGACGGAAATGCATTCGGATAAAAATGAATGCACATGTCTAGAACTTAGTGGCATAGCCATTCATCCTGTGTAGTCTCACTTTTTTGTGTGCAATTATAGTTAGAGTTATAGTCAAGTTAAATAATGCATAGTGATTCATTTGATCTAAAATTAAACTAAAATTAAAATTAACTAAAATTTAAGACCTGATCTCAAAAGGAATTTATCTTTCCCAATGCAATGCTAAATACAGTTACAAAAATACACAAGACAAAGGGCCAGATTCACAGAGATCTGCGGCGGCGTAACGTATCGTCTTTACGTTACACCGCCGCAAGTTTTCAGCGCAAGTGCCTGATTCACCAAGCACTTGCGTGTAAACTTACGGCGGTGTAACGTAAAGCAGTCCGGCGCAAGCCCGCCTAATTCAAATGGGGCGTGTACCATTTAAATTAGGCGCGTTCCCGCGCCGAACATTCTGTGCATGCTCCGTTTGGAAATTTCCCGCCGTGCTTTGCGCGAAATGACGGTGCCCCGACGTGTTTTTTGAACGGCGATGTGCGCAACGTACTTTCGTATTCCCGGACGTCTTACGCAAAAAAAAATTAAAATTTGATGCGGGAACGACGGCCATACTTTAACATGGCTGTTCTAAATCTAAGTCATGAAATAGCAGGCCTAAGTTTGTGACGGGAAAAGCCGACTAGCGACGATGTAAGAGAACGCGTCAAACGCGGGTACCTTCGTGGATCGCCGTAAACAGCTAATTTGCATACCCGATGCTGGAAAACGACGCAAACTCCACCCAGCGGCCGCCGGAAAATTACACCTAAGATCCAAAGGCATACGAAGCCGTACGCCTGTCGGATCTTAGCCAAAAGCCGTCGTATCTTTGTGAATTACAAATAAAGATACGACGCGGCAAATTTGAAAATACGCCGGAGTATCAGTAGATACTCCGGCGTATTTCTTCTGTGAATCTGGCCCAAAGTTCCCTTTTTTATTTATTTTTCAATGGATTACATTTTTAACACTTTAATGTTTTCATTGAAAAAATTGATTTGATGGCGAAGTAAATATAATGTATGCATATTAATAATATATGCATTTTATTATGCTTTGTAACTGTAACAGTGACCAAATACATGATTTTCTTTCATCAGATTGTTAGAGTTGTAGTTTCTTCATGTCATTCAGTATATACTGAACACAGCCATCACACCATAGCTTCTTAATGGAAGATACATTAAAATTATATGAAGGATAATAATAGCACAAATACCAAATGGTTTGGAATGTCCTGGAAACAAACAGTAGATTATGTGCAGTTATATAAGGTTTATTTATTTTGTGTTGTAATGCATTACTTCTTTTTTAGTGTACAATTTACTTTGGTAAAATGATTTGTGGTTTGTTTTACTGATATGCTGTGACACATGATATGGATCTTAATGTTGCAGATGAATCATCAGGTCATCTTGTGCTTTTATACAAGGGTTATCTCTATGATAGATGATGTGCCCTATGCTGTACACTTGCAATTATTCTTTTCCTCACCTTTACATTAAGTTAGTGGATTGCGTATTTTGGGGTAACTTACATCTCTGTATTGTAAGTGATGCTCTTGCACCATATCATTTTAAAATGGTTTTCCAAGAAAATTTTAAATACTTATTTCACTTTGTCTTTTCTCTGTATTTTAACCTAAGCATTTGTTATTTCCTAAATTTGTATTTCTTTGCATTACTTACAAATACTCTTGTTGCTAGCATTGTTCAGATTAATTCCCTCTATAACAAAAATCAGGCAACATATGACCATCATTTTTCTTTGTTGTATCAGAACCCATGTACTAAAATTGCATGGAGACAATTGCTGTGCGTAGGTATACAGTATAAATGCAGACCTAATGTGATAAAATCATCATATTGATCACAATGTTGACTTATGCCCTGGACACACGATCGGTCCATCCGATGAAAACGGTCTGATGGACCGTTTTCATTGGTAACCGATGAAGCTGACTGATGGTCAGTCGTGCCTACACACCATCGGTTAAAAAAACGATCATGTCAGAACGCGGTGACGTAAAACACAACGACGTGCTGAAAAAAACGAAGTTCAATGCTTCCAAGCATGTGTCGACTTGATTCTGAGCATGCGTGGATTTTTAACATTTAAAACAAGATTGCTTTTTTTTAACCTATGGATAAATAACCGATGGGGCCCACACAAGATCGGTTTGGTCCGATGAAAACGGTCCATCAGACCGTTCTAATCGGTTTGACCGATCGTGTGTACGCCGCATAAGGCTTCATGTACACGAGACGTTTTTACAACCTCTCCTGAAAGATTTAACTCGACAGATAGTAACTCACGTTTAAAACGTTAATTTTTACATGTTTACATGCCGCGTTTAGCAGCGTTTTGCCACGCTTGCGCTTAGAAGCGTTAAAATATAAAATAGCCAAGAATTAAAACAACTGTAAACGAAACATGGCTAAACACAAGTTACTGTGTTTAGCTGTGTTTAGAAGCATTTGGCGCTTGAAATGCCTCTAAACTCAGCTTCTGAACCCATTTTTTTGTGTTCCAAAAAAAGTTTTTAAACCTACAGATTACTGTAAACGACCCTGTGTACATGTACTGATAAGATAACATAGAGGAGAGTTCAGGAGCAGTTGAAAAAAATGCCCAATTGCTCCTAAACATCTGTTTACCAGCATCAGTATACATGAGGCCTTATAAGTCACAAGTTAATTTTAAAGTATCTGTCCTGAAGTTGATGCTAAGCACTGCTGTAGAAATGAGAACACGGTTGAGTACTTGTGTGCACTAATATGACTAAAATAACCTTTACCGCATTATAGTGTACAAAACAATACAATTGCGCTTCACCTCTGGGGTGAAAAAAAATACTGGGTTTAAGTTTATTTTTATGATGGGGGTAGGGCTATATTTATATTTTTTAACATTGTACACCAAACCTGAATTTGTAAAGGAACCTAAAAAAAGGTTGAAGAATGAAGATGATTGACCAAGCCAAAGTTTATTTCCCCTTTGTTGTTTTAACTGTCTTTTCATTGTAGGACTTTTCAATGAAGCACTGGTGTTCTGATGTAGTTACTGACACAATTGTTATTTTTTCGCACTGGAAACTGTCAGGAAACTGTCAGGAGCAAAATATATCTATGTTATATAGAACTACTGTATATAGACTTTTAATGGACAGTGAGAGTGGTAAGCATCAAACAGACCTTAACTGGACCAAAGAAATTAAAATTGCCATAACTTAAAGTGGTTGTAAACCCTTACAGACCACTTTTACCTACAGGTAAGCCTAGATTAAGGCTTACCTGTAGGTGCAAGAAATATCTCCTAAACCTACACAGTTTAGGAGATATTTGCAAAAGACATGCACCAATGTCTACGCCGCATGAGCCGCAGACAGCGGTGCGCAGGCGCACTGAGCATGCTGCTTCTAACGGTGATCATGGCGCTAGTGGCGGCACCCGCACGCATGCGCGGGAGTGACGTCATCGCGGCTTTGGCCAATCACAGCACCAGAGCCGCGATACCCGGAAGTGACCCTGGGAGAGATTGAGTGATTAAACTCAGTGAACAAGATGCTTTACCTTAAAGGTTAAAAATGGGTATACAGCTAAAGGAGGGTATATGTGGACGGATTTTTTTTTCTTTTCATTCAACCAGCAAGTTGAATGAAAAAAAACTGACATTTCATGAAAGATTCCTATTGTGCTTTTCTATTGTATTCCCCATCAGAATACACAGATCAGTACTGCAGCCATTGGTTACATTTGCTGATTTCAGCTTGACCATATTGAGTAGAGACCCTCTGTTACAGTGCTTTAGGAAGTATCAAAAAAAGAGGTAGACAAGGAGGTCCAGGTGCTTATGCATGAAGGCTAACTCCATGTTTGTTATCATGTTAACCTTTAAACAGAAGCACCTGGTCCGTATCTAGCCTCACCTTGCCCATACTGTATGTAGACATTAGGCTGTTAGGGCCTGATCCACAACGAGCGGGCTTAACTTAAATACTCGGATTTAAGTTACACCGCCGCAAAATCTCTACCTAAGTGCCCGATCCACAAAGCACTTACCTAGAAATTTTGACTTAAATCCGTCCGGTGCAAGGCGTTCCTAATTTAATGGGGCGAGTCCCAAAAATGTAAAAAAAAAATGACAGCGACGCGGGATAGAAGGGTCTACTTTTACAAGGTGTAAACAGTTTACACCTTGTAAAAGCAGCCCTAATTTTGCGACGGCAAACTAATACTTACGGAGAAAAAACGAAGCGTAAAAGCTTCGTGGATCTCCGTAAGTGCTAATTTGCATACCCGACGCTGGATTTCGACGAGAAAAGCCCCCAGCGGCGGCTGCGGTACTGCATCCTAAGATCCGACAGTGTAAGTCCCTTACACATGTCGGATCTTCTGCCTATCTATGTGAAACTGATTCTGTGGATCAGTTCCATAGATAGAAACAGGGATACGACGGCGTATCAGTAGATACGCCGGCATATCCCTTTTGTGGATCAGGCCCTTAGTGTCAATTTTGCTGTGTAGCTAAAATAGAAGCCAGTTTTCTAGCATCCTCTGTTGGAAATTTGACAAGTGGATTGGCAATGTAATCTAATATTATAGAATGTCACTGGCCTTTTTTTATCATAATAGAAAGCATCAACAATTTAATACGATTAAGCTTATGGGAGTCATACAACTGCCAGCAATTTGGCAAATGCACTTGCAATATGATGACTAATGTGAGCTCTGGTGTAGAATGCCCCAGGTAGTTTTGTCTGTAGTTTTATTTTGTTTTTTAAGATATAAATTACACTGAGAGTATTACAGTAGCTCTAATTTTAATTGATACTTCAGAAAGTTCCTGCCTAACAGTAGCTGCTATCTTTCCCACCCATCTCCCTCTTGACACAACACATGGAACAGAAGTCTATTTCTATGTGCAGAGGTTTTCCTATAGGAGAATATTATCTTACTTTCCACCTCATTATAAGCTGAAGCATATGGCAGGAAAGCTGGTGTATTTGGTCAGAGTTGATGCTAAATGTGATGTAGAGGCTTGAAAAATCTCTAAATAATTTCAAGCATGGCAGCAAAATGATGAAAATCATGGCATTACTAATAATACACAAGCATCCACTTCAAATAATTCAGCCCAATCCGCTGCCATCCTTGACTTGTATAGATTGATTTGCTCATCTATACTTTGCACTATTACATGCCCTACTGCAAAGGAAAAGTGTGGATTTTATAAATGTTTGGTGAATTACACATTCACTACTTTATGAAGATTCTGTTTACCTTTGTGTTTATTTGATGCATGTGTTATTTGATTGCTTATTATTGGTATTTGATATATTTGTTTTTCATTCTTTGTATACTGTCATTTAAAGTTTTTATTTGTTTGTTGTCTATTTTTTTCTTTCCGCTAAAAATACAATTAATTATGAGGCTAAAGATAGAAATTTTTTGTCCAGCATAGGTAAAAAGAGCTTCTATAACTATCAGCAGGCATTTAAAGTGCATTGCACCCTTAAAAAAACCCTCAAAACACCCTTTGCCTTCTTTATTGACAAATGTAAACATTTCATGAAAGATTCCTAATGTTTGCTGAAATTTCAGGTAAGTAAAACTCTCATGCCGCGTACACACGACCGTTTTTCGGGTTCTAAAAAATTAAGTTTTTAAGGGTCTAGAAAAAAATCACAGAACGCCGTCATTACTAGTAAAAAAATAATAATAATAAAAATTACATAAATATATCCCCTATTTTGTAGATGCTACAACTTTTGAGCAAACCAATCAATATACGGTTTTGCCATTTTTTACCAAAAATATGTAGATTGATAACTGATAAAGAATTTTTATTAATTTTTTTTTAGATATTTATAATAGCAAAAAGTAAATAAATATTATTCTTAAAATTTATAGGTAGATTCAGGTACGTTTGCGTAACTTTGCGGCGGCGTAGCTTAAAGAATTTAGGCTACGCCGCCGTAAGTTAGCGAGGCAAGTACATGATTCACAATGTACTTTCCTGCTAAGTTACGTCAGCGTAACCTGAATCAGCGGGCGTAAGGGCGCCTAATTCAAATGTGTTTGAGGGGGGCGTGTTTTATGCTAATGGCGCTTGACCTCACGTTTTTTACGTTTTTTTTTTATGCGCATGCGCTGGGCGCCTACATTTCCCAGTGTGCATTGTGGCTAAGTACGCCGCACGGGCCTATTGATTTTGACGTGGACGTAAACAACGTAAATCCTGATTCACGGACGACTTACGAAATTCGAATTTCGACGCGGGAACGGCGGCCATACGTGACATTACTATTCCAATAGAGCCTAGCTCTAACTTTATGCGGCCTATCTCTTACGTAAACGGCGTAAAAGTACTGCGTCGGCCGGGCGTACATTCGTGAATCGGCGTATCTCCTCATTTACATATTCTACACCGACCGCAATGGAAGCGCCACCTAGAGGCCATCCAAAATATTGCAATCTAAGATAGGACGGCGCAAGCCGTCGTATCTTAGATATGTTTAAGCGTATCTCTGTTTAAGCATACGCTTAAACATAAGTCGGCGTAGATTCTGAGTTAGGTCGACTTATCTACTGATAAGTCGGCCTAACTCTTACGGAATCTACCTATTAGTCTTTTTTGGTTTATAGCGCAAACAATTAAAACCGCAGAGGCGATCAAATATTACCAAAAGAAAGCTCTATTTGTGGGAGAACATTTTTGTTTGTGCACAGTGTTGCAGAATTGTCAGTTAAAGCGATGCAGTGCCGTATTGCAAAAAATGACCTGGTCATTAAGGAGGTAAATTCTTCCGGGGCTGAAGTGGTTAAACATTTAATCCCGAAACAAGTACATTTCCTGAAAGGTGTTTTATTTTTAGATATTATTTATAAACATTGTAGAGTTAGTACAGGTGCTAGATAACCACGAAGACCTGTGTCAGATCAGTTTATGAACATGTATTGTTTTCCATACTAACATTTTTAAGGTATAAAAAGGTTGCTTATGACGTACATTATTTTTAAATTTGACATTTTCCTCCAACACTGACATTTAAAATAGGAAAGATAAATTTAAATCCCTTTATTTTTTAGAATGGCTTGGAAATTCAGAACATGCTTGTTTGGCATCAGAATTTATACATCATCACCAGGGTAGCCATCAAAAATGTTGGGGCCCCCTTGCCTGACCACCAACATTCTCCAGGGTCTGCCCACCGGCAATTCCACTGAATCCATCCACTGGCCATTCCACTGAGTCCTTTGGTGCACCCGTTTTTTTTTTAACACTCTTACAACTTAATATAGGAAAATGAAAAGTGTATTCCAAGTCATCAGTGCTTAAAAGATTTTAAGCTGATCAAAAGTTGATCAAAAGTTTAGGACCACACCTCCAAAAAAAACCTAAACCCCCCCAAAACAGAAATCCAACTTCCAAACATGAACTCAGTAATGAGTAGCTCTGCCGTTATTGTTCCGGCATGCTTGATGCCTCGCGTTTCCATGAGGTGAGTGGGAACATTTCTCCAAGTGGTGAAGACAGCCGCACGAAGGCCATCTACTGTCTGGAACTGTTGTCCATTTTTGTTAACTTCCCTTGCCATCCATCCCCAAAGGTTCTCAATTGGATTTAGATCAGGGGAACACGCAGGATGGGCCAAAAGAGTGATGTAATTCTCCTGGAAGAAGTCCCTTGTCTTGCGGGCATTGTGTACTGTAGCGTTGTCCTGTTGAAAAACCCAGTCGTTACCACACAGACGAGGGCCCTCAGTCATGAGGAATGCTCTCTGCAACATCTGGACATAGCCAGCGGCCGTTTGACGCCCCTGCACTTCCTGAAGCTCTATTGTTCCACTGAAAGAAAAAGCACCCCAGACCATTATGGCGCCCCCTCCACTGTGGCGCAGAGAAAACATCTCAGGTGGGATCTGCTTGTCATGCCAGTAACGTTGAAAACCATCAGGACCATCAAGGTTACATTTTTTCTCATCAGAGAATAAAAGTTTCTTCCACCTTTGAATGTCCCATGTTTGGTGCTCTCTTGCAAAGTCCAAACGAGCAGTTCTGTGGCGTTCAAGGAGACGACGTTTTTGAAGACGTTTTTTGTTTTTGAAGCCCTTCAGTCTCAGATGCCGTCTGATGGTTATGGGGCTGCAGTCAGCACCAGTAAGGGCCTTAATTTGGGTCGAGGATCGTCCAGTGTCTTGACGGACAGCCAATTGGATCCTCCGGCTCATTGCTGGTGACATTTGTTTGGGTCTTCCACTTGACTTTTTTGTTCCATAACCCTCAGGATCATTTAAGAAATTACAAATGACTGTCTTACTGCGTCCCACCTCAGCAGCAATGGCGCGCTGTGAGAGACCCTGCTTATGCAGTTCAGCAACCTGACCACGTTCAAAAAGGGAGTTTTTTTGCCTTTGCCATCACAGGGTGTGACTACCTGACAGAAAATGACAATGAATCCACATCTTTGCACAGATTTGGCCTTTTAAAGGCATGTGGTCCTAAACTTTTGATCAGCTGAAAAACAGCCTGTTTCAGTGTATTCGTTATTTTCAATTAATTGAATGCTCAAAAAATGTTTTGTCTCACTCTCATTTCTTCTTGTTACATGTTGAAGCTCTACTTGGAACCTTGTTAAGATCCAACAAGGTAAAATATGATTTTTTGCCATTTTTCAAGTGGTCTTAAACTTTTGATCAGGACTGTATTAAGCAAAGAGATGGCCCAATCCAGCAAATAGATGGCCCAATCCACCAAAGACACGGTATGTACAGGAGAGGTGTGTGGAGGATATGACAGTGAGCAGTATGTAAAGGAAAGGGAGTGTGGAGGGTATGACAGTGGGCAGTATGTACACAAGAGGAGTGTGGAGGGTATGACAGTGGGCAGTATGCACAGGAGAAAAGTATGGAGGGTATGACAGTGGGCAGTATGTACAGGGTACAGGCAAGGAGTGGGGAGGGCTTGAAAGCAAGCAGTGTGTTAATATATATATACCTGGTTGAAGGCTGAAGTGCTGAGAGGGATTCCCTTCCCTATTCACAAATATATATATATATATATATATATATATATATATATATATATATATATAAGAAGGCCAGTATGGTGGCCTGAGTTTATGGGAGGAGCCCGGAGGGTATTTAAGCAGCCCACTCACACATGCTCTTTGTCGGTTCAGTGTGCGGTACTACACGTCACTGGGCCGACTCTTTCCAGCTCACCTCATGTCCGTGAGTCTGCGCATTCAATCGCATTCGACACCCTCCCGCCCTTCCCTTTTTCAGGGCACTTCTCAGCATATC
Source organism: Rana temporaria (assembly GCF_905171775.1). NCBI lineage: Eukaryota > Metazoa > Chordata > Amphibia > Anura > Ranidae > Rana > Rana temporaria. Next base: position 407,810,307 of record NC_053490.1, read on the forward strand.
CTTCTTCAATTAACTACCCATTACTTACCTTGGGTATGCCCCCTTTTCTTGGCATACTGACCAGACCACCAAGGCACACTTCAGGTCTATTTATGTTGTAAGTCTTGTCGCGTGTTTATGTGATCCACATCTCTCTCGGTCAGAGGGTAACGACCATAAATATATATATATATATATATATATATATATATATATATATATATATATATATATATATACATATATATTTGTGAATAGGAAAGGGAATCCCTCTCAGACCCTCAGCCTCCAACCAGGTATGTGACATGTAGGGATGAGCTTTGAGTTCGACTCGAACATTGCCTGTTTGCTGAACAGCGAACAATTTGGGGTGTTCGCTGCAAAATCGAAAAGCCGCAGAACACCCTGGAAAAGTCTATAGGAGAAATCTAAAGTGCTAATTTTAAAGGCTTATATGCAAGGTATTGTCATAAAAAGTGTTTGGGGACCTGGGTCCTGCCCCAGGGGACATGTATCAATGCAAAAAACGTTTTTAAAACCGTTTTTTTCGGGAGCAGTGATTTTAATAATGCTTAAAGTGAAACAATAAAAGTGAAATATTCCTTTAAATTTCGTACCTAGGGGGTGTGTAAAGTATGCCTGTAAAGAAGCTCTTGTTTCCCGTGCTTAGAACTGTCCCTGCACAAAGTATAATTTCTGAAGGATAAAAAGTAATTTAAATTCACTGCTCCTGAAAAATCTGCCGTTTTTAAAACTGTTTTTTGCATTGATACATGTCCCCAGGGGCAGGACCTGGGTCCCCAGATACTTTTTAGGACAATAACTTGCATATTAGCCTTTAAAATGAGCACTTTAGATTTCAAACTTTCAGGTCCCATAGACTTTAATGGGGTTCTAAAGTTCACACAAACTTTTGGTCTGTTCGCAGGTTCTGGTGCGAACCAAACAGGGGGGTGTTCGGCTCATCCCTAGTGACATGTGGTCACAGGTGGCCACCTATAAGAAGACCCCATATCTATTCTCTTTCATCTAGCCACCTTCTTTATTAAACAATACAAATGCAGCATTACTCTTCATGTAATAAACATTGAAAAAAATTGAATCCCCCCTCCACTGGAGATAGGGAAAACCACCATTGATTCCTGAGTGGATTAACAAAGTAAATCACATTATGGGTCCATATTATTGATACAATTCTACAATACTTGGGTCACTTGGTTGCACCTTACCTCCTTAGGCAATCTGGTGCCCCAACAGCAATGCAGATAATCTACTGTTGGTAGTACAGCTCAACTGTGTAGATAATGAAATCCCTGGGCTTTTCTAGTCAACTATATGTTTACTCTGATCCACATGTTTTTCCACACTTTCTTCCCTACTTTCCCAAATGACCTCCCATCCCTTGGTGCAAACTTTTGGGAAAAGCACACCCTTGCACCTCCCATTTCAATCTGAAAATTCTTCCAATTTTATTTTTTATTTTTTATTTTATACTCAGACATGTTTCATTAAACAACAATAATTCATGTAGTTCAAACAATCACCACATGTTCCAGACATTTTGACAAGTTATTGATGACTTGCCTGTGTGGCTTTAAGGCACAGGTGTCAAACTGGTGGCCTTCCAGCTGTTGCGGAACTACAAGTCCCATGAGGCATTGCAAGGCTGACAGTTACAAGCATGACTCCCACAGGCAGAAGCATAATGGGACTTGTAGTTACACAACAGCTGGAGGGCTGCCAGTTTGACACCCCTGCTATAAGGGATAGGTTATGTTACTGACAATCATTAGAGGTCAGGAAGCTACATGGATGAGTAGCAAAACATTACATTACATTACAGAAAACCAGAATAATCTGTTTATTTGCTACAAACTGTACTATAACCTGGATAATTGGGAACCTCTACTGGCTTGCAATATACTGTATAATCATTTGTAAAACTGCATGTCAAATGATAAATAACTTGAGAAATATAGGCAACTAAAGTAATCTGCATATCTCAAGTCATTCTTGGTCTTGTCTCTCCTAAACCTCTTTATAGGCTCCGTTATGTAATAGGTAGGCCTTGCTGACCAATATTGAGGTGGAAGCTAGGCCAAGCTGGGTGTGTAGCAAGTTTAGTTTAAAGGCCAACTAGAGCAAAAAATATCATATTCCTGTAACTTTTTATTTTCTTATTTTCAAATTTACCTTTAGTCAAAGCTTGCCAGCAAAAATGAGAGTTGGAACAAACAATTATACTTACTGAGATGCAGTGGTGTAACTAGAACCTTCAGGGCCCCGATGCAAGAAACCATGAAGGGCCCCCCTGACAGGGTCTTTTTCTCCGAGCTTGTGGCGGAACAACAGGACCGGGTCGGAAGTGGGTGGCTGCATATAAAGGAACCGATTTCTCCATTGCCCCTGCTTCTCCTCCTCTCCCTCCCGCAGGCATTCAGCTGCTGCAGGAGGAAAATGGAGAGATTGGTTCCTCTATGCCAGTGTTTCTCAATATTTTTCACGCCAGGGCACCCTTGAAGTATACTCCTAGGTCAGTGATGGTTAACCTTGTCACCCCAGATGTAACATCTGGGGTGCCAAGGTTTGCCATCACTGCCCTAGATGAATGCGGCTGCACTGCAACCACCCTGCAACTGTGTGCATTGCATGCAGTTGCAGCATAGCGATGATGCATTTAAGGGGTTAAAACAGGCGGTCTGGAGGCAACATATTGCCTCTTTACCGGCTGTCAAATGCCTCTGAAAAGCGATCTGAGCATGGATCGCTTTTCAGTGGAACAGCATTTTTTTGCTGGTACTATGAACAAGCAAAAGAAAAAAAAATCGGTTCTGATTGTACACATATAGGGGGTCATGTAAACATACATACACACATATATACCAGTGGTGGCTGGTGCTCAAAATTTTTGGGGGGGTGCAAGCAAACTGAAAAATTCTGAAACTGAAAAACAATTGCAGTCTCACTTTGCCCATCAAACGCAGCCACTGTGCCCATCAAACGCAGCCACTGTGCCCTCAAACGCAGCCACTGTGCCCTCAAACGCAGCCACTGTGCCCTCAAACGCAGCCACTGTGCCCATCCAATGCAGCCACTGTGCCCATCCAATGCAGCCACTGTGCCCTCAAACGCAGCCACTGTGCCCATCAAACGCAGCCACTGTGCCATCAACCGCAGCCACTGTGCCCTCAACCGCTGCCACTGTGCCCTCAAACATAGCCACTGTGCCCATCAAATGCAGCCACTGTGCCATCAAACGCAGCCACTGTGCCCATCAAATGCAGCCACTGTGCCCATCCAATGCAGCCACTGTGCCATCAAACGTAGCCACTGTGCCCATCAAATGCAGCAACTGTTCCATCAAATGCAGCCACTGTGCCATCAAACGTAGCCACTGTGCCATCAAACGTAGCCACTGTGCCATCAAACGTAGCCACTGTGCCCATCAAACGCAGCCATGGGGTGGCTGGAGAGAGGGGGGCATTGCCCGTGCGCACTGATATAAAAACATACATGCACACTCACATACATACATATTCACATGCACACACATATACATACACACATGCACACTCACATACATACATATTCACATGCACACACATATACATACACACATGCACAATCACATACATGCACACTCACATACATGGACATGAACACACACACGCCATCAAATGCAGCCACTGTGCCCATAAACCGCAGCCACTGTGCCATCAACCGCAGCCACTGTGCCCTCAACTGCAGCCACTGTGCCCTCAAATGTAGCCACTGTGCCCATCAAACGCAGCCACTGTGCCCATCAAACGCAGCCACTGTGCCCATCCAATGCAGTCACTGTGCCCATCAAATGCAGCCACTGTGCCCATCAAATGCAGCCACTGTGCCCATCCAATGCAGCCACTGTGCCCATCCAATGCAGCCACTGTGCCCATCCAATGCAGTCACTGTGCCCATCAAATGCAGCCACTGTGCCATCAAATGCAGCCACTGTGCCATCAAATGCAGCCACTGTGCCCATCAAATGCAGCCACTGTGCCCATCAAATGCAGCCACTGTGCTCATCAAATGCAGCCACTGTGCTCATCAAACGTAGCCACTGTGCCCATCAAATGCAGCCACTGTGCCCATCAAATGCAGCCAGGGGGTGGCTGGATAGAGGGGGGCATTGCCCGTGCGCACTGATATAAACACATACATGTACACTCACATACATACATATTCACATGCACACATACATACACACATGCACACTCACATACATGCACATGAACACACACAGATACCATCAAATGCAGCCGCTGTGCCCATCAAACGCAGCCACTGTGCCATCAACCGCAGCCACTGTGCCCTCAACCGCAGCCACTGTGCCCTCAACCGCAGCCACTGTGCCCTCAACCGCAGCCACTATGCCATCAAACCGCAGCCACTGTGCCCATCCAATGCAGCCACTGTGCCCATCAAATGCAGCCACTGTACCCATCAAATGCAGCTACTGTGCCATCAAACGTAGCCACTGTGCCCATCAAATGCAGCCAGGGGGTGGCTGGAGAGAGGGGGCATTGCCCGTGCGCACTGATATAAACACATACATGCACACTCACATACATACATATTCACATGCACACTCACATACATACACACATGCACACTCACATACATACATACATATTCACATGCACACATACACACATGCACACTCACATCCATACACATGAACACACACACATGCAAACACACACAGTAGATACAAAATGTCAGTCTTCTACCTTAGCAGCTCTTCCTGCCGGGTACTGCACTGTAGGGGGAGACAAAGAGCACTCACTTTGTTATCAATGTGACGAGCTCCCCGCACAGAGCTGATTACAGTTCGGCTTGGGATCGGGGAGCTCGTCTCCGCTCCTCCTATCGAAGTACTGTATACAGGGGGCCCTCAAGGGCCCTATGCAATAAGGGGCCCGGTCACCATGGCGACCTCAGCGACCCCTATAATTCCGCCACTGCTGAGATGCTTCCAAGGGTCACCTTTTATTTATTTGATTTAAACATTTTTCAGCAAGAAATTTTGCTGTATCTGTTTAAAGTTTTAGCTACAAATAGGCTTTAATTTGTTAATTACTTAAGGTCTATATAAAATTACATACCCATCTAGTCATAAGCAACCTTAAGTATACATGGATCAAAATTTTTGATCTGTGTGAACCACTTTTTGTTCAACAGAAGCCAATCATTAGACCAGCATCTGTTGAATGGTCCTACTGCAAAACCAGCATGCAATCAGCCTCTACAGCCAATGGCTGGAGTGCTGATCAGTTTATTCTGATGTGGGGTTAGTCCCCGCAGTCAGAAACAGAACACAATAGAAATGCAAGTGAGATCCCTGCATCCACATCTCTTGTGTGGATGCATTAATCTGTGAGTTTTTTTCAACCTGCTAGTTAAACGGAAAAAAAAAACTTCCAGTGTATACCCAGCTTAAAGGGGTTGTAAAGGTAAATGTTTTTTTACCTTAATGCATCCTATGCATTAAGGTAAAAAAACATCTGATAGCACCGCCCCCCCCCCCCCCGAGCCCCCGTTTTACTTACCTCTCCACTCGAAAGTCCCGTGCGCATTCTCATCTTCCTATTCGGTTCCCAGCCTGGCCGTTGATTGGCTAGGCTGGGCGGATTGATAGCAGCGCAGCCATTGGCTGGCGCTGCTGTCAATCACAGCAGATAAGCGGCGCGCTGGGGGGCGGGGACGAGTGATACAGTCGGCGGCTAGTGATACGAGTGATACTCCACTGTGCAAAACGAATTGCACAGTGGAGGTAAGTATAACATGTTTGTTATTTTTAAACAAAAAAAAATCTTGCCTTTAGTGTCCCTTTAAGACCATCCCTTCCACAGGGTGACAACATTGCTGTGTTTTCACTCCAGAAATAACAATATTGTCACTCTATTAAATAATAATAATAATAATAATAATAATAATAAAAAATGGGCCTACTGACATCAATGGATAATAAAACTATGTTATGGGGGACCCAATAACAAAATCTCCAGTGTGTTAATGTTAGTGACAGACTGCAACATATATGCCATTTTTGCTTTTGCCCACAGTTCTACTAGTAAATGTATTTTAATTTGAATACTGAAACGAGTCTGAATAATGAAAATATACCATGAAAAATATTAAAAGCAGCTAAAAAAACATTGACACCACATATAAATAGCAATCTAGCAATACATTTCATGAATATATTAATACAAAAAAAAAATCCATTTCTGTTTTTCTGCTTGAAGGAAATCAACTTGCTTTACATTGTGCAGTAAAGCAATCTGTCACTGGTCCAACAGAAAACGTAAGCAAGACCCATATGTTACAGCATACCTTTGTAATTGAGATTAGCAAGATAATTTAAATTAAAAGAAGATTTTAATTTACTCTTGTACAACGGCCTTCTAATTGAAAAACCCATATAATTACAATAATTAAAAATGCTGCCATACTGGCAAGGAAAAAAATTATTAGGGTGACCTTAACGTGAATTGCTTGACATATCTATCACAGGCTGTTCTTTATAATTTGACAATAATGTGCAATAATATATTATGATATGTTATTTACGTCAATATAGATGTTAATTAAAAAGGTTTAAACATGTATTCTCAGCTTCTAATACACAGTAACATGAAAATTAGAAAGTATACAGTATGTTTCAGACAAGGCTTTCTATGATTTAATTAACTCATTAAATCACTTAAAGCAATTTCCTTATTTACCTATAACTCGTATTCAATGTTTTTACATAATACAAAAACCCATGCAAGTGCAAAGAAATCCATCAACTAACAGAAAACAACCATTAATTATCTTGTTATTTTAATATATATTAATTGTAACAAGCATGTTTAATCTAACATTTTTAGAGATATGCCTAACGCTTTTTATTATTCTTTTACTGAATTGGCCACTGAAAATGGAAATTGTTGGTGTTCTTATCAGTTACTGTTCTTTGCATTGCCTTACAGATAAATATGAGTAATATGTGTTTCATATACAATGGCCCGGATTCAGAAAGGACTTACGCCAACGTATCTTCTGATACGCCATGTAAGTCCACGGATGTGCCGTCGTATCTATGCGCCTTATTCAGGAAACAAGATACGCCTGAATTTTGGCTTGATACGACCGACCTAAGTCTCCTACACCGTCGTATCTTGGGCGCATATTTACGCTGGCCGCAAGGGGCGCTTCCATTGATTTACGCGTCGAACATGTAAATGAGCTAGATATGCCGATTCACGAACGTACTTACGCCCGTCCCTGTAATCTATGCCGTTTACGTAAGGCGTACGTCCGGCGTAAAGTTAGGCCTCATAAAGCAGGGGTAAGTCATGTTAGGGTATGGACGTCGGAACAGCCGTCGGATTTTACGTCGTTTGCGTAAGTCGTATGTGAATGGGGCTGGGCGTAGGTTACGTTCACATCTAAGGCTTTGAGCCGTCGTATCTTAGGGAGTATATGTGACGTGATTCTGAGCATGCGCCGTTCGTTCGGCCCTTCATTTACATGGGGTCACGGTTAATTTAAATGTAACACGCCCACTACCTTCCTACTTTGAATTAAGCGGGCTTACGCCAGCCAATTTACGTTACGCCGGCACAAGTTTGGGAGCGAGTGCTTTGTGAATACTGCACTTGCCTCTCACAGTTACGTCGGCGTAGCGCATATGAGATGCGCTACGCCGGCATAAAGATACGATGATCTACGTGAATCTGGGCAAATGTGTTTATCCATTTGTACCCAATTTTCATTTATTTTTATTTTTAAAGTTTAACCACTTTAAGTCTGGAAACTTTCATACCCTTCCAGTCCAATTACTCAGGCATGCAACACTGTACCCAAATTACATTTTCATTTTTTGAGACAGATAGATGTTGATTTACTAAAACTGAAGAGTGCAACATCTGGTGCAGCTGTGCATGGTAGCCAATTTCCTTATTTGGAGATTAAGGGTCAGATCCACAAAAGAATTACGCCGGCGTAATTTAAAATTTCCCATGTCGTATCTTTGTTTTGTATCTACAAAACAAGATACGACGGCATCTGGGATCGATCCAACAGGTGTACGTCTTAGTATGCCGTTGGATCTTAGTTGCAACTTTTCGGCAGCTGCTAGGTGGCGTTTCCAGTTGAATTCCGCGTCGAGTATGTAAATTAGCTAGTTACGGCGATCTACGAACGTACGTCCGGCCGGCACATTTTTTTACGTCGTTTGCGTTCGGCTTTTTCCGGCGTATAGTTAAAGCTGCTGTTATGAGGCGTACTCAATGTTAAGTATGGCCGGCGTTCCTGCGTACAATTTTGAATTTTTTACGTTGTTTGCATAAGTCGTTCGCGAATAGGGATTTGCGTAGAATGACGTCACCGTCGTGAGCATTGGCTTGTTCCGGTTAATTTTGAGCATGCGCACTGGGAAACCCCCACGGACGGTGCATGCGCAGTTAAAAAAAACGTTGTTTACATCGGGTCACGACATATTAACATAAAACACGCCCCCATTACAACCATTTGAATTCCGCGCCGTTTGGAAATCACAGCTTGGCATTTCATGCTAATATTAACCACTTCCCTACCGCACCATTGTAATATGACAGCCGCAGGATCCCTTTGTCCCTCCGGGTGGCCATCATATGATGTCCTCGGCTTCCCGGCATTGTGGGAAGCCGAGGACACCGAGGCTCGCCGCATCACTTGGGACCCGATGCACGTGCCTGGCGACCGTGATGTCCGCTGGGCACCCGCGATTGCTCATCACAGAGCAGTAAACACACAAATACACTTCATGTCAGGAGAGTCCCCTCCCCTTACAGTTAAAATCACTCCCTAGGTAACATATTTAACCTCTTGATTGCCCCCTAGTGTTATCCCCTTCCTTGCCAGTGACATTTATACAGTAATCAGTGCATTTTTATAGCACTGATCGCGGTATAAATGCCAATGGTCCCAAAATAGTGTCAAAAGTGTCCGATGCTTTACATTTATCAACATTAAACCTAATTTGTCACATAGTTGCCCAATAAAACAGTGCATTGAGGTTGGCTTGTGAGTTGGAGACATTGAATGTCTGGGTGAGAGCAAATATGCTAGCACCAGAGCCCCTATGTAACTCTAAACTGGTAATCTGTAGGCTTTAAAAAGCATTGCCAATGGAGACTTTTAAATACTGTAGTATGTCGCCATTCCATGGGCATGCATAATTGTGTGATATGTAATGTATCTATTTACTCAGTGTTATATTTGAACATACAATTGGGTATTATATTGTGTTTGTGTGTAGTAAAATTCATTAAAATATTTTTTTTTCCCATAAATATGTGTTTGAAAAACCGCTGTGCGAAAATCGTCTTACATAAAAAAAATTGCAACAACCCAATTTTTTTCCCCAGGCCCTTGGTTTCGGAAAACAAATAGGCCCGGATTCACATACATTGGTGCATATTTATGCCGCCGTAGCGTATCTCTTTTACGCTACGCCGGCGCAGCGCACAGAGGCAAGCACTGGATTCACAAAGCACTTGCTCCCACTCGCTGTTAAAGATACGCTGGGTTTACCCGGCGTAAGCCAGCGTAGGTGGAAGTGGGCGTGAGCCATGCTAATGAGGCGTGACCCCATGCAAATGATGGGCCAAGCGCCATAGAAGTACTTAAAATGAACGGCGCATGCGCCATCCCGTGGCCACATCCCAGTGCGCATGCTCAGAATCACGTCAAAACAATTGCCTAAGATACGTTGAATCACTGCCTACGACATGAACGTAACCTACGCCTAGTCATAGTCACGTACAACGTAAACGACAAAAGATACGACGGCTTGTGTTCCCTGGTCCATACCTTTGCATGAGTTGCGCCTCCTATATGGGGAATAACTTTACGCCGGACGCAAGACTTACGCAAACCACGTATATTATGCGCCGGGCGCAACTACGTTCGTGAATCGGCGTATCTCCCTCATTTGCATATGTGCATAGAAAATCAATGGGAGCAGAAAATGCGCCCAGCGTAAATATGTGCCCACGATACGATACGTAACTTTCAGCCATTGTACCTAAATCTACCTATTTGTTCCTGATTCTGCATCTCAAGTTAAATAGGCTAAAGTTGTGGTACTTGTCCCCATTAAGGAGATTTATCACATTTAATAAAAATAAACGCAATTAACCACTTCAACCCTGAGCCTCTTTTTGAGACTTGTTGTTTACAACAGTTAAAATCAGATTTTTCGGTGAAAAATGATTTAGAACCCCCAACCATTATATATTTTTTTCAGAAACACTACAGAAAAAATAGCGGTTATTGCAATACATTATGTCACACCATAATTGCGCAGCGGTCTTACAAGCACAATGTTCTTGGAAAAAAGATATCAGATATCCGATGAAGCTGACTGATGATCAGTCGTGCCTACACACCATCGGTTAAAAAAACGCGGTCACGTAAACCATGTATGATGGCACTATAAAGGGGAAGTTCAAATCCAATGGCGCCACCCTTGGGGCTGCTTTAGCTGATTTTGTGTTAGTAAAAGACGATTCGCGCTTTTCTGTCTGTTACAGCGTGATGAATGTGCTATCTCCATAACAAACGCTAGTTTTACCAGAACGAGCGCTCCCGTCCCCTAATTTAGTCTGAGCATGCCTGGATTTTTAACCGAAGAACGTGCCTACAGACGATCGTTTTTTTCCTATCGGTTAGTTAACCATCAGATTATTTTAAAACAAGTTCCTAGTTTTTTAAACGATGGATAAAAAACCGATGGGGCCCACACACGATTGGTTAGTCTGATGAAAACGGTCCATCAGACCGTTTTTATCAGACAAACCGATCGTGTGTACGCGGAATTACAGAGGAGGTTTTGGACTATAATTGTAATTATAACATGTGTGGTTTGAACACCGTTTCATATGCAGGCATGACTTAGGTTTGCGTTTGCTTCTGCGTGCGAGCTTGACGGGACAGGGCGCTTAAAAAAAAAATCGTATTTATTTTACTTTTGGTTTTAGTTTTTACATTGTTCTTTTTAAAAAAAAAAAAAAAAACCTTTGGGTCATGTTTATTCCTATTACAAGGAGTGTAAACATCCCTTGTAATAGAAAAAAGCATGACAGGACCTCTTAAATGTGAGATATGGGGTCAAAAAGACCTCAGATCTAACATTTAGACTTAAATGCAATAAAAAAAAAAAAATGTACATTTTTTATTAATTTTTTTGCAAAAAAAAAATCCCCTTTTAAGACTGTTGGGCGGAAGTGACGTTTGATGTCGCTTCCGCCATCTAATAATATGGTGCTGACTGGGGGCCATATTTCCCTCACTCGGCATCCAGACTCAGAGGGGAAGGGATGCGATCGTATTCGCCGCTACCGACGGCTCCTGTCATCGGCGGAGATGACCGGAGCGTGGCGGGAGGGGGGCCTCTCCCACCCCTTCATAAAAGTGATCTTGTGGCAAATCTGCCACAGAGGCCACTTTTATCCTAAAGAGAACTGCTTGCTGCTGCCATAACCCCGGTATTTAATGTCAAACTACCGACGTACAGGTACAGTGATTTGCGTGAAGTGGTTAAACGAGATCATGGTGGCTATAAGGATACAGTAAAGTGATGTATTTTACTTCCACACTAAAGTGTTACCACCTTCCCTCTAATGAGTTGTTTGCAGAAAAAGTAACACAATTTGAAAATCCACTATACATTAAAAAAATTGGTATGTGTAGTAAATACAAATGATAACAATCTCAATACTTATAGGATATAGCTTCTCCAAATCATTGAGGATTCAGCAACAGTAATGAAAATGCAAAGAATCCTCTTATGTCTGGATGCATTTCTAATGTTTTGATCACTTATATTTATTTGATTTGTACTTTGGCAAGTTACGGTAACTTCCACATTGAACAGCTACCACAATAATGTTAAAAAAAATGCTGGCGTATTTTTACATGCCTCACACAAATTTCCTTTCACTTCCTAAATCAGGAGCTTCACGTCGGCAAGGTCTTGGCAAATTCGTAATAAACCAGCCCCAAGGACTCAAGGGTCCAGGAGTGAAGGTAATACGTTGTTAATTTCTGGTTCTTGAAAAATAAGCCAGTTAGTGAGACATTTACCATGACTTTGGCCCCTAATATTGTATAGTTCACAGAGAAAGATAGAAATATCAGGAAAGGGATTCATAGGGATGTATTATTACAAAGTATTGTTTGCCCATAGTATCAGTGTCGTTCAATTTAAGTTAATTAGAATCATTTACTTGTGTATCTTTGTTCTAATTTCTGTTATCACTTTTGCCGATGTACATAGTATTAATCATTAAAGTTCAACCTTGGGTCACTTTGCTAGAGCAAATCATTCCAGTGGCAATCAATACAGTACAACAAAAAAAGATGACTAAGCACAGACAGTATACGGTTTGTTTAAAACAATTAGATAGTTGTTCATCATTAGAAACCAAATCCATTTTACCTTTCAAGCTTCTTTATGTTTCCATTGTCTCAGGGAAATGAGCGGAATTTAAGTCTATAGAATGGAGATATTTAAAGTGGAGTTTCGCCTGGGTAAAAAAAAATTAAAAGTCAGCAGCTATAAATACTGTAGCTCCTGACTTATAATATAAGGACGCTTACCTGTCCTGGGAGCCCACAATATCAGCACCCGAAGCTGACCCACCCCTCGGTGCAGGTAGCCTGTTTCCTACTGTGCATGCGCGAGTCACACTGCACTTTTTGAATGGTCCCTGCTGTGTTTGGGGGTCTGTGTGTCTCCCAGAAGGCAGCAGGGGGAGGAGCTTCCTGAAAGTGGGAGCAGATTCCTGGATTTGACAGGTATCTGCTTCCCTCTCCCCCTGAAAGGTGCCAAATGTGACACCGGAGGGGGGAGGAATCCAATCAGCGAAGGTGCCATTTATGGGTGGAACTCCGCTTTAAGTCACTTAGGGTTCTTTTGGTTATGTTCTCTTAAGAATCTATTTATAACATTTTTGTTGAACAAATGTAAGGCCTCGTACACACGACCGAGAAACTCGACGGGCGAAACACATAGAGTTCCTTGTCGAGGAACTCGACAAGCTTGCTTTGCGTACACACAGTCAAGCCAAAATCTCCTCGTTCTCAAACGCGGTGACATACAACACATACAGCGGCAGGGGAAGTTCGAGTCCACTGGCTAAACTCTTGGGGCTGCTTTTTCTAATCTCATGTGTTTGCGTGTTAAATAAAAGTTTGGTAAGAGACGATTTGCACTTTTCAGTCTGTTACAGCTTTAAAAATGTGTTATCTCCATTACAAATGCTACTTTTACTCCCGTCTCATACTTTAATCTGAGCAAGCGCGGGTTTCTTAGCATACAGACGTCCGAGTTTCTCATTGAAAACCAACCCGTCGAGAGCCTCGACGAGCCAAATCAGACTCCCGTCAAGAAAATAGAGAACTTGCTCTCTTTTTGGCTCATCGAGGTTCTCGACAGTTTCCTCAACGAAAATGTACACACGACCGTTTTCCTTGGCAAAAAAATATCTCCCAGCAAGGTTCTTGGTTCTTGCTGGTTTTTGCTGAGAAACTCGGTCGTGTGTACGAGGCCTCACCCATATTCATGCAGACTCCACAGAATTTGGAACATTTTGGAAATTGGATACTTATCTAATCCTTTTTCAATTAGGATATATTAATTTACACTGTCTGTATATGTTAGAAAGATATGTTTAAACTTTTAGGCGCACAAATACAAACACACACACTCATTTTGATCTGGATGGACTGGTGCTTTTATTTAAAGGGGAAATAAACCCATCAATTTAACAGTTTCGAAAAACAATTACATTCCCTGGAAATACCCAGAATGTAACTGTCACATTTGCTGGTGTTCTTAACCAAACTGTTAAACCATCAAATGACTGGTGTCATAACTGATCACATGTGCAGCAAGCATCATGGCAGTTGAAGATCAAAAAGAGGCCAAGATTTCAGCTTCCTTGGCTAAAAAAAGATAGGCTTTAGTTTTGCTTTCTCTCAGAATTAAACCCTAATGTCCCTTTTAGCCAAAGACGCTGCAATCTTAGCCTGTCTTTGATTGGAAACTGCCATGATGCTGCACATGTGATCAGTTATGACACCAGACATTTTGGTTTGACAGTTTGATTGAGAACATAAGCAAATGTGACAGTTTGTACTCCTGGCATGCCTTGAATGTAACAGTTTTTTTTGTAAACCATTAAATCGATATGTTTGCTTTAACATTACCAACTGTATAACTATGATTGGCGTCCTCCTAGCAATTATCTTTTGTTGATTGGTGTACTGCTCACAAAATCCCTATTACTGCTGGTATCCCTAGTTCTTGAAAAAAGAATTGAAAAAAAAAATCGAAATGTTTTCAATGGTTTCTAATACTGACCTCTGTAATTCTAAGGGCTAGTTTACACTTGCTTCAAAATATGACTTCAGACACTCATTGTTAAATCTCTCTGAATGCCAAACAAAGTCTCTGTCACTAAATAAAATGGTTATCTTACAGGCCTGTTTACATCTTGCATTTGCTTTGCTTCGACTTTGCTTCACAAATTACGTCGCTTTAGTGGTGCTTCAAAGCGTCTTCAAAGCCTCCATAGAACTCTATGACAAAGCTTGCTTGAAGCACCTGCACCTTTTGAGAAGCTTTGATAAAGCTTTAGCTTTGCTTTGGAGAAATTGAAGGTATTAGATATTCACCCACACACAGGGCATCTGTCAAGCTTCAACAAAGCTTCAAAAGAGCATCATGAAAGCATCACCAATGCTTCCGTGAAGCATGACCAAAGCTTCCTCGAAACACTACCAAAGCTTCATTGAATCACCACTGAAGCATTAAAAACACATCATAAAAGGATGTTGAAGCGGTAAGAGCTTTAAGCTCCATGCACATGGGGCTTAAAAAAAAAACGTCTGTTCTCTCAAGAGGAAAAAACACTCATATAAAGCATTTTTTGTACAAAGTTTAGATGAGTTTAGGGGAGTTTTATGTTTTTTCTGCCTCTAAACGTTAAACTCAAAATATGCCTCTTAACATCCTAATGTGCATGGACCCATAGGATAACATTGAGTTGCTTCTATAGGCAGAACACAAAACTCCTGTAGAAGCAATGTTTTTTAAGCCAGTGTGCATGGAGCCTAAATGTGACCTTAGTACAGCCGCAGTAATTCCAAAAATTTAAAGGGACACTAAAGGTACATCCTATGCATTAAGGTGAAAAAACATCCAACAATACTGCCCCCCCCTAGCTCCCCCATTTTACTTACCTGAGCCCGTTCACCTGCGGTGCTCGCCCAGACGTCCTCCTCGCCACTCAGCCTGGTTGTGGATTAGCTAGAGTGGATGGATTTAAAGCAGCGCAGCCATTGGCTCGTGCTGCTGTCAATCACATCCAATGACGCGGCGCGCCGGGGGAGGCGGGCCCGAGTGATACAGTGAGCGGCTATAGCCGCTGGCTGTATCACGGGAGCACGCCTGCAAGAACTTACCACCATGCAAGCTTGCTTGCATGAAGGTGGAAAGTTCTTGCGGGCAGGACCAGAGACAGCCGCCGAGGGACCCCAGAAGATGTGGATTGGGGCCACTCTGTGGAAAATGAGCTGCACAGTGGAGGTAAGTATAACAAGTTAGTTATTTAAGAAAAAAAGATTCTCTTTACAACCCCTTTAATAACAGTTGTTGTTCTTTAATACATTTTGATTCTATCAGATGGCAAGATGGAAAGAGTAGTAACATTCTGATGAGAACTGGGCCCAGGATCCCAAGGTTCCTTGCAAGAAAACGAATGCCTCGTTTCCACCAAGCGGATCGGTATGGTTCGGTACGGTACGCTATTTTGGGTGTTTCCATTATGAAAGTGTGCCATAAAACCAAACCGTACCGCACCATTCTGGGTCCTGCTTCAGATGTGGGGCCATAGAAAATGGAATGGTTCGGTTAGGGCGGAGCTACAATACATTCCACTGATTGTTCGACACACTAGGCATTTTTTCTAAACCCTGTATGGCCCCCGACGGTCCGACTTGCAGTGGAAATGCTCACCAGAATAGACCGGACCATTCTAAGCGTTCCAAACTGTACCGACCCAAACCGTTCCGCTCAGTGGAAACGAGGCATAAGCTAACTCGGAAGCCTCGTACACACGGCCGAGGAACTCGACGTGCCAAACACATCGAGTTCCTCGGCCAGTTCAGCACTGAAGCCGCCGAGGAGCTCGGCGGGACGAGTTCTCCCATAGAACAACGAGGAAATAGAGAACATGTTCTCTATTTCCTCGCCGAGCTCCTCGTCGGCTTCCTCGGCCGAAAGTGTACACACGGCCAGTTTCCTCGGCAGAATTCAGCCAGAAACTCGGTCGGAAGCTGAATTCTGCCGAGGAAACTGGTCGTGTGTACGAGGCCTAAGGCCTCGTACACACGACCGAGTTTCTCGGCAAAAAACAGCAAGAAACTTGCTGGGAGATATTTTTTTGCCGAGGAAAGCGGTCATGTGTACATTTTCGTCAAGGAAACTGTCGAGAAACTCGACGAGCCAAAAAGAGAGCAAGTTCTCTATTTCCTCAACGGGAATGGAGAAACTTGCCTTGTCGAGTTCCTCGACAGCCTAACAGCCTAATAAGGAACTCGACGAGGAAAACGATGCGTTTCGCCCTTCAAGTTCCTCGGTCGTGTGTAGGAGGCTTCAGTGACCACCAGTTTGATAAAATCAGCTATATCTAGAAATAATCCCTTTATTACTAGAATACGTACTTTACACTTATAGAGATACAAGTCAAATCTATTATTTTTAAACCTAGCATACTGCATTAAAAGGATTGTACTACTGAGTGATAAAAAAAGAAGAGTAATAGGCAAAGCTAAGTATCTGCAGTTGTCAAATGGATCACAACACTGCAGCTTCCTGTGCTTTGAAGAAAGGCTACTGTCACTGTCATTAATTTTGTGAAAGGGCACAATGCAATCTACCAGCTAGGGATCACCTCTCCTGACCGAATCTTATTGAGAGATAATTAAAGAGGGTTGTTGTTTGCAGACATAAATCTTAACAATGCAGAAAGCAACTACTTTTTATCTCCAGCAAGCATCATAGCAGTATCATATAGAAAAAGGTAAAAAGCCAAATATATTTTAGAATGAATGGACAGGACACCAGATAATACTTTCATCTAGCCAACATGTCTCGAAAAAAAATAAAAGAGGTAGAGACAGCAAAGAGAATGATGAGATGACACTGATTTGCTGTGCCTTTCATCTGTACTAGTCAGTAAGGTGTTAGTATCTGAAACTCCTGCTCTAACAATCTCCCTAGAGCTTAAGCAGTTACTTGGACAGCAGCATTAATCAAATGACTTCCAATACATTATGTAAGATAGCAGCCTAAGATGGACTAGCATAGGGCAATTGGCACATTGCACTTGATGACAAGTTGTTTTTCTTAACCCTATACAAACTCCCTGCTTATCAAGCTTTAAAAAGAACAATTCCATCAATAAAACAAAAGGAAATGGACAAAAAAGCAATTACCTATGAATAGCCTTATGCAATTTTTCTATCCTTCACAGGTTCACACTATCGAGGTCGAGCTGCTTCTTATTATAATACGTGTATAGCTTTTTGATAATATAGCTGTACTGACCTTGAATGGTGAATTAAGCTGAAAGTTTATTTTCTGGAGCTACTTGCAGCATCAAATCTTACAATCATCTTTAAAGTCTTCACTCTGAGCTTGATAAGTGGTGCATAAAGAAGAAGGTCATCCATTTTTCTTTTTATTCAAAGTAGTTCAGTATCCTATTCCTAAATAATTCTGACAGTACAATATATCAGTGCAAGCTCCAGCTAGCAAAAGCGTCATGCGGGAAAAAAAAGGGCTATATTCAAAAATGCCCTTTTTCTGTACACAAATGAGTGAAATAATTACAAATATGGAAATCAGAGTTGTATAATACAATATTAGAATATTAATGTGGTACTAAACCCAAAACAAAAAAAAGTTATATATTGCAGCTTATTATTCCTTAAAGCGGTGGTTCACCCTCCTTAACATCATTATACCATTACATTCGGCATCGTAGCGCGAGTCTTAAATTTTTAATCCCCGTACTCACTGTGCTATCGATCATTGAAGTTTCCGACTCCCGCGGGGAATGGGCGTGCCTATGGAGAGGGAGGATGATTGACGGCCGGCTCTGGCACGTCACGCTCCCCGAAGACAGCCGGAGTAGGTCTCGGCTCTTCACGGCGCCTGCGCACAGGCTATGCGCAGGCGCCGTGAAGAGCCAAGCCTATTTCGGCTATTTCCGGAGGAGCGTGACGTGCCAGGGCCGGCCGTCAATCACCTTCTCTCACCAGGAACGCCCATTCCCCGGAATCTTCAATGATCCATAGCACAGTGAGTACGGGGATAAAAAAATGTAAGACCGGCATACTGTAGCTCGCGCTACGATGCCGAATGTAATGGTATAATAAAATTTTTTTTTTTTTTTTTTTTAATAGGGTGAACCCCCGCTTTAAATGTGGTGACTGCATTTGTTTCCTTTTTTACGTTTTTTTCCCCTCTGTTGAACTGCATAACTCCTGTATAAAGCCTTGTACACATGTCCGAGGAACTCGACATGTTTCGCACACATCGTTTTGCTCGTCGAGTTCCTTGTGAAGCCGCTGAGGACCTCATCGAGCCAAATTTTCCCATTCCCGTCGAGGAAAAAGAAGACATGCTTTCTTTTTGGCCCGACAAGATTCTCGACGGTTTCCTCGTCGAAAAGTGTACACACGACCGGTTTCCTCGGCAAAAAAAAAAACCCAGCAAGCTTCTTGCTGGTTTTTGCAGAGTAACTTGGTCGTGTGTACGAGGCCTTAGAGTGCCTCCACTCTGAATGAAGAAGCACAGAGAAATCTTTGGGCAGCAGTGTTGTTACTCTGGGGGAGGGGGGGTATAATATGTACTAGCAGATTTGGTTACATTAACAAATGAACCACTTAAGCCCCGGACCATTTGTCTGGTTAAAGGCCGGGCCACTTTTTGCGATTTGCCACTGCGTCGCTTTAACTGACAATTGCGCGGTCGTGCGACGTGGCTCCCAAACAAAATTTACATCCTTTTTTTTCCACAAATAGAACTTTCTTTTGGTAGTATTTGATTACCTCTGCATTTTTTTTTGCGCTATAAACAAAAATAGAGCGACAATTTTGATTTTTTTTTATATTTTTTACTTTTTGCTATAATAAATATGCCCAAAAAATATATATAAAAAAAAAAAATCCTCAGTTTAGACTGATACGTATTCTTCCACATATATTTGGTAAAGAAATCAGAATAAGCGTTTATTGATCATTTGCGCAAAAGTTATAGCGTCTACAAAATAGGGGATAGTTTTATGGCATTTTTATTAATATTTTTTTTTTACTAGTAATGGCAGCGATCAGCAATTTTTATCATGACTGCGACATTATGGCGGACACATCAGACACTTTTGACAAATTTTTGGGGACTATTGTCATTTTTACAGCGACCAGTGCTCTAAAAATGCACTGATTACTGTGAAAATTACACTGGCATTGAAGGGGTTAATCACTAGGTGGTGCTGTAGGGGTTAAGTGTGCCCTAGTGAGTGCTTCTTACTGTAGGGGGGATGGGCTGTGTATGACAGGACAGTGATCACCGCTTCCGATTACAGGAAGCTGTGATCACTGTCATTGTCACTAGGCAGAGTGGGGAGACGCTTGTTTACATCAGCATCTCCCCATTCTTCCTCATCGTGAGACGATCGCAGGTGTCCCCGCGGCGATCGAGTCCACGTGTGCGCGTCCACAATGCCGCGTCCTTAAAGGGGACGTATAGGTACATCCTTTTCCCCAGGAGTGCCATTCTGCCGACGTATTAGTGCGTGCGGCGGTCGGCAAGCAGTTAAAGCTGATCTCCAGATAACACTTTATAAGCATTACAAAATGGTTTCAAATATGTAAGTAAAAACAGATCATTGTGTTTATTAGCGTTTTTTGGCTTTTTTTAAGTAAAAACACTCCCTATAATGTAAACATGCCTAAAAATACCAAGCGAGGCTAACAGCGGCTAAACACTTGTTACAGCATTTAGCAGCATTTAGCCGCGTTTAGCAGCGTTTTTTGAGGTTTTTTGTTTTTACAGCTCAACAGCCTCTGCCCTTGGACGCACACGCTGTCGTTTTTTTCTACTGCCCCTAAACGCTTATGCTTCTGAACGCCTCTGAAAGTTTATGTGTGCATGGGCACATAGGCTAACATGGAGGGGCGTTTAGAGGCAGTTAAAAAAAATGGCAGACGCCCTTAACAGCAGCTGTAAAAAAGTCCTGTGTGCATTGTGTTTTTCTATGAGAACATTATTTTGACAGTCTGCCAGCACTCCAATGTAATCCACCAACTGGGGTTTTCAAGCTGTAGAAACTGACTCTAGGGTCTTTTTTTGTGAACTTTGAGAATGAACAACTTAACATTAAAAGCAACTAAAGAAATCAGGGGTGATTTGGAGATGTCAGGGCTAGACACTTGTTTACAGCTTGTTAAGAATATTTCAATAGTTTTATGTCCATAATCTGAGTACAGATGCCCTTTAACCTCCCTGGTGGTAATTCCGAGTGTGGCTCTGATATTATTTTCAGTACCAAAAAGCATTAACCCTGAGCCACACTCAGGATTGCAACGCAATAACCTGGTCCAGGTTACTTACCTTGTCCCCAAGATCCTACAATGTCCTCCTGCTGTGTCCTCCACCTGATCCTCCGCCCCAATTTATCAATGTTTCGGGCTCCCTTCCCAGCAAGTGTTGCAACGCATTGGGCGGAGCCCGGCGGGAAATAAAAAAAAAGTGCAAAATACATAACACATACAATACACTGTTATCTGTAAGATTACATTACTGTATGAAATTATTTCACATCAGTTTTGTCCCTAGTGCTTTGACCAGTGCACTTTTATATTATATATACTGTTCTTCCTGCCTGGAAACTTGAGAACGTCCATGGCAACCTTTACGTCAAAAGCAGTTTTAGACCAGCTAGAAAACAGTGATAGTGAATTAGAATCACTTGCAGAATTGAGCGATAGTGATTTGTGGAGAAATCCGTCATCAGATACTGAAAGTTGTGACAGTGACAATTCTGCAACTAATCAAATTTCAGTGTTTTTGATTTGATTACATTATTGCTTACAATGTAGTATTATTATATTATTATTTGTTATTATTTATAGTCATTTATTATATTATAATTTATGATTTAGTGTTTCAAACGTTATCATGCCCGGGATTTCTACTAGACTCTTGTTTGGACAAATTTAAGTGAGTTATTCCTAGGAATTACGGGCCAGATTCACGTACACTAGCGGCGGCGTAACGTATCCCGTTTACGTTACACCGCCGCAAGTTTTCAGCGTAAGTGCCTGATTTAACAAAGCACTTACCTGCAAACTTGCGGCGGTGTATCGTAAACACGTCCAATTCAAATTTAAATTAGGCGCGCTCCCGCACCGGACGTACTGCGCATGCTCCGTTAGGAAATTCCCACCATGCTTTGCGCGAAGTGACGTAATTTTTTTGAACGGCGACGTGCGTAACGTACTTTCGTATTCCCGGACGTCTTACGCAAAAAAAAAAAAAATGAAATTCGAAGCGGGAACGACGGCCATACTTTTACATGGCTCGTGTAAAGTTAAGGCATGTAAAACGAGGCTTAACTTTGCGACGGGAAAAAATTACTAGCGACGACGTAACGAACGCGAAAACCGTCGTGGATCGCCGTAAATGCTCATTAGCATACCCGACGCAGGAAAACGACGCGAACTCCACCCAGCGGCGGCCGAAGTATTGCAGCCTAAGATCCGAAGGCGTACGAAGCCGTAAGCCTGTCGGATCTTAGCCAAAAGCCGTTGTATCTTGTTTGTGAATCACAAATAACGATACGACGCGGCAAATTTGAAAATACAGTACGCCGGAGTATCAGTAGATACTCCGGCGTATCTCGTCTGAGAATCTGGCCCTATAGGCCTACAATATAAAACGCCAAATTTCCATGCAAAACATTTTACCCCTTTGAGACGCAAAAATCTGACATAATCATACCGCTAGGGAGGTTAAAGTGGAGGTTCACCCTAAAACAATTATATAACATTACATCCAGCATACTAACGACAAGTTCAGTATAATGGTATTTTTTTTTTCGCCGTACATACCGTTTAATTGTTATTTCCCCCCCGGCTTCCGGGTTCTGATTCCCGCTGGACCGGGCATTCCTATTGAGAGCTTAGATGATTAAAGTATGGTGAAAAACTTCCCATGGCGCATAAGGCGCATCACTTGTTTTCCGTAAATAGCCGACCTGCGAGTCGGCTCTATATGGCGCCTGCGCAGTCAGCTCTACACGACGGGTGCAGGCGCCGTATAGCGCCGACTCGCAGGTCGGCTATTTACGGAAAACAAGTGATGCGCCTTATGCGCCATGGGAAGTTTTTCACCATACTTTAATCATCTAAGCTCTCAATAGGAACGCTCAGTCCAGCGGGAATCAAAACCCGGAAGCCGGGGGGGAAATAACAATTAAACGGTATGTACGGCGAAAAAAATAATTCCAGCATACTGTACATGTCGTTAGTATGCTGGATGTAATGTTATATAATTATTTTAGGGTGAACCTCCACTTTAAAGAGGTTGTAAACCTCTCTGTGGAAGTTGTACCTATAGCTAAACCTAGAATAAGGCTTACCTGTAGGTACTGTAAATATTTCCTAAACGTGCGCCATTTAAGAGATATTTAATGTGTTTTGCACCAATAATGTCATTGGCGCATGCACTGTGAAGAAACACCCCCCCCCCTTTTCTTTATGAGCCAGTGCCGTGACTGGAGTCCGCGGCCCCGGAGGGAAGAGGGGCGAACATGGATTCGGCATCCAGCGGGGACAGCGCTGGCTTTGTTTGCAGGTAAGTGTCACATAATGTGCTAGTATGCAATGCATACTAGCACATTATGCTTTTACTTTGCAAGGGCAAAGGAAGGAAGTAAAACCCATCAGGGTTTACTTCCTCTTTAAGTGCCTATTTCTAACAGGTCAAAGGTGATATTTTGTTGAATCTCAACATGTACCTATGCAAAAAGTTAGGCCTGAGCAAAATGGAATGTTATGGAGTTTGCTGAAACATTATTTCTTTATAAAGACTTTCCTTCTGTTGGAACACGAGACCATGTTTTAAAATAACAGTATGTACAGCAAGCTTTCCAAACAGCTTTTTATAAAGCTTTTAAAAGTTTACAGCAACCTTGAACTCCTGTTTAGGAACGTTAAACACAGATCAAAATAGGAGTGGTGGCTCTGGTTGTCGCTTTGTAAAAGCCTGCTAGCAGCTTGCTTCAAATGTCAATCTGTACTCCTATTATGATCTGTATTTAAAATCCATAAATTGGAGCTGAAGGTCGCTCTAAAGGCTTCATAGAAACTGAATGAGGTTTGCTGAAAGCTTTGCAATGGCTTTGTAGAAGCACACTGGGCTTGTAGAACATAACGCCAGGGTGTACAGAAGGTTAAGCGTGGATTTTAACTGTTGCAACCAAACTGGGTTAACAACACCTACTTTATGTTTGCTTCATATTTCAATTCACTTAGCGTAAGCATAGTTTAAAATCTCATTGCTTGGGCAGTACATTACGGAGGTCACTTACTAAAGGAAAATCCACTTTGCACTACAAGTGCACTGCAAGTGCACTTGGAAGTGCAGTCGCTGTAGATCTGAGGGGAAGCTCTGCTGATTTTATCATCCAATTTTGTGCCAGCTAAAATGCTGTTTTTTATTTTCCTTGCATGTCCCCCTCAAATCTATAGCGACTGCACTTTCAAGTGCACTTATAGTGCACTTGTAGTGCAAAGTGGATTTTCCTTTAGTAAATAACCCCATATATGTTAATGTAATTAAAAAAAAATCGTCCCCTAAATACACATTTTAAGTTGAACAATAGTAGCTGCCTATGGGGTTCTATGTATAAATCTGTTGCAAAAGGAGTAACCAGAAGGTAAGAAATGTGTTTTCTATATTTATTTTCATATTTCATGTAAAAGGGAACTCGTAAAAACATATTGGGGCAGATCCATGTACATCCACGCATATTTCCGCCGGGCGTAGCATATCTAAGATACACTACGCCGCCGTAACTTACTTTTTTTTTTTAATCCTCAAAGAATGTGCGCCGTAAGTTACGGCGGCATAGTGTATCTTTGGCAGTGTAAGGGCGCGCAATTCAAATCGATGTGATGGGGTGTGTTTTATGTAAATACGTTGTGACCCGACGTAAACAACGTTTTTTTTTAATGGCGCATGCGCCGTCCGTGGGGGTATCCCAGTGTGCATGCTCGAAATTAAACCGGAACAAGCCAATGCTTACGACGGTGACGTCATTCTACGCAAATCCCTATTCGCGAATGACTTACACAAAGGACGTAAAAAATTAAAATTTTGACGCGGGAACGACGGCCATACTTAAAATTGAGTACGCCTCATAAGAGCAGCGGTAACTATACGCCGGAAAAAGCCGAACGCAAACAACGTAAAAAAATGCGCCGGCCGGACGTACGTTCGTGGATCGCCGTATCTAGCTAATTTGTATACTCAACGCGGAATTCGACGGAAACGCCACCTAGCGGCCGCCAGAAAAAATGCACCTAAGATCCGAAGGGCGTACTAAGACGTACGCCTGTCGATCGATCCCTCATCCGTCGTATCTTGTTTTGTGTATACAAAACAAAGATACGACGTAGGAATTTTGAAATTACGCGGTGTATCAATAGATACGCCGGCGTAATTCGTTTGTGGATCTGGCCCATTGGGGGTTGATTTACCAAAGGCAAATACACTGTGCACGTGGTGTAAAGTGCAGGTTGCATTCTGCAAGAGCAGAGCTTAGTAAATGAGCAAAAGCTCTACGGACTTTCCTCATTTAAATCATATGCAAGCAAAAATGCAGTTCTTTAATTTTTCTTGCACATGATTGGGTTTTCTTTGCAAAGTGAAGCTTTACCTCATTTACTAAGCTCTGGAGCAACTGCACTTGCAGAGTGCAGCTGCACTTTTCAAAGTGCACAGTCTTTTTGCCTTTAGTAAATCAACCCCATACAGAGAATGTCTCAGATTTGACTGCAAAGGTGGAAATACACTTTTTAGATAGATAGACATTTGATAGACATTTGACCTTATCTTCATCTCTAGTATATATGTGTTCAAATGTTTAACTGTTTATCAGAGATGGTTGATTGTCTAGTTATACTCCCATTTTTTTTACCCACATGAAGATACACACCAAAGAGAAGCACATAAAAATGTCAGGACACACACACACACATAATGGGGGTTATTTACTAAAGGCAAATCCACTTAACACTACAAGTACACTTGGAAGTGCAGTCAAAAAAGTGAAAAATACATAACACATACAATACAGTGTTATCTGTAAGATTACATTACTGTAAAATCAAAAACAGCACTACAAGCCACAGCAACAGCAAACTGGACAACTGACGCGTTTCACACTATTCCTAGTGTTTAATAATAGCTGATAACAAATAAATAACAAACATGTCATACATACCTCCACTGTGCTGCTCATTTTGCACAGAGTGGCCCCGAACATCTTCTTCTGGGGTCCCACGGCGGCTCTTGCCGCTCCTCCCCACATTAGATAATCCCCTGGGAGAATCACTCTTCTGAGGGGGGGTTACCTTGCGGGCGCGCTTCCGAGTCCAGCATTTGCGTTCCGGTGGCACGTCATTGGATTTGATTGACAGCAGCGGGAGCCAATGGCTGCACTGCTATCAATATAGCCAATCAAGAGCTGGGAACCCATGGAGAGAGGGACTGCGGGAACACGCTAATGGAAATTTTGGGCTCAGGTAAGTAGAATGGGGGCTAGGGGGCCAGCGGCTGCAAGGTGAAAAAACATGAGGGTTTACAATCCCTTTAACCACTTAACCCCCGGACCATATTGCTGGTCAAAGACCAGAGTACTTTTTGCGATTCGGCACTGCGTCGCTTTAACTGACAATTGTGCGGTCGTGCGACGTGGCTCCCAAACAAAATTGGTGTCCTTTTTTTCCCACAAATAGAGCTTTCTTTTGGTGGTATTTGATCACCTCTGCGGTATTTATTTTTTGCGCTATAAACAAAAATAGAGCGACAATTTTGAAAAAAATGAATATTTTTTACTTTTTGCTATAATAAATATCCCCCAAAAATATATAAAACAACAATTTTTTTCCTCAGTTTAGGCCGATACGTATTCTTCTACATATTTTTCGATAAAAAAAATCGCAATAAGCGTTTATTGATTGGTTTGCGCAAAAGGGGGTATTTTTATGGCATTTTTATTAATATTTTTTTTTTACTAGTAATGGCGGCGATCAGCGATTTTTTTCAGTACTGCGACATTATGGTGGACACTTCGGACACTTTTGACACATTTTTGGGACCATTGGCATTTTTATAGCGATCAGTGCTATAAAAAATGCATTGGATTACTATAAAATAGCCACTGGCCAGTGAAGGGGTTAACAAGCCGCGCGCCCCCTGTAGCCTGCGAGAGAGCCGACGTAGAGCTACGGGCTCTCGCGCAGGAGAGCCAACCTGCCGCCGTAGAATGACGGCGGCAGGTCGGCAAGCAGTTAAGCTCTGGGGCAAATTCTCTTGCAAAATGTATCTTCCATGCAAAGGAAACAGGCCTATTTGCCTGTAGTAAATCAAACCACAGTGGTCAGGGAAGCGAACGCACATACACATAGTGACAAGGCACACATAAGGAAGCTGAATTACTAAAGAAACTGACACTATGTGCACAAAAAATTGTGTGAATATTCACTTCAATTATCCGATCACTATACAGATGAAATAAATAAACAGGAATTTTAAATCTGTGTTCAAGATCTAACATTTACTTTTGCCCATATCTCAAATATTTAATATAGTCTCTGTATCTTGATACTAAAAAAGGACACTGTGGAGCTGGAGAGAGTGAAGAGAATGGCAAGTAAATAAAGATAGATGATAGAAGAGCTGACTTATAAGGAAAGTTCAAAGCTGAAGCTTAATCTGCTTATATTTTGTCTTCCCTGCATCCTTCTATCCAAATGCATTTTTTAAATGAAATCTTTCATTTTGATCACATTTATTGTTTTAGAAACACATATAGTAATATCATGCTACTGCTTAGGCCCCGTACACACGACCAAACATGTATGCTGAAACTGGTCCGCGGGCCAGTTTCAGCATACATGTTTGGTCGTGTGTAGGCCGCGAGCGGGCCGAATTCCAGCAAAACATTTGCCCGCCGGGCACTTTTCCCAGCGGGCAAATATTCGTGGACGTGTTTTAAAACCGTCCGCTGGAATCCTGCCCGCTCGGACATGTACGGTCGTCAGTACATACCTACCGTACATGTCCAGGCGCCCGCCGTCCCTCGCATGCGTCGAATAACTTCGACGCATGCGTGGAAGCCTTTAAATGGCAGCCCGCCCACGTCTCTGCGTCATCGCCGCGTCATCGTCGCGGCGACGACGCGGACACGCCCCGCGTATTGTTTACGCGCGGACTTCTGTACGATGGTGTGTACAACCATCGTACAGAAGCCCTCTGGCAGACATGTACGGTGAAAGCGGTCCGTCGGACCGTTTTCACCGTACATGTTTGTTCGTGAGTACCCGGCCTTAGTGTACATAAATTCCTTAAATATGTGCTACACTCCTTACCAAAAGATATTCAAATAAAAACAGTAAATAATAAAGGGAAAGACATATAGGGGTTGATTTTCTAAAACTGGAGAGTGCAATGATTAGATCGGAGTGCAGCTGTTCACAGTAGCCAATCAGCTTCTAACTTCAGCTTGTTCAATCAACCACTTCAACCCCGGACCATTTTGCTGGTCAATGACCGGGCCACTTTTTGCGATTCGGCACTGCGTTGCTTTAACTGACAATTGCGCGGTCATGCGACGTGGCTCCCAAACAAAATTGGCGTCCTTTTTTTCCCACAAATAGAGCTTTCTTTTTGTGGTATTTGATCACCTCTGCGGTTTTTATTTTTTGCGCTATAAACAAAAATAGAGCGACAATTTTTGCTATAATAAATATCCCCCAAAAATATATTAAAATTTTTTTTTTCCTCAGTTTAGGCCGAAACGTATTCTTCTACATATTTTTCATAAAAAATCGCAATAAGCGTTTACTGATTGGTTTGCGCAAAAGTTAAAGCGTCTACAAAATAGGGGATAGATTTATGGCATTTTTATTAATATATATATTTTTTACTAGTAATGGCGTCGATCAGCGATTTTTATCAGTACTGCGACCTTTATTGCGGACATTTCGGACACTTTTGACACATTTTTGGGACCATTGGAATTTTTATAGCGATCAGTGCTGCATTGATTACTGTAAAAATGTCACTGGCAGAGAAGGGGTTAACACTAGGGGGCAATGAAGGGGTTAATTATGTTTCCTAGGTGTGTTCTAACTGAAGGGGGGTGGGACTGACTAGGGAACATGACAGATCGCTGTTCATACATTGTATGAACAGACGGATAGTCCTTTCTCCCCCTGAATTGACCGGGACATGTGTGTTTACACACACAGCTCCCGGTTCACGTTCTATAATGAGTGATCGCGGGTGCCCGGCTGTAATCACACCCACCAGGCACGCACGCTGCACCAGGAGCAAGCAGGGGGCGCCCCTAGTGGCTGAAATGCAAAATCACATAATTGTACGTGATTTTGCGCTGCCGAGCCGACCTGCCTCTGTAAAACTGCAGCGGCTGGTCGGCAAGCAGTTAAGCTTTGACAAAAAACATGGGAGCTAATTGGTCTGTATGGAGAGTTGCAACCAATTTTTCACTCTGCAGTTTTAGTTAAAACATCTCATAATAGAAACATTTAAAAATGATCAAATTTGCGAATCAAGCAAAATAAAAGATTAAATCAATAGTCTGCATCTTTATATGCAATCAGGAATAGTAAATAATTTGGCCATATTTGAATGTTTAAAGGTTGATCAAAATGCAGTTCATAAACACCTCTCTACGAAACCAAACTCATGTCCCTCTATGGTCTCTATGGAGTTATGTGCCCAAGAATGAGTAAGAAATTGGTGATCTGGATGATCTTCTACTAGCTTACTGGGTCTTCATAGAAAAATGTGATTATCCAATAGTGCTGGATGCACCCATGTGTTGTGAGACATGCAATATTGTTCCCTGATGTTTTAACCTTTTATTTTCTTTTATAACAAACTTATTTCACTATGAGCATTGAACACCTACAGTATATGCTGGTACAAGAACGTGCTGATTTGTCAGTTGGATATCTACCTATACAGAGCTAAGGACAATTAAAGGAAGCAAGTTTGATTCCATGGAGAGGGAAGTACAAAGTGTGTTTTACCATACAGGGGAAACTTGGATTACAAGCATAATTCGTTCCAGGAGAATGCTTGTAATCCAAAGCACTCGCATATCAAACCAATTCTCCCCATAGAAGTCAATGGAAATGAAGATAATTCTTTGCTTTGACTTTTATTTCATGCAATACCGCATGTGGCCAGAGGTGGGTGGTGCCGGAAACCCTCGGAAAGGCTCAGAAACACTCGGGAATGGAGTATTCTGAGTGTTTTTGAGTATTTACGTTTGGCTCCGAACCGCTCTGCGTGTCACCGGCGCCCCCGCACTTCTGGCCAGATGCGGTACAGCACACCGCAGAGGCTTGAATCCTGCTCGTTTTGCGAGACAACACTTGCAAACCTAATCAGGATTAAAAAAAAATGTGCTTGTCTTTCAAAACGCTCATAAACCGTTTTACTCTTAAACCAAGGTTCCACTGTATCTTTAAACAGGAAGTTAATCAGGGTGATACACATTAGTGGAGTTATTTTATTATTCAAAATTGCACATTAAAATATTGTTTCATCTTTTTTTTTTTTTTGCTTGAGCTCCACATTTTATTATACTTATTACATTGATATTATGTGGGCTGCTTAAAATTATTTAAACCAAGGGATTTCAACACCATGTTTCTGTACTTCTCCCAAGAGCCCTCAGCCCTGATATACACAGTCAGCTGATTTTTTGGGAGTAGTTATAGTTATGCAAGTATCAAAATGCCTTGATGGGTGGATACTGTATCAATCTGAAGGAGCAAATTAAATTATTTATTTTTTAAAGCGTGCAATGCTCTAAATCCCCCAATTCAACAGTATTAAATGTTTCTGAATCCTATTCTTCCAACATAAAAAAGTGCGTAAATCATAGGAAGTTGGATGATTTGGAGTGCTGCATGTTAACCACTTCCTTCCCGCCGGACAACTATAAATGTCCTGTCTTTGAAGAGGAATACCATTGTTATGGTAGCAGCTAGCTTCCTTAACCCCGGTATGCTCCTCAAGAGCCAGCGGTTCTCGCGGATTCTGCGCAAGATCACTTTTATCGGAGGCGGGAGAGGGCCACTCCTCCCACCGCACTCTGGTGTCCTCCGCCGCTTACCGTGGCCATCGGTATCAGCAGAGGCAGAGAGAACCCTTGTTCCTCTTTTCGTCGGGAGGAGCGGTTAGTATTTCCCGAACGTAATTAGGTGGGAGGGATGGGGGTTGTGGGAGTAGCCTGCTGAGATGGGCTCCCCCCGATCTCTCTGAACTCCTACCTTCCTGGCTGGGAAGGGTGCTGCTGATCCAGGCCGGGGGTCAGGGTCCGTTGAAAAGCCTGTGGAGATAGTGCCCCTGGAGTGGCAGTGCAGGGGTGCCATATATTGCACAAGTGTTTGAGGGGCACTTACCGTATGGCACCTTGGCCACGATCTCCACAACACACTTTTTAACACCTGCCACTAGGGCTGAGCCTTTTGGCTAGGACCAGGGGAATTTTTGTTTCCTGGCCGGAGGGCCGGCCATCGTATTGCACAATGGTCACTTTCACTCACCTCTCCCACCTTCCTTCTCCCCCACTTTCTTTTTTATTTTACCCCCGTGTTTGTCACTTTATGTCTTTTTTTGTTGGTGCGCTTTTGTACACCTTGTGTGTGATGAGTAGGGTGCTGGTCCTTGGGCCTTCCCTGAAAGTCTTGGGAGTGGGTGGACATGGCCTTCTGGCTTAGTTCCCTTGCTCTCATGGGGTCTCCCTTCGGGGGAGCCTCACCGAGGAGGGTTCGGTTTCGGCAGACCCTCCAAGGAAGTTGGGTCCGTGTCTGCTTCGGCTGCACGGACCACAGATTACTCTAGTCCCTGCCAGGAGCCTAACACCCCGGGGGATCAGGGTTGGGTCCTTTTTAGGGGACCATTTGACGATGCACCCGTCACAGTTTTTTGTGTATCACTCTTTATGTGTGTGCACATTTTTTCCTGCACCGGGTGAAGTTTTTGGGTTGTGTTATGCACGCCACAGGCTTTTCAATAGAAAAAAATAGGTGATCCGGACCTGTCCCTAGCCTGACATGGAGACGAGTGAGGGGAAGATGGCCCCCACCTATCTATAAGTCATTGCAGGGCGGAAGCGTCGTTAAAACGTCACTTCCGCCCATAGCTCTTAAAGGGCCCATGAATTATTATTATCATTATTATTATTTTCAAATGACACTTTTTTTTATTGCACTTTAGTGTAAATATGAGATCTGAGGTCTTTTTGAAAAAGAAAAAAAAGATAATTTTTTTAAACGCGCCCTGTTCCGTCAAGCTTGCGTGCAGAAGCAAACGCATACGTAAGTAGCGCCCGCATATGAAAGCGATGTTCAAACCACACATGTGATGTATCGCCGCAATCGGTAGAGCGAGAGCAATAATTCTAGCCCTAGACCTCCTCTGTAACTAAAAACATGCAACCTGTAGAATTTTTTAAACATTGCCTATGGAGATTTTAAAGGTAAAAAAGTTTGTCGCCATTAGTGTTGCTCACGAATATTCGCATTGCGAATATTCGACTCGAATATAGCATATTCGAGAAATCGCGCTATATTTCGAATTTCGCGGTGAATATTCGCAATTCCGAATATTCACATTTTTTCAATTTGATTTTTAAAACAGATCACATCCTATCGACGTCTAAAAGCATTGCTGGTATGATTAGAGACCCTGGGCCGAGTAGCTAAGCTGAGGCGATCCTTTTATGTTGCCAAATTGAAAAAAAAAAAATTGCGATTTTTCGCTATTGCGAATGCGAAAATGATTGCGAATTTTCGATAACTGTGGTAGGAGAACTCTGATTGTCTCTGATGCAAAAGGGGGGGGCTTTGTGTATGTGTATGTTATGAATATTTGTATGTTTGATATTATTATTTTTGTAAGAAGGAAAAAATTGCGCATACCTTAAAAAAGGGGAGAATACAGCAGCAACTCAAAAATGTTATACAACATAAATTAATACAAGACAGAAAATGGAGTCGCTCTACAAGAATAAAAAATATGTCTAGTGACAAGACATGTGGGCAAATTATAAAATAAGCAAGCGCAAATAACTTGTGAAATACACAGTGAAACAAATATATAAAGAAATATTAGTCCCAATAATAGAAAAATAATCTTTCATAAAAATGTCTTTGATATGTGAAGTGAAAAAAAGTCCCAAAGCATGCAGCATGAACGTGTTCAATCTTTAAGGTGTTTGATTGACAAACGGCTGTGACAGATGGATAGAGTAAAGAATCACCACCAATGCAAAACACTTTTTATTTTCTATTGTAAAATATCAAGAATATTCTGAGCCAATCAGAGTGCTCCTTCCGCATTTGCCGAATATTCGCAATTATTTTGTATTGTAAAATATCAAGAATATTCTGAGCCAATCAGAGTGCTCCTTCTGCATTTGCCGAATATTCGCAATTATTTTGTATTGTAAAATATCAAGAATATTCTGAGCCAATCAGAGTGCTTCCTTCCGCATTTGCCGAATATTCGCAATTATTTTGTATTGTAAAATATCACGAATATTCTGAGCCAATCAGAGTGCTCCTACAGCATTTGTCGAAATTGCGCAATAAATATCGCATTCGCATGTTGCGATATTTCGATAGAATATCACGAATATTCTGAGCCAATCAGAGCGCTCCTCCAGCATTTCTCGAAATTGCGCAATAAATATCGCATTCGCATGTTGCGATATTTCGATAGAATATCACGAATATTCTGAGCCAATCAGAGTGCTCCTACCGCAGTTATTAAAAAATCGCAATTATTTTCGCATTCGCAATAGCGAAAAATCGCAATCATTTACTTTCGATAAAATATCACGAATATTCGAATTTAGCGAATATATCTCGAATATTCGAATATATATTCGAGATATATCGCGAAATCGAATATGGCATATTCTGCTCAACACTAGTCGCCATTCCACGAGCGGGCGCAATTTTGAAGCATGACATGCGGGGTATCAATTTACTCGGCTTAACATTATCTTTCACAATCTAAAAAAAATTGGGCTTACTTTACTGTTGTCTTATTTTTTAATTTTCCAAAATAAGTGCGCCTGTAAGACCGCTGCACAAATACGGTGTGACAGAAAGTATTGCAACAAACGCTGTTTTATTCTCTAGGGTGTTAGAAATATATATATATAAAATGTATGGGGGTTCTAAGTAATTTTCTAGCAAAAAAAAAAAATTTTTTACACCAACATCAAATCTCAGAAATAGGCTCGGGTCTGTAGTGGTTAAACAAAAAAAACAAAATTAATATCTGGGGAGATATTGGGGTTTGTGATCAAAACCTTTTTGTTTTTTTGATAATAAAAGTAGATAGGGGGTGTACCATCGTCCTAGTTCAATAGAAAAGTGGAGGGGTCTCAAGGGTTCCCCAATTAACCCTGAGACTCCAAAGAAGCAATATGGGCAGGGAGGACTATACCGGTACTTAATAATTAGGTTTAGAAACCTGAATAATTCATTTTTGTGAAAGCATTTATTAACAAATAAACATTAAAGACAAGAATAAAATTACAAAGCATACAAACATTACAAAAAATACAAACTTGACCACAATCAGGTCACCGGTTGTGCAATCCCCATTTAACAGACGGGGTAAATATCGGTGAAGCAATTGAAATCATGAGACCAAAAGTCTCGAGTCTCGACTAGTTTCGCTTTCGCTTCGTCAGGAGACGGTCTAAAAAAAGATATTGGGGTTGATTTATTAAACCTAGAGAGTGCAAACTCTGGTGCAGCTCTGCGTGGTAGCCAATCGGCTTCTAACTTCCGCTTGTTTAATTAAGCTTTAACAAAAAACATGGAAGCTGATTGGTCTATAAACGCTGGTAAACAAAGCTAATTAACGCCCCCTAGTAACTTTCTAAACCACCACTGCGCACAGGATAAACTTGATTACCTTCAGCTGCTACTTAAATAGAAATGTATATAGTGAATCTTTAGTGAAAAAAATAGTAGCGCTCTGTTTCATAAAACAGTACTAGTAAAGTGATTATATTAAAATAACATAAATACACACATAAAAATTAGCACATAAAAATTAACAAGTGAAAGTGAATTAATAGTGCATGTGAATGATCCATAAACATATAAAGAAAGTTGAAAAAAAAATCATATAAAAGTGTCCATAAATCACACCAATCTTCAAGTGATTAAGCAGTGATTGATCAATTAATGGTATCATTCTTGAATAAATCTTGATACAAACTTTCCACCACACCTCATGTGCTTGTGAATCCACTCCCAAAGGAAAAAAAAACTCACCAAAACAATATGCCTCACATTCACATGTTCCGCACAATAGCTTGATAACCCACCCGGGTTAATAGACAATTCCAACGGTGATCACAAATCAATCAAATCCACATGAAAAAATAAATAAAATGCTTCCAATGGTGAAGTATGTAAAACCAATTTATTAAAAAGTGCTCCCAAATCCTCACTCATTGTACTAACATGTTACAAAATTCACAAAGACACTTCAATCAAAAAAGTTCTCTAACCTCTTGCCGACCGCGCTATAGCAAAAATACTGCTACAGCGCGGTCGAGTTACTGTGACAGGACGTCCCTGGGACGTCCTCGTGCACTTCCGCGTTTGCGCGTCCCCTGGGGCGCGCTCGCGGAAGTGTCCGTGCTCGCCGGGTCTAGAAGACCCGGCGCATCACGGATCACGGTAAATTGCCGCGAATCGCGGCTGTTTACCACGTGATCGCTCCGTCAAATGACGGAGCGATCACTTGTAAACAAACCGGCGTCATTTGATGACGCCGGTTCCTCCCTCTCCTCTCTGTACCGTTCGGTACAGTGCGAGAGGAGAGGAGAGGAGGGGGGGGGGGAGCGCGGGGTGTCAGCAGCTGCTGTGGGCTGGATCTGTGACAACTGCAGTCACAGATCCAGCCATCCCTCCCTGTGCAATACTCTGCAGTACCAGCCATACTCTGCAATACCCCATACTCTGCCATCCCTCCCTGTGCAATACTCTGCAGTACCATCAATACTCTGCAATACCCCATACTCTGCCATCCCTCCCTGCGCAATACTCTGCCATACCCCATACTCTGCCATCCCTCCCTGCGCAATACTCTGCCATCCCTCCCTGCGCAATACTCTGCCATACCCCATACTCTGCCATCCCTCCCTGCGCAATACTCTGCCATACCCCATACTCTGCCATCCCTCCCTGCGCAATACTCTGCCATACCCCATACTCTGCCATCCCTCCCTGCGCAATACTCTGCCATACCCCATACTCTGCCATCCCTCCCTGCGCAATACTCTGCCATACCCCATACTCTGCCATCCCTCCCTGCGCAATACTCTGCCATACCCCATACTCTGCCATCCCTCCCTGCGCAATACTCTGCCATCCCTCCCTGCGCAATACTCTGCCATACCCCATACTCTGCCATACCCCGTTACTCTGCCATACCCCGTTACTCTGCCATACCCCGTTACTCTGCCATACCCCGTTACTCTGCAATACCCCGTTACTCTGCAATACCCCGATACTCTGCAATACCCCGTTACTCTGCCATACCCCGTTACTCTGCAATACCCCGTTACTCTGCAATACCCCGATACTCTGCAATACCCCGATACTCTGCAATACCCCGATACTCTGCAATACCCCATACTCTGCAATACCCCATACTCTGCAATACCCCATACTCTGCAATACCCCGATACTCTGCAATACCCCAATACCCTGCGCAATACTCTGCAATACCCCAATACCCTGCGCGATACTCTGCAATACCCCAATACTCTGCAATACCCGCAATACCCCCAATACTCTGCAATACCCCAATACTCCGCAATACCCCAATACTCCGCAATACCCCAATACTCCGCAATACCCCAATACTCCGCATATATAATGTTTTGGGGTTCTATGTAATTTTCTAGCAAATAAATTGTGATTTTTCCATGTAGGAGAGAAATGTCAGAATTGGCCTGGGTGCTCCAGAACGCCTGATGGCGCTCCCTGCATGTTGGGCCTCTGTATGTGGCCACGCTGTGTAAAAGTTGCACACATGGGGTATCGCCATACTCGGGAGGAATAGCAGAATGTGTTTTGGGGTGTCATTCGTGGTATGCATATGCTGTGTGTGAGAAATAACCTGCGAATATGACAGAAACAAGTTATTTTTTTTTTTTTTTACAGAATTTTCGGTCGTTTTTCTTTTATAGCGCAAAAAATAAAAAACCCAGAGGTGATCTAATACCACCAAAAGAAAGCTCTATTTGTGTGAAAAAAAGGACAAAAATTTCAAATGGGTACAATGTTGTATGACGGAGTAATTGTCATTCAAATTGTGAGAGCACCGAAAGCTGAAAATTGGTCTGGTCAGGAAGGGGGTTTAAGTGCCCAGTGGTCAAGAGGCTAATGAAGGAGACTTGCAGTAAGAGGTTAGGTTATTGCGGTCACGGAGGACACAGAACACCCAGCAGATCTCACCCTCCACTTGCTCGCTCACTTCCCCAGCCGCCTCCCTCGGCGGTGATAGTACGTATAGGGATCACAAAAATTTGCCCAGACATGTTTCGTCAGTATAGACTTTTTCAATGGCATTGGCTGCAATCCCATTTCTTTTCAACTTTCATTATATGTTTATGGATCATTCACATGCACTATTAATTCACTTTCACTCATTAATTTGTATGTGCTAATTTTTTATAATCACTTTACTAGTACTGTTTTATGAAACAGAGCGCTACTATTTTTTTCACTAAAGATTCACTATATAAGCTGATTGGTCTGCATGAAGAGCTGCACCCAATTTTGCACTCTCCAGTTTTAGTAAAACAACCTCATAATAGAAAACATTTAAAAATTTTAACATTTGAGAGCTTGAAGGGAATGACTATAAGTGCAGGAGATTTGTTTATATAGAACTTAAAGCGGAGCTCCACCCTAAAGTGGAACTCACACTGATCGGAACCCTCCCCCCCTCCGGTGTCACATTTGACACCTTTCAGGGGTGTGCAGATACCTGTCTAAAGACAGGTATTTGCACCCACTTCCGGCCACAACAGTCTCGGGGAGACTGCGGGCATGACGTCACCTCCCGCCGCCCCTCCGTTGTGAGCTGGGAACACTCGGCTCCCAGTACACAGCAGGAGGCGCAGCGTGACTCGCGCATGCGCCGTAGGGAACCGGGCAGTGAAGCCGGAGCGCTTCACTTCCTGGTTCCCTCACCGTGGATGGTGGGGGGAGCAGCAGAGTGACGAGCGATCGCTCGTCCTCTGCTGCGGACTGCGCTGGACTCCAGGACAGGTAAGTGTCCTAATATTAAAAGTCAGCAGCTGCAGTATTTGTAGCTGCGGCCTTTTAATTTTTTTTTTTCATGGCACATCCGCTTTAAATGAAAAATATTACATATTAAATCACTTCAATGTCACCAGGGAATTGCCAGAAATATGAAGGCGGCTGCAGTGATGGGCCATATATTTATTTTTGAGATCAATACACTCGCAGAGGTATCTGTCTTGTCACCAAAATAAAAAAACAAGAGAAAAAAAATATTTTCTGTGTGGAAGTCCATCGGTCAAAAATCCACGCATGCTCAGAATCAAGTCGACGCATGCTCAGAAGCATTGACCTTAATTTTTCTCAGCACGTCGTAGTGTTTTACGTCATCGCGTTTGGACACGGTCAGATTTTTGACCGATGGTGTGTAGGCAAGATTGATGAAAGTCAGCTTCATCGGATATCCGACGAAAGAAACCATCAGATTAGATTCCATCAGATATCCGATCGTGTGTACAGGGCTTTACTGCTCACCAGAAATGTTTTAGATATATTTTTTACAGGGTGTTTGTCAAGTAATGTGCTTTACTGTAGCAGTAGGGTCACTTTAATTTAGATTTTTAACAGTGGTCAAACTATAATCAAAGCATGTTAAGGAAGAACTGTATGTGTTGCTGCTAGTAACCAATTGAATAACTTTCATTCATCCAGCACAGTATAAGCAAATATGGATAACATGAACACATTTTCCTTTGGACACCTGCATTGGGTAACTATGTATCACTATTACCTGATCTTCTTAGATTCCCAGAAAAAAATTAGCACACATAAAGAAGCTGAAACCTCCTTGTGCTGATCGTGTATGCAGTTCTTCTTTTGTGCTTTCATTAAGCACTTATTTTATTATTGGTGCAATATAAATTAAATTATGCAAACATATTCATTATAGAATTATGTGAATTTCTTCCCTTTTATTTATGCCGCTTGAGCTGGTCCTGATTTAATCAAGTCAGGGTCTTAAACTGATTGGCAGAGTGTTTGTAAAATAAAAAGTAGGAGAAAATTTATTAAAATGGAAGTGACTAGTGGCTTTGGATGTTAACTCGCAAATTAATTACATTATTTTACAACCGCTTTTACCGCCTTTGCGAAATTAAAATTATATTTTAGGACTTGTAGGTATATAAGCAAGGTGAGAACAAAAAATAAACAAAATGTATTTTCAACATTTTACTAATTATTTTAATCAATCTCTGGGTAAGTTTCTCCCCCAAACCTTCCTTCATTCTTTCAGTAAACCACTTATTTATTTTTTTGCTGACATCATTATCCCACTTCAAGATATTTGTCTTCAAATGACACAGGTAGGAGAAGTCTGTACTACACCCTACCTTGCATATGTGTGCCCTACATTGTTGATTACAACTATTAGAGGGTTGAGGAGGCCAGTCACCCAGTGCACAGATAGTCGGTTGGGGTGGCTTGTCTGAAATGCTACCTCAAGCCCATTTAGTGGGCAACATTTCTTAATGATTTGGGGTGGTAAGGGATTGGGGGCAGCCTCAGGATTAAGCAAAATGGAAAAATCTGGGGCACTTACTGCAGTTCCAGGAAAAACTGATTTGAATTTGACCTATTCAGCAACTTGTTCTTGTTAGCTCCTGACATATCATAATGTAAAGCATCAGTTTAACTGTAAAAAAAACAAGCTGTACCTTTACCATTAAAAAGTGACCTTTGAGACAGTGTTAATTTCATCTAAGAAAACATTTTCGTCAAAATTATCATCCGGGGCCTACAGTGACCAAAAAAATAATTAAACGTACTCCACATTTTCATCTACTTACGAAAACTATGGCCAAAATCAAATCTGTATTAGTTAGCAAATGAAAAACAAAACTAAATTGTAAGGCAGGGATGTTTACCCTTTTGAACTCCACCTACTTCCGCTCCCAGCAAGCAAGGGATTTGAGTCCATAGTGCACTTCGCTTAGCAGCAGTTAGCAGGCTGTGCAGCCAGTATTACAGGCCTCCTGACCATCCAGAGCAGCACTGTGCAACAGGCCTCCCGATGAGAATCTCACTTCCAACGGTGACCGTCCAGAGCAGAAAGCACTGTGAGTGTGTACATTACAACTACATGCCTCCCCTCAGACCACCACCCAGCACTGTGCAGCATTACAGGCCTCTCAGAGTCAGACCACTGTCCAGAGCACAGTGTACATTGCTGGCCTCCTCTGACCACCGGCATCCAGAGTACTGTACATTACAGGCCATCCCTCAGACCTGAGACCACCACCCAGCACTTTGCAGCATTACTGGCCTCTCATAGTCATACCACCATCCTAGAGTACTGTGCATCAAAGGCCTCCCTCAGACTACTAATGTGCAGCAATAAAGGCCTCCTCAGACCACAGTCCAAAGCACTGCATAGCATTACAGCCAATGTCAAGAGCACTGTGCAGCATTACAGGCCTTCTCAGACCACCGTCCAGAGCACTGTGCAGCATTACAGGTCTCCTCTGACCATCCAGAGTGGGTAAATTTGCATCTATGAATTTGTTCAACTTAATACCATAAATAATAACGTTATATTAGACTTTTTTACTCCAGGAGTATATAATGAGTTTGGAAATTCTATAGAAATGCTTAAATAATGCATTACAATTTAGCTAAATGCATTCGATTTTAGTTGACTAAAATGATTTTACGCGACTAAAATGTACTTGAGATTTTAGTTTACTAAAATATGACTAAAAATAAAACAATTGCAGATGACTAAAATGGGACTAAAACTAAATCAAAATGTGATGCCAAAATGAACCTCCCTGGCAGTATGATTATTTCTGGTTTTAGGTGCTGAAAGCTGTACAATTATTTTGCATGGAAATTGTGCATTTTATATTGTAGGCCTGCATAAAGTGAATAAATCACTTAAATCTGTCCAAACAAGAGTCTAGTAGACATCCTGGGCATAATAAAGTTTGAAACACAAAATCATAAATTATAATATAATAAATAACTATAAATAATTATAACAAATAATATTGTAATTATAATAAAAATTATTCAATAATGTAATCAAATCAAAAACACTGAAATTTGCTCAGTTGCAGAATTGTCGCTGTCATTACTTTTATTGTTTGATGACGAATTTCCCCACAAATCGCTATTGCTCAATTCTGCAAGTGATTCTGATTTATTATCGCTGTTTTCTAGCAGGTCTAAAACCACTTTTAGGTAACCACATTGGCACTCAGGACTGATCCCAGACTACCAGAGGTCCAAATAAAATTTCTCATCAATGGACTCCGACAGGCAATGGGAAACAATTACTTCTGGGCATTGGGACTGTTCTATAATCAAATCAAGGGAGTTGCGATGGGGGCTCGCTATGCCCCCAGTGTTGCAAATTTGGTACTGAACAAATGGGAAGAAGAAACCATCTACCATGACAATCATGTTCCACTCATCTATTACATGAGGTATATAGATGATATCATCCTCATGTGGGAGGGACCCTGGGTCACACTCCAAGCCTTTCTGAATAGTTTGAATAACAACCAATATGGACTAAAATTCACGGCAACCTCCAGTTTGGTCTCCATTAACTATTTGGATCTAACTTTAACAAAAAATGACAACAAAATCAGTACACGCACGTACTTTAAAGGTACAGATAGAAATGCATTCGTGCCAGTGAACAGTTGCCACCATCCCAAGTGGTTAAGCACTATTCCGAAAGGACAGTACATGCGGATTCGCCGCAATTGCGACACTACCACTGATTTTCAATCCCAATCCCTGATTTTAACGGAAAAATTCAAGGAAAAAGGATACCACTCCCAGGCACTTGAAAAAACCACACTGGAAGTAACAAACATGGATCGCGACCAACTTTTGACCTCAAGGAAGAAGGCCCCCTTTTCAGGCAATCTGGCCTTCTTCTCGGGCTTTCACCAACAATATTTACAAATTGAGAAAAATTTTTAAAAACATTGGCCCATCCTGCTCAAAGACAACGATTTGGCCGCAATATTACCTCCTAAACCTAAATTTGTCTACAGAAGGGCACCAGGCCTTCGGAACATAATAGCCCCAAATGTACCTGACCCTCCCCCTCGACCTCCCACCTTTCTTGATGGAACAGGTTTCCATCACTGTACAAGGTGCAAATCATGTAAAAGTACGACCAGAAAAAATAGAAAAATAGCCAAATTTAAATCTTATAACACACAGAAAGAATACACTGTAAAATCACTCATAACTTGTGATTCACATCACGTTACATATCTATTAGAATGCCCGTGTTCTCTTCAATATGTAGGCCGCACTACCAGAAAACTTAGAATAAGAATCAATGAACACGTGGCTAACATTAAAAATGGATTCCCCAATCACAGTGTATCCCGTCACTTTGACCAACATCATGATCGAGACCCCAGTAAACTTTCTTTTGTTGGTATAGACAAGGTTAGCAGTCATTGGAGAGGCACCAACATGACACAGGCCATCTCCCAGAACGAGACCATGTGGATCCATCGTTTGGGGACGATGCATCCGCATGGCCTCAATATCGAATTGGACCTAAACTGCTTCCTTACAAATTATTAAATAGAGTGTTGAGTTTTAATAAAGTTTATTACCATTCATATTTGATAAACTTTAATTTTTAATCTCTTTGATTTTATGATATATATATATATTTTTTAAAAATAAAATCATGTTATAAATCATTTAAAAGTTAGGGTACTATACATATGGACCGATTGGATGAACACACCATCCAACATATTCTAAAGGCCCACTTACGTGTATTACCTTATTAAGTAGATATAGATTTATCGTTCTATATTTATTATTCTTAAGTCTGCTCATATTAAATTTAGCAAGCCTTTTGTAAAAACATAGGTTTTTTAAACAAGTGTTTAGTGCTTATGCTTCGGCATGATTATATGATCATTGTTTCTATCATATTTTTGCAGTCGGTGAGCAAGCATGACTCCCAAGTATTTGATGTTTATGTCATGTCAGGGGCAACAACGAATGGTTGCTTCTATTTTGTATTACCAGTATCTGTTGCAGTGAATCTAGCACTGGGGCTGCCGTACAATACTTCCCGCCCACAACAATTGACAGACGTATAAAACATATCGAACTAGCGTGGTTGGGTACGCCCCCTGAAGACGTTCACAACGAAACGTACGTCGAGGCGGTACCTAACCACGCATGCACACCGTCACTTCCTGCATTGCTGGTTCCTAGCACAGCTGAGGTGGAACGCACGCCCGGACAACGAGCGCGGCATCCAGCATCCAGGATCTTTTTCCGCTACTACGCGAGATAGCCCCAGTGCCGGGTTCAAGGCACCCTAAATGGTAGGCGGCCACTTGGCTCCCTCTGCTTACTTTATATTTTAATAAAAAAACAAACTACACTATGTTCGGCATTACCTTTGTTTTACATGCATAATATCGGGCATCTAATCAACAACGCAAGCATTACTGCCAGGACGTTACTAACAATACAGGTGATCCTGTTACAAGCCTTAATGTTCCCTTTTTTGGTAACAAAGTAAGGGACATTAATATCTGGTAAGAAGCCATCCAATTCTTACACTTTGGTGATAGTTTTAAAGGTGAAGGTGGAAACATCACTCTATCTGAAAATACAGCACGCAGCACTTTATTTTTGATTCAACAGCATGCAAATTTTCTTCACCACTTGAGGAATCATTGGGAAAATAGACTTTCATTTGAATGATAATACTTATTAATAGAACTTGGTTCATTTTCACAGTTTTTATCCATTTATTTATTTCATTCATTTATTTGGCACAGCAACTTGAGCAATTCATCACTGGAACACAGCTCACTATTATAGGACTTTTTACTATAGTAATTACAGGTGTTTTATACATATTTGTTTTTAATTATGTATCACAATTTATTTAATTAGCGCACCCATTTCCACACCAATATCTAAAACCACTTTTGATGTAAAGGGACACTTGTTGGTTGCTATGGACAATCTTCAGTTTCCAGGCAGAAAGAACAGTTTTTATAATATAAAACTGCATGTAGGACACTGGACAGACCACTAGGGACAACGGGGGTGTGTAATTATTTGATACAGCACTGTAATCTGTAAGATTACAGTATACTGTATGTGTATTGTGTGTTTTTTTTTTTATTTGGCGCCAAACTCAGTCCCCGTGCGTCGTAACGTCGCAGGGAACGGAGCTCGGCACTCGGCACTGTGAATCGAGCGAGGAGACACAGCGGAGGAGCCCGCACACACACAGCAGGGACACATGACAGGATCCAGGGACAAGGTAAGTAACTGTCCCTGTATCCTGCAAAGTGATCCCGAGTCTGACTCGGGGATACTGCTTTTGGTATGAATGGCATATGTTTCAATGGCATATGACACTCTGTGGGATATATTAGACACCATGTAAACATGTTGGCCCGGATTCAGAAAGGACTTACGCCGACATATATTCTGATACGCCACGTAAGTACACGGATGCGCCGTCGTATCTATGCGCCTTATTCAGGAAACAAGATACGCCTGAATTTTGGCTTGATACGTCCGACGTAAGTCTCCTACGCCATCGTATCTTGGGCGCATATTTACGCTGAACGCAAGGGGCGCTTCCATTGATTTACGCGTCAAATATGCAAATGACTGAGATACGCCGATTCACGAACGTACTTGCGCCCATCGCTGTAATCTACGCCGTTTACATAAGGCATACGTCCAGGCTTAAAGTTAAGCCTCATAAAGCAGGGGTAAGTCATGTTAGGGTATGGACGTCGGAACAGCCGTCGGATTTTACGTTGTTTGCGTAAGTCGTACGTGAATGGGGCTGGGCGTAGGTTACCTTTACGTCGAAGGCATTGAGCCGTCGTATCTTAGGGAGTATATGCG
The DNA here is from genome assembly GCF_905171775.1 of Rana temporaria. Lineage (NCBI taxonomy): Eukaryota > Metazoa > Chordata > Amphibia > Anura > Ranidae > Rana > Rana temporaria. The sequence continues at coordinate 407,854,977 of NC_053490.1, forward strand.
ACGTGATTCTGAGCATGCGCCGTTCGTTCGGCCCTTCATTTACATGGGGTCACGCTTCATTTCAATACATCACGCCCACTACCTGCCTACTTTGAATTAGGCGGGCTTGCGCCGGCCCATTTACGCTATGCCGCCGTAACTTAGGGAGCAAGTGCTTTGTGAATACCGGCCTTGCCTCTCTATGTTACATCGGCGTAGCGCATATGAGATGCGCTACACCCGCACAAAGATACGCCGCTGTACGTGAATCTGGGCCATTGTCTCTAAAGTTGATGTGCTGAAAGCAAAAAAAAAAAGGGTTTAGCAGTTTGCTGTTTATAGGGCTGCGTAGGCCACGGTCAGTCAGGGTATCCATGCTCACCCATGATCTCAGCCAAAAGGGAGTACAATGGACATGTGAGCATCAAAATTGGATCACAGAGCAGTGGCTGAAGCTAGCCTGGTCTGAATAATCCCATTTTCTTTTACATCATGTGGATAGCCAGGTGGAAATGCATTGCTTACTTGGGGAAAAGATGGTACCAGGTTACACTATAGGAATAGGGCAAGCCTTATGTTTTGGGAAATGTTCTGTTTAGAAACCTTAATCCTGCCATTCATGTGGCTGCTACTTTGGCATGTACCATCTACCTAAACATTGTTGCTGACCAGGTACACCCCTTCATGGAAATGGTAGTCCTTGATGACAGTATGAATGTATTAATGCGCAAACCAATAACTAACACTAGTGAGTAGCTGCCAAAGACCTAGTAACTTGCATATAAATTCACAATCATCAGCTTTCACATATATCAGGGACTTCCGGTCTCGGCTGTGACTGAGAGAGGAACCGGGTGAACATCACTTCCGGTCGTGGCCGAGACCGGAAGTAACTGATATATGTGAAAGCTGACAATTGTGAATTTATATGTGAGTTACTACGTTTTAATAAAATATTTGTATTGGAATGCTGCACATGGAGACTCATATTTATTACATGTGAGCCCACATTAGAGAAAAGTGGAGGAGGTGGAGGAGATTGCCATGTTTTAGTGGAAATTCCTACCTGTATCTGGGAACACCACTGGTCTGATCTAGCAGAGGAATACAAGGAAAGAGCTTACTGCTGTGGATATGGATACATATGAGAGACTAATCACTTATGCGATTAGACCTTCCTTTGAAGTGAGAGGCTGGGAAACATTGTACACACGGATGGTGAAAGCACTATTTATGAATTGTATATATTGGTTTGCACTGTGATCGGTGACACTGTCTAGGAACTATGCCATGCACTGGGGATTGACTGTACCAAGCACTCTATGGACTTTGTTATGTACAAGTCATTATTGCACTTTTTTATTGCACTTTAATTATACTGAACTTAGCACTTTATCATTTTGGCTATTTGATGAATTGTTTTATTTATTTTGTTATCATTGTATTAGCACTTGAGGATTTATATAGCATCAGCACTTTAGGTCACTGAGAAAGCGCCACATTTATTTACTTTTAGCAGGATAATGCACCCTGCCACACTGCATAAATGGCTCAAGAATGGGTTGAGGAACACAATAAGTTTGAGTTGTTGACTTGGCCTCCAAATTCTAAAAATCTCAATGCAATTATTGAGCATTCGTGGGATGTGCTGTAAAAACAAGTCAGATCCATGAAGGCCCCACAACTTAGGACACGTACACGCGATCAGTCCATCCGATGAAGCTGACTGATGGTCTGATGTGCCTACACGCCATCAGTTAAAAAACGATCGAGTCCAACGCAGTGACGGAAAACACAACGATGTGCTGAGAAAAATGAAGTTCAATGCTTCCAAGCATGTGTCGACTTGATTCTGAGCATGCGCAGGTTTTTAACCGATGCTTTTGCATACTAACCGTCGGTTTTAACCTATCGGTGGGTTTTTAACCGATGCTTTTGCATACCAACCGTCGGTTTTAACCTATCGGTTAGGCGTCCATCGGTTAAATTTTAAAGCAAGTTCTAAAATTTTGGACCGAAGGATAACTGATCGATAGGGCCCACACACCATCGGTTTGGACCGATGAAACGGTCCTTTAGTCCGTTTCCATCGGTTTTGACCGACCGTGTGTACGCGGCCTTACAGAACTTAAAGGATATGCTACTGAGAGCTTGTGTCACAAACCACAGCATACTTTTAGAGGTCTAGTAGCATCCATGCCATGTAAGGTCAGGGCTGTTTTGTCTGCAAAAGGAGGACCTATTCAACATTAGGTAAATACAGTTATGTCTGATATATACTGTATGGGCCGGATTCAGATAGGAGATACGACGGCGTATCTCCAGATACGCCGTCGTATCTCTGAGTGCGCCTGATTCAGAGGATCAGTTACGCATAGATTTCCCTACGATCCGACCGGCGTAAGTGTCTTACACCGTCGTATCTTAGGCTTCATATTTATGCTGGCCGCTAGGTGGCGCTTCCGTATAGTTACGCGATAAATATGCTAATTAGGTAGATATGCCGATTCAGAAACGTACGTCCGGCCGGCGCATCTTTTTACGTCGTTTACGTTAGGCTTTTTCTGGCGTAAAGTTACCCCTGCTATATGAGGGGTATCCTATGTTAAGTATGGATGTCGTTTTCGTGTCGAGTTTTGAAAATGTTACGTTGTTTGCGTAAGTCGTTCATGAATGGGGCTGGACGTTATTTACGTTCACGTCGAAACCAATACGTCCTTGCGGCGTACTTTGGAGCAATGCACACTGGGAAATTCCACGGACGGCGCATGCGCCGTTTGTGAAAAACGTCAAATAAGTGGGGTCACAGTGCATTTACATAAAACACGCCCACATCATCCCCATTTGAATTAGGCGGGCTTACGCCGCCACACATACGTTACACCGCAGTAACTAAGGGCGCAAGTTGTTTCTGCATACGGAACTTGCGCCCTAAGTTACGGTGGTGTACCGTATCTGCGATACGTTACGCCCACCCATAGATAGAGCATTCTATCTGAATCCGGGCCTATATATATATATTTTGCAGCAAACAATTTGTTTGAGCTAGATACTCCATTAATTTCCCATTCCCCATTCTTGTCCACACAGTACTGCTTTGCTCCATTTCCTAGCCCAAACCCCTTAGGAGAGGTCACTAATTAAAACTGTCTTGTCATATTAGTGAGAGATGTGAGGTATTTCAACTCCTAATAGCTATGTCAATCTAAGTGGCCTGATAAACACAATAAAAAAAGTAATTCTTGAAGCTTCAAGCCTCTACATCAAAAGAGAGACTGCAATGATTGCTTTCAGGAAAGTTTTAATATGGGGTATTTAGCTTGCAAGTTTTGCCTATTTCTAACATTGACCAGGAAAGCATGACAATACTTGTAGTATATTCTAAAACTTTACCACTGGGCACTGCATTTGTTATATTATATTGCAAGCACTTAACCCCTTATTGATAAACAGTGAGAGTCACCATATAGCAATTCTCTATTGCTAAGAAAGCTACTGGTGTATTTAAATATATTCATTTGTCTTATCGGAATTTCTGATGAAAAAAGTCAGATGGAATTTTTTCTTCGGATATTCCGACCGTGTGTAGGCCCCATCTAAATTTTTTCCGTCACAGTTTATAAATAGAATATGTTTTAATTTTTTGCAATGGAAAAAAATCCTATCGGAAATTCTGATCGTCTGTGTGGAATTCCGACGGAGAAAAAAACATGCATGCTCAGAATCAAGTCGATGCATACTCAGAAGCATTGAACTTAATTTTTCTCGGCTCGTCATAGTCCTTTACGTCACCGCATCTTGGACGGTCAGAATTTGGTCTGACAGGGCCAGATTCTCGTACCTGCGGCGCAGCGTAACGTAACCCGTTTACGTTACACCGCCGCAAGTTTTTAGTCTAAGTGCCCGATCCACAAAGCACTTACCTGTAAACTTGCTGCGGTGTATCGTAAACACGTCCGGCGCAAGGCGGCCCAATTAAAATGGTGCGGGTACCATTTAAATTAGGTGCGCTCCCGCTCCGGACGTACTGCGCATGCTCCGTTCGCAAATTTCCCAACGTGCTTTGCGCGAAATTACGACGTGCCAACGTGTTGAGAATCGCGACATGCATAACGTACTTACGCCGGGAAAACAAAAAAATTCAAAAGCGACGCGGGAAAGACAGGGAAATACTTTAACATGGTGGAGTAATTTTACACCATGTTAAAGTACCCATATCTTTGCGACGGGAATCTAAAACTTGCGACAACGTAACGACGGGAAAAACTTTCGTGGATCGCCGTAACTGCTAATTTGCATACCCGACGCTGGTTTACGACGCAAACTCCCCCCAGCGGCGGCCGAAGTATTGCATCCTAGGATCCGACGGTGTAATTCAATTACACCTGTCGGATCTTAGGGCTAGCTATGCGTAACTGATTCTATGAATCAGTCGCATAGTTAGAACGGCCCTAAAACAGAGATACGACGGCGTATCAGGAGATACGCCATCGTATCTCTTGTGAATCTGGCCCACAGTGTGTATGCAATACAGCTTGAACGGAATTCAGACGGAAAATTCCATCGGATTTTATCCCATCGGAAATTCAGATTGTGTTTGAACCCATTTTGTGCTCATTGTATCCATCTAGAGCACTATAGCAACTGTTGTTTCAGTTTGGACATATATCCTTGTTCTCATTTTTTTTTTATGACTTTACAAAATTTAGAGATTGGTAATTGTGAGACATGTTAACATTTTCTTGTTTTCCAGTTTTTAGAAACTCATTGGTACTGCAAACCTGTATTCTCAAACGTATTTTTCTAGTATTTTATCAAGCATTATGTTTAATTTTTCCCTTTATCTGGTTTAATCTGACTTTTGTTTTTGTAATATAAAAGGCATTTGGAAGATTGTTTTCTTGTTTAATGTAGCAGAAAGGGAGTAATATTTGGCTCTCAAACATCACTTCACATTTATAAAACACTGATGTATGTCCTAGCTAGTGATGTGCTAAAGTGAATCATTTCCCTGACAGAAGGACGGTAACAAAATATAAGTGAACATGCTGCAGGGTAAATATATAAAAGGGGCATGCGGTATTGTAAAACTGATGTATGTTAGAAGATTTACCAAGAATAGAAAAACATGATGAAATGTGTAAGGTACTGCCTCTGGTACTTTCTTGAAATCAAACTTCCACCTACAATGTATGCCATCCAGAAATCTAAGAAGAAAAAATAGATAATGCTTGAACTTTATTTTCTCAAGGACATAAAGTCCAATATTTAAGATTGACTTCACATTTTTATTTATATATTTGGCTGGTTCAGCTCATCCCCAATTCTTCATCATTGTCACAGTAACAAAAATCAAACCAGGATGAACAGCAAGCCTGAAGCCACGGTTTCCAAATCACATTGCTCCATGCTAACTGATTATCCACCACTTGAATGGTTTCTTGATGAGCTTCTCTGGCATGCTGAATAGTCTTAAGAATGTTATAGAAATTTGGTTCTGTTTCTGGCGTGATAGGATACTTTTCACTTGGATCTCTAGACAAGTCAAAAAGCAAAGGGGGGTTGTGCTGCTTGACAAAATCTCCATAGCAGTGACAGACATGTGAATTGAAGCAGCCTTCTGAACTTTCTGGATCAAAGTTAGGAGTAAAGAAGAATGCCTTCCAAATGGAGGTACCTAAAAAGAGAAAATAAACAATTACAATGTGTTTTGTGATCTAAAATTGCTACAAAAAAGCAGCGCTCTAGTTAAAAAAGCCATTCAGCTGCCTTTCAGGGCAGGACCCACATCACTACCATGGAAAAGACCCTTGATAAGAGGAAGGTTTCATGACATCACCTTACCAGTCATAAAACCCTTGAAAAATATATTTTTATTTTAAAAAGTGTGTGTGTGTGATTTTAGCAGGCCATCCAGGGTGAACATTTATTTTCCCACAACCACAGACATTGTTTATAGGGGAATCGTCTCCTACCGAATCATTGCATTTCCATCCCCGCCAGGGGGAAGACAGTGATTATTGATAGCGGTCATTTTGGCTGGTAGTGATATTTGCATGTAAGATCCGGCAGGCTGTCTTTACCCAAGTTGATTGCTCGATCAACTTGGTAGATTCAGCCTACCCATATCACTTTTAAAGCAGTTTCTTGTTTTCACTTTTGAGAAAAGGGCTTTAAATATTTGAATTAAAACAACCATTGTCTGGGTTTTTACTAGTTAAGCCGATGAAAAAAGACCGATGGACTGTTTTCAATCGGACAAACCGATCGTGTGTGGGCCCCATCGGTCTTTTTTCCATTGATGTAAAAAAATAGAACATGTTTTAAATTGTTCCTATGGATAAAAAACCGATAGGAAATTCCGATTGTCTGTGAGGAACTCCATCGAAGACAAAAACCACGCATGCTCAGAATGAAGTCGATGCATGCTCTGAAGCATTGAACTTCATTTTTTTCGGCTCGTCGTAGTGTTTTACGTCACTGCATTTTGGCACGGTCGGAATTTAGTCTGATAGTGTGTGTGCAAGACTGATGAAAGTCAGCTTCATTGGATATCCGACGAAAAAATCCATCGGATTTGATTCCATCAGAAATCCGATCGTGTGTACAGGGCATGATAGACTGCATCATATATGTAATAGCAAAATTAAAATAGGGAAGTGCAACCACACCCAGCTGAGCAGCAGGGTGTATTAATGAGTCAATTAGGTGAAATTAATCAAAAGTGAAAACAAACTATATAATCTAGCAATATGCAAAGCACACCACCGTGTTCTCCACCGGTCTCTATATGTGCTCACCTCACATGAAGACCCATCATAGGGTCTAATGGCACCTTCCCCTCAGGGATATAAATCCAGCAATCTGTTGTTCCTCTATCCTCATAAGAACTCCCAATCACTCAGATGCTGTTCCTCGTAGTTACATGTCATAAGGGCAGGAAAACATGCAACATAGTGTTTTATCATTTAAATACAACTATTGATAAAACCACAGTAAAGAACTCACATTTACAGATGCACTGTCCTGCAGCATGCAGGTAAAGCGCTTGTATGATAAAGATGGACAATCCCTGGATCACTAAAAACATCCACAGATCCTCAGCCCTGTGTCCCCAGCGGCTCATGAACTGCTTCCTAGATGGATGTAATGAAGTCACAGGCTCCACCTGGACGCGTTTAATCACTGTACTTGTGACTATATCATCGAGGCGGAGCCTGTGACATCATTACATCCATATAGGAAGCAGTTCAGGAGCCACTGGGGATACAGGGCTGAGGATCAATTGAAAGAAGAATTGAATACTTTCCTGCAAAACTGTGCAGGCCAGCTACATTATATTGCACCACAGATAGATGCCTCCATGTCCAGTGAGAAAGGAAAGAGGGAAGAAAGCCAATGTTCTTGGGCACAGTGAAGGAACTTCCCCGTTAGGGGAACAATGAGGACAAGTCACCGGCACTGGTAGAGCTGCACAGAGAAAGTTTTTCATCCTAATGCAGAGAATGCATTAGAAAAAAAAACTTCTTTAGAATCACTTTAAAATCCCCTACTGAGCAGTCTGAGACGGAATTGAGTCACTGCTGTGATTACTCTTTCCAGTTCTGTAATTAACAGATTTCTTGTAGCACAGGTGAAATCTCAAACAGCTGAGTATGTGAATACGTGCAAAGGAACCTGGAAGGGCACCTGCTGGCTGGATAGAATAGGATATAATATGATATATACAATATACTGTATAGCGTATGTACAAACTGCTATACATTCCTTCCAAGTATTCCATGTTCCATAATTACCCTGTACAACATGATAGTGAACATTTTCCTTCCAATATGCTCTACAAATTTTGAAAAATATATAAACAGCAGTACTTATCTTCCTTAGTATTTTTTGCAGCATAATATTTGTTCTAAAACTATATAAATTAGAACCCTCCTATCTGTAATAAAGGGCAGCTTAATTTCCAATGTCTCTTCTTACACTGCACTAAGATCATACTTTTATTGATGCTATTAAACCATTTTAATAGCATCAATTGACCACTGTGTGATATTAGTGTGCTTTCTTCACAATACTATATCGGTTGTTCAGCACAGAGGATTAGTGGTTAACATTCCTGCTTGCAACACTAGGACTTGAAGTTCAAATTCCAACCAGGTCATTGCATGAAGTTTTCACTCTCTCCCTGTTCCACACTCCAAAGACACACTAGTCTTGCCTTTATTGGCCCTAATATGTGTATGCATCAATGTGAGGCAGGGACCTTGGATTGCTAGCTCTTTCAGGGCAGTGACTGATACAAATGTACAAGTGCTGCATAAATTGTCTACAAAATTTGTAAAACGAATGGGAATCCTACCTACAATATAGTACTCACTAAATAAATATCAGGGAGGTGACGTCAAATATATACTAGAGCTACAAAATTAAAGAAGAAAAGAAAGGACTTATATTGAATTAATAGAACATATACAATACATTACTAGCACTTTATATAGACCCCCCCTCCATATACCAATACAGAACTTCTTATAACAAAGGGGGTTCTATATAAAATATTTCCCTCCCAAACACAATTTCTCTAAAAGAACCAAACACACTGTGTAGGGAAAAGGTGTACCCCTGGTGTACCTAAGGGGAAAGAAACACAATCCCCACAGTCAGCAAACTCACCTTCCCCAATATAGACACCCCCCTAAATACCTATTAGATGACTAAGCCAGCTATTACAGGACCACTGCAGCTTCTTCCTCAGATGGGTCAGTATATGTCTATATAGACACAAATGACATATCTCTCACTATCCCGTAATGGAAAGAAGCACTGTATTGTATCCACACTCTAAGGCCGCGTACACACGGTCGAACATGTCCGCTGAAACTGGTCCGTGTGTACGGCCTAGCGGACAGGTTTCTAGTGGACAAAAGTTTCCTAGCAAGCTAAGAAACTTGTCCGCTGGAAACATGTCCGATGGATAGTACACCTAATCGGACATGTCCGCTGGTTATGACGTGTAACCAGCATCCCGAAATCCCGCGCATGCGTCGAATTGATTTGACGCATGCGTAGAAGCATTGCACTTCCATGTTTGAGAACGTCTGTGTCTTCTACGTCACCGCGTTCTCTGTCCGCAGGGTGTGTACACACATCAGACCAAAAGCTCCCAGGAGACATGTCCGATGAAAACGGTCCGCGGACCGTTTTCATCGGACATGTCTCCTCGTGTGTACGGGGCCTTATACCCACAACAGTTTTCCCAGTCAGATGTCAGTCAGTCAATGGGGCTGTAGTGCAAAGGAGTTGAAAATGGTTACATAGGGAACAGTTCAAAGTATTTTGGATCCATTATTCAGTGAAAAAAAAAACCCTGACAAGCAGGTGAGTTGAACTAAGAATATGATCTGTCCCGGCTGCTCAATTAACAAGCAGATTATAAATGTTACCAAAAAGATGTATAAGCACTAAAATGATCGGCATGAAAGGCACTGCATTGATCCAATCTATTCATCATACTGGAGATTTTACACAGAATTAAATGTAACCAACAGCTTTAGGGGATTCCCACAGCATGCAGGTAAATCCTTATACTCACAGTCATAGATTAGACTTCTCAATGCTTTAGTATGCTCAAATTACTCACAGATCCCACTGGTTGCTGTAATCAGATCTCCACATGTAGTTAATGGAGCCAATTGATCAATATATTACTGGAACATACATCTCTCCAGCAAGTGGTTTCCTTTTCTGTGATGTTCTCAATGTATGCCAGTAGATCCCACTAGTTGCTGTAGTAAAATCTCCACATAGATCCCACTAGTTGATGTAGCCAATTTAACGATCGATGTATTACTGGTACATACGTCTCTCCAGCAAGCAGTTTCATTTTCTGTGATGTTCTTAGTTCATGCCAATCTATGTTAAAGTTCAGTGTTTAATCAGTAGCAATCACTCTCCTGAGTGATTATAGGTGGTTAAGATAGGTTTATCTGGTCAGAGAAACTCCTTCGGTCAGGGCATCAAATATTGAATCAAGTGTCCCCCAGAGTTGGTGCCTGAGTCAAAATAGGGTACGGGGGTGCATGTCCAAGCATTTACATGTTTTGTTCCTATGAACCCGGAACTTCATCAGAACACAAGTTCCCTATGTGATCATTTTCAACTCCTTTGCACTACAGTCCCATTGACTAACTGACATCTGACTGGGAAAACTGTTGTGGGTATTAGAGTGTGGATACAGTACAGTGCATCTTTCCATTATGTGATAGTGAGAGATATGTCATTTGTGTCTATATAGACATATACTGACCCGTCTTAGTAACGAGCTGCAGGTGTCCTGTGATAGCTGGCTTAGAGTCATCTAATAAATATTTAGGGGGTGTCTATATTGGGGAGTGTGGGTTTGCTGACTTTGGGGATTGTGTTTCTTGCCCCTTAGGTACACCAGGGGTACACCTTTGCCCTACACAGTGTGTTTGGTTCTTTTAGAGGAATTGTGTTTGGGAGGGAAATATTTTATATAGAACCCCCTTTGTTATAGGGAGTTATGTATTGTTATATGGGGGGATCTATGTAAAGTGCTAGTAATTTATTGTATATGTTCTATTAATAAAATATTTGGATAGTTAACTCTTCAGGGTGTGTAGACATTGTCACCACTATATACTGTAAATACCTGGCTAAAAAATAAATACATATTTGATGGAACTTGAGGTGAAATATATAATTGCACTTCTCCTGGAAAAACAGAGATGCTGCATTGGGGAAAATACATAGTTCACAAGAGAGTAAGAAGTTGGGAGATATTCTACACCTTTTTAATGTTGTAAACTTTATTTGCTTAGCTTAACTCTAGATTCTAGGAAATGTGTAAACAAAGAAATGACCCCTACTGCATACAACAATCCTGCAGTTAAATAAACTGACATGTTCCCACCAAATCTGTGTTTGTCCAGAATAATGTTACTATGCCATAAAAAGTTTACTCTGTGGGTAGCAATGTTGATTAATTAACTGCAAAGTACAATTTTAAAAAATAAAAATAATAATCCAAAACTTCTTAGTTTATGTTGAACATTCGTTAATGGTAGCACAAGATTAACAATTAACAACAACATATTCATTATCTAAATTTGATCTACAACACTGTGATCTTGTTTCTTACTTGGCTGATTTGCTTTAAAGCTAGGCTCCAGACACAATATTTTGTTTTATTCTGGGTACACAGTAGTGGGAAGGATTTAGAACTTCAGTTTTTTTTTTTTTGCAGTCTTTCCCCTATTTGAGAGAAATCCATTTAAAGCCCCGTACACACGACCGGTTTTCCTGCCAGAAAAACTGCCAGGAGAGCATTTGGCCGGGAAAACCGGCTGTGTGTATGCTTCCTCGCAGTTTTCCCAACAGGAAAACTGCTGGGAATCCCGGCGGGAAAATAGAGAACCTGCTCTCTATTTTCCCACCGGGATTCCCGGCAGTTTTAAACCCGGCAGTTTTCCTGTAAGGAAACACAGTGAGGGAGCATACACACTGCCGGGATTCCCAGCCAAAGCTCTCCCCACAGTTTTCCTGACAGAAAACCCGGCCTGGTGTACACGGGGAAACTTACCGAGCAGGTTCTCGGTTTTCCCGTCGGGATTCCCGGCGTACTTTATACCACCGGGAATCCCGGTCGTGTGTACAGGGCTTAACAGGGCCAGAGAAAATAACATAATGTTTGTATTGCTTTCTGTGCCTTCCTGTCTCAGTCATAGAAAATGAGGAAAATTCTCACCAATAGGGTCATCATTTTTTTGTTCTTTTCCACTCTATCTAAGGGCAAAAAAGAGGGCAGGCTCATGCAACACTTATGATGGCCATACACACTTCAATTAACAACATTTATTTTCCTATCAACAAAGTGCATTTCAATAGTTGAATGATATGATCAGAGAGATCTTATCTCTGTTTTCACCATGCAAGCCCATATACTGTTTGATCAAAATATGATCAGATACATGGTCAAAGCATTTCAGTGCTGCTGATCAATGTAACACTGTCGATAATTTTATGACCCGACCAATTCACTTAGTTTTACCAAATCTATTCCAAAAGAGGCTCCATTGATCAGAAGGGAAGGTATGACTATTTAATTGTTTGACAATTTGAGCTTCAATCAGATAATACAATTAAAGCATATATGGCCATCATTAGATAAATGCAAGCAACACATTCCAAATTGATCCATATTCATGTTGCATGTACATAACATTAGAATGTACAAATAAAAAGCCTGACGCATTTCAGATCATAGAACTCAATGGCAGGTTAAGGCAGCAATGCTTTAAAGCATTAAAACAGACAAGGTATCATTTTCTACTCAGAAAAGAGTACTGAAATACATAATTAGCCTTAACATCTAAATTCTTTTATTTATTAAACAAGTAAAAGGGAAAGGCACCCTTTAGATCATTATTACCAGTATAGCCATATATACTGTGCCAGTGACATTTAATGATGGTTATACATGAAATCAAAGGCGTGAAATGTGAGCTTGAAAATATACTGTACACCAAGCAATGAATATAAAATTAATACTGCAAAGGAAGTTGAAATTACATGTGTTGCATAAAAATACATTAGCTATTTAAATGAATTGAAGCAAGGCAAGACACTTGAATTAATGTTTAAACATTATTGAATGTCCTTTTTTAGCACAAGGAAAAAATGTTTGAATGCAACACAAAGATGTAAGGGAACATTATGAAAGGACATTAGAACATTTATAACACATCAGAAATGATTTAAGTTAGAATCCATTGTTGTATGTAGATAACTTGCTGGTTCATTTATCGCGATATACATCACTTCTCCTTAAATTCTGCTTAATGAGCAGGCACTAAATGTATATTGTGCCTCTATTAGTTTGTAAAACAAATCTTGACAATTCAAAGGAAAACTACATTGCTAACAGAGGGAGCACCAGAAATTAAGCCCCAACAGGTTACCGTCACTACCCCTCTTGTTTTATTTTGTGGGGAGGGGGTGAAGGGGTTGTAACAGGCAAGAAAGAAAGGGATAGAGTCAAACTAAAGAATTAATATTAATAGCATGTTACCTATGTAAAATGTAGGTGGGAAATAGGATTCAAAACAACTTAGCATTGAAGAAAAAAAAATATGCACACACATAAGCACATATACACATTTTAATGGTTTTGAGAATTTTTTTTCTATTTTTGAAACTATATTAATATGGTTTTATTATTAATATTTAAATTGCATATATTTCTTGGTTGGGTTGACTCAACAGAGGCACCAAATATCCATCACTCTGCTTTTGAAAATGTTTTATTACAGTTTGTGTCTCCATTGGAGACATTTTGTTCACTCCCTGCCTTGATGACCACATGGGATGTGAGGGAAAGTCTCCTCAATGTCTACAGTTAAAGCCAATAAAACAGAGGTTCTAACCAATCTGCACTCTGTCCAAAAAGAAAAAAACAAACAAAAAAAACAAAACAGGCTTTGCCTGGTGCTGTGCATTTATACAGAATCTGTATATAAGGTGAGGTGGAAACCTTGGATTTAGTTTTTGCCATAAGTCTCTCTAGCCTTTTTCTTCATTGTTCCATGCTTCCTTCTTCTATGCTACTTTTTCTCAATTCTTTCAAGAGAGAATGGAATTCACAGGTAAGAATGGAAGAATGGAATTTGCAGGTAAGTAAAAATTCCTTCTTATTTAAATAGTACAGTAAAGGGCACAAGAAGAATATTCATAGACCCTGGGACGTTCCCAAGTAATGTGTGACAAGGGTGGGCAACAACTAGGCAAAAATAACTGTGCCAAAAAGCCAGACAACAACAGGGCTCAACAGACCCAACTCATGGTAGATTTTGAAGAAAAATGACCCTCACAAGGGTAGCTTAACCACTTGCCGACCAGTCACCGTCATTATACTGCGGCAGGTCGGCAAGATCCTGCGAACCGTCGTAGCTGTATGTAGGTCCCTTTATGTGGGATAGCAGGTGCATGCACCCGCTGCATCGCAGGGGTGCCGATGCTCATGACCGGTGGTCAGATGACTGCCAGCCACGAGCAATCGCGAGCACGAGAGGCATAACAGGGTGAATGGATGAATGGATGGATGGATGATGGGCTGCTGCAGGTGCAAAGTCCAGATCTCTGTGCCGCTGACTGTTAGTAGGGAAATGGAGTCCAGGGTCATCCTTCCATCCAACTGCACCTTTCAAGACTGTGCCTCCACCACAGGCTCACCTGTGGACTCCCATATACACTATATTGTCAAAAGTATTGGGACACCTGCCTTTACACGCACATGAACTTTAATGGCATCCCAGTCTTAGTCGGTAGGGTTCAATATTAGGTTGGCTCACACCTTACAGCTATGACAACTTCAACTCTTCTGGTAAGGCTGTCCACAAAAGTTTAGGAGTGTGTCTATAGGAATTTTGACCCTTCTTCCAGAAGCGCATTGTGAGGTCATGCACAGATGTTGGACAAGAAGGCCTGGCTCGCAGTCTCCATTCTAATTCATCCCAAAGGTTTTCTATCAGTTTTAAGTCAGGACTCTGTGCAGGCCAGTCAAATTCCTCCACCCGAAACTCGCTCACTAATGTCTTTATGGATATTGCTTTGTGCATTCATGTGCAGCCATGTTGGAACAGGAAGGGGCCATCCCCAAACTGTAACTGGGATCATGAAATTGTCCAAAATGCCTTGGAAACCTAACACTTTAAGGGTTCAATTCACTGGAACTAAGGGGCCAAGCTCAAACCCTGAAAAACAACCCTGCACCATAACCCCCCTCCACCAACACATACATAAATCACACACGCATATGTAAACAGTGTTCAAATTACACATGTGAGGTATCGTCATGATTGTTATGCTGCGTACACACGAACGGTTCGTCTGATGAAAACGGTCCGATGGGCCCCATGTTTTTTTTTCCCATTGGTGAAAAAACTTAGAACCGGTTTTAAAATTATCTGATAGTTAAAAAAACGATAGAAAAAAACAATCGTCTGTGGGCAAGTCCATCAGTTAAAAATCCATGCATGTTCAGAATCAAGTCGACGCATGCTTGGAAGCATTAAACTTCATTTTTCTCAGCACGTCGTAGTGTTTTACGTCACCGCGTTCTGACACGAACAGATTTTTAACTGATGGTGTGTAGGCAAGACTGATGAAAGTCAGCTTCATCGGATATCTGATGAAAAAATCCATCGGTCCGTTTTCATCAAATGAGCCGATCGTGTGTACATAGCATTAGAGTAAGAGAAGTAATTTGAGCACAAGACCTCCTCTGTAACACTAAATGGGTAACCTGTAAAAGTTTCTAAAGCTTCACCCATGGAGGTTTTTGAGAAAAGGAAGAAATAGCTGCACATCCAAAGTTTCCAAAAGTGCCTTTTATTGCAGACGGTCAAAATACACCAGGGAAACCAGGTGCTAGTCACATATTAGGTGTGAAGCGTATCTACGTGACTAACGCCTGGTGTTCCTGGTGTAATTTGACCATCTGCAATAAAAGGCACTTTTGGAAACTTTGGGTGTGCAGCCATTTCTTCTTTTTTTCAAGTTTTTTTGAAGGCGGGACGGGGCTAGCAGTCCTACTTGGTTCCAATCAAGATATTGCACACACTCTTCTATGGAGGTTTTTAAGAACCGTAGTGTGTTGCCATTCCACGAGCGTGCACAATTTTAAAGCAGGACATGTTAGGTAACTTGTTTTTCTCATGAAAGTGTATTTTTTCCAGAAAAATTGCGTTTGAAAGACAGCTGTGCAAATACTATGTGACAAAATATTGCAACAATTGCCATTTTATTCTCTAGGGTCTCTGCTTACAAAAATATATAATATTTGGGGGTTTTAGGTAATTTTCTAGCAAAACATACGGGCCCGGATTCAGAGAGCAATTGCGCCTGCGTAACCATAGTTACGCAGCGCAATTGCTTACTTGCACCGGCGTAACGAATGCTCCTGATTCAGGAACCTCGTTACGCCGACTGCAGCCTAAGATATGCGTGGCATAAGGCTCTTATGCCCGCATATCTTAGGCTGCATTCTTGCGATGGCCGCTAGGTGGCGTTCCCGTTGTGCTCAGCGTATAGTATGCAAGTTGCATACTAACGCCGATTCACAACGTTACGGGAGCCCTGCGTACGCAGTTTACATTGTTTGCGTACGGCGGTTTTCGCGTAAGGCTGCCCCTGCTATTAGCAGGGGCAGCCAATGTTACGTATACCCGTCGTTCCCGCGTCGCAAAATTTTAACTGTACGTAGTTTGCGTAAGTGATTCGTGAATGGCGCTGGACGCCATTCACGTTCACTTTGAAGCAAATGACGTCCTTGCGACGTCATTTGCCGCAATGCACGTCGGGAAAGTTTCCCGACGGAGCATGCGCTCTACGATCGGCGCGGGAACGCGTCTAATTTAAATGATTCCCGCCCCCTACGGGATCATTTAAATTGCGTGCGCTTATGCCGGGCATTTTGCCAGAGCGCACTCGCAATTTACGGAGCTCCGTGAATCGCGGGTAGCGCAGAAAATTTGCGGGGGCGCAGGGCAAAAACGGTGCCCTGCGCCTACGTAAAAAAGCGCAGATGTTACTGAATCTACTGAAACCCCACTAATTTAAACTTGTAAACAAAAAGTCCAAGAAAAGGTGTGTGAAGGCATTTTTTTTTATAACAAACATGTCATACTTAACTGCTCTGTGCAATGGCTTTGCACAGACCTGTTTTGATCCTTCTCTTCTCAGGTCACCAGCTGACACTCTTAACCCCTCCCCCCTGCGGAATGCCCCCACAGAAATCTGCTTGCTCTGGGACTGGGTACACTCGTGCATGGTTTCTCCCAAGCTGCCTCTGTGTGTCTATGAGACACACAGAGTTTGGCCCGGCCCTGCCCCCCACTTCCTCCTCGCTGGCTGTGTCTCAGGCCTCGTATACACGACGAGTTTCTCGGCAAAAACTAGCAAGAAACTTGCTGGGAGATATTTTTTTGCAGAGGAAACCGGTCGTGTGTACATTTTCGTCGAGGAAACTATCGAGAAACTTGACGAGCCAAAAAGAGAGCAAGTTCTCTATTTCCTCGACGGAAGTCTCAAATTGGCTCGTCGAGTTCCTGGTCGGGCTGGTTTCCGACGAGAAACTCGAGCGTGTGTATGCTAAGAAACCCGCGCTTGCTCAGAATAAAGTATGAGACGGGAGTAAAAGTAGCATTTGTAATGGAGATAACACATTTTTCAAGCTGTAACAGACTGAAAAGTGCAAATCCTCTCTTACCAAACTTTTACTTAACACACAAACACATGAGATTAGCAAAAGCAGCCCCAAGAGTTTAGCCAGTGGAATCGAACTTCCCCTGCCGTTGTATGTGTAGGTCACCGCAGTTTGAGAAAGAGGAGATTTTGTCTTGACAGTGTGTACGCAAAGCAAGCTTGTCGAGTTCTTCGCCAAGCCTAACAAGGAACTTGACGAGGAAAACAATGTGTTTCGCCCGTCGAGTTCCTCGGCCGTGTGTACGAGGCTTAAGTCTTCTGCTCTTGTGCACATTGATGCATCAGGTTTGGGCTCAGGTGAGTAGGGGGGCTGAGGGAGAAGCTGCACAGCATAGTGCATGACGGTAAAAAACCTTCAGCCTTTACAACCACTTTAATGTTAACCATGAATTATAGCCCTAGAATTATTGTTTACACTTGGACAATCACTGTTTAAATATGCATGTAGAACCTATGTACGTGTTTACATTTGAAAGGGAAAGGTAATTTTATTTTTTAATAACGTTAATGGTTTTTATAAAGGGGCAAGCTAAACACCCTCCTCACCCCCCACCCATCCTGACAGAGTTCTGTAAATAAATACACTACAAGTCCCATCTTTACCACTGAACACAAACTGGTAGTTCTCAATGCAACCCAAGTGGGGTGATCAGCGGACTCTTGTCCATATTTGTACCTAAAGTCCTACAGAAGTACAGGCAGAGAACTGGAGGAATAGTTTGCAAGAGCCTGACATTGCACCTGCAATCCAATGAATGTTGGTGCACTGCTTTGCTGGCTCCTGTGAAAAATAAATAATAATAAATGCACAAATTTTTCCTAGAAAAAAATTACAACTTATTTTTTTCTTAAAGGTGAACTTTTTTTTTACACAATTTTGCGACTGCTTTGGCTCACTATTACAAAACTACAAGCAGTATTTTTTTATGGAAAACAAATCTCTCATCTTTTTCAATGCTGAACAACTGCAATAAGAGGAGAATTAATGCAACTCAATTAGTGTAGCTGCTAGCTGTAACTTTGAGCTACATCACTTAACGACAACATTAAAATACAAGCAAACTGAAAATGTTTAAAACCTGCTGGCCTAGATTTATCAAAGTGTGCTAAGGTTGTATACTCCTTATCTGTCATTTGCTTGTATGAGAGATAAGGAGTCCTAACATTAGCACCCTTTGATAAATTGACTTCTTTGAAGTCTAGCTTAAGAGCATACAAGAATCCTTGTACTAGCATTCATGTTTGCCTCTCCCTGTCCCTCAGTGATAGCCATGATGTATTTGAGAATTTTGATTACACCCTGATTGCAAATTATATGTGGTTAGGAGTTAGAAATCCATTTAAGACATTCCCAATTATTACTGCACTAGCTTCTGTTTTACCATCAAGTGAAAAATACATTATTCTTCTTAATTACATTAGATATTTAAACTTTTATCTAAAAGAAGCACTATACATGTAACTTATTCATGCTCAACCCACAGGGTAAATTTCAAATGCTGATCATGAAAAGCAGCAAAAAAAGTAATTTTATCCTTGTAGCTTGGATACAAACTATCTTTGTGAATTTGTAGTGATATAAAAAAATATGTTTCTATAGTTAACCCTGGCAAACCCAGCTGTTATTATTTCAGTTTTAGATTAAGGCCTCGTACACACGACAGGTTAACCAGAGGACAACGGTCTGATGGACCGTTTTCATCGGTCCAAACCGATCGTGTATAGGCCCTATAGGTTATTTAACCATCCTATGGATTCCTAACCGATGGAAAAAAACGATCATTAGTAGGCACGTCCATCGGTTAAAAATCCACGCATGCTTAGAATCAAGTCGACGCATGCTTGGAAGCATTGAACTTCGTTTTTTTCAGCACGTCGTCGTGTTTTACGTCACCACGTTCTGACACGATCGTTTTTTTTAACTGATGGTGTGTAGGCACGACGGACCATCAGTCAGCTTCATAGGTCAACCTATGACAACGGTCCTTCAGACCGTTCTCATCGAATGGACTGATCGTGTGTACGAGGCTTAAGGCTTCATGCACACTGGAAAGCAAAAAACGGCTAAAAGAACGCTGGATAAATAACGCTAATATTTTAGCTTTTTTGCCAGCATTTATCAGTGTTTAGCACAGTGTGTACTGTAAGCTATGTTTTGTAGCATTAGCATTAATAAACGGGGGCCGCTGGCATCCTTAACAGCCAGTGAAATTCTGGTTGCTAAGGAGTGGACTGGGAAATCGGATGCTGCATCCTTAACAATGAATGAGTCATCAACTGCAAGCAGGGTTCCCCGTTGAAAACTGAATGTAAAAAAAACATTGCCGGCAATGAAAAAAATTGTGAAAAAACAGTGTGCCCCGCCCCCACCTCCAATCCATACCAGGCCCTTCGGTAGCAGCAAAGCCCACATGACCACAGACATGTGGTCAAGCAAGTATGGACAGGGGCGCTATATATTATTTGTGGCATACTGGGTAGCCGGAAAGGAGGCAGGACAGGACGCACCACTGGAACTTTTCCAGCCACCCATGTCCCTACAGTTGATGATGACAATGAAAGAAACATCCTCTCCACTTTGTCTTACTTCTCTTTCTCAATGCCTCTTTCTGGTGTGTTGTCCTCTGATCTTCCAGTCCCACTTAAGCTTTGATGAGACAAATATATGGCTCTAGCTAAAAGATGTCATGCAGGTAATCAACTACCACTTACCACTTTTTTGAAAATACTCTACATTTGCCTGTGCCTCATACCCCAGAGATTGGACTGCTTGGAGATTTGAATGACTTTATACCCCAGACACATGCTCAAACTTTAATCCATGGGGTTGATTTACTAAAGGCAAATCTACTTTGCACTACAAATGCATTTGTAAGGACAGTCACTTTAGATCTGAGGGGAAGATCTGAAATAAGGGGAAGCTCTGCTGATTTTATCATCCAATCATGTGCAAGCAAAAATGCTATTTTTTATTTTCCCTACATGTCCCCCTCAGATCTACAGCAACTACACTTTCAAGTGCACTTGTAGTGCAAAGTGGATTTGCCTTTAGTAAATCAACCCCCATGTGTTGCTGTTTTTTGCTAGGAAATTGTTAGGATGGAAAAATAATGCTGCACACTCCATACAAAGCCTTTATTGTTTGTGAATAATGATCTACCTGTTTTCAAGTTGATAAATAAGGGATGTTTGATTTTACATTTTATCCACTGAGGGATTCGCCTTTTCTCACTTTAATTTTGGAAATTAATTTTGGAAATTATTTGATGACCAAAATTCCTTTTAGTCAATCATACATTTTGGATTTTCATTATTTTCACGTTATTCATCCTTCTCATCATTGATGTTGATGTTTGGAGGGTTTCAAGGAATAATGAGTGAAACACATTTTAACTGGCCAGTCATTAATGTTATTGTGCATTTTTTATGTATTTGCTGAGGATTTTATATTTAATTTATTGGCTAGCGCCATTACACCCCCTCTTTTCAAACATAAGCTGTGATGCCAAGAAAATGCCTAAAACCCGGACAGGACAAACCCCCGCTATATTTTTAAGTTTGTAACAATGCCCTAGCAATATGTGGATGAGTCCAGGTATGAAGCCTAGTCTCCATATGTAATATAATTGGTGCTATGTTGAGAGACTCAAATGCAGTAAGATCAGACGTATTTCCAATTTTGACTGAAGCAGATAATCATATTTAAGTTTGGGGCAATTGGAAAAACCACAGATTTATCCCATCCAACTCGCAGGCCGGAGACCACCCCAAACTCCTCCACCACCCTCATTAAGGAAATAAAGAACATCTCTAAACCATCTAGATAGATCAATGCATCATCTGCATAAAGAGAGACCCTTTAGATATCTCACCATAGCAGATGCCCCCAACTGTCGATTTCTGAAATATCTCTGTTGGTGCGTACCCTGGCCCTTGGATTAGTATAGAGCAAACGTACCCATTTAATGTATTGAAGACTAAAGCCCATCCTTTGCATGGTTTTCCAAAGAAAGCACCATCTAATAGTGTCAAAAGCCTTTATCACATCCAACGAGAGCACCAAACCACTTTTTTGGTCAGTAGACACTTTACATATGCGCAGATACAGACAGCGAATGTTATCATAGGTGCTCTTTGCAATAAATCTATCCCCTATTTTGTAGACGCTATAACTTTTGCACAAACCAATCAATTTACACTTTTTGAAAAATGGTAGGAATCTCGCACCAAACTAACAATAATTAAATAAATTGAATAAATTATATATCATGAGTGTTAATATAAAGCTGCTCCCCAAAAAAACAGTGACCTGAATCAGTATTGTGAAAAATAGAGGGTAGGGGGCGCTGAGTGCCTAGAATATGTTAATACATAAATAAATATATATAAAAAGTGAAAAGCAAAACTAACATTAAATTGTGCAATGTGAATTAAATTCCAGAGAGCACAGCGGGACCGGAAGTACGCGATCGTGCGTAAAGAGGCGCCTGGTTACGCACGATTGTGCACTTCCGGTCCCGCTGTACTCTCTGGATCCGAGAGTTGGAACGCACGCCAGCGTACCCAGCGTGGAACAGTCTCCTCACCATTACAATGCCGAATAGCCTCAGTGCTGGAACACAGGCACTAACAGAAGTAAGGGGCCATTTGGCACTGTATGGTTTTATATTTTTTACAATAAAACGTTATTACTCTATGGCGGTTCTCCCTTCTCATTGCTCGGTTCTGTGACATTGGGAGTCTGGCTGCACTAAAGGATCCAAAGCTGCTTATGGAGATCTGAAGCACTGGGCTTGTGATCATAAAGCTTTCTTGACCTCTTTTTAAATAAATAGGTCAACACCTTGTGGTAAGGAGCCATCCATTTGAGCACATTTGGGGTGATTCTTTGTCTTGGTGAAGGTGGAGACCCCTATCAGTGAATTTCGTTGAACACAAGCTTACACTGTATTTCTACTATTGGACACAGTTACCTTATGAATGGACAGAATTCTCACCGCTACAGGTGAGCCTCGTGATGATCAGGGGTTGTTGAACCACCAGGGTGCTGGCAATGCGGTAAAGGCAAAAAACAAAAGAACAAAAGCTGGACAGCCGCACTCCAAAATTTTCTTTAAAAGAGATGTCTTTATTTTCAACTGTGCTACAGTCACTGCAAGCCCACAAAAATCAGTATGGCCAACGTTTCGCACTGGCGTCAGTGCTTAGTCATGGCATACGTTGGCCATACTGATTTTTGTGGGCTTGCAGTGACTGTATGCACAGTTGAAAATAAAGACATCTCTTTTAAAGAAAATTTTGGAGTGCGGCTGTCCAGCTTTTGTTCTTTTGTTTTTTGCCATTACCTTATGAATGGACTTTGCCTTGTTAATGTATGTGTTATTATTAATTGTCACAATTTAATTCACATTGCGCAATTTAATGTTGGTTTTGCTTTTCATTTTTTATATATATTTATTTATTTATTTATTTATGTATTAACATATTCAAGGCACTCAGCGCCCCCTACCCTCTATTTTTCTCAATATACGCTTTTTGCAATTTATTTTTCCAAAAATATGTAGAAGAATACATATCGGCCTAAACTGATATATTTTATACATTTTTGGGGGGTATTTATTAAAGCAAAAAGTAAAAAATATAGCTTTTTTTCTTTAAATTGTCTCTCTATTTTTGTTCATAGCGCAAAAAAGTAAAACTGAAGAGGTGATCAAATACCACCAAAAGAAAGCTCTACTTGTTTGGGAGCCACGACAGCGCAATTGTCAGTTAAAGCTACACAGTGCCGAATCGCAAAAAGTGCTCTGGTCAGGAAGGGGGTAAATTCTTGGTTAAACTAATACTTTGTTGAAGCACCTTTTGATTTTATTACAGCACTCAGTCTTTTTGGGTATGAGTCTATCAGCATGGCACATATTGACTTGGCATTATTTGTCCACTCTTCTTTGAAAAAACAAATCTGCCAGATTGCAAGGGCATCTCCTGTGTACAGCCCTCTTCAGATCACCCCACAGATTTTTAATGGGATTCAGTGCTGGGCTGTGGCTGGGCCATTCCAAAACGTTAATCTTCTTCTGGTGAAGCCATTCCTTTGATGATTTGGATGCATGCTTTGGGTCGTTGTCATGCTTAACCCCCCTGGCGGTATTCCCGAGTCTGGCTTGGGGTAAGATTTTTATACCAAAAGCGGTATCCCCGAGCCAGACTCAGGCTCGCCACGCTGCAGCCAGAGACAAAGTTACTTACCTTGTCCCTGGATCCAGCGATGCCACCACGCTATATGAGCGAGCGGGACCTCGCTCGATTCACACAGTGTCCTCCTGTGCGCCGGTCTCCGTTCCCTGCGATGTTATGATGCACGGGGGCGGAGAACGGCGCCAAATTCAAAAAGGTAAACCTTACACCTTACATACAGTATACTGTAATCTTATAGATTACAGTACTGTATGTAAAAAATACACACACCCCTTGTCCCTAGTGGTCTGCCCAGTGCCCTACATGTTCTTTTATATAATAAAAACTGTTCTTTCTGCCTGCAAACTATAGATTGTCCAAAAGTGTCCCTTTATGTCAAAAATGGTTTTAGAGCAGCTAGAAAACAGTGATAATAAATTATAATCACTTGCAGAATTGTGCGATAGCCATTTGTGGGGAAATTCGTCATAAAAAAATGTAAGTGAGTTATTCCTAAGAATTACAGGCCTACAATATAAAACGCCAAATTTCCTTGCAAATAATGGCACCGCTTTCAGCACCATTTTTCTGAAATAATCATACCACCAGGGAGGTTAAAGATGAAGTTCCTTTTCAGGTTTAGCTTTCTAGCAGAAGCCTGAAGGTTTTGTGCTAATATTGACTGGCATTTGGAACTGTTCATAACTGCACACCACAGAAACGTTCCAATTATTTTATTCCAAAAATAGCAAATGATATTTTTTGGGGATATTTATTATAGCAAAAAGTAAAAAAAAAATGCTTTTTTCCCAAAATGTATGTTTTTTTTTTTTTTGTTTATAGAGCAAAAAATAAAAACCGCATAGGTGATCAAATACCACCAAAAGAATGCTCTATTTGTGGGCAAAATTTTGTTTGGGCGTAGCGTTGCACAATTGTCAGTTAAAGCGATGCAGTGCAGTATTGCAAAAAGTGCTCTGGTAAGGAAGGGGGTAAATTCTTCTAGGGCTGAAGTGGTTAAAACCAGTAAATAATTAAATAGAACATTTCCTATTTTGCTTATTACACTCATGTAAGATCCTCTGTTCTTTTCCCCTCTTTCTTTCTTTCTTTCTTTTCATTTTTCCCTTTTCCTTCTTTCCCTCCCCCCCTTTTTTGTTTTTTCTTTCCCATTTTCTCAGAATTTTGAAAGGTTTCTATAGGAGTATAATTTTATATCCTATCTTAGGGCCAGATTCACAAAAGGGATACGACGGCGTATCTCCTGATACGCCGTCGTATCTCTGTTTCTATCTATGCGACTGATTCATAGAATCAGTTACGCATAGATAGCCAGAAGATCTGACAGGTGTAATTGTTTTACACTGTCGGATCTTAGGATGCAGTACCGCGGCCGCCGCTGGGGGGAGTTTGCGTCGTAAACCAGCGTTGGGTATGCAAATTAGGAGTTACGGCGATCCACGAAGATTTTTCCTGTCGTTACGGCGTCGCAAGTGTTAGATTTACGTCGCAAAGATAGGGCACCTTTAACATGGTGTAAAAGTACTCCACCATGTTAAAGTATGCCTGTCTTTCCCGTGTCGCTTTTGAATTTAAAAAAAAAAAAAAAAAATTCCCAGCGTAAAAGTCTTTTTTCACGTCGCGATTCACAAAACGTTGGCGCGTCGTAATTTCGCGCAAAGCACATCGGGAAATTTGCGACGGGAGCATGCGCAGTACGTCCGGCGTGGGAGCGCGCCTAATTTAAATGGTACCCGCCCCATTTGAATTGGGCCACCTTGCGCCGGACCTGTTTACGATACACCGCCACAAATTTCCAGGTAAGTGCTTTGTGGATCGGGCACTAAATCGAAAAAATTGCGGCGGTGTAATGTAAACCGGTTACGTTACGCTGCGCCCGCTCTACGTGAATCTGGCCCTTAGTTTGTTGTATAAATACCTGAATTAAGATATACTAAGACCCCTTTCACACTGAGGTGCTTGAAAACTGCCCATAAAACGTTGCACGTCATGTGACTCAAAAGAACAATTTTGCGGTGCTTTTGAAGCACTTTTTGTGCGCTTTTGACGTGCTTCCCATTCATTTCAATAGCGAGGGGTATTTTTGGGGGGTATTTCTGAGGCATTTTTGAGTCGGTTTAAACGCTACAAACATGTCTGAAAGATGTTGCTTGCGGGACTTTTTTCACTGCCCTGCCAGAGCCCCAGTGTGAAAGCATACATTGATATTAATGGGAAGCAGCTTTCAGGAGCTTTGCAGGTGCTTTTTTTAGCAAGAAATCACATGAAAAGCACCTCGGTGTGAAACGGGTCTTAGAGGTACTATAAATATCTCTGTTTTTGTTATGAATTTTAGGCAAATTTTATTTGTTTGAAAGGAAAAAAAAGGAAAAAAAATGATAAAAATTTAGTTTGGGTACAGAGTTGCATGACCGCACAATTGTCATTCAAAGTGTGACAGCACTGAAAGCTGAAAATTGGCCAGAGAAGGAGGGAGTGCCTGGTATTTAAGTGGGTAAACCCCTTGCAGATCACACTCACTTGTTGAAATTTAAAATTTTTCATCTATTGGCAGTTTTTAAAACTACCTACAGTAGATCTCATTTACATGCATCATGGATTATTAGTGATGAGTTGATACATGAAAAAAGACTGCAGGAGATAGTAAACAAACTGACCAAATGTGATTTTCCTCAACAAGACGTACAGAAAGAATGTATGGCAGTTAAAGAGCCTTTTATTTCTCAAAGTAAAAAAAAAGTAGAAATGACATTTGCATCAAAGTATCATTCCATTCGTAATAAAATGTTTGCTGATATTAACCACTTCAGGACAATTTTCAATTTTCAGCACTGTCGCACTTTGTCATGCAACACTGTACGCAAACTACATTTTTATCATTTTGTTCACACAAATACATCTTTCTAAAAAAAAAAATAGGTTTCTTTCTAAAACCTAGAAGATGATTGGTTACTATGCAGAGCTGCACCAGATTCTGCATACACCAGTTTTAGTAAATCCCCCCCAAAGTGCATTACTGGTTTGTGCGGGCTGAGTGTGTGTAGCCAAGGCTACAACTTACTTCACGTTTTTAGGCAGAAATTTTTCATCCCCATTTTGTATTAATTGTTTAAATATGAACAAAGAGGGGACTTCATCCCTATGAAAGATATTCCACGTCAATTAGGAATTACTATACTTGTCTTAGCACTTATGTCATTTATATGATAAAGTGTACTTGCAGACTTTGTTATATTGGTGAAACAAATCAGAAAGTGAAATAGTTGATTGCTAGACATAAGTATGCTATTAAAAATAATCGGATGGATCAGCCTCTGGCAAGACATTTTATAGAAAAATCAAACACGGTGTCCCAATTAAAATGTATGGAGAGTGACTTAGTTCAAAAATTAAAACACACAGGAAATTGGGGATTGTTATTAAAAAAGAAGGGGTTCTTCTAAATACACAAATAAAATGTTTTATACTCATTTGGGCTAAATAATGATATTGACTTGTATTTGTTAGTTAAGCTAATTGTGATTACTAATATTCTCCCAGGTTTATGAAAGGTTTGATGTTTACAGTACATTCAATCAGCAATGAAGAGATGCCACTGACACTCTAGATGGTGATCCTCCAATTGTGTGGATAAGATGAAAATCCAAGGTACATGAAAGAAATATCATATAGTGTCGTACCGCAATTAAATCGAATTATAGTAGCACACCAAGGAAAAGCCACCACTGATAGGTATCACCAAATAAGGGGGACTCTTACCAGACACATAAAAACAAACAGCTTGTGGCCAAACCCAGCCAGGGCCTTTAAAGAGATTGCCTCCAATTCACCAGCCAAAGCATCGGAAACTCTCACAAGCAGCCACAGCGATGTATATCACCAAAAGAAAAATGAATCCACATAGTGATGTACCGTAGATAATAAAAAATGTAATAAAACGATTGCACTTACATGGAAAACAGTCAATTTCAGCATAAAAAATCGAGCCGGCCGGCTACTACGAACGCCCGTCCTCCGGGACCAAGACGCAGCACGTCAAAGCGTCTTGGTCCCGGAGGAGACACTTTGACGTGCTGCGTCTTGGTCCCGGAGGACGGGCGTTCGTAGTAGCCGGCCGGCTCGATTTTTTATGCTGAAATTGACTGTTTTCCATGTAAGTGCAATCGTTTTATAAATTTTTTTATTATCTACGGTACATCACTATGTGGATTCATTTTTCTTTTGGTGATATACATCGCTGTGGCTGCTTGTGAGAGTTTCCGATGCTTTGGCTGGTGAATTGGAGGCAATCTCTTTAAAGGCCCTGGCTGGGTTTGGCCACAAGCTGTTTGTTTTTATGTGTCTGGTAAGAGTCCCCCTTATTTGGTGATACCTATCGGTGGTGGCTTTTCCTTGGTGTGCTACTACAATTTGATTTATTTGCGGTACGACACTATATGATATTTCTTTCATGTACCTTGGATTTTCATCTTATCCACACAATTGGAGGATCACCATCTAGAGTGTCAGTGGCAGTTCCTGATAAAGACCCTAGCTGGGGGTTCCAGCTGCAAGCCTTGTTTGCTTGCCCATCTGGTAAGCGCATAATCAAATATTTATCCATTTCACTGGTGGAGGATCTATGTTTGCTAGTCACGTTGTGTATGGAATTTAATATTTTCATTCAACATTTCACTCACGTGATGTGAACTTACACTACAATTTTTTGCCCATTGGACTTTATGGACATTATTTATATCAATCTATTTTCTTACTCACTTTAATTTTTATTCACTTATGGTTTAGCGCAACTGATTTTTTCTTCTCTTATGTATATTGTGTGTATATCACAATTTTTGTTGCAGCTCACTTATTCTTTGTTTGTTTAGTTAGTTAGCGCAGTATCATATTTCTCCTTGCCAATGAAGAGATGCAACAGCCACTAGCATCTTTCATTAGAATAACTTATGGGGTTGATTTACTAAAGCTGGAGTGTCAGGAATCAGCAGCAGAGATGGTCAGAACTGTGTGGCTACACTCCGGAAACTGGGATCAGACTGTGTGAGATTTATTTTTCAGTGAAACAAAATCCTCCCAAACACCAGCGCACACCAAACATGAAAATATAAGTGAACCAAAAAATCCTGGGACAGAATACTTACAAACAGAAGCAACAATTAACTGTATATACTATATATATATTGTATGGTAAGAATGGATAAACAGGGAAGATGCAGGAAACAGATGGAATGGGGGATCCAGGACTGGGTTTAGATACAAAGGGAGCAGTTAAAAGGCACAAGGGTAGGAGATGCAGGGCAGAAGCAGGATCTATGGTGAACACAATCTGGCAGCAGCATAACACTAGAGTGAGAAGCACTTAGCAGGGAGGACCTAAATACTCTCCCAACAGCATGTATCAGGTGGAAACTGATAACTGGGGACTGCTGGCTGCTAGGAGATACCTGCTTGTAAACACTGGAAATTTGACACTTGCCCAATGAACCACAGTGTCACCAGCAGGTGATCCAGATCCTAGCATGGAGAGTGCAAAATCTGGTGCAGCTGTGCATGGTAGCGAATCAGCTTCTAAGGCCCCTTTCACACGTGCGGACCGTATGTCCGCTTTTTCATCCATCCGTTTGCGGATGAAAAAGGGACATACATTGGTCCCTATGTGATTGCATAGTAATCGTCCGCCTACGCAAACATCCGATTTTGCAGACGGAAGAAGATCCTATTTTTTCTTCCGTCTGCAGAGCAGATCGGATGAACACGGACATACGGTAGAGCAGAGAAAAGACAGGGTGGTCCCTGCACAGTGTGCAGAGACCGCCCTGTCATCCGCCGGCTCAGCAGGGATATACGGAGCGATCCCCGCTGAGCTTACGGAAATACGGAGGTGGATCATTACTGATCCGCCCTGTGTGAAAGGGGCCTAACTTAAGCTTGTTCAAATAAGCTTTAACAAAAAAAGCTGACTTCTGTGCAGAGCTGCACCAGATGTTGGACTTTGCAGTTTAATTACATCAACCCCTATCGATCTAAGCTTAATTTTTGATTAAGAGCCCTTACACACTGTGCGGGCCATAGCGTTGGTGGTAAAACGCTGATATTTTTACCGCCGACGCTATGGGCGGATTTGTGGCGCATTTACCACCGCTAGCGGCCGAGAAAGGGTTAAAACTGCCCACAATGCGCTGCTGAAGCAGCGCATTGTGGGCGGTATAGCCGCGCGGTCCCATTGATTTCAATGGGCAGCAGCGGAGGAGGAGCGGTAAACACACCACTCCTTCTCCGCTCCAAAGATGCGGCTAGCAGGACTTTTTTTACCGTCCTGCTAGCGCACCGCTCCAGTGTGAAAGCCCCTTGGGCTTTCACACTGGAGTGAATGGAGACAGATTTTTAAGGGCGTATTGCCCTTAAAAATAAGTAGTAAAATAATCCCACTGTGCCTAGTTTGTATTACAGTTCTCCTAGGGCCACACCCTGAATATGATATCAAGTTGTAAGGTCATGTACTGTAAGATGGACATAGGAGATTTAACTTCACTTTTAGTCCATTAAATTGAGTTTTGTTAAGCTTGTTAAGTAAGGAAAAAGAAAATCTGATAATACTGGCATCTGAACTACAGCAATCATCATATCCCAATGAATGTGGGCTTGTTTACACCACATGCATTGGACTGTGATGATCAATGTAGTTTCAACGCACATACAAGACTTGTTTTATATTTTGTCGAATACACTGCACAGGTGTACCCTGAAATAACTCTGGGGCAGATCCACAGAGATCTGCACCCGCGCAGCGTATCAGAGATACGCTACGCCGCCATACCTTACCTGGCTTTAGTTCGAATCCTTAAAGATTTTGCACCGTAAGTTACGGCGGCGTAGTCTATCTCTGGCGGCGGAATTCAAATAGACGATTAGGGGGGCGTGTTTCATTTAAATGAAGAGCATCCCCGCGCCGAATGAACTGCGCATGCGCCGTCCCAAAATTTCCCGCCGTGCATTGTGCTAAATGACGTCGCTAGGACGCCTTTTGTTTTAACATAGACGTGAATTACGATCATCCCGATTCACGGACGACTTATGCAAAAAAATAAAAAATTCTAATTAAACACGGGGACGACGGCCATACTTAACATGGCAAGTCTAACTATACGCCGCAAAACACCAGCTTTAACTATACGTCGGAAAAAGCCGACTAGAGACGACGTAAAAGAATGCGACGGCCGCGCGTACGTTCGTGGATCAACGGAAATAGCTAATTTGCATACCCGACACGGAAAACGACGCAAACTCCACCCAGCAGACGGCGAAGTATTGCATCTAAGATCCGAAGGCGTACGAAGCCGTACGCCTGCCGGATCTAACCCAGATGCCGTCGTATCTTGGTTTGAGGATTCAAACTAAAGATACAACGCTGGTAATTTGAAAGTACGCCGGCGTATCAGTAGATATGCCGGCATATTCGCTCTGTGGATCTGCCCCTCTGTATTTTATCCCATTGCAACAAATTGTGTGAAACCAAAAAAATGCATCTCTTTAAAAAAGAAAAGCAAAAAACAATGCACCGCAATACACAAAAATTCAGTGCATGTACACATTGTCATTATTGTATTATCTCAAGCAGTTTCCTGGTGATCTTTGTGTACTATAGAAGTACATGTAGTCATGTGGAGAGGAGGAGGTGCTTTGTAGACTTAGAGTGACAATGCTGTTCCTGGGATATACAGTATGATGAGTGTGCATTTTTGTCCAAGGACAGGAAGTATATTTCTAGCAAGATCACAAGAACAAGAAAAAAAAACAGTCACATCTAAGCACTTGTAAACCTTGTGGACTTTCTTTTATTATATTTAGAAAACTAATGATGAAAATTTCTCATAGACCAAGAAGATTCTGCACAAGGGACATAACATATTAAATGTAAGTTTATTGTGCTGATTTTTAGGTTTGTTATTTAGGCTAACCGTATACATTAAAAAACTGATTGGGTGAGTGAGGGTTGGATGGGAACTGAATTTACTGGAGATGATAGGGGTTTCAGGTATACCTATATTAACATATGACCAAAAGCATAAACATTTCATCATAAACTCTCTTTTGAGTGGAATGGTTCAATCTGATGGCTCATTCAGCAAAGTATATGTGATCAAAGATCTTGGTTATCAGCAATCAAGGTATGCTAAGTGGCATTTTCTCTGGAAAGATGTCTTCAGCCTTTTTATTGCTCTTTATTGCTCAAAACCAATTTGACTATTAACCCCCCTGGCGGTGTTCCCAAGTCTGACTCGGGGTGAGATTTTTTGGCTACGATCGGTAACCCCAAGTTAGATTTGGGCTCGCCTCGCTGAATCCACAGGCTTGGTTTACTTACTTTGTCCCTGGATCCAATGCCACCGCGCTGTGTGAGCGAGCGGGACCTCGCTCGATTCACACAGTGTCCTCCTGTGCCGCCGATCTCCGTTCCCTGCGACGTTATGATGCACGGGAGCGGAGAACGGCGCCAAATTCAAAAAGGTAAACAAACACAATACATACAGTATACTGTAATCTTATAGATTACAGTACTGTATGTAAAAAATACACACCCCCCTTGTCCCTAGTGATCTGCCCAGTGTCCTACATGTACTTGTATATAATAAAAAATGTTCTTTCTGCCTGCAAACTGTAGATTGTCCAAAGCAACCAAAAGTGTCCCTTTATGTCAAAAATGGTTTTAGAGCAGCTAGAAAACAGCGATAATAAATTATAATCACTTGCAGAATTGTGCGATAGCGATTTGTGGGGAGATTTGTCATAAAAAAATAAAAGTAATGACAGCGACAATTCTGCAACTGAGCAAATTTCAGTGATTTTGAGTTGATTACATTATTGAATATTTTTTATTATAATTATATTATTATTTGTTATAATTATTTATAATTATTTATTATATTATAATTTATAATTTTGTTTTAAAAAAAATGTCATACCCGGGATGCCTACTAGACTCTTGTTTGGTCAGATTTAAGTGATTTATTCCTAAGAATTACAGGCCTACAATGTAAAACACCAAATTTCCTTGCAAAATAATGGTACCGCTTTCAGCACCTTTTTTCTGAAAGAATCATACCGCCAGGGAGTTTAAAGAGTATCTAAAACCAAAACCAAAAATATTTTATATATATATATATATATATATATATATATATATATATATATATATATATATATATATATATATATATATATATATATATATATATATATATATATATATATATATATATATATATATATAAATTGAAATCCAGCCTGTGTTACACCATGGCCTTCTCCATAGATACAGTGGAAAATGTACAGTGCAAAATAATTTAGCAGTTGTATAAATGTGTTAATATAATAGCATGATGTATTCTTTTCCAGCCTTATTGATTTTATTTTTCAGAGCAACCTTTTCTCCCCTATTATACTCTTTCAATACAGCACCAATCATTCATAATATTAATGGAGTCATGACTCCATTAATGCATTTTAAAAGTGTACAACTTCCACTCTTAAGGAAAGCATTTTAAAGACTATTTTTAATATTGCAGTGGACATGTTTTCATCTTTGATGCAGCACTTTACACTTTCACACATAATACTCACCTACATAAGTAGAATAGCCTCTTCCATTTCCTGCATGATGGACGACAGTGGAGCAGAACACCTGATGGTTCTTTCAGCTCAGTCTACAAATACTAATGTGAATTAAAGCATATTAAAAACTAAAACAAAAATAAATATAATGCAGCTTACTAGTCATTAGATGTGGTAATAACATTGGTTTTCTGTTTTAAGTCTTTATTATAACTTGGCAGTCCTGTCAATAAGATACTTCCTGTCCTAAAGTTAAAAAACTCACTCACTAACTGTATCCATGGAGGAACAGCGTTGTCATCCTAGGTTGATCTCCTGATTTGCCCCACCCCTTTCACCATTCTAACCTAAGTAAGAATGGCATGGTCTGTTCCCACAACCTCTTGCGATTACTCACACATCCCAGGAGACTGCAGGAGTAGCGACTCACAGAGGTCAGTGGGTGGAGCTGGCAAACATCTTCTGGGGCAGGTTGCCTGGATCACGATGGCTAAGAAAGACCAAGATGATAGTGAGGACTCCTGAGAAGCAGGTCACCATAGGACAGCACTGGATTAGCTGGGCAGGTGAGTGTTTGATTTTGGACTTTGCTACATAACAGGTAAGAAGGGGTTAAAAAAATGTGGGGGAAATAAGTTCTTTAAGATGTAAAAAAAGGCATTTATATGTAATCTGTCAATGAGATGTTGATAAACTGTAGTCATTGGAACCAGGGCTATATCTACCCTTATGAACCTATTTATAAAGAACTTATGTGTGTAATAATTCCTTGTTGCCGGGCAACTTTTACTTCACCTAACAGCCAGTTCTAATAGAAAAATTACAAAAGAACATTCACCCATAAGAGTTAACATTCACCAATAGAGAAAATAGCCTAACACTATAGGTTAAGAACATTCAACTGGCCGGGGAAATGAGAAAGACTTCTGTACTGTGTATAGTCTATGGAGAATTTTGTGCAAACAAATCTTCAGCTGCAGTATCAAACAAAAAACATTTAGCAATGATATTATTACCATTACTAAATATGACAGCTTCCTCCTGGTTGTAAGGAAGCAAAATATTCTTAAAGTTAGTTTCCTATCATGACTGAATGTTAGATAATGTTACATTTACCCAGCAAAATGCAACAAAGAAAACTATTAGGCCTCGTACACACGACCGTTTTCCTCGACAAAATCCATCAAGAAACTTGGTGGCAGAGCTTTTTTGCTGAGGAAAACGGTCGTGTGTATGTTTTTTGTCGAGAAAACTGTCGTGGATCTCGATGAGAAAAAAAGATAACTTCTCTTTTTCCTCATCGGGAGTCTCAATTTCCTCGTTGTGTTTCTCGTCGGGCTGATTTACGACGAGAAACACATTCGAATCGTCTCTCACCAAACTTTTCCTTAACGCGCAGTAACATGAGATTAGTAAAATCAGCCCCAAGAGTGGCGCCAGTGGAATCAAACTTCCACTTTATAGTGCCGACATACGTGTTGTACGTCACCGCGTTTGAGAACGACGAGATTTTGTCTT
Source organism: Rana temporaria (assembly GCF_905171775.1). NCBI lineage: Eukaryota > Metazoa > Chordata > Amphibia > Anura > Ranidae > Rana > Rana temporaria. Next base: position 407,889,564 of record NC_053490.1, read on the forward strand.
GACAGTGTATACGCAAAGAAAGCTTGACAAGATTCTTGACAAGCCTGACAAGTAACTCGTCGAGGAAAATTATGTTTCTTTTACGAGGCCTTACACACTTCCTCTTTTTAAGATCATATACAAAATCAATTGCTCTTAGAGAAAAGCAAGGGTGTTCACACTGTGTTAGAGGCCAGTTTAGAGAAGTCTGACAGTTGACTGCCAGTTTCTCATGTTAAGCCCTGTACACACGACCGGGAACCCCATCAGGAAAAAACTTTGGTTTTCCTGACAGGATTCCTGGCAAGCTTTTTGCAAAGCCGTGCATACAGACGGCCATTCAAACGAACCGCCGTTCTTTTGAATGGCAAGAATGCGGTGACGTCATCAACTACGATGAGTCAGAGCTCGTCACATTCGATGCCGTCGCCGCCATCTTGCTACACCCCACACTATGCCTTGTATGCTACCGCGCATGCGTCGAAAGCTTATCGAGCATGCGCAGGTTTCCCTTCGCACAGGTAAGAATACAGACGACCGGGAAAACCTGACGAGAAAATAGAGAGCAGAGTTCTCTTTTTTCCAATCGGGATTCCCGGGTGTTTTCCTGACAGGAAAACTGCTAGGGAGCATACACATGGCCGGGATTCCCGGCCAAATGCTCTCCTGGCAGTTTTCCTGCCAGGAAAACCGGTCGTGCGTACAAGGCTTGTGTTTGAGAATCTGGTTTAAGGTTAGGGCTAATGGTATGATAGGATGAAAGTAGGATTTGTTGCAAATAAATGCAGGGGGATTATGCAAATTTAGGATTTTGGTGGCAGACATACATTTTGATACTGATAACTGTATTTGTGTGTTAACCCCCCTGGTGGTATGATTTTCAGATTTTAGGTGCTGAAAGCGGTACCATTATTTTGCAAGGAAATTTGGCGCTTTACATTGTAGGCCTGTAATTCTTCGGAATAACTGACTTAAATCTATCCAAACAAGAGTTTGGTAGACATCTCGGGTATGATAAAGTTTGAAAAACAAAATCATAAATTATAATATAATAAATAACTATAAATAATTATAACAAATAATAATATAATTATAATAAAAATGATTCAATCATTTAATCAAATCAAAAACACTGAAATTTGCTCAGTTGCAGAATTGTCGCTGTCATTACTTTTTTTTTTATGACGAATTTCCCCACAAATCGCTATCGCTCAATTCTGCAAGTGATTATAATTTATTATCACTGTTTTCTAGCTGGTCTGAAACCACTTTTGACATAAAGGGACACTTTTTGGTTGCTATGGACAATCTACAGTTTCCAGGCAGAAAGAACAGTTTTTATTATATAAAAGTACATGTAGGACACTGGGCAGACCACTAGGGACAAAGGGTGTGTGTATTTTTTACATACAGTTCTGTAATCTGTAAGATTACAGTATACTGTATGTATTGTGTTTATTCATTTTTTTGAATTTGGCGCCTTTCTCCGCCCCGTGCGTCGTAATGTCGCAGGGGACGGAGCTCGGCGGCAAACAGGCACTGTGCGAATCGAGCGAGGACGCCGCTCAATCACACAGCGGAGAGGCATCGCAGGATCCAGGGACAAGGTAAGTAAACCCTGCCTGTGGATGCTGCGAGGCGATCCTGAGTCTGGCTCGGGGTTACCGCTCTTGGTTCTGAAATTCCACCCCGAGCCAGACTCGGGAATACCGCCAGGGGGGTTAAAAGACTTGATCCTTTTTCTGGCTTAGTGTTTGCAATTTTGTAATGATTTTAACATACTGTATATACTAATTATAGGAAGGGGTATATGATGTGGAATAGTCAATGTTGTGCCTTCTTACATTACATAGTTAATCTGGTTAAAAAAAAGACACTAGTCCATCCAGTTAAAAAAAAAAAAAAAAAACAACAACCTACAATTGGTGAACACCAGTTAGTGCTTAGACGCCCTGCTTTAGAGAGCCCACATCATCCACCAGGATAACCTGCTTGTGTATTTATACTGCTGGTCAGTGGGAGATTTTCTATTGCTATACCTACTAGTCTCCGGGACTGACCCCTGACAATGACACTCGTTTGATGTATCAATGTACCAAACATTCACTGGCTAGCACACTTGGTTTGTGCTTTGATATGTTTGTGAAAGTGATTACCGTATTTATCGTATAACACGCACCCCAACTTAGGAGGAAAGTTTCAGGAAAAAAAAGTTTTTTTTCAAATACACCACTTTGAAGCAAAATAATAGTCAGTGCCAATCGATGCAGCCTGATTAGTGTCCATCTGCAGACTCAATGCAGCCTGATGCCCATATGCGGCCATCCAATGCAGCCTGATGCCCATCTGCAGCCTCAATGCAGCCTATGTGCCCATCTGCAGCCTAATCTGCACCCATCCAATGCAGCCTCAATGCAGCCTCTGTGCCCATCTGCAGCCTGATCTGTGCCCATCCAATGCAGCCTGATGCCCATCTGCAGCTTCAATGCATCCTCTGTGCCCATTTGCAGCCTGATCTACCCCCTTCCAATGCAGCCTGATGCCTATCTGTAGCCTTACTACCTCTCATGCAGTGCAGGAAATCAGGAGGGGGATGAGTGCCGCCGAAATCACCGAGCTGTCATCTTCTGTTTACAGTACTCGGCTCTCAGTCGGCAGTCACATACACAGTCCCGCCTCCGCCATTGCCATTGGACCAGCTATTGTGATTGACATAACACTGGTCCAATGCCGGTGGCAGAGGAGGGATGTGTGTGTGATGTCAGAGCCAAGTAAACAGGACATGCTGGCTCGATGATTCCGGCGACGCTCGTCCCCCTCCTTCTCCTCCGAGGTACGCTATCTGTGTATTACACGCACCCGTGATTTCCCTCCTATTTTCAGGGGGGAAACGTGTGTGGTATATGCCAATGAATACGGTAACTTGATGTAAATAAATCTAGTTTGCTTTTACTCAAGTTTTTTTTTTAAGCTCTGACTAAAAACAATGCAAATTCCAGGTGGCTGTTATCTTAGTAACTGATGTTTTAAGAAATGCAGATGGCACCTATGAGAAAACATACAAAGTTATATAAAATATTCTCACAATAATAACAAACAAGGTAAAATAATTTCCAAGCATCTTGTGAATCAGCAGCTGCCGCAGTTGCTGGGAACTTCTGTTTCCCATAGTACTAGTCTACCATACACTAGTGCAACAGCACTCCATCATAAAAATATATATACACACACACACACACACACAAACTTTTTAGATTGCCCTGGGCTCGTTACATTTAGTATATAGCTTTTCTGTGGCTAATTGAACTGCAATTCATGTTTCAGGTTCACTAAACATGGTGGCTGATTGCTCCTGTCTGCTTCTGGAAGAATATTCCAGAAATAGCATGGGGGTATCAATCACTGGGTTATGGATAGTTATCTGACCCTAGTCAATGCTTGGGAGGCCTACCCAGAAGGCATGACTGGGGAGAAGATAAATATTTGGGAAGATCTGCTCAGATCTCTCTTCTCTGAGGCTTCTCTCCTGGCAGGGGGCCTGTGTAATTTCTTCTTCTAAGGTTCAACATTTGCTATAGGCTGACGGTCTAAAAATGGTTTGCCTGAAGGCAATTCACCTGTGTAATCTTGACTGGAGAGGTGGGTGTATTTTGCCTGAAGCTTCAGTTTTCTTCTGATAGTGACTGCTTTTATTGGGTCTCAGATATACTGGCTGCCCTCTCTATAGTCATCATTATTTTTCAGGCTCCTACCATAAGGTCTATTACAGCTGGGAAACAATAAGAATGCTGCCCTCCAAGATCTGTGAGTGCCTTTGGATATACTGCACCCTCAACCCTCCTTCCTGCATTTTTCTAAAGATTTGTAATGAAAGGTAAAAAGACCCATAGATTGAGCCTGAATTGTTAGGTGTGCTTCTGAGACTAAAAACTGGACAGGTAATGAACACCCATGTTATTTCTAGTGGGCCGCTCCTGCGGTTAGAGCTACAATTGTATGTTTTTAGTGGAAACGCACTGACACACAGAGTTGTAGGTCCTGTCAGTGACTCCTGTAGCTTAAATATATAAAAAAAAAGTGAAAAGCCTATGGCGTGTGAACACACCCAAAAACTCCACCCGGTGCAGAAAAAATGTGCACACACATAAAGAGTGTTCACAAAAACGTGCAGACGGGTGCAACGTCAAATGGTCCTCCTGTGAAGAGGGACCCAAACCCTGATCCCCCGGGGCATTAGGCTCCAGACGGGGACTGAGGTACTGTGGTCCGAGCAAGCGAAGCCGACACGGACCCAAATTCCTCGGAGGGACTGCCGAAACAGAACCCTCCCAGTACTAGGTGGGGCTCCCCCGAAGGGAGACCCCATGAGAGCAAGTGAACTAAGCCAGAAGACCATGTCCACCCACTCCCAAGACGTTCAGGGCTGGCCCGAGGACCGGCACCCTAATAATCTCACAGTGAACAAAACGTGCACAAACAAAAATAAGACAAAAACGTGACAAACATAGGCTTAAATAAAAGAAAGTGGGGGAAAGGGATAGTGAAGAGGATAGTGAAAGAAGTGGTTATTGTGATTAACAATGACCAGGCCCTTCGGCCAGGAATAAAAAATTCCTCCAGTCCTAGCCGAAAGGCCCGGCCCAGGAGGCAGGTGCTAAAAAAAGTGTATATCTGGTGCAGTGACCGTGGTATCTTAAATCAATGTGTCCCTCACACACAGTGATCTTCAGATACCCCTGGACTGCCACTCCAGGGGCACATGCACCATAGGCTTTTCGTTCCATATCCGACCCCCAGACCGGTCAGTGCAGCCCTCCACCCCTGCCAGCAACCCGGCAGATTTGCATGGTCCTACCCCGTCCACCACAGGGCATTACCAGCTCCTCCAACCGGATCGCTGACAGAGATAGCACTTACACCAGCCAGCCAGAAGGCCAGACTAGAACTCGGCAAAAAGACCAAGACCAAGCGCAGCACCCATCCTTACCAGGAGCACCCTTCCAGATGGCTCAGACTCAACCATGGGCCGGCCCCCAGTAACTGTCTGGCAGCACAGCGTAGTCCCTGCTGAAACCATCCTTCCAGGTGCAATAACGTCATTGGATTGCATCCACCCTCCCCATGTAGGAGGTGCTTCAGCGCTCCGCTGACAACTGATAAGAACAGATACTACACCTGATCCTAGCCAAAAGGTCGAGAAGCGACAGGGAAGACACCACGATCAGCACGGCCAAAGTGCAATGGCCGAGCCTCGCCCTGGGAGAACCACCTTCATGATCATGGCGTCTCCCCTGCCAGGTAAGGCAACATTGAATCAAACCAGTGAATGACCTATAAATTGACTGTCCATGATGATAGGACAGAGGAAATCTAATAAAAGCAAACACATAGCAAGTATGACAGCATTGGATCAAACCAGTGAATAACTGGACAATAATAATGAAATAACGGTCCATGGTAATAGAACAGAAGATATCAAATGCGTTTCAACAAAAATAGTGAAGGTCTTCTTCAGGGACAATACAATTCAATACAATACAATACAATTCCAGATTTTTCTAGGTTAATCCTATGTGCTAATGATTCAACAAGTGGAAGTCATAGCTCAAGAGCAGAGAAGGGATGGACCGCTGTTGGTGTGCCGACAAGCAAGGAGGGCCAAGGCTACAAAAAAAAGGCCCCAATCTCAAGTCGAAGAACCCCAAAAGGGGCCAGGGCAATTGAAAGACCGATAAGTCTCAGCAGTTACTTCAAAACCTTAATCACATGCAGTGCATAGAATCACTGGATGCAGGGGTAATATGGTGACGGTGCAATGAAATGTCCAGAAAATAATATCAATGTTGAATTATCAATATTTTTGCCACATACAAAAAGCACCAGAGCTGAAGAGAGAAATGGAGATGGAGCCTTTGTTAAAGCGGAGTTCCGGCCACAATTTCACTTCTTAAATATAAATACCCCTGTAATACACAAACTTAATGTATTCTAGTAAAGTTAGTCTGTAAACTAAGGTCCGTTTTGTTAGGTTGTTACAGCATTTAGACACTTTATAAAGTAGAAATTGACTGGGGCCATCTTAAGTGTGGGCATCATGAAGCCAGACTGTATGACTTCCTGGATTTCAGCCTTGCAGATCTCGCACATGCTCAGTGCTGCACAAGCAGTGTCAGATCAGGTTTCAGTCAAGTCACATGATTCTTTGAGACTGGGGAGTGTACAGACTCCTGGAAAGTTACACCCACTACATTCCCAGGAGTCTGTGCGGTGTAGGTTAGGAAGCATTAAGCACCTAGGTGCAGGAAGTGGGAAGATTAACTATTCTGCCTAGCAACAACACTTTGAAGGCATCTAAAAAAATAAAAAAAATTCGTAAAGGACTAATGACATTTTTTTAAAACTACTGATGTAATGTTATATTTATGGGTGGAACTCCACTTTAAGTAGAGGCATATCCCATCTGACTGTGACTCTCAACCATATCTTGTAATGCAGCTGTGCAGTGTACGCATCTTCATTTCTCTCTTTAGCTCTGGTGCTTTTTGTATATGGCAAAAATATTGATATCACAGTGCTTATAATTTTTTCAAACATTTTCTGAAGACATTAACACAAAACGTTTGGCACTGTGGGTATGAGAGCTTCAGCTGTGACAGTGAAGCACCTGTCATTTGCCCTCCCTTTCCTCTCCCCTTGTCCATTTACAGAAAACCTTATTCTATTCACTGAATTTGTATTATTTTCTGTGAATGTTTTTATCTAAAGATTCTGAGAATGCACAAGGGAGAGAAAAATGATGGTAAACAAGAGGATCCCTTCACTATACGAGAGTTGCAGCTCTCATACTTGCAACACCTGAAGTTCTGCACTGACAGTGGTATCCAGAAAACAAATGAATTGATTATAGTATAGAGTATAGAGTAAACAGAAGCACCCCATTGCAAAAGGTAAGTATTTTTGCTTTAGGAATTGTGATAAATCTCTGTAGCTGTAGTATTTTTTTAAATAGAGAAAGCCTAGCTAATAACTGAGACACTATTAACCCTTTCCTCAAGATAGCAGCTAAAATTATATTCCACATTTGCTAAATCACAAAAATGGCCATAGCTACACAATTGCTGAAAAACTATGGAATTAGTGAAGAATAGAAGCTAAACACTGCCATCTGGTCATCAGCAGGTACTGTAAGACAAACAAACAATATAAATGTAAAACTAAATTCCTATGTTTTATTCAAATAAGCGGGTTCTGGGTTCTTGACATAAAAGCAAATTTAAACTCCGTTATTTTTAGAAGTGAAATGCTCTGGGGACTGATAGCCTTAGTTTTTATGCGAGTCATTAAGCGGAAACTCAGGTTAGCTTCTAAAAAAAAAGAACACATTTTCTTTCCCACATTTTCAGAGCTAATTTACTATACCTGCTGTTCATTTTAGGATTTGCAATTTCTTTTAATATTTCTTCAGTTACAGTTTGTTTTTTGTTTTTTCTAACAGACGTGGAGTAAATCCTATGAATTGCTACTCCCCTGAGGCTCGTCTCTTAATGTTTTAGCTGTGTCAAGGTGTCTGACAATATTCCAATTACCATATGCTGAAATGGCTTAGAATTACCCTCCTAAAGATTTTGTTTCTTCTGTAAAACCGCTTAGACTTAACATTTTGTCACAGTTCAATCAGGATGCTGCTAATTTCAGTGAAGAATTTGTGGCACACAAAAGCAGTAGAAAGGCCAGCAAAATTCAATAAATGAAGCTAAATAAGCTGCATGAAATTCTTCTGCAGTGTGATTGTAGGAAATAGAATATGGTAATGCAGATAACGTAGATGCCTACAGGTTAGAACTTACAGTATATTAACAATACACATTAAAAGAGCACAATGAGACAGTAGTAAAATGTTCTATATGGAATGGTATAACTGGATAATGAGCATTTTCCTTTTTCTCTACCTTTGTTTTCTACAAGTGTGATTTAGACAAAAAAGGAAATGGTCTACTTATTATATTATTATAATTCTTATTAAAAGATAAGTATGGCTTTTTTTGTTCTATTTATACTTACCTAGTTGGATGCAGCATCGGTCTAATGCTGCATCTGTCCCCGCTGCCTCTACACTGAGAACCGAGCCAACGAGCACTGCCGATGGCTCAGTTCTCACGGATCCCCAAGAGGAGAGCTGTTGACTGTCATTTAGCAGCTCTTCTCTCTGCTCCTCCACACACACTGGTGTGCTTAGCTGTGGAGGGGCATGGAGCGGCCATCTCAGCCTCTCAGAGGCTCACTGAGAGGCTGAGATGACTATCAGTTCAGGCACTCGGCAGATCAAGACTTCATTGTCATGATGACACGGTGCCTGGACTGAATCCTGTGATGTCAGCAGAGAGCGAGGACTTCGCTCTCTGCTGAAAACGGGTCACAGTACAAAACAAATTGCACTTCTGTGACCCATAGGAGAAGTCCAGCCAATCAAGCTCAAGCTGGACTTCTCCTTTAGGTAATAATAATAATAATCCAAGCCTGGCTGGTTTCAGTGGAAATGATATACAGTTCCTCATTTAAAGTGCATCTTGCATTAAAATACCACATTGCAAGGAAACAATACTCACTCTACACCTTAGCGTTTGAACCAATAATGTGTGTGCTGCTGAGATCTCACTGGGCCTCATTGTGGGATCTTTGGAGAGCTGAGAATCCCATGTCTTGGAAATAAAAAGATCCAGCAACACACATTTTTTCAAGATTTAGTATTCACATTTTTGAAGATGTTGTAAGCTCAGTGATGTCACCCTTGCCTAGGCAAATGCTTGAGAAGCCAGGCTTAAGGTGAATATGTATGCATATTACATTTGACTGTTGATCAACAAAGCCATGTCACAGTGGGGTTGATTAACTAAAACTGAAGAGAGGGAAACATCTGGTGCAGCTGTGCATAGTAGTCAATCAACTTCTAACATTAGCTTGTTCAATAAAGCTTCAACAAAAAAACATGGAAGCTGATTGGTTTCTATGCAGACCTGCACCAGATTTTGAGCTCTCCAATTTAGTAAAGCAATCCAACAGTGTCCAGGTCTCATACAGCGAGGAAATGTTTGCTCTTTTAGTTTTAAAAAGTAAAACTTTCCTAAAACCTACTTTGCTTTTCAATTTTGTATGTTGAAGTAGAAGGCAATTCAAATAAAAATGTATGTGGATGCAAGATTGGTATATTTTCTTCAAAAGCAAGTTTAGCATGAAATCAGGAGAATGCATTGAAGCACCTTAAAGTGGTTGTAAACCCACTATTTGGACTTTTACCTACAGGTAAGCCTACAACAAGGCTTACCTGTAGGTAAGGAGAATATCTCCTAAACCTGCACGGTTTAGGAGATATTACCCCCGCAATGCGGGCGGCGCATGCGCAGGGGGGACTCCACGGCTGAAGGACCGGCATCGCCGGACCCTGCCGATTTTAAATCTCCCGCGCGCACGCGCGGGAGTGACGTCATCGCCGCTCCAGCCAATCACAGCGCTGGAGCGGCGATACCCGGAAGACACGCCGGAGCAAGATGACATCCTGCTCGGCGTGGACCAGGTAAGTGGTACACACCTCGTTCCGAGGTAAGTATTTCATAATAGGCTAGTATGCGGTGCATACTAGCCTATTATGCCTTTTGCATTGCAGGTTTGGGGGAAAAAAAAAAAAGTTTATGCGGTTTACAACCGCTTTAACTGGTGCACAGTTCAGCAGTTGTCATGTGACCTGATGTATAACAGTTGAATTTACTTTTCAACATGATAAATTCACTTATATATAGCATCATTGTTTCTATTTTGTATTGTTTCTCATTTTATAGACTTGATTTGTTGGGGTTTAGGATGCTTAAGCTAAGTACTGTTGTAGCAAACCTTAGCTTTATCTATGTGGGGCAAAACAATAGGTGCATTTTAATACAATATTTCTAAGTAGAATTTCCTTTGGTTCTCCACTGGTCCCGCCAACCACCAAAAGCAAGAAAAGAAAGCATTGGGTAAGCTCCTGCCCTTGTGTAACAGGGCTGGTCCAGTCACAAGACATTAGTACGGTTACATAAAAGGAAGGGACGTGAGTCACATGCTCCTCCACACCATATAGTGATGGAGGTAAGAAAAGCAAATAAGTTGCTTTGTCGTGCATGGGAGAAGCATAGGTTTTCTCAAAGTGTATCTAAGCCACAAAATACAAATGTACTGTACTGTATTATATTGCAGCCTACCCATCTTTAGATGTGGAGGATGTATTTGTTTTATTTTTTCTTGCCTTTTTTCCTTTATTTCCATGTTATGATCCTGAAATAACTCACTCCTCCACTATATTTATGGAGGGAGCCATGGTTGGACTCAGGCTGGACTACGCATGTCTCCCTTTTAATGGGGAATAGAGGGAGTTAGTAATTTATAAAGGTAAAATATAATTTGTTTATGCTTCCAGTTCATCTCACAGAAAGTAGCAAGGACATTGCACTCTGGCAAAACCAATTTCTGCATTTGCTGAAGATGTTCTAAGCCTGAAGAAAAAAGCTAAAGCAGCCCCACAGAGAGGAACTTGCAAGCTGCAATATACAATTTTTTGGTTTTGGGTTAAGATTTTAATACATTTTGCCTTATTTTTAAATTATACTGTTCTTTACGACTAAAGAATTCTACTCTTAAGTTACTGATTTAGGTAACTGCCTTTAGGATAAAACTATATCTTTATTTAAAATAACATTTTTATAGCTTAAATGTTTGGTTCATCTGCATGCTAATGTTATGATGTCTGTGAAACCAAATGAAAGGGGACAGCTTTCTAAATATAAGACATCTGTTGATTTATGACACCTTTCTAATACCTTATCAAGGTTAGCTTCTTTCATTAATCTGCTGGCAAATTCCAGAACTGTTATTTTTAACTAAATATTTAATAAAATGCGGACCTTACTATAAAAATAGGGAGGCTTATGCAAGATTAATTATGAATTTAAATTTTTAGATTTTTTTCCTAGGGACAGAATTTTTTTTTAGAATGCCTTAAGGTTAAAGCCATGAATTTCATGAAAGTGCTCTTTATTGCAAGTGTGAATGAACATGTTGAATTATTTATGTGTTATTTTGTTCCTAATATTGGATTATACATAAACATATTACAAGTCATCTGTTGATATGACATTGGGCTTCTTATTTCTGGAAAACAGGGAAACATCTGATTAGGTAGGATCATTTAACTGTAAACATTAATATCTAGACTTTAAAATTAGTAAACCAATAATTATTTAGGCCTCTGTAGCTTGTCTAATAAAATTCCAGCCAGCAGCTCCCTGCAATAGGTGCAGCTGAATACCTAGCTCCAGTGGGTAACAAGTAAAATATTTTCTCTCTGGTAGAGCTAGGTACACTACTGCTATCAGATACTTCTGAAAAGCATATGAACCATTGCATGAATAGCAACACTGAACTAATTCATGTCCAAGCAGGGCCAGTTTAATTGTACCTTCTCTTACAATAGTACTTTATTCAAAATTGATTTATTTTTTTCCCTACATATATCATAATGTAATGTTTAAAGCTAAAAAAAAAAACTCTCATGCTGAACTTTAAGTTTTACAATGCTGTGTTACATTAAAACTGCACATATATGGAATTCTTGTAGTCAAAACGTTGCCACATATTTTGGGTTAAATATCCAGGGCTCTTCTAATTACTGAAAAGTTGTCTTGGAAAAACTGGGCCCCATTCAGGCCTCTTCCCATTGAACTGCAGCACATTGGTTTTTGTGCATTGAGACAATTTTCAACATGCTGCATTAGGCAGCTATTCAACACATGAAAAAATAGGTCTTGCTGCAAAGTACCTTTTAAAAAGAATGACACTGTCTAATGCACGTATAGCATGTTTGCAGTGTTTGGGCTTTACTGCATGTCACTGCAAATAGTTGGCTTACAGTTTTCTTATTTTTTATCTTTTAAAGGGGTTGTAAAGGTTTGTATTATATTTTATAAATAGGTTCCTTTAAGCTAGTGCATTGTTGGTTCACTTACCATATTTATCGGCGTATACCACACACTATTTTGCCCTGAAAATCAGGGCAAAATCGTGGGTGCGCGATATATGCCGATACTCGCTTTCCCGCGCCGAGTTTGAATACTGCGCCAACATATACCGAGCGCAGTACACTTGTGTATAGTCGGGCAGTCTCGGCTACACTCGCGCTCATGTCCTGTATGTCCAGGACGTCAGCGCGGGCATTGCCGACTATACGCGAGTGTACTGCGCTCGGTAAATGCCGGCGCAGTATTCAAATTTGGTGCGGGAAAGTGGGAAACGAGCGAGGACGCCGCAGAAGGACGCCGGACCCGACGAAGAGGACACCCGAAGCCGCAGACGGACGCCGGACGCGACGAGGCCGCCAATGGACGCCGTGCAAGACACCAAACTGTAAGTACAAAAATCTTTTTTTCACAGGAATTTCTGGGCAAATTTAGGGGTGCGCGCTATACGCGGGAGCGCGCTATACCCCAATAAATACGGTACCGTTTCCTTCAATTTACCTTCTAAATGTTTTTTTTTGTTTTCTTTGTCTGTATTTCTTACTTCCTGTTTCACCTCACTAAGGTGTTCAGTAAGCTGTTCTAAATGACTTTCCACTGCTCGGATGATGGTGTAAAGCTTACTGAGGAGAAACAGGAAATTCAAACAAAGAAAAAAAACATTTAGTGAACCAACAATGCACTAGCTTAAAGGAACCTATTTAGAAAATAAGAGACAAACCTTTACAACCCCTTCAACTTAAAAGTATGAAACAGAAGATATAAGTATTGACTACCAAATTTGTGCTATCCTAACAAGAAAAAAAACAGTTTTTTTGTTAGGATCGACTACTAAAGTAAAAAGTTTAAAGGCACAAAATCCATCTATAAAACAAAAATGTATTGTAAAGGTGTGGAAACTGCTCTGGGGCTGGCTAAAATAAAGGTTTCATAATTGTTTAAACTACTTCTCTTGCTAAAGAATGCCACAGCATATTTACTGTATACCACCCTAACAATTATATATTGGGAGAAGTTCAGTAACTACGTTACTATATGATGAGCATGCTTGATGTCTCTTTAATTTTCTTTCTCAGTAAAATAAAGTAAGTGAAAGGCAATCTCCCCAACAGGGAGTAACTGAAACCTGACAAATAATAATAATAATAATCACTGGAGTTCACAAAAGTAAACTCCAAAAGATGCACTCATTGTCAACTGGGTTTTTCATCTGCACCACTAATAGGCATCCATAAATAGTTTTGAAGAACATAAAGTAACTCAAATGTCAGACTCTAGTACACTTTCACAGAAGCACTAATGTATGAAATATAGCAAGATATGTTAGAGGGTTGTTAATGTCCTTCCTGATTTAAGCCTATAATTTGCAGCATTAAGCCTAAGAGAAGGTAATGCTTTTAATGTATAATAGCAGATACAGAAAGCTAAATCGAAAATCCCTAGGCCCGTGATCCTATATTATTTCTCGAAGTGGGCAAATTACTGGAACCTTATAGATGTCTGAAACCTGTCTTTTCTATCTCAAAAACACATATTTGAGCAAAGAATTGCTTCATAGCTAATAGCAACAAATTAGTTCTTTTCACCTTTCCATTGGATAAAAATGAGAACTTGATTGTAAGCTTTTGGCAACAATAGATAGAGGCTCGTTGTTTGATTTTGTAGGTTTACAGATGTCCATTTAACAGATAGCTATTAAATTCGATTTGCTATATAACAAATATGAGGATAACTAGCATGTGTCACAACTCCCCTGAATGATCCTAATCTACCTGGATATGAAATTACCCGCAAGGAAATCTCCCCCATCTGTCTGTACAACATGTACTCTACAATCAAGAAGTTGGCTTCAGAATATTAATTTGCAGATCTTTAAGATGCTACATGTACTTAGGTTTAATCTCTAAAGGATAGCACTCTCTGAAAGATGATACATGGTTAAAGCTGAACTCTAGGAAATAAAAACTACCCTTGCAGTGGGGCACCCCAATACTGCCACGGTTGAATGCAAATTTTTGTACAGGGTAACATTTTGAAGCCATTTTTACCTTATCCCTTACTCCCACAAACTTCCTCCTCTCCATGTGACCGGTCCCCTGTAGTCGCTTGTCTTAGGCGCTTTATTCATCGCTCGCATTCTGATGTTTTGACATGCAATGCAGGAGCAGCAGTGCTGCATTGTAGGTGAGGACATTGAGAGCCTGACCACAACCCAAAGTGTTGGAACAGGAGAATGCTGGCTGCTGGGGGAGTGAGGGGTAAGGTGCAACATTTGTGGAATGGCAACCAACTATAGTACCTAAAAATCTCCATAGACGACGCTTTAAGTTTTAAAAGCGGTTAGATGAGGTCTTTTGCCAGAATTATTGCTCTCGCTCTAATGATTGTGGCGATACCTCACATGTGTGATTTGAACATTGTTTACATATGCAGGCGCATGTGGTTTCTTTGCTGTGTGAGCTCACGGGGACGGGGTGCTTTAAAAATACACATTGTTTTCCTCGACGAGTTCCTTGTTAGGCGTACACACTGTCAAGACAAAATCTCCTCGTTCTCAAACGGGGTGACGTACAACACATACAATGGCAGGGGAAGTTCGATTCCACTGGCACAACCCTTGGGGCTGCTTTTGCTAATCTCATGTTACTGTGTGTTAAGTAAAAGTTTGGTCGGAGACGATTTGCACTTTTCAGTCTGTTACAGCGTGAAAAATGTGTTATCTCCATTACAAATGCTACTTTTACTCCCGTCTCATATTTTATTCTGAGCATGCAAGGGTTTCTTAGCATACACACCATCGTGTTTCTCGTCGAAAACCAGCCCTACGAGGAACACGATGAGGAAATTAAGACTCCGGTCAAGGAAAAAGAGAACTTGTTCTCTTTTTTTCTCGTCGAGTTCCTCAACGGTTTCCTCAATGAAAAACGTATACACGACCGGTTTCCTCGGCAAAAAAGCTCTCCCACCAAGTTTCTTGATGGATTCTGTCGAGTTTCTCAGTCTTGTGTACGAGGCCTAATAGTTTGTGACAGACACTCTTTATGGAGGGATCAGGGGTCTAAAAAATCCCTCCTTTGCACTTCAAAGTATTCAGAATACTGTAATTTTTTTTTTAAATGGAGCCATTGGCAGCCCAGTAAACCGACGTTGTCGCATCTGTGATTTTACATAGGAGATGTTTCCGGCTTTGTTTGAGTCTCAGGATAGCCGGCAGAAGTGCCGGATCGTGGCTTGGGTCTCCCATGGGTCAGGAAGCCTGGGAAGAGCGGCAGAAGGCAGTAGGTGGAAGGGACGTCTCCTCCCACTTCTTTAGGATTGGTTGTTATCCCTAAAGAGCCAATCACCCGCTCTAAAAAAACGGTACCAGGGTGATGCCTGCAGCAGGCATTACCTCGGTTTAACACCTTCAAGCTGAGGCCCCATATGTGCCTATGGTTAGCGCTAAGGGGATATACTACAGTGCAGTGCAGCGTATATATTACAGTGCAGTGCCCAGTATATAGTGCAGTGTAGTGTGAATAACACAGTGTTGTGGTGCTACTGAAGTGTTGGTGCTTCACCACTTTTTTGGAATATCAGGTTCTGTTGCTGCATTATTAGTACTCCCCCTTTTGTGTCACAGGTGTTATTCCTTCTGTGTCCACACAGCAGTGGTATACTTATTTTTCTTTCATGGCGTTGCAGCACTAAGAATATTTAGGGCATAATTGCTGTCCCCCCTTCTGCGTTCCATAGTCTTTAATAGGATTTGCATATTCGCTAGAACTTTTTACCTGTTCAGGATGTTCTGGTGCGAACTGAACCAGGGGGTGTTCGAACCATCCCTACTTTTGACACAGTAGGAATAGATGTCAGTATGAAGACCCTCTGAGTACTGCAGAGAACCAGGAGATTGAAGGGTTGGTTTCTGAAGACGCTTGAGGCTGTGGAGGCTGTGTAGCATCATAATGCTCCCAATGGTGAGTGAGCATTGGTCAGCATTGACATGTAACTGTGCTGACAAATGAGAATCTCTTTGAGCTCTCTTTGTTCCAGGAGAGTGTCTTGCAAGAAATAAAAGAGCAGAAGAGAGGGTTTTTCAAATACCCTGACTGCTACATCAGCTAGCACAGGCAGTGAAAGGTTATCATTGAAGGAAGTAAGTGCAACGGAGACCAGGTGTTTCTTTTTCAAATGATGTTCTCTCAGAAAGCACCTCTCACACTGCTGAGGCGCAGCCGATGACCGAACACTTTACCGCCCTACTGCCAGTATCATGTGATCGATGTCACCAATCACAGCAGATCACATGACAATTGTAAGCAATTAATGGCTTCCTGTCATGCCATCCATTGTACACAATTGTGTGGCTACCTGTCATTGGTCACAATGATCACATGGTACAGACATGGCCAATCACAGCCCATCTGTACCATGTAATTAGTTTTGGCCAATAACAGCGAATCACAACAAAAGACACCAAATTAATCTGTTTCATTCAGTAAAAATGGTTGCTTATACCAATGAAATTCATTCATATTGAACTTGTCAGTTGTTTTTTTCTCATATATATATATACACACACAGACACACACATGTATGTGGGCACTAATAAAAGAATACTTTGATACTTTGTGACCTATTTTTAACACATACCTGTACATCCTCTATATCTTTTTGTGCATGTGAATAACTACATAAATGGGAACAGGTTCTGCAACTTTTGATTTTCTATAAATGTCATGTTTTATGAACTGTGAATCAGCTCACAAAGGTCAAACTTGAAAAAGTATTTAAGAGAAAAAGAATATGCAATTTTGTTTTTTGAGCATTTCTCCTGTTTTGTTTGAACACTACATTCTAATATAAATAACACAGATCCACTTGTTTTTTTTTTATGGAATTATCCGCATATGTTATAATATAAAAAATAATCTTGACTCTTGGTGATTGACGATGACTGATGATGACCAAAGATTTATTGTAAAAAAGTAGATCTTAACCTTGTATAAGACTTTGCAAGATACATTTTTTGTCTTTGGCTAATAAAGGCTGCCTCTGTGTTTACCACCACATGGTCAATGGGACACGAATAAAGCCACGTACACACAACCATTTTTCATGTAATGGAAAAAAACAACGTTTTTCTCGACATGATTCTTGTCAAGCCTGCCTTGCATCCACACGATCGTGGAAAAAAAATTATCGAGCAAAGCGCGGTGACGTACAACATGTACGACGGCACTATAAAGGGGGAAGTTTCATTCGATTGGCGCCACCCTTTGGGGTCATTATGCAAATATCACTTCTCATAACTTGCTTCTGAGTATGCGCATTTTTTCCCCCCGTCTTTAAAGCCTACACACGACCGTTTTTCATGACGTGAAAAACGGCGAGAAAAAATAGAGCATGTTCTAAATTTTTGATGCCCATTTTTCACGTCGAGAAAAATGCTCTGGAGCCTAAACATGATCGTTTTTAATGACCAATTTAAAAAATTACATTTTTCACGTCATGAACTGAAGAAAAAGCTGTCAAGCTGTTGTGCGAAGCTACTAACAGGACTAACTAGAGGCAGGTTTCATTTGCAGGTGTAAGGGAAGCAAAGTTATAAAAGTTTGGTAAATGTTACTCATATGTACAAGTATATTTAACCTCTTGACCACTGGGCACTTAAACCCCCTTCCTGACCAGACCAATTTTCAGCTTTCGGTGCTCTCACAATTTGAATGACAATTACTCAGTCATACAACATTGTACCCATTTGAAATTTTTGTCCTTTTTTTCACACAAATAGAGCTTTCTTTTGGTGGTATTAGATCACCTGTGGGTTTTTTATTTTTTGCGCTATAAAAGAAAAACGACCGAAAATTCTGTAAAAAAAAAAAAAATAACTTGTTTCTGTCATATTCGCAGGTTATTTCTCACACACAGCATATGCATACCACGAATGACACCCCAAAACACATTCTGCTATTCCTCCCGAGTATGGCGATACCCCATGTGTGCAACTTTTACACAGCGTGGCCACATACAGAGGCCCAACATGCAGGGAGCGCCATCAGGCGTTCTGGAGCACCCAGGCCAATTCTGACATTTCTCTCCTACATGTAAAAATCACAATTTATTTGCTAGAAAATTACATAGAACCCCAAAACATTATATATGCGGAGTATTGGGGTATTGCGGAGTATTTGGGTATTGCAGAGTATTGGGGTATTGGGGGTATTGCAGAGTATTGGGGGTATTGCGGAGTATTTGGGTATTGGGGGTATTGCAGAGTATTGGGGTATTGCAGAGTATCGCGCAGGGTATTGGGGTATTGCAGAGTATTGCGCAGGGTATTGGGGTATTGCAGAGTATCGGGGTATTGCAGAGTATCGGGGTATTGCAGAGTATCGGGGTATTGCAGAGTAACGGGGTATTGCAGAGTAACGGGGTATTGCAGAGTATCGGGGTATTGCAGAGTATCGGGGTATTGCAGAGTATCGGGGTAGTGCAGAGTATCGGGGTATTGCAGAGTATCGGGGTATTGCAGAGTATCGGGGTATTGCAGAGTAACGGGGTATTGCAGAGTAACGGGGTATTGCAGAGTAACGGGGTATTGCAGAGTATCGGGGTATTGCAGAGTATCGGGGTATTGCAGAGTATCGGGGTATTGCAGAGTATCGGGGTATTGCAGAGTATCGGGGTAGTGCAGAGTATCGGGGTATTGCAGAGTATCGGGGTATTGCAGAGTAACGGGGTATTGCAGAGTAACGGGGTATTGCAGAGTATCGGGGTATTGCAGAGTATCGGGGTATTGCAGAGTATCGGGGTATGGCAGAGTATGGGGTATGGCAGAGTATGGGGTATGGCAGAGTATTGCGCAGGGAGGGATGGCAGAGTATGGGGTATGGCAGAGTATTGCGCAGGGAGGGATGGCAGAGTATGGGGTATGGCAGAGTATTGCGCAGGGAGGGATGGCAGAGTATGGTGTATGGCAGAGTATTGCGCAGGGAGGGATGGCAGAGTATGGTGTATGGCAGAGTATTGCGCAGGGAGGGATGGCAGAGTATTGATGGTACTGCAGAGTATTGCGCAGGGAGGGATGGCAGAGTATGGGGTATTGCAGAGTATTGATGGTACTGCAGAGTATTGCGCAGGGAGGGATGGCAGAGTATGGGGTATTGCAGAGTATTGATGGTACTGCAGAGTATTGCGCAGGGAGGGATGGCAGAGTATGGGGTATTGCAGAGTATTGATGGTACTGCAGAGTATTGCACAGGGAGGGATGGCTGGATCTGTGACTGCAGTTGTCACAGATCCAGCCCACAGCAGCTGCTGACACCCCGCGCTCCCCCCCCCTCCTCTCCTCTCGCACTGTACCGAACGGTACAGAGAGGAGAGGGAGGAACCGGCGTCATCAAATGACGCCGGTTTGTTTACAAGTGATCGCTCCGTCATTTGACGGAGCGATCACGTGGTAAACAGCCGCGATTCGCGGCAATTTACCGTGATCCGTGATGCGCCGGGTCTTCTAGACCCGGCGAGCATGGACACTTCCGCGAGCGCGCCCCAGGGGACGCGCAAACGCGGAAGTGCACGAGGACGTCCCAGGGACGTCCTGTCACAGTAACTCGACCGCGCTGTAGCAGTATTTTTGCTATAGCGCGGTCGGCAAGAGGATATATACTATATATATATATATATTATTTTTTTAAATTGTATGCATACATACAATCTTTATTTTACTAATGATAAAGGATTCCCAGCGCACTATTATCTTAAAATCACAGAGCACAGATTACCTAAAAAGATTTCACAGATGAATTTAGGTAGAATTTGAGGCACTGTGGGCCAAATCTTCAAAGGAGATACGCAGGCGGAACTGCTGTTCAGCCTGCGTATCCCTGTGGCTATCTTTGGAAACGATCCTCAAAAGGATTTTTCCAAAGATAGTCAGAAGATCCGACATCTGTAATAGACTTACACTGTCGGATCTTAGGATGCAGTACCGCATCCGCCGCTGGGGGCATTTCGAGTCGAAATGCCGCTTTGCGTATGCAAATGAGTACTTAGGCAGATCCACAAAGCTTTTTAGCTTTGTGTTTTCTGCGTAAGTTATGTTTTGCATACGTAAAATTAGGGATGCTTTTACAAGGTCTAAACTGTTTAGACCTTGTAAAAACAAACCTTTTTTTCGATCGCCGCGTTTTTTTTTAAATTTCGTATTTTTTTTCCCGGCGCGTATTTTTTTTTTACCCGACGCAACTTTATTGTCCCTCACAAAGGTCAAACTTGAAAAAGTATTTAAGAGAAAAAGAATATGCAATTTTGTTTTTTGAGCATTTCTCCTGTTTTGTTTGAACACTACATTCTAATATAAATAACACAGATCCACTTGTTTTTTTTTTATGGAATTATCCGCATATGTTATAATATAAAAAATAATCTTGACTCTTGGTGATTGACGATGACTGATGATGACCAAAGATTTATTGTAAAAAAGTAGATCTTAACCTTGTATAAGACTTTGCAAGATACATTTTTTGTCTTTGGCTAATAAAGGCTGCCTCTGTGTTTACCACCACATGGTCAATGGGACACGAATAAAGCCACGTACACACAACCATTTTTCATGTAATGGAAAAAAACAACGTTTTTCTCGACATGATTCTTGTCAAGCCTGCCTTGCATCCACACGATCGTGGAAAAAAAATTATCGAGCAAAGCGCGGTGACGTACAACATGTACGACGGCACTATAAAGGGGGAAGTTTCATTCGATTGGCGCCACCCTTTGGGGTCATTATGCAAATATCACTTCTCATAACTTGCTTCTGAGTATGCGCATTTTTCCCCCCGTCTTTAAAGCCTACACACGACCGTTTTTCATGACGTGAAAAACGGCGAGAAAAAATAGAGCATGTTCTAAATTTTTGATGCCCATTTTTCACGTCGAGAAAAATGCTCTGGAGCCTAAACATGATCGTTTTTAATGACCAATTTAAAAAATTACATTTTTCACGTCATGAACTGAAGAAAAAGCTGTCAAGCTGTTGTGCGAAGCTACTAACAGGACTAACTAGAGGCAGGTGTCATTTGCAGGTGTAAGGGAAGCAAAGTTATAAAAGTTTGGTAAATGTTACTCATATGTACAAGTATATTTAACCTACGCGTTTTTTTTTTTAATTTCGTATTTTTTTTCCCGGCGCGTATTTTTTTTTTACCCGACGCAACTTTATTGTCCCGTCGCAATCCACAAAGCCCGGCGTAAAGTACGTTCACGCGATGCACGTCGGGAAAAATGACGTCACACGCATGCGCCGAACGTCCGGCGCGGGAGCGCGCCTCATTTGAATAGGAATCGCCCCCTCGAGCAGACGACCGCCTTGCGACGGAGGCACTTAGGTTACACGGCGTGTAATTTCTAGGTAAGTGCTTTGTGGATCGGGCACTTAGGTAGAAATTTAACGCCTGTGTAACTTAACTGCTGAAAGTTAAGTTAGGCAGCTTTTTTGAGAATTTGGCCCTGTGTTTCTCATTTACACCATTAACTGTGCAGATTAGTTACTGATGTGATGCATTTACTTGTGCATATAACTTCTAGTTGTGCTATACACACTTTCTACACAAAAGAAGCTAAGGAAATATAGAAAAACATGTGAAAATTGCTGCAAAATAAATGAAGAAAATGTGCTCAAAACCACTACACATTACCTTTAAAACTCAGTTGTTGTTGAGTTCCTATAATGGTTATCTATATTGTGTTTAAGTCTCCCATATAATATACAGTAGACTTGTAATATGAGGTATAGGGATTTGTATTGATCATTTATACTAGCCATGTAGTTTATGTGACAATTATAGTATATGTTGTAAGGAGCATGGTAAGAAAGGTGGATATATTTTTTTTAAATAAACCTTATCTTAAGTCTTATTTCTGGACAATTCAAACTTTAATGTAATTGGTGGCCTAATGGAGCAATAGGTAGGCAAGGAAGGTAACAGTTAGGCCCCTTTCACACAGGGCGGATCAATAATGATCCATCCCGTGAACCTCCGCTTACTTAGCGAGGATCGCTCAGTTGATCCCCGCTGAGCCGGCGGATGACAGGGCGGTCCCCGCAGTGACTGCATGTGACCGTCTGTCTGTGTTCACCCGATCCGCCAGACGGATGGAAAAGTAGGAGCGGGTCGGATGTCAGCGGGCATGTCACCGCTGACATCCGTGGCTCCATAGAGGAGCACAGAGCGCCCGTTCAGGTCCGCCTAAAAAACTGGCAGGCGGACCTAAACGGTCCGCCCGTGTGAAAGAGCCCTAAGAAGAAAGTAAAGGTTTTATATAAAGCTCCCATCTCTCTGGCTTTAATGCAACTGAATATCATTCCATTATTAGTGAAGGTATTCTCTGCCTATGTATGTTTATCATCATATGATACGTTTGGATTGTCCAGGTATGCAAAAAATGAACTAAAAAAAATAAAAAAATAGGTAAACATGAATAAATGCATCTAGAAGGAATTTATTAGGTTATTATTTTCAGGATGAGGATAGTACTCAGTATATTTATTTTATGTTTCTTATCCAATTAGTATTTTATTATTACCCAATGTTAAATGCTTCTTTTCCCCCGGCAGGTCTCTTGCAGTATTTTGCATGGTAATATGTATTGCATTAAAGCCATGCAGTCATTTAGTGTCATGCGCTGTAGGAAGGGTCCACTTGCACCTACAGTACTTGTTTGTTTAGGTGCTATTCTACATGATTTGCCTCACACAGAAGGGATTTTTTATTAAGCAAATTATGACAGAAAAAGATGTAAACCCGCCCACCTTTTACTTAACAAAGTCTATGCAACAGTTTTACGGTATTTGTGAACCCTGGGCTTGAAAACCTGGGTAGCCAACTGTGACTGAATTCTAATGGTCTGCAACAGATTTATCGCTGTAGATTAGATGGATTTTCTCTCCAAAGAGTTGCACAATAAAGACATGTTCTGGGTTAAGTTTTTTTTTGTCGCAGTGATGCTTTAAAGCAGCTGAGAGAGAAATCAAGCTGTAGTAAATGTTTAGTAGACATTCAAAAAATATCAGGTTCTCATAAACCTCTCCTCAGTTACTGCTTTGAGCATACTGGGTGCCAGCCTAAGGCCTCGTACACACGATAGGTTAAACAGAGGACAACGGTCTGATGGACCGTTTTCATCGGTCAAAACCGATGGTGTGTGGGCCCCATAGGTTATTTAACCATTGGTTAAAAAAAAGCCAACTTGCTTTACATTTAACCGCTGGATTCCTAACCGATGGGAAAAAAACAATCGTTAATAGGCACAACCATCGGTTAAAAATCCATGCATGCTCAGAATCAAGTCGACGCATGCTTGGAAGCATTGAACTTAGTTTTTTTCAGCACGTCGTTGTGTTTTACATCACTGCGTTCTGACACGATCGTTTTTTTAACCGATGGTGTGTAGGCGCGACGGAACATCAGTCAGCTTCATCGGTTAACCGATGAAAACGGTCCAGCGGTCCGTTCTCATCGGATGGACTGATCGTGTGTACACGGCATAAGGGAGCCTGTCTGCGTTCCATGAATCATGCAGAAATAGGAAGAAATGGCCAAGCACCAATGACAGCACTTGTGAAATATTTTAGATCAGGGGTCTCAAACTGGTGGCCCTCCAGCTGTTGCAAAAATACAAGTCCCATAATGCCTCTGCCTGAGGGAGTCATGCATGTAACCATCAGCCTTGCAATGCCTCGTGGGACTCGCAACAGCTGAACAGTTTGAGACCCCTGCTCTAAATGAATGGGACGGATTTTGTGGTAGTGTTGTCTTATTGAAATTTTTCCTGACTGATGTCATCGGTGTGTGCCCATTTCTTCCTATTTTTGTGTGTGTTACATAATTTGTCTCACTGCTCCTGTTTAGGTTTACATTGCTCTGCACCCGAAAATATACTGTAAATGTCCCCCAAAATGACTTTGAAGCAAGCTTAATGTTTAAATTCTACCACATTTCTCAAGGACTTTAATAAAACATCTATAATTACCTAGGAAACATGTCACATCTACTTATCAGCACATTTACCATATTAAAAAAATAAGCTTTTTATCGGTTTAATATAAAAGTGACATTTCAGGTCTTAACTGAATATTTAACTTTTTAAAACAATTTTCATTCAGCCTGAATACCTGAATCATTGACAAGTTATTTAACCACCTCCCGCCTGCCCGATTGTCAATTGATGGGTGGGCGGCGGCCCTCTTGTTCTAGGACGACGTCATATGATTTCGTCCCACTATCGCGGGACAAGCAGCTCGGCGATCAGTGCTGCGCTTTGTACCAGAGACATGGCTCATCGCCGATTTCGGTAAAGAGCTGACGATGAGTGTCTTTACCCGCGAGGAAAGGAGAGACGATTATCATTGCCCTGATTATTAGTGCAGCTCCAACAGTGCCCAGCAGTGATGCCAATTAGTGCCCAGCAGTGCTACCAATTAATGCCCAACAGTGATGCCAATCAGTGCCCAACAGTGATGCCAATCAATGCTGCGTTTCAGTGCCCATCAGTGCCGCCAATCAGTGCCCATCAGTGCTACATAACCATGCCGCCTATCAGTGCCAGTTCTCATCAGTACCAACTATCAGTGCCTCCTATCAGTGCTCAACAGTGCTGCTTATCAGTGAAACTTATCAGTGCTGCATTTTAGTGCCTCCTCATTAGTGCCATCTCATCAGTGCCCTTCAGTGCTTTGCCATCAGTGCCGCCTCATCAGTGGACACCAGTGAAGGAGAAAAATGACTTATGCACAAAATGTTATAACAGAAACAAAGAAAAAACAATTATTTTTTTGAAAATTGTCTGTCTTTTTTTTTAACAAAACAAAAAACTCAGGGGTGATTAAATACCACCAAAAGAAAGCTCTATCTGTCTCAAAAAATTGATAACAATTTTGTTTGGGTACAATTGTTATTCAAAGTGCAACAGCACTGAAAGCTAAAAAATTGGCCTGGGCAGGAAGGGTGCAAAACTGTCCAGTAGGCAAGTAGTTAAACGAATACATAGTATATCAGTGTACAGACAATATACAGTGCTATTTCAAACAGCAATCCACACAGAGCTCTGTTTACTTAATAAAAGAAGAGCGAACATCTGTTAAAGGTTTTTTTTACAATATTTGTTGAATATCTATTTTTAATGACACTGAGGGAGCTATACATTTTGCATGCACATTCTTATTTCAACCACTTCTTCATTTTGTTCATTGTACATTTTATTTGAGGACATCTTGTTCAGTATAAGCTTCTTATAATTATAATTAAACATTGTCCCAGCAGGTCTGTTGCTTACTCAAGTTCTTATCAAAGGAAATATCACATAATCTCAAAAGAAAGATGTTTGTTTATGCACAAGTGCCTTGCATTACAAAAAATTAGATGCCAACAACCATGATACAAAATGGATTTTCTGAATTCACTAGGCATGTAGAGCAGTCTGTACTGCTTACAAAAAGTACATTTTGACATTTCAGAGTAAAATGGGTCTGCTAAATCTGCCCTTGCCATATTTCCTACAAACCTACCAATACAGATTTTTGTCAGTCTGGTGGGATTTAACTGCAAATCTATTAAATCGTCTATTGCTATGTCTTTTCTGTGTTTTTTTTTATTATTATTATTTTTTATTATTATTCATTTAAGGGGATGTATTGAAAGACAAGGATTGCAAAATATATGTTTCTTTGCAGGGAAGCCCCATACGCACGCATCAGTTTTCCTGCAGGTTTTCTCTTCAGGTTTACCAAAACCATCTAATATGAGGTCAAACCTCAAGAGTTTCAATTTGTATGCAATCAGGCAGGCCCTTGCACTACATGGTTTTGGTAAACCTGAAGAGAAAACCCTGCAGGAAAACTGATAGTGTGTATGGGGCTTTAGTATCATTAGGCTAGTACCAGCAGCCAATGTTGTATAAGTCACAGATGGAAATGCTACACTTAGCTTTTTTAGGTCAAGGAAGATAAAGTAGCAGCAGTGAATATATGCTCTGTACAAAATGGATAAAGCTTTATGCATTGCAGAGTATAGCTCAATAAATGCTGAGGGCCAGATTCAGAGAAGTACGCCGGAGTATCTGCTGATACTCCGGCGTACTTTCAAATTTGCCGCGTCGTATCTTTATTTGGAATTCTCAAAACAAAGATACGACGGCATTTGGCTAAGAGCCGACAGGTTTACGGCTTCGTACACCTTCGGATCTTAGGATGCAATACTTCGGCGCCCGCTGGGTGGAGTTTGCGTCGTTTTCCGCATTGGGTATGCTAATTAGCTGTTTACGGAGATCCACGAAGGTACGCGCGTCCGTCGCATTCTCTTACGTCGTCGCTAGTCGGCTTTTCCCGTCGCAAAGCTACGGCTGCTATTTAGGTGGTGTAAAAATAGACAGCCCATGTTAAAGTATGGCCGTCGTTTTTTTGCGTAAGTCATCCGGGAATACGAAAGGACGTAACGCACGTCGCCGTTCAAAACATTACGTCGGGGCGGCGTCATTTCGCGCAAAGCACGGCGGGAAATTTCAAAACGGACCATGCGCAGAACGTTTGGCGCGGGAACGCGCCTAATTTAAATGGTACACGCCCCATTTGAATTAGGCGGGCTTGCGCCGGACGGCTTTACGCTACGCCGCCGCAAGTTTACAGGCAAGTGCTTTTTGAATCAAGCACTTACGCTGAAAACTTGCGGCGGTGTAACGTAAATGGGATACGTTACGCCACTGGATTTCTACATGAATCTGGCCCTTGGTTTTTAATTCAACCATTTTACTGCTATGAATGTAAAGCCCTGTACACACGCTCGTTTTTTCCAGCGGTAAAAAGTCCACCAGGAAAACCGAGGGGAAAGCCGAGAACCCAGCAAGAAAAATTGCCATGAGAGCTTCGGCCGGTAATCCGGGCCGTGTGTATTCTCCTTCGGCACTGCCTCACAGTGTTTCCCATAGAAAAGTATTAGTAAATCTGGCGAAAAAAAAAAAAACGCTGGGAATCCCGACGGGAAATTAGAGAGCAGGTTGCAGGTTTCCTGTCGGAAAACTGCAATGAAGCATACACACGTCTGGTTTTCCCGGCCAAAAGCTCTCTTAGCAGTTTTCCTGGCAGTAGAACCGGTCGTGTGTACGTGGCTTCAGGGTTACAACAGAACAAAACTCTGCCATCTCTCCTCTTAATCTGATTCCTCTTGTGTGTCCTTCAGCACTGCTTTCTCCCTTGCCAGTGGCCAGAAGATTTGTCTCCTGGCTTTATGCATATCTTCTTACTGCCTTTTCTGTTGAGGATTGAGAGCAGAGTGGTTGATAAACATGGCTCATATGTTCACTGATCTCCTTCAGTTTGGTAATAATGTAAGAGTACAGTACTGCATAGTTTTCAGCAACTATTAAGTAGTAAGTTCATGAGAACAGGGAAGGAGACTTGAGGACATTGTGTCTGCAATCTTTTTACCCATCACAAAGGGAAAGCAGAAGGGGTCTATTTAGATTATTAGATACTAGGGCTGTGGAAATTAAAGATTAATTCCTCGATTAATCGTTCATTTTTTTAATCAATTAAAAATTCTTTTGATCGGTACTAGTGGTGCAATGGATCGTAAATGATCCGTGATCCGAACGGGTCACCATATTGCAGATCGGCACACCACGTGATCCGCGGAGCTCCGCTGCTGCATCGGCCATAGGAAAGGCCGTGGCTTCGGCCTAGGTGGTGTGGAGTGGCGGCCATCTTGGTCCACCCAGCGGTGGCCTAGGTGGGCCTAGAGCGGCGCACTGACGTCATCACCCGGCCTCAACTGCTCGTGTTTGGCCGGCTTCTCTGGTAAGACTAAGCCAGCACTAATCTTCCTATACAGTGAGGGAGATGTGGACCATATTACAGTGGGGAGATGTCTGTGGATTACAGTGGGGAGATGTATGTGGATATTACAGTGGGGAGATGTCTGTGGATATTACAGTGGGGGAGATGTCTGTGGATATTACAGTGGGGGAGATGTCTGTGGATATTACAGTGGGGACTATATTTGGTGGTGATCCGAAAAATGTATGTGCATTATAATTAATATAAATTGGTTGATTAATCGATAAAAAAAAATGATTAATCGAACACGACAATTTTAATCAGTAACAGCTCTATAATAGATGCCAATTCGTTTTCCAAATAGAACCTGTCACAATCGGTTTATCATCTACTGGTTATGGTACCTAAAGTGGTTGTAAACCCTTACATATAACCTATGAAGTGATACACAGAAATGAATAAAATCTTCCTACATACGTTGTACCTGTTTTTCTGTGGTCTTCTTTCTATATCCATGCTGAATTTCTAAAGGGGGCGGAGAGCTGAAATTACACACTTCAGAGCTCAATGAGGAGAGCTATGAGAGCTGATTGGAGGGAAAGGGACACATCTCCTTCACACAGCACACATGAACAGAGCTGAGGCTGTCAATCAGTTATGGGCGCCTCCCCTGTCACCATTTTTCTCTTGGTGCCAGGAAAACTTGTCAGAAGTGATTCATGCAGATAGCACAGGAATGAAGCAGCATATATAAATGACACGTAGTTCTCTTAATTGAGACAAGTAGACACTAGAGAGGGAAATGCTGTGTTCATATTTCATGTTTGAGTCCACATTAACCACTTCAGCTCCAGAAAATGTTATCCCCTTCTTGACCAGAGCATTTTTTGCAGTGACATTTATACAGCGATCAGAGCTACAAATAGCCACTGAATACTGTATAAATGACACTGGCAGGGAAGGGGTAAACACTAGGGGGCGATAAAGGGGTTAAGTGTGTCCTAGGAAGGTGTTCTAACTGTAGGGGGGATGGTCTCACTACAACATGACAGGGATCACTGCTCCTGATGACAGGAAGCAGTAGATCCCTGTCATGTTGCTAGGCAGAACAAGGAAATGCCTTGTTTACATCTCCCTGTTCTGCCTTTCCTCGCTGCAATCGCGGGCCGCCAGTGAACATCAAGTTTCTGGGACCCACTGGGACACGCATGTGCTGCCGGCAGCATGCACACGCCAGGTGATAAATTCAAAGGGACGTACAGTTACCCCCATTTGCCTGCCTGTGCCATTTTGCTGACGTATATGTGTGTGAGGCAGTCTGCAAGTGGTTAAGTGAATAAACAAATAAAACATAGCATTGAAAAAAAAAATACAGACACATGACATACACTGATTTACTAAAGGCAAATATACTGTGCACTGCAAGAGCACAATGCAACTGCACTTTGAAATGCACTGTTCAAGTGAATTTGCTCTAGATCTGAGGGGAAGCTCTGCTGGCTTCTATCATCCAATCATGTACAAGAAAAATGCTGTTTTTTATTTTGCTTACATGTGATTGTTTGTGTATTCCTTGCAAAGTGAAGCTTTACCTCATTTACTAAGCTCTGGAGCATGTGCACTTGCAGTACACAGTATATTTGCCTTTAGTAAATCATTCCCATGATGTTCCTTTTTTTTGCGATTTTCACTGCTTTACAAAAAAGTATGATTTAAAATCTACAGTGACCACAAATCTGACAGTTTAACCTGGCCCATTTAATGCTTTGTAACCTTGCACCTTTTTAGTAGTTGCAACTACCCTGCAGCACACACAGATGGGGAATGTGTTTCCGCTCTGGGTGTTATGTAACACACAGCCTTCCTGCATAACAGGCACCCCCTATTATGAGTAAGACAAACATGAATGAGACAAATGACAACAAAAAAAAAGGTAAATAGCTTTTATTTTTTTCAAAAGCACAATTCAATTAGCATCTTAAAATGCAATTTGTTGTCTAACAGTGTGGTTTTATTGGATTCCCTTATACTTTAAGCCTCACCTATAAACCCTTGTCGATACCCTTAAGCCGTGTCCCTGTTCTGAAGTGTCAATCAAAAAGATCATTAATGCAGACCGGCGCAAAATTACTTCTGGCTCGGTATTATGAGTATTGCACTTAAAGGAGAAGTATGGCTATATGTCTCCTGTGAGTCACAGGAGTGCATTTAGTCATTTTCTCCAGTGATCCAGATTCAGCAGAAAGCAGGATAAATTAAGCTGTTAGCTGACATCACTGAGCCGGCCCAGGCTCTGCAGGGATCCCGACAATAATGTTGGAATCCGCCTTGGTGCCTGACCACCAGCTGACCTGGTAGGCTCAGTCTCTCAATTACAGAAAGCCTGAGCCAAACTGTCCCACCCCCCTGCACAGCTCTGTGTTTCAGTGCCGGTGGACTGGAGCAGAGCAGAGAGCCGGTGACTGAAGCCCTGTACACACAGGCCAGAATCTCGTCAGGAAAAAAAACATTTTTTTCTTGGCAAGAATCTCTTGCCGCCCGAGTGTACAGACACTCCATTGAATGGCAAGATCGCGGTGCGGTCGCAGCCATCTTGCTGCACCCTACCTAGGAAGCTACTGCGCATGTGTCGAAGTAATTTCGAGCATGCACAGGTTTCCACGGCGACAGGTAAGTATACACATTCTCGGGTTTCTCGCCAGGAAAACACTGCCGAGAATCAAAATAAGAAAATAGAGAGCAGGTTCTCTATTTTTCTCGTCGAGATTTTAGGCAGTTTTTTTGACGAGAAACCTGAAAGCCTCGTACACACGCTCGGTATGCTCGGCAAGAAAGCTCTGCCAGCAGTTTTCTTGCTGTCCTTGCCGAGTAAACCGAGCGTGTGTACGAGGCTTAACAGTCTCTCTGCTCACTGAAGACCAAGAAATGAGCAATCAGCAATCTTTGATCACTCACTGTAGAGGTGGTGGGGGACAGATGCAGCTTTGGAACAATGCTGCATCTACAGTACATAGGTAGGTATGCATGAATGTTTTTTTTTTTTTTAAATCATATCCCACACTTTTTTTTAATACTTAGGGCCATGTCACACTAATGATTCAGCCCTTTCATGCTATACTAAAAAAACGGACATTTGATACCTAGGTACTTCATTAAAATACACAATAGTGATTACCATAAGATGGAGGTAAGCTTAGCACTAATGACCATGCTATAATGTAAAACATGACCACTTGCAGTCACCAACAGGGATGCATGCAACTAGGTGATAACTGTTAGATTTTAAATTCATTAATATTTTTATGTGATAAATGTTTCTGAATCATTGATTAAACAAGGTCAGTTACAGGACAGTACATCTGTTGTAGTGTAGACTACATATATTCTTGAAAGTCCTACTTCAAGACAGTGGGTGGAGATGTTACTTAAAAATACACAAGTGGGTGTTACGTTTGTGACAGAAGTGTTTGCCACCTTCCATGGAACTAGTCTAATTGTGAATTATGCTTAGCTTGGCTTTTAAACCTGTATAAGTATCCATGTGGTGTGCGTAGTTAGCTAGGAAGCCTTAGGGTCTCGACCCTACAGAGAAGATGGGGGTAGGAAGGCCCAACCTGCTGGAAGGGACCTTTCCCAGCAGAAAGATATACCATCATAACATCTATTTCCTCCTTCTGTAACTTTCTGAAGTATCATCCTACCATGATGTTTTACCAGCTGCTAATATGTAAGCATTGACTGTCTTGCTGTCCTGTCTTTGGAAGAATAAACATCGTATAATGAAGGAAACCTGAGTCTGTATATTGGGAACCAAGAACGCTTGGGATGAAGGAGAGTTTTGACATATCGCATGACACGTGTTAGAAAATGTCCTCCTTCCCCCTCCACATTTAACAATAACACATGACCACAATTGACAAACGTATCTCCCATTAACAGGAATTGCCTAAACAAGGACCTTAATTAAAGGATCATCACATAACATTTTAATGGAAGCTACATGTTCAAAAGGACATTATTGGGTTTAGATTGAGTTTGAATATTAAAAATGAAGGTTATGTTGTATACCAGGGGTCTCCAAACTTTTCAAACAAAGGGCCAGTTTATTGTTTTTCAGGCTTTAGGAGAGCCGGATTGTGACCAGAAGGGGCAGAAAAAGCCCCGGGCCCAGCATTGGTGAGAATAAATATGGCCTCATAGTTTGCGATCAGTAGGATAAGGAGTAGTGCCCCTATTAGTAGGAGTAATTGTATGTCATCATTGGAATCAGAGGAAGAAAAAGTGCCCCCTTGTTGGAGTCAGTGGGATAAATAGTGCCTCATATCAGTGGGAGAAATAAAGCCTGAGGGACGGATAAAGGCTAGCAAAGGGCCGCATCTGGCCCTTGGGCCGCAGTTTGGAGACCCCTGGTGTATACAGTTCCATAAATATCAGTACACATATCTAACAGTTATTGTACTCATATTATTCATTACATACCTTCACCATACTTTTAGTTGTGCTGTGTTAGAACTGAATTTTTTTCCTATACTATTTATCTTCAGTTGAATTTCATTGAGGCAAGAAAAGCTACTGATACTTATTGTGCAGTTTATGTACAGCAATTCTGTGTCATTACTATTTAAAAAAAAAGGTTTGTTTTAAAATATTTCTCCTGGGTGAATATGTATTCAGACTCATGTATTATAAGTCACATTCCCTTCTATCTTTAGCGCGATTACCTTTTTTTGCTTGTGCATGCCTGCCATTTCTAAGAAAGAGAAATACATGTATAAAAGTTTTACTTTAAAGATGCAATGGTATATAGCTAAAATTATAAATATTTTATATCACCGCTGACAGGTACAGCTTCTAATACATACACTGACCTGAATGTATCACTGTTAGTTCACCTGTCAGGGTCTGTCAGTTATTAAATATATTTTAACTATTAAGCAAACTCAAAACTAATATTATTGGAATTCAGAATTTTAGATGGCACACTAATATAGATTCAATAATCTATTAAAGATATTTTATTATGTAGTATGCCAATTCCTACATTTGGGAAGATACATTTGATTTAGCTCAATACAACAACACACATCACATATGGGACCAGTGTCTCTTAATACCTCAGTGACATCCTACAGCTACCCCAAGCAACTGCATAAGTGAAGATTTTTTTTTCCATGTTATGAAATAGTTATGTTGGTAACAAAATCTTTTGGAATGTGTATATTACTGTATGTATTATATATTATTTGCAAAATTATAAAAAGGGGAATTTCCACTTGTTTGCGCCCCCCACTCCCACTTCTGGCTCAGATCACCACAGTAATCTGAGCCAGAAGTTCGGACTCCCCTCTTTCCCCCCAAAGTCTTTTGGTACACATCACAGGTCCCAAGAGAGACTATGAGACCATTCACAAGGTGCAGTGTGGCTTGCGCACAAGCAGTAGAAAACCGGCTGTGAAGCCGCAAAGGGTTCACTTCCTGTTTCCCTTTCCTCAGATGCCGGCACCTACACCAGAAGCCGATTGAAGAATCAGCTCGGGTGAGGACATTGCTGGATCTGTGGAAAGGTATGTTTTCTTATATTAAATGTCGGCAGCTACAGTATTTGTTTTTGAGGGGAGCCTGGAGCTCCACTTTAAAGTAGAAGTCCAGTAAAATACTCTCTAAGCTTAAACTTGCCCCACCCCCATTCTAAGCCCTATTCCAACTATCCTATCAAGAAAAGGTGTCTAAACTTATCTATACTGAAGAAAAGAAAGGGTGTTGCCTGCGCGTATGTAAAGTAGGTATGAGGAAGGAAAAAGTGGATAACAGACTGCTGCCCCCCCTAAAACATGTTGTCCAAGGAAAACATAAATAATATAAATACAAAAGATGGGGGTGGTGGCGCTGTCTGTTGTATTCCCTGTGTGACCAGGGTGTGAGCCTGTGAACAGTCCTACGCTAGATAGCGAGGATCAACAAAATAAAATAAAGTGGATAGCCAAACTAAATATTAATCGATGGTGTAGTGATACTCTCTGTCCACTAGATGGCGGTATTAAAAATACCTAAATTAAATGTGATACCAAAAAATAAGTGCAGGTGCACTCAAGGTGTGATCAGTTGACTAGTATCAAACCATAAACAATAATGTATTAGGTGTATACATAAACCATTCGGTAGGATAAAAATATGTTAAACACTGTGAAAATACTTCTGCCATCCACAACTGGAAGCAAACGTGTGATAAATTAGTAATCAATCAAATGTACATTCATCTGACAGTTAAATAAAAAATAAAAAATAAAAAATAAAATAAAAATAGTCCTTCCAACTTATAGCTGTGAAATATATAAGCGGATACACGCACACCCCCACGCACTTCCGGGAGACTAGCTGGAACGCATCTGGAGCGCACGCCACTCGACAAGCTCTGTCACGAGTACCGGACAACAAGTGCCTAGTGGGACACTGCTGGATCAGCAGTTTTTTGTTTTTATTCCCAAACGGCTGGCAAATCCAACCAGCCTGGATCCCTTTTAAAACATTTTATTTATTTTATTTTATTTTGTCCTATTATATCTGAGTCCCTGCTATTTTTGTTATTTGTATTTCTACATATTTTTTGCTGGCACAGCCAATAAATCTTAGCCTAAGTGCTATTTCATACTTACTACACTATGGGAGTCCCTGTCCTTTTTATTTCCGGAGGTATATAAAGACAGCAGTCTACTTTTTGCCCCGCTGTGGAATTTAAAGGGAACGTTGGGAAAATCGAGTGCCTGGAGATCTAAGCTGAGGAGCGCCTGGTGGAAATCCTTACCCACGCTTGTTACCCCTGCAGGGGTGTTCAACTCTGGTGAGTGGGGACACATAAGGGGGAGCACCGGAGCCACAGCGACTGCACTTAAAAGTATTTTGTCTGTTCACCTAGCAAGTCACCAAGATGACACCCACCGAATGAACTTTATATCTGCTGCCGTTTATTTTATATATTTCACAGCTATAAGTTGGAAGGACTATTTTTATTTTTATTTTTATTTTTAATTTTTGATTTAACTGTCAGATGAATGTACATTTGATTGATTACTAATTTATCACACGTTTGCTTCCAGTTGTGGATGGCAGAAGTATTTTCACAGTGTTTAACATATTTTTATCCTACCGAATGGTTTATGTATACACCTAATACATTATTGTTTATGGTTTGATACTAGTCAACTGATCACACCTTGAGTGCACCTGCACTTATTTTTTGGTATCACATTTAATTTAGGTATTTTTAATACCGCCATCTAGTGGACAGAGAGTATCACTACACCATCGATTAATATTTAGTTTGGCTATCCACTTTATTTTATTTTGTTGATCCTCGCTATCTAGCGTAGGACTGTTCACAGGCTCACACCCTGGTCACACAGGGAATACAACAGACAGCGCCACAACCCCCATCTTTTGTATTTATATTATCTATACTGAAAGCACTCTTTTCCGGTCACATAATTGGCTCTTAGCTCCGACTTCAGTGTAGAGGATGGACAGCTGCTTGGGAGATCATGTGACTGGACTGGAGCACCCTCAGGATATGTAAGTATACACATCTTTCCTTTACAGGGTAGTTAGTATAGATCAGAGTATAAGGCCCGGTACACACGAGCAAACATGTACGATGAAACCGGTCCGTCGGACCGTTTTCACCGGACATGCCTGCCAGAGGGCATCTGTACGATGGTTGTACTAACCATCGTACAGAAGTCCGCGCATAAACAATACACGGGGCGTGTCCGCGTCGTCGCCGCGACGATGACGCGGCGATGACGCGGAGACGTGGGCGGGCCTGCCATTTAAAGGCTTCCACGCATGCGTCGGACATGTACGGTAGGTCTGTACTGACGACCGTACATGTCCGAGCGGGCAGGATTCCAGCGGACGGTTTTAAAACACGTCCAGGAATATTTGCCCGCTGGGAAAAGGCCCGGCGGGCAAATGTTTGCTGGAATTCGGCCCGCTCGCGCCTACACACGACCGAACATGTATGCTGAAACTGGCCCGCGGACCAGTTTCAGCATACATGTTTGGTCGTGTGTACGGGGCCTAAGTGTCACAAAAATGCCATTTAGTGTATATTGATTGGTTTGCGCAAAAGTTATTGTGTCTACAAACTATGGAATTGATTTGGGGACTTTATTTATGTTTATACTTTTACTAGTGATGGCGTCAATCAGCGAGTTTTAGCAGGACTGCGACATTGCGACGGACAAATTGGAAACTAAGTGACACTTTTTGGGGACCAGTGACATCAATACAGTGATCAGTGCTAAAAAAAATGCAGAGAATGGGTTAACATCAGGGGCAATCAAAGGGTTAAATGTGTTCCCTTCCCTATGTGTGGGGGATGCTGCCACTAGACAAAGAGAGAGATCAGTGTTCGTGATTTGTAGGAATCACAGATCTCTTTCTTCTTCTGTGACAGAATCAGCTATTCTGTCATTCCCCCAAATAATCGCTGATTGGCGCCTGCTGTGTACAATCACAGCTGGAGTGGGTCGCCGTTGTTTCACATAGCTGGGCTGTCCTGCTGCAGTATATGTCTGGTGGGTGGTCCAGAAGTAGTCAAATTAAGTTTATTAACAATTATTATATATATTTTTTTATTATTATTATTATTATTATTATTATTATTATTATTATTATTATTATTATTATTATTATTATTATTTACTAATAGTAAATAATAATAATAATAATAATAATAATAATAATAATAATAATAATAATAATAAAAACTATAATAATAATAGTTATAAACTATTAAATTATATGTATTGGAATTTCCTTTCAAATTTGGCTGTAAGTGAACTTAACGAATAAGAATTTATCCGAATTTACGAATTGTCGAAATAATGAATACCGCATTTATTCCGATTGAACGTAACAAATTCGATTTTTTCCAAATGTACGAATTATCGAAATAACGAATACTACATCTATACAAATGGAACGTAATGAATTCAAATTTTTCCGAATTTAGGAAATATCAATATAACGAATACCGCATCTATACGAATGGAACATAATCAATTAGATTTTTTGCAAATGTATTAGAAATAACGAATATCGATCAAAACGAATGATCCAAAAAAATAAAATAAAAAAATGAATGAAACTTAAACAAAAAAAATTATATTTTTTTTCGGCAGAGCACATATCTATGAGCTAATATCTTAGGTTTTCATTTATGAGATGCAGTTATTATTGTATTCCATTATAAATTCTCCACAATTTACTGTAAGCATGTGGTAACCACTAGAGCAATTTTATTAGAACCGAGTCCCTCTCTTCTTCCTTCTAAAATGTCACTCTTTTAGCTGTGGTGTACAGATCTATATAAATAAATGTATTATTTAACTACCAATGCTATTAATATTAAGCTATATTTTATTTTATTACTGCAGGGCCTGTTTTTAAATGCATAAAGAAAAAGTAGCAAAATGTACGGGGCTTTTATTCATCATGGCCCATAGAATCAAAGTGTATTCTGTTATGCAATGAGCAATTGGGTGTCCTTTGCCTAAATATTCACTGCTAAAAGGTCTCAAACTGAAAAAAAAAAAATACAATGTACGATTCTTGCACAAATCTGTGTGCACGTTTACAGGAAAAACATATTTTGTACTTGTTTTTATTTAGGCACATTTAAAAAAAAATGGAATAGTATAAGGGAAAATCATCAGTCATTTTCTATTCTCCCAACTGCTCTAAACTCAGGAGATTGAAAGGATAACTGGCTGCCATGGGTTACTGCACATTACAATTCCTTGTACTGTAACATAATAAGGTTTATTATCTTGCCATAGGTTTCATTTTTTTTTTCACAGAATTCGATCAACTACCGCCAGTATATTGTGACCTGCAGGTTTTCACAGTTAAGTTCTTATGTACCTATGATTATATTTCTTCACTTTTTGCAGTTTTCTGACAGATGACAGGAGAAAAGGGGTAAACATTCTTGAGCTAAATAACTCTATAAGAACATCTAAGATCTTGAGGAAAACATTTCCCGAAGGTGTAATGACTGCTTTTGAAACAAATGAAAGCATTGCAGGCTACAAAGCTGATAGGAAAAATTGGTCATCTTTAATCCATGTGACAGCCATAGGAAAATGAATGCATTGTGATCGCTTATGGCCTGTTCAACAAATGGACACCCTAAGGCCTCGTACACACGATAGGTTAACCAGAGGACAACGGTCTGAAGGACCGTTTTCATCAGTCCAAACCGATCGTGTGTAGGCCCCATAGGTTATTTAACCTTAGGTTAAAAAAATGAGAACTTGCTTTAAAATTTAACCTATGGATTGGTAACCGATAGGTCAAAACCAATCGTTGGTATGCAAAACCATCAGGTTAAAAACCTGCGCATACTCAGAATCAAGTCGACACATGCTTGGAAGCGTTGAACTTCGATTTTTTTCAGCACGTCGTTGTGTTTTACGTCACCGCGTTCTGACACGATCGTTTTTTTAACTGATGGTGTGTATGCACGACGGACCATCAGTCAGCTTCATAGGTTAACCTAAGACAACGGTCCTTCAGACCGTTGTCCTCTGGTTAACCTATCGTGTGTACGAGGCCTTATGGTTAAATTTTCAGGTTGGAGAAAGCACTAAAATTACTATTTTTTTTTATTTTTTATTGTTAATATTTTTTAAAACTTACTTGTGCTGTTTCATCTGGGAAATACAAAATAGTACTGAAATAAAATATGTTTAAATATTAAAACCTTTTCACATAAAAATGGAGGCTGTGAATGCACTTTCATTTTTATTCCAGAAAGAGTCTGTAATAGTTGAAGCAGGTTTATGCAGCTATGTTCCAGGGATTTCTTCCATTGGACACAGTCAAGAAATTTGGATTGAACAGTAAAGCCTCGTACACACGATGGATTTTTTCATCAGATATCCGATGAAGCTGACTTTCATCAGTCTTGCCTACACACATCAGTCAAAAATCCGACCGTGCCAAAACGCTGTGACATAAAACACTACAACGCGCTGAGAAAAATTAAGTTCAATGCTTCCGAGCATGCGTCGACTTGATTCTGAGTATGCATGGATTTTTGACCGATGGACTTCCACACAAACGATCATTTTTTTCTATCGTTTTTTTATCCATAGGAAAATTTTAAAACGTGTTCTATTTTTTTTCACTGATGGAAAACAAACTGATGGGGCCCATACACGATCGGTTTGTCGTTTGGAGAGGATTAACCCATTAGGTTAGGTTCCACAGTGAGTATAACAAATACACTTTACTGCATATACAGACTGATTTTACTGTTGCGGGTTTAGCAACACTTTAAGCTTAGCAAAGTCGCGCATTTTTTCATGCAAATAATCCTCGTTTTATTGCATGCTATAATATGTGACATCTGTTAATGAGTTTCTTTGTACATGTGAGCATATTCCAATTGCTGTACGAGTATTCACATAAACAAACCTAGATCTAAGGATTGTTGCTTTCATGTACCAGGATAAACATCAAAAGTACGGCTTGGTAACAATTTATTATATCCAGCTTCTTCTTTCTGTACAGTGGCTAATAAAAAGGCACACCAATTGGCAATTACACCTAGCTAATATAAATGGGGCGCAGCCTGAGTGGAGGATCTAAATAATTCTGCTGTTTACAACCCAAGGGAGATGTGATAAGGAAACATTACAATGGGCAGGTGTTTGATGAAGTAAGAGTCACAGTAACCTAATTGGGCAGCTAGAAGTGGTGTAATATGTGGATAAACTCAATTAATTGTTTAAGTATATTCTCATATATCAAAATACCTAATGAATATATTACACATGCAAAACTTAATATTAACATCACTGCAAGTGTGAATTTTTTTTTTTTTGCATTCTATAGACAGGTGCAAGATCAAGAGATTTTGCACAAGTTCCCAAAATAATATAGTATACTGTAAATGCAGGTTTGGTAATTTTTTTTTTTTGTTCAATTAATTATTATTGAGTTGTGTACTGTATGCCTAAGAATACAATGCTGGGTTTTGGGTTATAAAGAAAACAGGGGATGAAAAGAAAACATATTGTCTATTCAACAGAGCTCTTGTTCAAATTTTTTTTTGATCAAAACAACGTTTATTGAGCATAGAAAATACATACACAAACGGATATTAAGTGCAATATGCACTACATTTGCGGATAGGACTTATTGACGTACATACAGGCATGGCAAGAAAAAGCAGTACAGGTGCATATATATTACATTTTTAATGGAGGACAAAGCGATGTCAAGCCCAAAGGGGGGGCCGTGGGGCCGGAGTCACAAGTGGAGGCATTCCCCAGCCATCTGTCCCATATTTTATGATATTTGCCTGGGCATCCCCTGTGGACATCGTGGACAGGTTTCCAGTGGACAAATGTTTCTTAGCATTTACATAAAACACGCCCCATTACATCCATTTGAATTCCGCGCCCTTACGCCGCCAGAGATACACTATGCCGCCATAACTTCCTTCTTTGAGGATTCGAAAGAAAATAAATAAGTTACGGCGGCATAGTGTAACTTAGATACGCTGCGCCCGGCGCAGAGGTACGTGGATCTGCCCCCTTCTCTTTAGAAGGTCCATTTGCTGCAAAAAAACATTAACCACTTGCCGACCTGCTCACGCAGATATACTGCGGCTCTCCTGTGTCAGTTTGTAAAAGCAGGATAGCGGGCACGTGCCCCCCCACGCGCCATGGGTCCTGTAGACTCAATGTCTACCGGCGGTCCGCGTTCCCGGCCAGGAGAGGAGAGGCAGAATGGGGAAGGACCTATGTAAACAAGGCATTTCCCCATTCTGCCTAGTGACATGACAGGGATCTACCGTCCCTAGTGATCGGGAACAGTGATCTCTGTCATGTTTTAGTAAGCCTATCCCCCCTACAGTTAGAAAACGCTAAGGAAACACACTTAACCCCTTGATCGCCCCCCTAGTGTTAGCCCCTTCCTTACCAGTGTCATTTTTACATTGATCAGTGCATTTTTATGATCAATGTAATAATGTCACTGGTCCCCCAAAAGTGTAATTTGGAGTCAGATTTGTCCACCGCAATGTTTCAAGCCCGCTAAAAATTGCAGATTGCCACCATTACCAGTAAAAACAAGTAATACATTTGAGCAATATACACCTATTTCAATTTTATTTTACCAAAAGTATGTAGAAGAATATATATCAGCCTAAACTAATGAATACATTAGTTTTGTTTATTTGTTGGGTTATTATAGAAAAAAGTATTTATTTTTTTCAAAATTGTCGGTCTTTTTTGTTTATAGCTCAAACACTAAAAACCGTTTGTTTGGGTACAGCGTCCCACGACTGTGCAAGTGTCAGTTAAATTGACGCAGTGACATATCGCAAAAAAAATTCTCTGGTCATTAAGGGGGCAAATCCTTCCTGGACTGAAGTGGTTAAAAGTTCACAAAACAGGATATTTTTTTTTAAGACACATTATTGTGAACTGAGCAATGCATTTTTACCTAACAAGATTTTTTAACAAAAAGCTGAACATTAAAATTGATTGATTTTTTATATACAAAATGTTACTAGCATATCATAAATATTTTAAAAGAATACAATAAAATTAACTTACTGTTCTTCTGACTCCATCGTACAGCGTTTAAATGAGCATTACAATAATGGAACAGGAACTCATGGTTGGATGTGATACTTTTTCCCAGAACCAAAGGCATCAGATCCATTCCATCAATAATTCTGCAAGAACATGTGAAAATTATAGCCGTTAGGTAAAGATAAGGCATACATTTATTTTGCATTATCATATATAATTGTATTTTATTTGCATACTTCTCTCATGTGTAAGTCAAGTAATGCATTTGGCTCAGTAATTAATTCATAGATAAGGACCTACTTTCCAGTGCAATACAATTCTGTTACCAACAGGATCAGTCGAGTGCCACCTTATGAGATATTCCAGATTATCAGGACAAGCTGCTGGTTTATAAGGCTGATAAGAAAATTAAGACAAAATACCTATAATTGATCATTTTTGTCGCCTTATCTAGGAAACCATTCTTGCGCTTTCTCCATCGTTAACCTCTGCTGCATTTCTAATATTCAATTTCTCTGTAAATTTCTCCCAGCTGCTGACAAAACTGATGTTTTCCAAATCACAGGAATATGGGTGAGTTTGACATGCAGTGCCATTTGTTAAACTCTGCAGCCCAAGTTAAAAATGCAGTGGCCAGGGCATGTGAGAAGCCCATATTCAGCTGTTATTTTTCAGTTTGGGTGGGCAGCCAAGGGGTGTTAAAGCCACAGCTCAGCTGCCCATTTTTACCACACCTCGACCATGAATCTGAAAGAGACAAATTTCATTACCAATTGTACCAATTATTCCTAGCACCAGGTATTTGATTTCTATATGTCTATGTACTTGCAAGCTTTGTACAGGTTCAAATTAATAATGCACAGAATTGGATTTGGCCCTCCACAAAATTCCCAGTTTTTCATGTGGCCCCTTGGCAAAATTAGTTGCTCACCCACAGTTTAGAGGTTAGGCTA
This sequence comes from Rana temporaria, assembly GCF_905171775.1. Classification (NCBI taxonomy): domain Eukaryota; kingdom Metazoa; phylum Chordata; class Amphibia; order Anura; family Ranidae; genus Rana; species Rana temporaria. The sequence continues at coordinate 407,931,955 of NC_053490.1, forward strand.
GTGTTAAGCCCTATACACAAGGACTCGCCATTCGGCCGGTGTGCACGGCAGTCGGTCCGAGAGAAGCTGGTCAAACGTCCAGATTCTGTCGAAGGGGCATGACCGATAAATGTTTGCCGATCGGCATCCAATCAGCGCTCTCAGCCAATGGCTGAGGGCACTGACCGGTGTGCTCTGGCTGGGGGTGGGGGGTGTCCTCCTGTCAGAACACAATAGCTCAGTGGGGAGATGGCTGTACTAACATTGGACAGGTTTTTTTTCGTTCAGCCTGATAGATTAAACTAAAAAAATTATAGTGTGTTCTAGGCTTTAGACTAAGCTTAAGACTGGGTTCACACCTATGCAAATTGGTTGCTGCTTAAACCGCATCCAATTCGCATAACATTATAAAATACATTGATTTCAATGAGGCTGGTTCACATATGTGCGATGCATTCACACTGCGCATTGCTGAAAAAATGTGTGCGTTTTCTAGGCATTGCGGTGTGGCTCAGGTGCAAATTCAGGCCCATTATCTTCTATGGGCACGCATCTGATTCGCACGTGTGTTCATTTCTCTTCAGGATTTCTCTCATTCAGCTCAATACACTTCCCCTCTCCCAGGTCTCCAAATTCGCATCTAAAACGAAGCTGATCTGCTGAACATTTCTCTTATCTTTCTGCAGAGATAAGAGAGCTGAAATTCGCACCGCACAAGTGTGAATCCGGCCTTAAAGTATTAAATGTTTGCTTAAGTTTAGGTGTTAATTATGTTAGGGTTTAAAAGGTAACTCCACATTTGTGGTGAAAAAAAATTGAACATTTAAAAAATATATATACTGTAGCATATACAATTGTGACACAAGTCATATTGTAACTGAATGTTATTAAAAATTACCTTTCCTTTTTAAAATGCAGCTCTGTAACTTTTTGTAAAATGCAATGCAATGCAATATGGCAACCTGGAGGTGTTCTGTAAACAAAACTCCCCTCAGAAACATAATTTACTGCTTGTGTGATTGGCTTACAGATTTTCCTAGAAGTCTGCACCAAGATCTAAATCCTCTGTAACACAAATGTCATTTTTGGTGAGATACTCCCAATAGGAAATCTCATCTAAAAGGGATGCAATCCCTGCAATTTTCCTCATTAGCGCCCTACAGGTGCAGCAGCTGATTAATAATTATGAAACCACTTCCATACAAATTCACTTTCCACATGGACACAAACACAATGATTTCTTCAGAATAACAAAAGGCAGGAATCTGCAACAAAGTTTGTCAAAATCCTTGTAATGTACATAGATCACCTACAGGGGAATGTTTTTTTTCTCAACAAAATTGAACAAAAGTAAACATGATTATGTCAACCCAAGAACACTTATAGCAGTGTTGGGTAAATGTAACCTTTACAGTGAACCTCAGAATATTTATAGTGGAATTAAACCCTTCTATCCTTTATAGCCAAGATAGTTGCCATCTTTGCCTCTGTTTGATTTGCAGTTGCCATGGTTGAAAAGGAGTGCTCAGGAAAGTGAAATATAAGTTTCTAGTTGGCCCCTCAATATAGTGTGTGTAAAGCATCATTTTTATTTTTATTTTTCTGGATAGGGTTTGGAAAAAGTTACGATCCCAGACAATTTCCTATATTTTTACCACCGCTTCCTGTCCCAGAGACACAACAGGAAGTAAGAAGAAATGTTGCCAAAGCGTGAGAAAACTCCTCTTAGACAGTTCCAAGTGCAAAACATGTTCCCACTGACAGATTTTTCTCCATCTCCTGCCCTGTGACAGTTTTAGTTCAATCTTAGTTTATTGTATCAAAGAAAATGTGTATACAGGTAATATTCCAGTTCACATGAGATTAGAAAACGACTTATGATCGAGTACAGAGATCTTCAAAATACATAATAAGAAGTTACTTGACAAAACAATGCAAATAAGTATGGTGATCTAACTACCAAGGTATCAACATAGGTAACATTAGTGGATGGATTAGAAGACACTAAAGAAAAGTGTAAAGCTTATAGTTGTGAGTGTAAGTTTAAGATTCCTGTGTATGCTGTGGGGGTCACTATGGTGTAATGCACGTCTGACAGTTTTTCGAGGCATAGGCCTCGTACACACAAGAAACTTGGTGGCAGAGCTTTTTTTGCCAAGGAAAACGGTCATGTGTATGTTTTTCATCGAGAAAACTGTCGAGGAACTCGACGAGAAAAAAAGAGAACAAGTTGTCTTTTTCCTCGACGGGAGTCTCAATTTCCTCGTCGTCTTCCTCTTGGTGTTGGTTTTTGACGAGAAACACGTATGCTAAGAAACCTTCGCATGCTCAGAATAAAGTATGAGATGGGAGCGCACCTTCGGTAAAAGTAGCGTTTGTAATGGAGATAGCACATTTATCACGCTGTAACAGTCTGAAAAGTGCAAATTGTCTCTTACCAAACTTTTACTTAACACATAACATGAGATTAGCAAAAGCAGCCCCAAGGGTTGTGCCAGTGGAAACGAACTTCCCCTGCCGTTGTATGTGTTGTACGTCACCGCGTTTTAGAATGGGGAGATTTGGTCTTGACAGTGTGTACGCAAAGAAAGCTTGTCAAGTTTCTCGACAAGCCTAACAAGGAACTCGTCGAGGAAAACAATGTTTCATTTACGACAAGTTCCTCGGTTGTGTGTACGAGGCCATAAGGAATGAAAAGTAAGATAGTATGCAGAAACTTAAGTATAGAAGGAAAAAGAATAAATACTTTATCAGGGTCCACAAAAAGTGTGTGCTGAGTCACCCGTGGGCCAGGTGAGGAATTTAGGAGTAGGGATAAGCCAAACACCCCCTGGTTCGGTTCGCAGCAGAACATGCGAACAGGTAAAACATTTGTTCGAACACTGTTAAAGTCTATGGGACACAAACATGAAAAATCAAAAGTGCTCATTTAAAGGTTAATATGCAAGTTATTGTCATAAAAATGTTTGGGGACCAGGGGACATGTATCAATGCAAAAAAAAAAAAAGTTTTAAAAATGGCAGTTTTTTCTGGAGCAGTGATTTTAATAATGCTTAAAGTGAAAAAATAAAAGTGAAATATTCCTTTACATTGGGGGGTGTCTATAGTATGCCTGTAAAGTAGCGTATGTTTCCCGTGCTTAGAAAAGTCCCTGCACAAAATTACATTTCTAAAGGAAAAAAGTAATTTAAAACTACTCGCGGCTAGAATGAATTGTCGGGTCCCGGCAATACAGATAAAAGTCATTGAAAAAAATGACATGGGTTACCCCCCAGTCAATTACCAGGCCCTTGGGGTCTGTTATAAATATTAAGGGGAACCCTGAACCAAAAGAAAAATGCGTGGGGGTCCCCCCAAATTCCATTACCAGGCCCTTCAGGTCTGGTATGGATATTACGGGGAACCCTGCGCCAATTTTTTTTAAAACAATGGCGTAGGGGTCCCCCTCAAAATCCATAACTGATCTTTTTCTGCTGCAGTTTCACTTTCACTTCAGGTTTGATGTCTATCCCTACCATATGACTGGATTGTCACTTTGCTCTCTCTGCCTATCTGCATGTCCCTTGTACTGCAGAACACCTGACTGATTCTTTAGGCTGCTTCTCCCTCCCCAAGATCTACTGTATAGAATATACAATTTAGGTACTGGTACTGCTTGTATTACAAAAACCTAATTTTTGTATTATTTATTATAGGGCTGCATTAATATGTGACTATTATATCTGCCTAAAGACTCGTACACACAAAATAGAGAACCTGCTCTCTATTTTCCCGTCGGGTTTCCCAGGGGCTTTTTTCCACCAGATTTACTAATACTCTATGGGAAACACTGCGAGGCAGTGCAAATGGAGCATACACATGGCCGGGATTCCTGCCGGGTTCTTGGCTTTTCCCTCGGTTTTAACGGCAGACTTTTTACCGCCGTGAAAACCGAGCGTGTGTACAGGGCTTGAAGTTTAGATTTAAGGTGGCCATGTATCAATTTGGGTACATTCTGCCTGCCCATACATGGTTCGAATCGCAGCTGGTCCCTGCTGAACCAGCCAAGATTCGAACTGTCTATGGCTGGCTTTAAGAATTTAAAGACAGGTAGAATAAAAAAATTGGATACTGTAGTCAACATGAGCATTCTCAAAAAGGAAACATCCCCTTATGCACATAATAAATTGTAAAACATGTACCATCCTTCATGAAAATTGTAGCCCTACTCTGTCTTTACATAAAGAAAACAATGCAGTGTTATATATTTTGCATCCCTGTACTGTTTTCAGGTTTATGATTTTTGTGCCAACAAAAATGTAATTTCACATTGACTCAAACTAAATTTAACTTAAGTTCTCTTTTAAACACAATCATTTAAGGTGCATACAATGTGAGCTACACACTATTGAAGCTTATCTGTGGCTGAATCTTATCACAATAAAAGTTAACAAACAAATATAATTAGGAACTTCAAGTAATTACTTCACTCCTAATTCTTACCTTATCTCTCAAGAGAAATGAGCATTATGTACAAGAACAGCAGGCATAGTTAAATTCAGCTAATTAAGGGACATAGAGGTATTCCAAGAATTTACAAATTGTGAGATATGGGTCACAATACTTGCAAAAGCATCTAAACCAAGAACATAAATGTAATATATTGCAGCATATTAGTACTTAGTTATGGTAGCTGCATATATATATATTTTCTTTATTTTCACCCTGTGCCAGTAACACATTTCCTATTCTAGGGTGACAGTGCCCACTCAGCATACTGTGCCTGTGGAGAAGCAATGTAGATACCCTGTAGTTCACTCAGGGATATAAGAACAATGCTTACTCATAAGAGTCATTGTAAGAAGAATGCACAGAAAGTTATCAGTTTGGAAGATTATTATTTTTTTAATATTGTATGTAACAGATCCAAAATGGAGCAAAGAAAAGAGATTTTAACGCTAGTTCTGCTTTTACAGATATATAGTATCTCACAAAAGTGAGTACACCCCACACATTTTTTTGTAAATATTTTATTACAGTAAAACCTTGGTTTGAGAGTGTTTTGCAAGACAAGCAACATTTTTAAATAAAATTTGACTTGATATACAAGCAATGTCTTGATATACAAGCAGTGTCATGTCACAACTGAGTATAAAAGAGAAGAGAGACGCCCCTAAGTGTTGCAATATGGTTGCATTTAATGAAGGTACAACATTTGGACCGTTTTCATCGGACATGTCTCCTGGGAGCTTTTGGTCTGATGTGTGTACACACCATCAGACCAAAATCCCAGCGGACAGAGAACGTGGTAACGTAGAAGACACCGACGTTCTCAAACACCGAAGTGCAATGCTTCCACGCATGCGTCGAATCAATTTGACGCATGCGCGGGATTTCGGGACGCTGGTTACACGTCATAACCAGCGGACATGTCCGATTAGGTGTACTAACCATCGGACATGTCCGACGGACATGTTTCCAGCGGACAAGTTTCTTAGCTTGCTAAGAAACTTTTGTCCGCTGGAAACCTGTCCGCTAGGCCGTACACACGGTCGGACATGTCCGCGGCAACTGGTCCGCGGACCAGTTTCAGCGGACATGTTCGACCGTGTGTACGGGGCCTTAGAGGTGCCTCTCTTCTCTTTTATACTCTGTAGCTCCTGCTGGATTTTTTTTTCTAGTCCCCTTGTGTAAGCTTCCATTTGTGGATGGACATTTTATCACATTGCTATAGTCTTTTTATATGGACTATAAACTGAAGGACCTACATATGAATAAATGGTTGTGGAACAAATTATTTGAGTTTCCATTATTTCTTTTGAGGAAATTCACTTTGATATGCATGTGCTTTGGATTACAAGCATGTTTCTGGAACAAATTATGCTCGCAATCCAAGGTTTTATTGTATATCTTTTCATGTGACAACACTGAAGAAATTACACTTTGCTACAATGTAAAGTAGTGAGTGTACAGCTTGCATAACTGTAAATTTGCTGTCCCCTCAAAATAACTCAACACACAGCCATTAATGTTTATACCACTGGCAACAAAAGGGAGTACACCGCTAAGTGAAAATGTCCAAATTGGGCCCAAAGTCAATATTTTGTGTGGCCACCATTATTTCCCAGCACTGCCTTAACCCTCTTGGGCATGGCTTCACAGGTTGCCACTGGAGTCCTCTTCCACTCCTCCATGATGACATCACAGAGCTGGTGGATGTTAGAGACCTTGTGACCTCCACCTTCTGTGTGAGGATGCCCCACAAATGCTCAATAGGGTTTAGGTCTGGAGACATGCTTGACCAGTCCATTACCTTTACCCTCAGCTTCTTTAGAAAGGTAGTGGTCATCGTGTGTTTGGGGTCGTTATGTTGGATTACTGCCCTGCGGCCCATTCTCCAAAGGGAGGGGATCATGCTCTGCTTTAGTATGTCAAAGTACATGTTGGCATTCATGATTCCCATAATAAACTGTAGCTCCCCAGTGCCGGCAACACTCATGCAGCCCCAGACCATGACATTTCCACCACCATGCTTGACTGTAGACAAGACACACTTGTCTTTGTACTCCTCACCTGGTTGTCCCAAACACGCATGACACCATCTGAACCAAATACGTTTATCTTGGTCTCATCAGACCACAGGACCTGGTTCCAGTAATTCATATCCTTAGTCTGCTTGTCTTCAGCAAACTGTTTGTGGGCTTCTTTAGAAAAGGCTTCCTTCTGGGACGACAGCCAATCAGACCAATTTGTTGCAGTGTGTGGCATATGGTCTGAGCACTAACAGGCTGACCCCTCCACCCCTTAAACCTCTGCAGCAATGCTGGCAGCACTCATATATCTATTTCCCAAAGACAACCTCTGGATATGACACTTAGCATGTGCACTCAACTTCCTTGGTCGACCATGGCAAGGCCTGTTCTGAGTGGAACCTGTGCTGTTAAACTGCTGTATGGTCTTGGCCACCCTGCTGCAGCTCAGTTTCAGGGTCTTGGCAAACTTCTTATAGCCTAGGCCAGCTTTAGGTAGAGCAACAATTTTTTTTTCGGATCCTCAGAGAGTTCTTTGGCATGAGGTGCCATGTTGAACTTCCAGTGACCAGTATGAGAGAGTGAGAGCAATAACACCAAATTTAACACACCTGCTCCCCATTCACACCTGAGACCTTGTAACACTAAGGTATTTTGAGGGGACAGCAAATATACACTGTTATACAAGCTGTACACTAATTACTTTACATTGTAGCAAAGTGTAATTTCTTCAGTGTTGTCACATGAAAAGATAAAATAAAATATTTACAAAAATGTGAGGGGTGTACTCACTTTTGTGAGATACTGTAACTGGACTTCAACCTATAAAAAAGATCTAATACACCCGAAAGTGACAAGTCCGCACTTCTACGTATGTTTCACCATACTGGCGTCCCGATGACGCCTGTACGGTGAAACGTACGTAGAAGCGCAGACTCGTCACTTCCATGTTCTCTATGTGACATCCTTTTTGGTATATCCAGAACGAGGCTTGGATCACACGCCGCTGCAATTCCGATATATACCGTATTTATCGGCGTATAACACGCACAGGCGTATAAGACGCACCCTAATTTTAAAAGGGAAATTTAAGGGAAAAATGTTTTCACAGCCCCCTCCCCAGTACACAGCCCCCCCATCCATTATACACCCCCCCATCCAGTACACATCCCCCCTATCCATTATACATCCCCCCATCCATTATACATCCCCCTATCCATTATACAGCCCCCCCATCCATTATACAGCCCCCCTCCCCAGTATACAGCCCCTGTCCATTATACATCCCCCTATCCAGTACACAGCCCCCCACCCACTATACATTCCCCCACATCCGCTATACATCCCCCATCCAGGACACAGCCTCCCCATCCATTATACATCCCCCCATCCATTATACATCCCCCATCTATTATACAGCCCCCATTGATTATACATTCCCCCACCCAGTACACAGCCACACTGCACTCCCATGAGACCTCCAGTCTCCTGGGACAGTGCTGCTAGCATTCTCTACAGAATGCCAGCCTGACAACCCCCCCCCCAATGGGTGGCTCCTGGAGCGGACTGCCCGATCCCCGCCCCCTATTGGTAAAACATGATATTGGCTATAACACGCAGGCACTGTTTACCCTCTGTTTTCAGAGGAAAAAAGTGTGTGTTATACGCCGATAAATACGGTACACCCACACATGCTGTAGACACCTCAGTGATGGGCATAGCACAGTCACATGTGAGTGCAAAATCCTTTGTTATCGTTTTAATTTTTTTTTTATTAAAACTTACTACACCATAATGCCTCGTACACACGGTCGGATTTTTGACCATGCAAAAGTCTGCCGTGAGTTAGTTGTAATTCTGAAGGAAAGATAGAGAATAGGTTCTCTATCGAAGGTCCTTCAGACAAAAAAGTCAGATGGAGCCTACACACGGCCTGACTTTATGAGGAAAAAAGCCAGTCTGACTTTTTCTCAGAAAGTCCGGCCGTGTGTACGAGGCATAACAGTTATTTTTGTGTGTCCTTGGTGGAGTCTGTTCCCTTATCATCAGCTGCCATCTGGAGGGGGTCACATAGTGGAGAGATGCCTACCTAGGATTCCTCTGGTCCATTCAATTCAAGAGCATTTTGACGTACTGTAAAAAGTTGTCAGACACATTTAGTGAGTTGCCATCTACCTCATGAGCACTCGTGGTGAAGCTTTTATTTGAAGAAACATCAAATCATAAGATTTAATTTATTTATGGTGTTGGGATTGTCACTTTGGACCTTATATATTTATTTGCTTTTGTAATCACCATTTGCCTTTTTCACTTTTATGTTGTCTGTTTTTAGCTCCAAGACCTTTACATTTGATGTTTCTGCCCCAAAATTATACCCTTTGTCTGGAATTCCTATAAAAAATATACCAGTGTCTCCTGGTACGTGATGGTACTTATGGACTCTAAGCACCCTGACACAGACTCTTAGCTGTATAACTGTAGTGTGAAATCTGGGCACTGCTACTTCTGGCTGCTGGGCTAATTTTTTTCAGATTTTTAGTGAGATTTGGTGATGTCACAACTGTGTCATGACACTGAAATGAGCCCTGCCTCTGCCAGGATGGCTAACTCATGATAAGTTAGTAACTGGAAAAATATCAGCTGGAGGGAGACCATAGGCAATGTTGTCAACTAGCTCTGTCTGCCTGCCATTTTGGACACAGCTTCCAGAGTTTAGTTCCTCTTTAAAAGCAATGACCCCACTGCAAATCTTAGTTTAAAATAGCCAATGTGTGCTCAAACTGGCAAATGGACACCCCTGTTGTATGTATCAAAGTTTTAAAGAAGTCACTAACACTACATGTATGTGTATGCCATACCAATGAACCTTGTGCTGACATAAAATTATATTTTTGCTTGCAATACAAATTATTCATCAATCAAGATTCCACTATGTTGCTAGTGAATGCCACTTGACCACTTTACAGGTTCAAAATAATTTAACCTCTCAAGTACAATGAGATCTTAGCTATCACTTTTACTGTACCTTGTGGAAAAACATTTTAGCATCTTGCTTTCTCAGTATTGCACACAGGCTACAATAATATTGCTACCCATAAAGTGTTGAACCACTTAAGCCCTGGACCATTTTGCAGCTAAAGGACCAGCCCCCTTTTTGCGATTTGGCACTGCTTCGCTTTAACTGACAATTGGGCAGTCGTGCGACGTGGCACCCAAACTAAATTGGCGTACTTTTTTTCAAACAAATATAGCTTTCTTTTGGTGGTAATTGATCACCTCTGCAGATTTAATTTTTTGTGCTATAAACAAAAATAGAGCGACAATTTTGAAAAATAATCTATGTTTTTTACTATAAATATATAAAAAAACTTTTTTTTCCCTCAGTTTAGGCCGATACGTATTCTTCTAAATATTTTTGGTAAAAAAAACGCAATAAACGTTTAGTGATTGGTTTGCGCAAAAGTTATAGCGTCTACAAAATAAGGGATAGTTTTATGGCATTTTTATTAATATTTTTTTTTACTAGTAATGGCAGTGATCATTGATTTTTATCGTGACTGCGACATTATTGCGGACACATCGGACACTTTTGACACTATTTTGGGACCATTGTCATTTTTACAGTGATCAGTGCTATAAAAATGCACTGATTACTGTGAAAATGTCACTGGCAGTGAAGGGGTTGACCTGTAGGGGGCGCTAAAGTGGTTAAGTGTGACCTAATGTGTGTTTCTTACTGTAGGGGGGCGTGGCTGGGCGTGTGACATCACTGATCGTCGTTCCCTGTGACAGGGAACAGACGGTTAGTGACAGGCTCACTATGAAGCATGGGGAGAGGTTTACACTTACCTCTCCCAGTTCTTCAGCTCTGTAACCCGATCTCAGGACACCAGAGGCGATCGGGTCCGCGGTCACGGTGCTCAGGACCGGGTGCGCTGCTGGCCGCACACGCGACCCACTGGTTGGGCTCTTAATGGGCAACGTACATATACGTGATTGTGCCCAGCCGTGCCTTTCTGCCGACATATATCGGCGTGATGCGGTCCTTAAGGGGTTAAGTAATAAGTCTGGCCACACATCATACAATTTTCTTATTCAATTTCCTTAAGATTTACTATCAACTCTGTAGTGCAATGACCTGCCTGATTGCATACACATTTAAAGTGTTCAGATTTGACCTCATATTATATGGTTTTGGTAAATCTAAAGGAAAATTGTACAAGCAAATTGTAAAATGTTTGGCCAGCCTAAGTCTATCTGTGACTTAAAGCTCCCCTTTCTAGGTCAGCAACTGACCATTACAAAAAGTACAACAAGACTACTCACTATTAAACCTACCCCATCAACAAACTGCTAGCATTAATACCAAGTACTCAACTGCAATGGATTCAGTTTAGGTAAGTCTGTAGTTCACAGTAAAATTCAGAACATTTTAATTCCAAATACAAATAATTTAATACTATGTACGTTTTGTCCTGGCACTAGTTCTTGATTAATTTACATCTACAAAATTGACTGCAGATATTCTGTAATTGCTGTGGACTATGTTTGGTTGCAATGTAGTATGACCGAAAGGCACACTTTAGCTTTTGACTCAATATCAAATCTTATGCATGGTGATGAATTTTATATTTTAAACAGAGTCACATAAAGTAGCATGAATTAAATTTATCTGCATAATGTCTAAAGGTATTTGAAAAAAAAAAATGAAAAAAGAACCTGAATAATGTGCTTGCTTTTCCTTTATGTTACGTTTTCTAAAAGCATTCAATAAATCATAAGCTTTAGAGTGCCTCTTCAATGCACTTGGGCAAAAGTAACAGTCTGTCAGATGGTGCTCCAATGCTCCAGTACAAAATTAAAAGTGACCCTGCTGTTGATAGCAACTTAACATTTAGAATGCTAAGAAAATGCTCTAATGCACTTTGATGAACTAATTCAACTACAAATTAACTTAACTTTAAAACGGGAGGGTAAAGCAGGTCATGTTTTAAAGTACTCGGCTTTCTTTTACCACTTGGCTGAGAGGAAGAGATAGATTACAAAGTTACAAAAGTTGCTCTCAGATTTAAACAACTTTTAAATAACTAATTGATTTATACCTTTGTTGGAAATGCTCTGCAATTTAAATGAAGCTTGACTGCTGAATGTATCGTACTATTGAGCTATACTTTCTTGTAATTCATTGAAGTAGAGATCTCAGCTGTTAAAGAGCCATCGTTAGATGTAATGGTTAGGTAATGACTGCAAATTTGTTCTCAGGTTCATTTTTGGTAAAATGAAAGTGCTTGTGCCAAATCTTTGTAATCAAATTTCCTGTTTCACCAAACATTTTCCCTGTTGTGGTGATTTATTCCTCCATCAAAATTTCAAAATTGTTGTGTAGAGTAATACAAGGAACAGTAGTATACCTGAGGGGGGCAGTCCACACTGCGTACCACCACTGCCGATGACACACAGAATACCAGCAACGTGCCAGGTGCTGGAACCCAGCATTAAAATACATCAGGATGATCTCTGCCTGACAGTTTCTGATAGTATAGTCCCAGCCATTTGGTTCAGACAGCAGCTTGTTATCAAGTAAGCTAATCACTGAACACCAATGCCGGGGGGGTCCTTTTCATAGTCCAAGCAATTAAAAGAGAATCCTGCCACTGATCACCGGTGATAGAGCAGGCTCTTATTACTCCCTAAACCTACCACTGACCACCCATGCTGGAGAAGTTTTTTTTTATTACAACTTAAGCCTGCCACTCACCAATGTTGGGGTGGAGGGGTCCCCATTACTGCCCAAGCCTGTTACTGACCAGGCAATGCTTGGGGGCTACTATTACAGCCTAAACAATTCGATCACCACCAATGCTGGGGTTCCTATTACAATCTAAGCCAGGCACTAAACACCAGTGTTAGGGGGTTCCTATTACAATCTAAGCCAGGCACTAAACACCAATGTTAGGGAGTTCCTATTACAATCTAAGCCAGACACTAAACACCAGTGTTAGGGGGTTCCTTTTACAATCTAAGCCAGGCACTAAACACCAGTGTTAGGGGGTTTCAATTACTATCTAAGCCAGGCACTAAACACCAATGTTAGGGGGTTCCTATTACAATCTAAGCCAGACACTAAACACCAGTGTTAGGGGGTTCCTTTTACAATCTAAGCCAGGCACTAAACACCAGTGTTAGGGGGTTTCAATTACTATCTAAGCCAGGCACTAAACACCAGTGTTAGGGGGTTTCAATTACAATCTAAGCCAGGCACTAAACACCAGTGTTAGGGGGTTTCAATTACAATCTAAGCCAGGCACTAAACACCAGTGTTAGGAGGTTCCTATTACAGCCTGGACTGCCCACCAATATTGGGGGTATAAGACTACTAACACACTACACCAAAGCATTGGGATAATATTGTGGCCACTCTCATCATTGCTGGGGGTGACCATTATTGCCACTGACACCAACTTCCATACTACAAGCCATACAAGCCAAAGCAAAACCCGGTTTATTGACCCTGTTTCCTGGTGTTCAGCTGTCAATACAATACATGTACATTCTATTTCAAGGCCTCTTTCCTAACTATTTTCTCATGCTCGCAGCTATGCAGGAGATAGCACTCCTGCATGTCAGGTGGCAGAGAAATTCATTATGTAGAAAAGTCGAGTAACCTTAGCAAGCAATCATATATCCCCTTATTACCTTGAATAAAAATATAAATTCCGATTGCTTAAGCCCTGTACACGCGATCGGTTTGTCCGATGAAAACAGACTGATTGACTGCTTTCATCGGACAAACTGATCGTGTGTAGGCCCCATCGGTCTGTTTTCCATCAGTGAAAAAAAAATAGAACATGTTTTAAATTTTTCCTATGGATTAAAAAAACAATAGAAAAAAACGATCGTCTGTGTAGAAGTCCATCGGTTAAAAATCCATGCATGCTTAGAATCAAGTCGACGCATGCTCGGAAGCATTGAACTTCATTCTTCTCAGCACGTCGTAGTGTTTTACATCACCGCATTTTGGCACGATTGGATTTTTGACTGATGGTGTGTAGGCAAGACTGATAAAAGTCAGCTTCATCAGATATCCGATCGTGTGTACAGGGCTTAAGGGTTACTTCACATTGTTTTTTTTTCTTTATTACATAAGTCTGTTCCTTTTGGGAGATCACTTTAAAAAATACACTTCCATCCAATTTCTTTTGTTGTTTTGGACCAAAACAGACAGTTCAAAGAAAAAGAATATTATTGATATCTAGGGAAGTCAGCACATAAATTATAAAAACATTACCTGTCATGAGGAACAATTGATCCAGAAAGTTTAACAATTGTAGGGAAAATATCCATGTTGCTTGTTAGTTCATCAATAACAGTTCCAGCTTTTATAACTCCGGGCCATTGAATAAGTCCAGGGACACGTATTCCACCTTCCCAGCAAGTAGCTTTCCCTCCTTGAACATATTTATAAATTGTATTACATTACACGTGAATTAGATCTAAAGCCAATGAATATATCCTATATAAGCTTGAAAAAAAGCTTGAAAAAATGTTATTGTTTTTTAAAAAGCTGTTTTCAATCATTTTAAATGTGCAACTTTCATTAGTTCAGAATGGTTTTGTTTCTGTTACGGTATGACAACTGTCTTTCAGTTGTGCACCAGAGCTGTCACCCTGAAGCTCACACATCTGGAAGTGACTTCAAAAACAGTCATGCCAATAGACATTGATTTACTAAAACTGTACAGTGCAACATCTGGTGCAGCTGTCCATGGTAGCCAATCAGATTCTGACTTCAGCTTGTTCAATTAAAGGAGTTGTAAATAAAAAAACATTTTTGCGCTAAAATAGCTGTCTGCAAGGTATAGAGACAGAATAGTTTAACGATTTCTTTTTAAAACAATTAAAAAGCGATTAAATTCATTAATATATTGTACCTGTTGGTTTTTAGTTTTGTTTCTGCTGTTCACTTCCTGTCTCTCGGCGCTCGTTCATGTGAGCAACGTCGCCGTAGTGCTTAGAACTACATTTCCCAGTATCCTTTGTGCATTGCGCATGCGCAGTTTAAAAAAACGGGCACGAGAGCTCTCTCAGGCCCCGTACACACGGCCGAGGAACTCGACGTGCCAAACACATCGAGTTCCCCGGCCAGTTCAGCCCTGAAGCCGCCGAGGAGCTCGGCGGGCCGAGAGCTCCCATAGAACAACGAGGAAATAGAGAACATGTTCTCTATTTCCTCGTCGAGCTCCTCGTCGGCTTCCTCGGTGAAATTGTACACACGGCCGGGTTTCTCGGCAGAATTCAGCCAGAAACTCGGTCGGAAGCTGAATTCTGCCGAGGAAACTGGTCGTGTGTACGGGGGTTCACAGTTTTTGCATAAACCGCCCACTATACTGCCCAATGATTAATATTCAAGCCTTGTAAACCCATCCACACAGCCATACACAAAACTGATCCAAAGGGGGAGGTGCTGTGGGGTTTTAGACACAAAGTGTAATCACACCTCCTTGAAGTCTTTATGCTGTACAGAGCGAGCATGACGCACAAATGTAGTCCAGAGGACAGGGGCGAGCATGTTACTGACCACAGCTAGAAACCTCCCGTCACTGTGGTTATCTCGAAACAGACAACCAGGAAGTGTCCAGAAAAGAGAAGAAATACAGCAACATCAGAGCAAAAATGAACAAGGAGGACATGAAAACAGCACTGCAGTAAGGTAAAGGAAGCTATTTAGATAAAACAAAAAATCCTTTACAACCCCTTTTAAGCTTTGGCAAAAAAAAAAATGAAAGCTGATTGGTTTCTTGGCAGAGCTGAACCAGATTTTTCACTCTCCAGTTTTAATAAATCAACCCCATTTTTCAGGCAGGATCCACAGTTGTCACTATCAGAAAGCTAATCCAGAGCAATGATGTGCAACTTGAACTAGAGCCAGTGCATGTAGACAGGAAGCGGAGACAACGAATCTGAAGGAGATCAGAAGAACTGGGATGTAAAAAAAAAAAAAAAGATGGAATAAAAAAGAAAAAAAAAAAAAACACATATGTAATTTCAGCTGAGCACACTTTACTTAAATGGGTTGTAAAGGTTCATTTTTTATTTTCTAAATAGGTTCCTTAAAGCTAGTGCATTGTTGGTTTACTTACCTTTTCCTTCAAATTCCCTTCTAAATGTTTTTTTTCTTTGTCTGAATTTCTCACTTCCCTTTTCTCCTCAGTAATCTTACCCCCATTATACGAGCCGTTCTGGCTGGCAGTTAGTCAGCCAGCTTACTGAGGAGGCTCAGGAAAATTCAGACAAAGGAAAAAAAAACATTTAGAAGGGAAATCGAAGGAAAAGGTAAGTGAACCAACAATGCACTAGCTTAGAGGAACCTATTTAGAAAATAAAAATAAACCTTTACAACCCCTTTAAACTGTTACTACAACCAAGTAATATGAAAATAGTTCATCCTCACACAGTGCCCACAGCTTATAAATCTTCTTTTTACATTACAATACTGCCACTATACACCTTTTTGGATGATCTGTATACCACGGTTACATGATAAACTGCACAGTTTCTCCAGTGCTGAGAGTTCAGGAAGGAGGACATTTTCTCTACAGCCAGTATACATGCCCACATGTGTGATGTCAATATCATGTGACCTGGCTATCTCTGAGAACAAGAAAATGTTCTTTCTAGCATAAAAGACACAACTAAGCATGTGCAGGTAGGCTACTTTGCCTGTGTTAGCTGGCCTTCCCCAGATAGACAATGCAGGAGGGAAGCATCTGTCCATAAAGGATAAAACAGCCTTTTTACACAATGTAGAGAGTTAGCCCCTTAAATTCCGCAGTGAGTATAACAAGCATGCTATGCTGCATATACAGACAGATTTTACTGTTGTGGGTTTAGTAACACTTTAACCACTTGCCGACTGCCTAACGTAGATATACGTCAGCAGAATGGCTAGGGCAGGCAAAGCAATGTACAGGCATGTTGCTTTAAATCTGCCGCCTATTGGGTGCGCGCCTGCAGCAAACTCCAAGACTGTGCCCACGGGACCTGCAGACTCGATGTCCGCCGGTGTCCTGAGATCGTGTCACGAAACGGCAGAATGGGGGGATTCCATTGTAAACAAAGCATCTCCCTGTTCTGCCTAGTGACAGGACACTGATCATCTGCTCCCTGTTATCGGAAGCAGCAATCAGTGTTGTGTCACTGGTAGCCCAGCCCCCACACAGTTAGAATCACTCCCTAGGACACACTTAACCCCTTCCTCGCCCCTTAGTGGCTAACCCCTTCCCTGCCAGTATCATTTACACAGTACCAGTGCATTTTTATAGCTCTGATCACTGTATAACTGACAATGGTCGCAAAATAGCGTCAAAAGTGTCCGATGTGTCCGCTGCAATACAATATCGCAGTCACAATAAAAATCTCAGATCGCCGCCATTACTAGTAAAAAAAATTATAAGAAAAATGCCATAAAACATCCCCTTTTTTGTAGATGCTATAACTTTTGCGCAAACCAATCAATATACGCTTATTGCAATGTTTTTACCAAAAATATGTAGAAGAATACATATCGGCCTAAACTGAGAACAAAAAATTATTTTTTATATATTTTTGGGGATATTTATTATAGCAAAAAGTAAAAAATATAGCCTTTTTTTTTCAAAATTGTCATTTTGTTTATAGCGCAAAAAATAAAAACCGCACAGGTGATCAAATACCACCAAACAAAAGCTCTATTTGTTTGGGAGCCACGTCGCACGACCGCACAATTGTCGGTTAAAGAGACGCAGTGCCGAATTGCAAAACGTGGCCTGGTCATTTAGTAGCCAAATCCTCCGGGGCTGAAGTGGTTAAAGTTCAGAAAAAAATAAATGGTCTTGTTCTTATTATGTGAAACAGTCTAAACAGTAATAATAGTGGAAAAGGTAAAGTAACCATAGCAACTAATCAAATTATAGTTTACTATAGTCAAAAGTGCAAGTGACTTTTTATTGGTTGCCATGGATAACTACATTTGCAACGTCATCATTGCAACGTCATTATGCCCAGAGGTCATAATCACTCAAGCAGAATAAATGTAAACAAATCTGTCTGTGCATACTGTACTTCTCAATTTCCAATTATTTACTATAAAACTAATGTAAAGAGCAAATACTAATGCAGTGACATTTTGTGTGTGTGTAATCCCCATGGATGTAATCATTAAGTACATGTGTAACAATAAAACATTAGACCTATGAATAACCTTCCCTCCTCTTCAGCTTGTAATAGCTGCAGAGGTTTGCACAGGAAAAAAAAAAGTTGTGCAGTCAATTAACGACTTAATCACTTAACCCCCGGACCATATTGATGCCCAAAGACCAGAGCACTTTTTGCGATTCGGGACTGCGCCGCTTTAACTGACAATTGCGCGGTCGTGCGACGTGGCTCCCAAACAAAATTGGCGTCCTTTTTTCCCCACAAATAGAGCTTTCTTTTGGTGGTATTTGATCACCTCTGCGTTTTTTATTTTTTGCGCTATAAACAAAAATAGAGCGACAATTTTGAAAGAAAATGCAATATTTTTTACTTTTTGCTATAATAAATATCCCCAAAAATATATATAAAAAAAAAAAAAAATTTCCCCTCAGTTTAGGCCGATAGGTATTCTTCTACATATTTTTGGTAAAAAAAAAATCGCAATAAGCGTTTATCGATTGGTTTGCGCAAAATGTATAGCGTTTACAAAATAGGGGATAGTTTTATTGCATTTTTATTAATATATATTTTTTTACCACTAATGGCAGCGATCATCGATTTTTTTCATGACTGCGACATTATGGTGGACACATCGGACAATTTTGACACATTTTTGGGACCATTGTCATTTTCACAGCAAAAAGTGCTATAAAAATGCATGTTTACTGTGAAAATGGCAATTGCAGTTTAGGAGTTAACCACTAGGGGGCACTGTAGGGGTTAAGTGTGACCTCATATGTGTTTCTAACTGTAGGGGGGCGGGGCTGGACGTGTGACATCGTTGATCGTCTTTCCCTATATAAGGGAACTGACGATCAATGACACTGCCACAGTGAAGAACAGGGAAGGTGTGTTTACACACACCTCTCCCCGTTCTTCAGCTCCGGTGACCGATCTCGGGACACCGATGGCGATCAGGTCCGCGGGTCCCGCGGGCGCGGTCATGGAGCTTAGGACCTGGCCGGCGGCGCTCGCGACCTGGGCTTAAAGAGTCACGTACAGGTACGAGATTGTGCCCAGCCATGCCATTCTGCCGACGTATATCGGCGTGAAGGGGTCCTTAAGTGGTTAGCACAACATAGTGAAGCAGTGGGAAGTTACATATTTCAGGCTTTCTGGGGGAAAAAAACAATGTCTGAAAAAAGTTAAATGTAAATGCCAGGCAGCTATATAAATATTTCAATTATGCGGTTATGAATAAAACATGTTAAATGTATGTACATCTTGAATAAGTACGTAAATCTTTTTTGATATCAGTATCTGTCATCGCTTGTATAACAGCACTCAGACTGCTGTGTGCACATGGCTCATATGAAATTTGCTAATAGGAACAGAAAACAGAAGAATTAGTTCATCAGTCTGCTACTGCTCCATCACTTTCCACTCACAGTCAGGGGCAGGGAAGTGACCTACCATATTTACTGGTGTATAAGGCGACTGGGCGTATAAGACGACCCCCTAGTTTTACATTTTTTTTAAGATTTTTTTGCCTGTACTCATGTATAGGACGGCCCCCTTTCCGAGGCTTCCGACACTTCATATTTCTTCCTTCTGGAGCCATATTCTTCTTCCTTCTTTCTGGAGCTGGAGCCAATCACAGCGAGCAATGTATTCTATTAATGAATACAAAGCCTGCTTGGATTGGCAGAGGCTGTAACATCAGCCCATGCCTCTCTGACTCTCAAAGCCAATCCGAGCAGGCTACTCTATGTAGCCTGCTTGGATTGACAGAGGTTGTTACTCCAATCCGAGCAGGATCTGTATTCATTTGAATACATCGCTCACCGGGATTGGCTAAGCGGTATATACTATATGTAGCCAAAGCTACATACAGTATTACCACACATCCAGCAGGCATCCGAGCAGCTGACCCGGCGTATAAGACGACCCCTGCTTTTTGGCCAGATTTTTTAAGTGTAAAAGGTAGTCTTATACGCCAGCAAATACAGTAGAAAAGTCAGGTCACCCTCGTAGATTTTCTCTGTGAGGTTTTTGCTAATCATAAAGCTCATCTGGCCACCTTTAGTGCCATCAGGATTATACATAGTGCATTCTATCATGACTTTATTAACAATGATTTCTCAAGCCCTGAAGAAGGGGGAGCCTTTTTATTCCTCAAGCATGTTGGCTGCATTTGATGCTTCTAAAACACCAACTTAAGGCAAAACTTTTTTTATGTTTTGTATAGAGTGGAGAGGGATTAATACCCCTGTCAGGTTTTTATTTCTGCCTGTGAACCTCCTCTCCATTTGTCCTTTTGTCCTATTTATCATTGAACGTGAAAGTAAATGAAAATCACAAATTGTGAGTTGCCCTCAGAAAAGTAATAGAGGAATAACCTACCAATGGGTTTGCTAGTTCTGGTTACTTGGGGGTCCCCATGAAATTCCCTTAAAGTGCATGTAAACCCTCTCCTATACCCAGTGAAGCAAACAGCCTCAGATGATACACAGCGATGAAACAAACCTCCTTACATACGTTTTACATGTATATCTACTGTCTTTAGCTTTATATATTCTTTAGAAAGTGCACATTGTGGATTCTTGGCATACAGAAAAGACAGTTGATTGTTGGAAAGGCCCCCCCCCCCCCCCCACATAGACAGATAATCGCAGAGCTGTGCTGTGACAAGTCAAGATCTCTGCTAATCAGGCTGGTTTTATCTTGGTTGATGGAGAACTTGTCAGAAGTTATCATGCTGATAACAGAGCAACGAAACAGAAGAAACACACAGGACTTAGGGCTTTGGAGAGAGATAAGTAAACTCTACAGATATATGTGCCTAAGTCAAATTTCATGAATCAGGTTTACATCCACTTTAATTTGCATTGATTTTCTCTCATTTTCTTGTCTAGCTGTGGAACAGGAAGTGAAGGGAATACTCCGCAATGGGACACAGATGGCGAAAAAAAAAAACTGACAGGGAATATAGCCTTCCCTTGCTCTATTCAAAATGAGAAAAAAAAGTTTTGCCCATAGTTCTACTTTAACCATTAAATGCTTCAAGTGAGATAAACGTTTGCACTGTGTGCCTCTTAGTAGTACACAAGAATGTACCATCTACGAAGTAGGGATGAGCCCGATGTTCGAGTTTAATGCAAGTTCGACTTGAACATCGAGTGTTCGCCTGTTTGCCGAATATCGAACAATTTGAGGTGTTCGTGACAAATTCGAAAGCCGCGGAACACCCTTTACACAAGAATGTACCATCTACAAAGTAGGGATTAGCCCGATGTTCGAGTTTAATGCAAGTTCGACTTGAACATCGAGTGTTCGCCTGTTTGCCGAATATCGAACAATTTGAGGTGTTCGCGACAAATTCGAAAGCCGCGGAACACCCTTTAATGGGGGAAATCAAAAGTGATAATTTTAAAGGTTAATATGCAAGTTATTGTCATAAAAAGTGTTTTGGGACCTGGGTCCTGCCAGGACATGTATCAATGCAAAAAAAAACTTTTAAAAACTAAAATTTTTTGGGAGCAGTGATTTTAATAATGCTTAAAGTGAAACAATACAAGTGAAATATTACTTTACATTTCGTACCTGGGGAGTGTCTATAGTATGCCTGTAAAGTGGCGCAAAAAAGTAATTTAAAACTACTCGCGGCTATATTGAATTGTCAGGTCCCGGCAAGACATTGAAAAAAACCGGCATGGGTTCCCCCCAGTCCATTACCAGGCCCTTTTGGTCTGGTATGAATTTTTAGGGGAACCCTAAACCAAAATGTATAGAAAAATTGCATAGGGGTCCCCCTCAAAATCCATACCAGACCCTTCAGGTCTGGTATGGATTTTAAGGGGAACCCTGCACCAAAATAAAAAAAAAATGACATGGGGTTCCCCCCAAAAATTTGTATCAGACCCTTATCCAAGCACCCAACCTGGCAGGCTGCAGGAAAAAAGAGGGGACGAGAGAGCACCCCCCCTCCTGAACAGTACAAGGCCACATGCCCTCAACACATTCGTGTCTCATAGACTTTAATGTGTTCAAACACATTTTTTTGCCTGTTCACGTGTTCTGCTGTGAATCGAAATGGGGGGGTGTTCGGCTCATCCCTACTAGGGAGCACTTCCTCAGCTACTATCAGAGAGGTAGCAACCTAGGACCAGAACAGGGTCCACCAATACTATATTCAACCATAAATCTGCTTCTTTGAAGGAAAAATTACATTATCGTAGATCCATCTGAACCAAACTTCACTTTTATCAGTCCAACGGTATCACACACACACATGAGGGGTGGCTGGATGGACACAAAAAAAAACTTTGGCAGATAAAAAAGCTCTGGTATTTAAGCTGGGCGATTACTTCAGCTACTTAATATCCTGTTTTTCCATTAGAGTTCTTCTTTTATATAGGACTGTTAAAGACAAATGTGTTGAATTCATTTGGGATTATTGAACAATTTACATATTTATAAAAAGCATTACCCTTGTAGATTCCATTCCATCCTCCATGAACTTCGCCAGTAGAGGAAATCTCCTCTACATGTCCTCCATTATCAGATGTAAAATATACAAATGTATTCTCCTCAAGTCGGTTTCTTTTCAGTTCTTCAATAATCTTGCCTGTCAAATAAATTAAATAATCATTAGATTAGGAATTGTTTGATTATTCTCAACAAACCTTGACTATGTAGTGCTCTCACACTTGGGCACATTTAATTACAAACTGCAATTAATATGCGCAAGCTGCAGTTAACCATGTCAAGCAAACTTCAACTTACTATTCAAAATTTACTCAAATGACAGAAAAGATTAAATCTGATTGGTTGCTAAGGCTTATAACATTTATACACAGCCTACATATGGTATGGTTTCTTCTAGCTTAGTGCAAACCAAACAGTGCTTTAAATTCATCCATTTATTGTCTGTGTATTAAAGTGTGTTTACATTTGTGTTACAGTTACTTTTAATTATCATAGGGAATGCCTAATTAAATTTTGATTTGCATATGTATAAATTATGATATTTGTTGCTGTCAGTATATACTGTAAAATTATAACATACTAGTACTGAGTCTCAGTACTTCAAAAGTCACAATTAAAAATGATTGAAATAAACCACTTAAAAGGCTGATTAGAGTAGTAGTTAGAGAATGAAGAAAGTAAACCATTTGAAGTGATTCGGGGTGAGGTTGGATACAGCATTTGTAGACATAAAACATGTTTCATGATCTAATCATTTACTTCCAATGAAGCAAAGACTAGAGAGTGGGGTTGATTTACTAAAACCGGAGAGTGAAAAACCTGGTGCAGCTATGTATGGTAGTCAATCCGCTTCTAAATATTAAACATTCTATGCATGAAGGTAAAAAAACATTCAGTGTGCAGTAGTCCTCCCAGCCCCCACTAAGAGCCCATTCACACCGAGCCGCCCCGAGCATCGGCGGTGAAAGGCTGCTATTTTTAGCGGCACTTTACCGTCAGATCGTGGCACTTTTCGGCCACTAGCGGGGCGGTTTTACCCCCGCTTGCGGCCAATAAAGGGTTAAAAATGCCAGAGAAGTGCCGCTACAGGTACGGTGGCGCTGCCCATTGATTTCAATGGGCAGGAGCACATTAGGAGCGGTGAGTTCACCGCTCCTAATATGTTTTTAAAGAAGCTGCTGGCAGGACTTTTTCTGACACCCTGCCAGTGCACTGCTCCAGTGTGAAAGCCCTCTGGCTTTCACACTGGAGTGAATGGAGCAGCAGTATTAGGGTACTTTGCAGATGCTATTTTTAACGCTATAGCGCCTGCAGTGTGAAAGGGGTCTAATACTTATATGTGCTCCCTCTCAATCCAGCAATGTGCATAAGGGCATTGGCACTCCGGGGACTCTCCCTCCTGGCTCCCGCTGCTGTCCTTCACAGCCAGACAGCCAAAGAGGAGAAAGGGGGCAGGGAAGAGCCATGGCTCCGTGTCTTACTGGATACACAGAGCAGTGGCTTAGGAGTGTGCCTGCTTGAGTTCCCCCCATTGCAAGCTGCTTGCTCCTAGGGAACTTCACAGGATAGAGGGGCCAGGAGCTCTGGCAGGGGATCCAAGAAGAGGAGGATTGGGGCTGCTCTGTGAAAAAAAATTATACAGAGCAGGTAAGTATAACATGTTTTTTTTTTTTTTTTTACTTTGCCATCAATATCACTTTAAGCTTTGACAAAAAAAATAATAATCTAGAAGCGGATTGGTTTCTGTGCAGAGCTGAAAGAGATTTTTCACTCTCCTGTTTTAGAAAATCAACCCCGGTATTCCCTAGAGTAGAGAATATGTGCATTTCCGGTGGTCATGACTATGCCATCTAAGCTCTTTGGCTTGAATTGTATTGGCTTAAAGTGTTGTAACATCACTTGCCTTGTCAAAGAAATGAGGTAGGGGTATCTGGAACACAATGATCCCTATGTAGCACCTGGGTACTTTATGGTACCAGTGCTAGTTAAATTTAGAGGGAGATCAGAGTGTAGTTAAACTCTGATCCAAATTGTTATGTGCAAAACAGGGTCTCTGTCTCAGCTTGGCTGTGCTGTGGGCTCATTCTGTTGCACTGGGGTGTTCTTCCAACCCCGGTGCTGCAGGTGGCAGCAGTGGAGTCAAGGTTTGGGTGCTCTTTCCCAGCAGCCAATCAGGAGGGTTTGGCCTCGCTGTGCGTGCTGGGGAGGGGTATTTATGGGGCAGACGCCATTGGTTCTGGGTTCTCCTTCATTCAGTGCGGCACCCACCTTTAGGGTGACCACATAACGGTGCCCCAGCGTTATGGCCTACCTGGCTGGGGCGTGCATGCCACGCAGTGTTCCTGGTTCCGGGACCATGTTGGCCCAGAGGATCTGAACAGCGATGGGAACCCAGTGATCGACTGGGTTCCCACCTTTGAGGATCCCAAGCTGTATTGTTGTTCAGTGGGGAGTTCATCTGAGGAGCGCCATTGATAGGCTGGCGATCCAAAAGGGCCTCGACAAACCACCGGGGATCAAGGTAGCCAGACACTGAAGGATTGATCACCTGTCAGTCGGTACCTGGGCGAAAAGTTGAAGGAGATCCAGGTGTAATTCATCTAAGGAGGATTATCTCTGTAACTACAAATCAGAGAGGGCCTGTGGCAGAGGCGTCTCCCTGAAGTTCACCAAGGAGGGTCTGTGGCAGAGACTTTTTCCTCAAGTTCAAGTTCACCAAGGAGGGTCTGTGGCAGAGACTTTATCCTACAAATGCTCGAGTTATACTCCAGCTGCCAGGTCAGTGAGAGAGGCCTGTCCGGGTACGCTAAGCCCACTCAAGCAGGAGTGGTGCAGAAAAGTGTTACGCCTGGGAGCAGGACTATAATCACGCCTGAATCTGCTGTTTTCCTTTTCTTCTTCAACTTTACTTTCCTCACCACAAGTTTATTGTTTTTACCCGGCTGGGTAATAAAGAGCACAGCAAAGAGCACCTGTTGCAGACATTCATTTACTTCTACCAAATGCAATACGTATCATTCACCCCTAGTAATTTTGGGGAGCCATGAGGTTAATGTGCCACCCGAAACAACCAGCAGTTCCTCCGGGGATAAAGCTACACCTATATAATGTATTAATGCAAAGCAAGATGAAATTGCAATCTGAAGACAATGCAGGTTTTCAGATCAGACATTCTTTATCCTCTCAGCTCTAAATTCTTTCACCATCCAAAACCTGCTCCAAGTTTTATTAGTCCTAAATTGACCAGTACAAACATCTTTTTCAATATTTCAATGACTTTAATCACTCCAGAACTAACTCAACTCTTTAGCCCCGGTTCACACTGGTCTGCATCTGCGGCACTGCATTGATTTCGAAAAGTCGTTTCTGCGATTTACGATTAATACATTAATATCTGTGCAGAAACCTGCACAGATGTCTCTGTAATCGTGGCCGAAATCGGGACTGACAAGCGGGGGTGAAATCGTGCAAGTTCAGCTTCATTCCTGCAGAACAGTTTGAACCTGGCCTAAGAGATGACAAGAATCCGTCCCAAATGAGGGGAAATCTCACATTTGACATATGTCCCCAAAACAAGTGTCTCATTGACTGATTGAGAGGTGGAAACTGTTAGTAGAGAGATTTAACTTTCCTGTCTTTGTGACAACAGTAACTTGGACAGGAAGTAAGAGGGATTTAGTCAATGGGGACACAGACAGCAATGCCTGAAGTACTGGCAACTGGCAACGTTGTCAATAATAGGAATGGCCGCACTGGAGCATTCAGGTTCACATTGCTGGATGACCATCAGCCCAGGAAATCAATAAATCCAATCTTAACACAGGAAAAAAGGACTGCTTCAGACCAGTTCTGTTACAATTTAATGAGAACATTGGGCCTAAATCTGGTAGCAATAGGACTGCACAGCCATATTTATACCCCCTGCACAAATGCTATAATAGGAAATTGGTGGTAAGGCTATGAAAATAGATCTTGTTTGTACCTAGGTATCTGATTGCTAATCAATTTATGTGACTTCAGTTGGGCTTTTAATACCCCTTCTAGCTAAGAGTTTTTGCATACAGATTTTTTTTAAGTTTCTTTATACACAATGCACAATGACACTTTTGATCACTTTATTATTTCCTAATATATTAAATAAATTCTTAAATTTTTTTACCTTTCACTATTTATATTTTGATCCCCTGATAACAGTAAAACAAAGATTTCATAATATTTTTAGTCAATGTCATACCTAATCACCGTATCTTTAAGAAAAACATTTTACCTGCAACATAGGGGTGCTTTAATGGGGACCAGGTTTCACCATGGTTTGCTTATTTACAGTAAATGTGTGACAGACCTAGCTGCGATAGAGGCTTTTGGAGAGGACTGAATGCGAGCCTCTTGCCTTCCAATTATGGGCCAGGGCCTCAAAACAGGAAGGCGGACAGACCTGGAACCTTAAGGCCTCGTACACAAGATAGGTTAACCGGAGGACAACGGTCTGAAGGACCGTTTTCATCAGTCCAAACCGATCGTGTGTAGGCCCCATAGGTTATTTAACCTTAGATTAAAAAAAATGAGAACTTGCTTTAAAATTTAACCTATGGATTGGTAACCGATAGGTCCAAACTGATCATTAGTATGCAAAACCATCAGTTAAAAACCTGCGCATGCTCAGAATCAAGTTGACGCATGCTTGGAAGCATTGAACTTTGCTTTTTCAGCACGTCGTTGTGTTTTACCTCACCACGTTCTGACACGATAGTTTTTTTAACTGATGGTGTGTATGCACGGCGGACCATCAGTCAGCTTCATAGGTTAACCTAAGACAACGGTCCATCAGACCGTTGTCCTCTGGTTAACCTATCGTGTGTACAAGGCCTAAGACTACTTTTCCAACATCCTCGAGTTGACCCGTTCGGGGTCCCACTGTGGCTGTTGGACTGTTTCTCAGGGGGGAGTATTGTCATGGACCTTGGAATGCTGAAATGTTTGAATCTGTTACACAGTGGGGGGTCTTCTGCCCTGTCTTAAGGCTAACCCCCCTCCAGATGGCTCCATGGTCTGGAGGAAAAGCATTGTTCTGTGTTTGGCTGTTTGTGTACTTTGATTGCCCCCTGGGGCTTCTGTCTCATTACACATAGCAGTCCTCCTATTCAAGCTATCGGACCAATCCCTGCTGACCCTGTTTCAAGTCCTCATTTGAATGGCTAAGAGGACCTAATTGAGAACTACAATGTACTTTACAATTGACCAATAGGAAAGCGGTTGTTGGGGGCGGGGTCTTTAAACTGCTGTATAAAAGTGTATTGTGTGCATTCAATAAAATAGTTTCCTGTTTGAACTTACATACAGCCTGTCTGGTCAGAACGATGGATTTTGAACGGCACATAGCTGTAGTTCGAATCCTGGAGCCTTGGTTGACCGAACCATCAGACGTTACGATCTGCAATTTGATTCAATAGCAGCAGAGGAGTGTCGGGAGAGTGGAACCGAGCAAGCAAGGGTTACAAAATGCATTTTGGATTCTTCCTTATTAGAATAAAAATGCTTGCTTAGTGTAAATCGAATCCTGTATTTTATATCATACAGTTCATAGATGATTAGGATTAGATTTACACTGAACATCATTTGGGAATAAAAGCATAAACTGGTCATGTCCAAAGAAACCCTTTACTTGTGAAAAAGAGAGTGGATACACTGCGCTGCCAATTAAACGGTAATGGTAGCTGCTGACACGGCTTGTTCAAATAAGCAAAATAACAAAGGAATACATAAGTGTAGCGCTTAAAATGATATGGTGAATATCAAAATACCATATGGTGTGTAATGAAATAAAACACGTAAATCATTAATAAATGTGAAACACAAAACAAATTATATGTGAGTCCATAAAAGTGATGGGAACGGTGCCAACCTGACGAGAACGTCTATCGCACCTAATGTAATATCAAAGTGAAATGTGAAGTCCAATAAGATGATTGGATATATATAGCAAAAAATCGTTGTCATCAACAAATCCTTCAGGTGAATGGAAAAAAGTTTGTGACTTAATACCGTGACAGTCCCACCACCGATAAAAGTGCAGGCTTACCGGAACTGATTGACCACTGATGGCGTATGCCAAAAGAGATCGATCAAGGCTTTGTATGACAGATGTCAAGGCAATCTTTGGCAGGAAGCGTGAGCCCAGTAGGTTGCAGTATCTATGGATGGAGTAGGTCCCCAGGAACAAGCCGGAAGCTGTGTTGGTGCTGGACTTCCAAGGCCAATATACTCAGTATGATAATAATGCGTAAAGAAAAGAAAAAAGAGGGGGGGTGGCCACATAGCGTAACTCCGTATGATAAAAAATATGTATTTATTCACAGCTGACAAACTTACATTTGGCTGGAAGAAAAAGAGCTCTTGCATGTAAATAAGGCGACAGTGGAGTCCTCCTGACGCGTTTCGTGGTCAAAAGCACATCGTCCTTTACTTGTGGCTGTACAATTTGGTTGATTGCTTATTACCATTTTTTGGGGTTTGGGTTTTCATATCAGTAGCCCTTGCATCTTCGGAAATGAAATAATAGCATATATATATATATATATATATATATATATATATATATATATATATATATATACTATTGGATATTTTGTTTAGAACAGGGTTCTTCTTTAACTTTCAGTTTTTTGTTCTGCAAGCCTTGCTAAAACTTATCATTAAATAAGTGCATGGATCAGTACTATTTCTAGAGACTTCTTTTATCTTATAATATACACTTTTATTATCACGATTCAGTATTAGCATTTTTAAATTCATGAAATCCCCAGTGTTTCAGCTTTTGCTAATGCTATATGACATTTACAGCAACACCTACAGCATGCTTGGCATCAGCAGAGAAAGACAACTGATAAAAAAGGTATTTAGTTCTTGTAATACAGAGAAAAACTGGGTCATGCTGTGACTACCTCTCAAGGGAATCACACAGAGGAATGCAAACTAAATACTATTGATAAAAGAACAATACTTTTGTAAAATGCTGTTCTTAGCTAAACTAAAATTCTTCTTGCATATTATGTATCAGGTTTATTACCCATATTTTGATTAACAGATAACCGGTGGCAATCCTACAAATGTATTTCCTTTTTACAGTAAGTAAAATCAAAACCAAGTAAAACTAAACATGTATAAAATGTAAAGAAGAAAACGCATTTCAGTAAAATTACTATCAAGTATACGTAATTTCAGGTAGTAAGTCATATGATCTCATTGCCTGTATGTAGTAAGCTGAACCAGTACTGCAGTGAGTATAACAAATCAGCTTCTTGCATCTGACAGGAATTTCTAATCTAATTCTAATCAAAAAAATGATTACAGGTAAGCAAGATGACTCATTTCTTATGTAGAAATCACAGAAGCATAATATTTCCTGAGATAGCCTTAACCCCCTGCTCCAGGACAATTTTTTTAAAGGAAGATTAACTATAGTTGCAAACAAAGCCTCTGTAAACAGAAAATCAATATACAAGTAGTTTTCCACTTTACATAAATAAAAGTGGGGAATTCAACAAGCACCAGAACCATACAAGGAAGACTCTGATTGGCTGCTATGCACACACACAGTGCCTTCAGTTTCTTTAAAGCTAGTAACTGTAGCATATAATGTTCATACACTTTTACTCCTTTTGCAAATTATTCGGTAAATAACTGTTCCTATCAAAGCTCTTACAAAGCAGACCTTTCCATGCATAGCAATTACTCATCAGGCAACGCATAAAGCATTTCTGTTGTCAAAGTCTCAAATTATCTCATTTTTTTTATCTGCATCAACATGCCACTAAGCAATCCAATTTGGTGACATGTCAGTCAAGCAGACAAGGTTAGAGTTATTTCTTCTTCTCATGTTCACTCATTCTTTCCTGTATTATCACCTGTATCATCTCCTTTCACTTTTTGACAAGGTCAAATGTATGGTTTCATTTTTCCCATATCACAGTTCAATAACTTGGACTTGTCTAGCCGTTAACAAATGTGCTTTTAAAAATGCTCTCATAAGCCATGCTAGGGAAATCCTACGAAAGCTGATGGGTTATTTATATAAAAAAAAAAACACAGAATTTTTTAACAGGAATTAAAAAATATAAGATACGACAACATAAAAAATTATATTTTACTGGGAGTTTTAAAACAACTGATTTTTTTTTTTTTTTTGGGGGGGGGGGGGCACAAATTACCTATTAAAATACTAGCACATTATAAAATACTTAGCTTAGAAAGACCCATCCCCCCCCCCCCGCAGCAGTGCCCAGTCAACGCTGAGGGGGCTGACATATTTCCTCTGCATTTCTTTAGGGTTTGCCGGGTCCGGCACTGTGAGTGGCAGGAGCCGCAATTACATCACTCCCGAGAGCCCTCTGTCCAGGCAAAAAGCACTGAAGTTCCGGCACGATACGCCGGACTTTCAGATCGCATGCATGGCTGACGGCAGCAGCTGCATGCAGGGTCAATATCTCCTAAACCGTGTAAGTTTAGGAGATATTCGTTTTACCTACAGGTAAGCCTTATTTTAGGCTTACTTGTAGGTAAAAATCACCAAGCAGCGTAACAAGCCATTAAAGCTAAGCTCTGGTATAATAAAATATTGGCTAAATACGAGAAATATATGTAGCCACAGCCCAAAAGCAAAGATCAATCCCTGCTCCTTATTCTTGTCGAACAAGGAGATTAGTCTTTTATCTGCCCCAACCCCCCCTCCCAGTGTAGTTTCTCCAGGCAGCTCTTGTTCGGTGATGTCACTGCTAATTTTACAAGGCAATAACCTGGTTTGCCAAGACATGGATTTGTAGCTATCAATTCATATTTAACCACATGCTGACCAGCAGGCTGGCATTATACGGCGGCAGGTCGGCACAATCCTGTGAATCGTCGTAGCTGTAGGCCGGTCCCTTCAAGCGGGATAGCAGGTGTGCGAGCGCCCACTGTATCGCAGGAGTGCCAATGCTCATGACCGGTGGCCATGAGTGATCGCAGGCATGAGAGGCAGAACAGGGACGTATGTGTGTAAACACACACATCCCTGTTCTGTTCTGTGAGAAAAGACAGATCGTGAGTTCCTAATAGCTAGGAACCATGATCTGTCATTTCCTCTAGGTCAGTCCCATCCCCCTACAGCTAGAAACACACTAGGGAACACAATTAACCCCTTGATCGCCCCCTAGTGTTAACCCCTTCAATGCCAGTGACATTTTTACAGTAATCAGTGCATTTTTATAGCACTGATCGCAGTATAAATGCCAATGGTCCCAAAAATGTGTCACAAGTGTCCGATGTGTCCGCCATAATGTCGCAGGGCCGATAAAAATCGCAGATCACCGCCATTACTAGTACAAGGCCTTACTTGTAGGTAAAAAACACCAAGCAGCGTAACAAACCATTAAAGCTAAACTATGGTATAATAAAATATTGGCTAAATACAAGAAATATATGTAGCCACAGCCCAAGAGCAAAGATCAATCCCTGCTCCTCATTCTTATCGAACAAGGAGATTAGTCTTTTATCTGCCCCAACCTCCCCACCAGTGTAGTTTCTCCAGGCAGCTCTCGTTCGGTGATGTCACTGCTAATTTTACAAGGCAATAACCTGGTTTGCCAAGACATGGATTTGTGGCTATCAATTCATATTTAACCACATGCCGACCAGCAGGCCGGCATTATACCGCGGCAGGTCGGCACAATCCTGTGAACCGTCGTAGCTGTAGGCCGGTCCCTTCAAGCGGGATAGCAGGTGTGCGCGCGCCCACTGTATCGCAGGAGTGCCAATGCTCATAAACGGTGGCCATGAGTGATCGCAGGCATGAGAGGCAGAACAGGGACATATGTGTGTAAACACACACATCCCTGTTCTGTTCTGTGAGAAAAGACAGATCGTGAGTTCCTAATAGCTAGGAACCATGATCTGTCATTTCCTCTAGGTCAGTCCCATCCCCCTACAGCTAGAAACACACTAGGGAACACAATTAACCCATTGATCGCCCTCTAGAGTTAACCCCTTCAATGCCAGTGACATTTTTACAGTAATCAGTGCATTTTTATAGCACTGATCGCAGTATAAATGCCAATGGTCCCAAAAATGTGTCACAAAGGTCCGATGTGTCCGCCATAATGTCGCAGGGCTGATAAAAATCGCAGATCGCCGCCATTACTAGTAAAAAAAATTATAATAATAAAAATGCTATAAATCTATCCCCTGTTTTGTAGACGCTATAACTTTTTTGCAAACCAATCAATATACACTTTATGCAATTTTTATTACCAAAAATATGTAGAAGAATAGATATCAGCCTTATTTTTTTAAATGGGGATATTTATTATAGCAAAATTTTTTTTTTAAAAAATTGGCACTCTTTTTTTTGTTCTATATAGCGCAAAAAAATAAAAAAATCTCAGAAATGATTAAATACCACCAAAAGAAAGCTCGATTTGT
Source organism: Rana temporaria (assembly GCF_905171775.1). Classification (NCBI taxonomy): domain Eukaryota; kingdom Metazoa; phylum Chordata; class Amphibia; order Anura; family Ranidae; genus Rana; species Rana temporaria. The sequence continues at coordinate 407,964,558 of NC_053490.1, forward strand.
GGGAAAAAAATGTCAATTTTGTTTGGGTACATCGTCATATGACCCCGCAATTGTCAGTTAAAGCGACGCAGTGCTGAATCACAAAAAATGGCCGGTTTATTGGGTAGCCAAGTCTTACAGGGCTGAAATGGTTAATACATTTTTTTTGTGACAAGATTAAGCTTTAGAACTAACCTCTATGCAGATGTAAATGCCACAAATCAATGCAACTTTTCATTCCTTAAGCCTCTTGCACATGATACTTGTTCAGACTTTTTTGTATGTATTTGTGCATATTTATGCGCATTTTTGCATATATGCGTTTGCGTATTTTCGGGTGCATTTACGCATTTTCACAAATTGTTATTCTCGTGTTCTCGTTCTGCACAATATGTAAATGGGCATTTAAGCCCTGTACACACGATCGGTTTGTCTGATGAAAATGGACCAATGGACTGTTTTCATCGAACAAACTGATCGTGTGTGGGCCCCATCGGTTTGTTTTCCATTGGTGAAAAAAAATAGAACATGTTTTAAAAATTTCCTATGGTAAAAAAAAGATCGAAAAAAAACTATCGTCTGTGTGGAAGTCCATTGGTCAAAAATCCATGCATTCTCAGAATCAAGTCGACACATGTTCGGAAGCATTGAACTTCATTTTTCTCAGCACGTCGTAGTGTTTTACGTCACCGCGTTTTGGCACGGGCAGATTTTTGACTGATGGTGTGTAGGCAAGACTGATGAAAGTCAGCTTCATCAGATATCCGATGAAAAAATCCATCGGATTATATTCCGTCAGATATCCGATCGTGTGTACAGGGCTTTACATGCATTTGTGTGCATGAGGTGTAAATTACTGACCAAATTTCTGCCCCTGGGAAGATTTTACTTCCTGTGTTGGAGACACAACATGGAATATCAAAGTGCATTGAAACTACATATTAAAGATTATGGGGCTGTTTTTTGGCAATGTTTACACAAGCATTAGCAATTTAACCCTTTCATGACTAAGCCTATTTCTAACATTTGGTGGTTACAAGTTAAAATCTGTATTTTTTGCTAGAAAATTACTTAGAACCCCCAAACATTATATATATTTTTTAGCAGAGAATCTAGAGAATAAAATGGCAATTTTTGTAATATTTTATGTCACACAGTATTTGTGCAGTGGTGTTTTAAACGCAACTTTTTGGGAAAAATTTACTTTCATGAATTATAAAAAAATGAAAAGGTAAAGTTAGCCCAATTTTTTTGTATAATGTAAAAGATGATGTTACGCCGAGTAAATAGATACCAAACATGACATGCTTTATAATTGCAGGCACTCGTGGAATGGCGACAAACTACGGTACCTAAAAATCTCCATAGGCGATGCTTTAAACTTTTCTTATGGTTACCAGGTTAGAGTTACAGAGAAGGTATAGTGCTAGAATTATTGCTCTCGCTCTGATGATCGTTGTGATACCTCACATGTGTGATTTGAACACTGTTTTCATATGCAGGCAGAACTTCCATATGCGTTTTCTTTATTGCGTGAGCTTGCGGGGAGGGGTGCCCTTTTCTTATTTATTTTATTTATTTTTATAATATTAAATAGTTATTTTTTTACATTTTGATCACTTTTATTGCTGTCACAAGGAATGTAAACATCCCTTGTGACAGTAATAGGTGGTGACAGGTACTCTTTATGAAGGGATCGGGGGTCAAAAAGACCCCCGATCCCTCCTTTGCACTTCAAAGTATTCAGATTGACGAAAACGGCAATTCTGAATACTGTTTACTTTTTTAAATCCGGTGCCATTGGCAGCCGAGTAACCCGGATGTGATGTCATGACGTCGCTTCCGTGTTTACATTGCGGAGACTGAAACAAAGCCGTTTAAGGCTTAGTTTCAGTCCCACCAGGTGGGACGGGAGGCCTGGTCAGAGCGGCGAGAGGTGGTGGGTCCCCCTTCCGCTCCTCCGGCATAACAACCAAGCAGCTTTTAGCCGCATCGGTTGTTATGCCTGGATAGCCAATCGCGGCTATAAACAATGGTACCGGGATGATGCCTGCAGCTGCGGGCATCATCCCGGTATAACCCCCGAAAGTCGAGGATGCATATATGCGTACGCTCGGCGGGAAAGGGTTAACAACTATCTGGATTAGGATTCACCTAATTGTCAATCAAAATCATATAATAGGATTTCCTTTCCAATGCTTAGTTAACCACTTGCCGACCTTGCCTCGTGAATGTGCTCGGGGGTCCTGGAAACTTGATGTTCCCAGGCGGTCTGCGATTGTGGTCGGCAAAAGCAGAACAGGGGGATGTCTTTGTAAACAAGGCATTCCCCTATTCTGCCTAGTGACATGTCACTGATGGCCGTTCCCCCGTGGTTGGGAACGGTCATCAGTGACATGTCACTTGTAGCCCCTAACAGTAAGAATAACTCCCCAGTACTGACTTAACCCCTTCAGCGCCAACTAGTGGTTAACACCTTCACTGCCAAGGTCATTTTTTTACAGTAAACAGTGCATTTTTATAGCACTGATCGCTGTAAAAATGATAATGGTCCCAAAAATGTGTCAAAAGTGTCCGATGTGTCCGCCATAAAGTTGCAGTTACAATAAAAATCTCAGATCGCCGCCACTACTAGTAAAAAAAAAATATTAATAAAAATGCCATATGTAGAAGAATACGTATCGGCCTAAACTGAGGCAAAAAAAAAATATTTTATATATTTTTGGGGGATATTTATTATAGCAAAAAGTAAAAAATATTGTATTTTTTTCAAAATTGTTTATAGTGCAAAAAATAAAACCTGCAGAGGTGATCAAATACCACCAAAAGAAAGTTCTATTTGTGGGAAAAAAATTTGTTTGGAAGCCACGTCGCACAACCACGCTATTGTCAGTTAAAGCGACGCAGTGCCGAATCGCAAAAAGTGGCCTGGTCTTTGGCCAGCAAAACGGTCTGGGGCAGAAGCGGTAATCATCCTCCTTTTATATACAGTGCAAATTAATTAATAGGTCCAGAAAATACCTGGAGCACAATTCATAAAAGCAATTTTTTTTTTTTCACATTCCCCATTGTGTACAGCTTCTTTATTAGCTGTCTGAAAAATCTAAATTATTTGCATGCATTTTTGTTAACATATAAAAACAAAAAACAAAATTGTAAGTGAAAAGAAAAAGTACTGTACCTACGCTCCAATCAACCTCTTCAACAGCATCCCCATAAATACCATGTCTACTTTTGCTTCTAAAATCTTGAGAGGCAAAAAGCGCAGTGTGGACTTGAAGATAGGACATATGCAGAAGGAAAGGTTTAAACTTGTTCCTGTAGATTAATAAAACATAGCATACTTGTCATATTTTAATTTAAATATACTATAGAATGTTTGGTCTGTGTTGTAAAAATGTAAGGAACAAAACATACTTTAAGAACATAAAGGTACACAAGCACTAGTCTGATTAAAGTAGAATTTACTACAGAAAGGTAAAATTAAAGGCAATTTTTTTTTTTCAGAAAAAATGTTGCTGGCGCAAATGAAAATATACTATAATAGTGGGTGTGCTGCAATCAAAAAAGAAGGATCAAGACACCCGATGGTGCCTGGTCCTTTAGGAAAATATATGTGGTATGTGAATTGCGCTTCCCTTTTGATTCAAGCGCAATTCACATCACATATATATTTATTTGGTGGATTATTTAAATTGAGGTGATATGTATTGAGGATCAATAATTAAATCATTGCCTAGAAGTAGGGAGTGATAGATGAATCAAAAGAGTAGCGCAATTCACATACCACATATACATTTTTTTTTTTCATTTTGGATAAGGTAAAACTCCAGACAGTTCAATTTTTGATGATCATTCTATTATATAGCCCTGTACACACGGACAAGAATCTCTTGCCACCCGAGTGTACACACATACCTTTCAAAATAACCACGGTTCTCTTGAAAGGCAAGAACGCAGTGACGTCATCGCGCATGACAAGCATGTGCTCGTCACATTCGACATGCCGTCGCCGCCATCTTGCTTCACTCTACCTATGCCGTGGAAGCTACCGAGCATGCGTCAAAGTCATTTCGAGCATGCGCGGGTTTCCATGGCAACAGGAAAGTATACACACTCTCAGGTTTCTCGTTTTTCTTTAACGATAAGAAAATCTCTGGGGGAAATATAAAAGACAGAAAAGAGAGTGATGGTTGGCTACGCCCCCACTCGGACACAGTTTGTTCCCAATAGGGGTGTTAGGCTGTTTTTGAGGGTCAGCCAACATCATCATCAACTTGTTACAGAGTTACCCATACAGTCTATTCTTTTCACTTGTTTTTACATGTTCTTTAATGTGCGCATTGGCTATGTTTAGCTAGGCACCATTGTCTTTTCTTTATATTTTCAGAAAATGCATTATGTCCTATCTGACTATTTGTAAATCTTTTCCCTCTGAGAAATCTCAATAAAAACATAAAAAAAAAACTCCAGACAGGTTTTGGTTGCCAGTAAGAAAAGGAGACACGAGGTCTATAAGGTAGTCACAGTGGATCACTCGGTTGCAAATTTAAAGAAATCAGAACTTTGTGACAGTTAGATAGATTCAGTAAGAGTTAGGCCGGCTTATCAGTAGATAAGCCGACCTAACTCAGAATCTACGCCGACTTGTGTTTAAGCGTATGCTCAAACAGAGATACGATTAAACATATCTAAGATACGACGGCTTGCACGTCCTATCTTAGATTGCAATATTTCGGATGGCCGCTAGGTGGCGCTTCCATTGGGGTCGGCGTAGAATATGTAAATGAGTAGATACGCCGATTCACGAACATACACCCGGCCGACGCAGTACTTTTACGCCGTTTACGTAAGAGATAGGCCGCGTAAAGTTAGAGCTGGGCCCTAGTTGGAATAGTAATGTCAAGTATGGCCGCCGTTCCCGCGTCGAAATTCAAATTTTTTACGTCGTTTGCGTAAGTCGTCCATGAATCGGGATTTACATCGTTGACGTCCACATCGAAATCAATAGGCCCGTGCGGCGTACTTAGCCGCAATGCACACTGGGAAGTGTAGGCGCCCGGCGCATGCGCAGTTTACAAAAAACGTAAAAAACATAAGGTCATGCCCCATTAACATACAACACGCCCCCCTCAAACACATTTGAATTAGGCGCCCTTACGCCCGCCGATTTAGGCTACGCCGCCGTAACCTAGCAGGTAAGTACATTGTGAATCATGTACTTGCCTCGCTAACTTACGGCGGCGTAGCTTAAATGCCTTAAGCTACGCCGCTGCAAAGTTGCGGCCATGTACTTGAATCTAGCTATATGTGACTACCTTGTCTCCATTTCTTAAATGTATGCTTGAGTCACATGGACCGCACCAGATACTGATTTAGTAACAATTTACTAATCAGGTGTTGTGGTTGACACAGCTGAGACAAAAACTCTGTACTGCTTAATTCTCTAAATACAATGTGAGGATCTGGGGGATTTTTATCCTTTTTGTTATTTATATAGCTCTTGATTGCCATCTGTGTTCCATTTGGTAGATGTTTCTTCACTTCCTGTCATAAAGCAAAAACAGGAAGTGAGAGGAAATCCATCCAAAGTGAGGGAATCATTGGTTGTCCTAGAACTAGGGTTCCCAATAAAAGATGCCCCCTCTGGTACTGTTCTGGGGACAACCCAACATTTGAGAATTTCTTTTACTTTCACTTTTTGATGACAGCAGTTACACATGGCAAACAGAGATTGTGAATCTCCTTAAAAGGGGCCCAGACAGAAATAAAAACCTGACGAATGTTCTGTAGCGCTACCCCCGAAGGAGCTGCTGATTTGTTGTTGGGATCGGCGTATTAAGTTACCTTAGTGCTGTCTAGGGGTGCAGTTGGAGAACAGAGTATTGAGCGAATATCCAGACAAGGAATAGAGGTTTTCCAATGATTTATTTCCAGGCCAACATGGCCAACATTAACATCAAATAGGAAGAAAAGGTTGATGAAGAAAGAGGGAGAACTTTGCAGTATCAGGCCTGGATAAGAACCGAGCAATTCTGCTCTCAGTAGTACCAAATTACAGTTCGTCGCCACTCTAGCCAGAGTGGGTGAAGTGCCCCCGGACAGACTCCTGTCACAAGCCTGGCAGTCGAAGTGTCACTTTAGATTGCTGGGAGGAACAGATCTCTCTCACAGACCTGGCTCTAGGCCTCTGCCACAGGCCAATTACTTGAATGAGCTAAATGGATGAATTGAGCGAATCCTCCCAGTAGGTTTTAGAATAGGTCACCGGATGACAGCAAAGCGTACCTGTCAGCATTCCAGTCACCAGATCCCCGATTGGTTCGTTCAAGCCCTGTTGGACAACCTGCCTCCAGGTTCTCCTCAAGCCGACCCCCCAATCGAACGGCATCCAGCCTGGGATCCTCTCAATAGAACTGGGGACCCAGTAAGTCACTGGGGCCCCTCTGGCAAAAAAGAGCTCCGCGTAGCAATTGACTCCGGCCTGGAAGGCCATCGCCGGGGTCCGTTGGATGCGCGCACCCTAAAGGTGGATGCCGCACCTGGAACCTGGAACCCGCGGGAAGAACTAATAAAGATGGCGTCTGCCACAGATATACTCTCCCCCAGCATGGCCCGCAAGGGAAAACTCCTCTAATTGGCTGCTGGGGAAAATTGCACTGCCAGAACCCCTCTAGCGCCACCTGTCGCCCAGGGGTGGAAACAACACCCCTGGAGCGCAGGCTGACCTACAGGACATTTCTGGAATGACAGCAGCCCAAATTTGACAAATTGTGAATGGGAGCAAGAATAACTCTCCCATTCCCCACTAACTTTAGCGTAGTGCCCATACTGGAAGTAAGGGGGCGCTACAGTTCTAATCCATCTCAGTGCTATCCAAAAAAGTAATACTTTAACTGATGAACATTCAACGTTCATCACTGATAATCAAGATAACCTGGATACTTTTTAAATGTTATGGATAAAGATTAATGTTATGAGTATAGATTTATTTTGTATAAATAATGTTTGTAGATTTGTATACAATTTTCTTGATTATTGATTTTAAGGTAAAAAACGATATTTTTTTATTTTATTTTTTTAAATATGGTGGATATTAATTGTTTTCTTGCAACCTTTTAAACAATATTTAATTCACCCAAGAGGTGGAGCTTGATGTTGACTAGTTGGAAAGGAGATAATTACTACTGTGATGTCTCTTTAGCCAACCCATAGTGATGGTAATCCTTTGTCAAAAAGGCTAAAAATAATATATATTTTGGAAACATTAAAGTAAACTAAAGCTTTGATCTCAAAACATCACATAACTAGCTTGCTAACTTTGTTTAGCGAAGTACCATAAATGTTTAAAGGCTTTGTCAACTAGACATTTATAGTACAATGCCCTATACAATGTAATACACTATGATTATAAAGGATAAGAATAAATGGAAAGGAATCCACAAATCACTAGAGGTCTTTGCTGGAAAAACAAAACACTTGCAAATATGAACACTTTCCTGGTAACCAAGAGGCCCCCAGGCAAATAGTAAGAGTTCCCCATTGAAGGGGACCCTAAATGACCGTGAACCAATACATATTTTACTGTGATTAAGTAAAAGCAGAAATATTGGCATATGGACAACATCCTTTTTGTTACCTTTAACCTACCTCTAACAACAACTGTAAATACTTACAAGCTATAAACAAACACAATTGTAAAATCCTGTAACATTGTTCCTAAAGCCCCATCTATCGGCTTAGGTGTGAAAACCTGTTATTCTCCAGAGGCTTTACAGTTATGCCCTGTACACACTGATAAAAATGGACCGATGGACCGTTTTCATTGGACGAACCGATCGTGTGGGCCCCATCAGTTTTTTTTCCCAAAAAATAGAACCTGTTTTAAAATTTTCGTATGGTTAAAAAAACGATAGAAAAAAAGGATCGTCTGTGGGGAAATCCATCGGTCAAAAATCCACTCATGCTCAGAATCAAGTCGACGCATGCTCGGAAGCATTGAACTTCATTTTTCTCTGCACGTCGTTGTGTTTTACGTCACCGCGTTGAACACAATCGGATTTTTAACCGATGGTGTGTAGGCAAGACTGATGAAAGTCAGCTTCATCGGATATCTGATGAAAAAATCCATTGGTTCGTTTTCATCAGACGAACCGATCGAGTGTACAGGGCATCAGTGTTCTTGCATTGTTCTTGAAAGCAGTCACATTCCAATATACAATATATACCAATGATGCATAATTGGATTGATTTACTAAAACTTGAGAGTGTAAAATCTGGTGCAGCTCTGCATAGAAACCAATCTGCTTCCAATGTTTTTTTTTAGGGCTGATTAACATTTTCGTGTTCGATTAATCAATTTTTTTTAATCGACTAATTTCGATTAATTATAACGCACATACATACGGATGCTGCCGCCGCCATCTTTGATAAAGAAATCAGGAAGTGAAGCCTTGCAGCTTCACTTCCTGGTTCCCTACTGTGCATACACGAGTCCTGCAGCACAATCCGAATGGTCCCTGGTGTCTTCTGGGACCTGTGTGTCTCCTAGAAGACAGTGAGGGGTGGGAAGTAGCGTAGATACCCGCAGATTCTGCGGCTATCTATGCCTGGAAGTTGGTGCAAATACCTGTCTTAGACAGGTATCTGCTCCCCCCTCCCCCCGCAAAGGGGGCAAATGTGATACCGGAAGGGGGGGGTTCCCGAAAAGCAGAAGTTCAGTTTTTGTGTGGACCTCCGCTTTAAAGTGTCTCTAAACACAGGACCCTCCATTCACTATATCTGGTATCCTACAGTACACGGAACATGAAAATGAAATCGGTTGTTAAGGTCACGTGGCCACCCGCTCCTTAACAACCGGCTATTCACAGTTTGTTATGGAGAAAAAATGCAAAAACGCATCAACAAAGCAACACCTGCATTTTTGATGAAGGTTCATTAAAGTCTATTACACGCAAAATGCAATCTGCAAATCCTGTCCCTTTCCAAAAATGCATCGGCTGAAAAAACGCATAGATGTGAACGTGTGCCATAGGAAACCATGTTAAATGGACTGCAGTTCTGTGGTGCATTTCTGCAAACTGCAAAACACACTAAAAATGCATTGGTGTGAACCTAGTGTTAAACATTATGATTGAACTCTAGAAAAACAACTGAAAAGACAAACAAAATGTATTGATGGCAGCTGTTTTGCTTGCAAAAAGATTTGTATATCTTTTCATCCAGTCCTTAGATTTACACGACTCTGCACCAAAGCAAATTATGTCTAGCAGGAGAGGGGGCCTAAAATTTCTCTGCTGCAGTTTCACATTCATCTACAGTAAAGGTCCCCTCACCACTCCCATCCTTTGAATGGACAGTGCATTGAGAAGCAGCACCCTGATGATTGATCGTTCACTCTGCTATCTTCTCCTATGACCATGCTTTTTGTACTGAAGCAAACCAGATGTGCTCTCTGTGTTGTTTGTCCCTGTCTGACCTCTGGGGGTGCAAGAAGCTGATGCCAATTCAAGTTCAATTACACCAGAGATGCATTAATTTGAACCATTTATATTAGCTTGTTCAGCTCTTACTTGTTGTAATCTTATTTGTGTTGTCACAGCATAAGGCACAATGCTACATAAAACATACAAATATGCTTTTTCAGTAACATGTACACTGGCAGTCATATTTACTTTGCTCTCGAACTACCACATCTAACATTATTACCACATTACTATTGTAACATTGTCTATGGCCACAATTTTTTTTTAACAAAACAGACCTTATAACACAACCTTACAGTGAACCTTCCAAAATCAGCCACTGGGCCAATCTATATATTTACAGTACTGAAATCTCTTACTTCTTTGTCTCATGCTTGACCTTTTATGGTGAGTTAGATTTCTGATTGATTGTCATAAATAACATTCTGTATACATGCCCGCTCATGCTGCAGGCTGTTGTGTAGACTCTGTCGAGAATATGGAAATTAGTTGCACTGCCTTTTCCCTTGTAGGAATAATCACTGTGAATTGCATTAGGCGGTGGCGAAGAAATGCGTATTTACATCTATATAGAGCGCTATAGGACTATTGATTTGATATTTTGCAAGGACTAGATATACAAAAAAATTATATAGTTATAAATGTCTAAATGATTAACATTTTTAAGTTAAACAAATATCACCACAAATATTTCTGAATCATTTATTCAATTAGTAATTATCAATGTGTACCAAAATAAATAGATCTGTGGAAATTGGCTGCAAAATCACGGCTTTTGCAGCCAATTAAGTAAAAAAAAAATGCTGTACTTCTTACAGTGAATGCAAGGAATAATAAATCCTGTTGAGAAGTTTAAAAAAAGATATCATTCTATGGTATTACAAAACTACCACTGATGAAGAATTATCATACTTTCATGTGTACTTTAGCTCTCCTTGGATAAAGATGCTGGATTTTAAGGGCACTCCTATCCTATATGCTGATTATCTACCCCAAAGCTCTCACCAACCCACCATTGATATCTGAATGATAGACATCCACTCCATGAGCCCTGGTTCACATTGATGCAAAATTGAAATCGTGCAGGTTCAGCTGAACTCGCACAATTTCATTCCTGCATGCCAGTCCAACAATTTCAGAGACATCTGTGCATATTCCTGAACAGATGTCTATTGAAATCACACCTAAAATCACACCTGAAATCGCCAAAAGGAGTACAGAAACTACTTTTAGGAATCTGTGCAACGTTGCACAGATTCAGACAGTTCCATTGCGGGCAATAGCCGCCGATTTGGCATGTGATTTGACATAAAGCAAACGTAAAACTGCATGACAAATCACATCAATCGCAGGGCTTAATTTTACTTTTTAAAATTTTATTAGCTGAAACACCTAGGCGATAGAACGTTATGGATACAGAATATTCAAAAACACCAGCAAAAACAGTCCAATGTAGACTCTGTAGGCCAGATGGACAACTACTTTTAAGTAGCTTCATCCTCTTTCACAATCTAGTAGTGGAACTTTAGGTCAAAACCAGCAATCCACAGTTGTGGACCTTTAAAGTCAAGACCTTCAATCCGTAGTAGTGAAACTTTAGGCTGACAATCTGACTAAACAGAAATATTCTTCAGATTCAGCTTCTTTCGACGGGCTAAAGGCCTCAGATGCAGGGATACTCAGTACATAGTTCATTTAGATTAGAAAATGTGGCATTCCCAGGTACAAAACCATGAAGTCTTCATTCCATTACACAGTAACGTTACTGTTTCTGAAACAAGGCCTTCTAAAAAATTTCTGAAACAAGGCCTTTTAAAAAATTTCGGAAACAAGGCCTTCTGAAAATTTTGGGAAACAAGGCCTTCTGAAATTTTTTTGAAACAAGGCCTTCTGAAATTTTTTGGAAACAAGGCCTTCTGAAATTTTTTGGAAACAAGGCCTTCTGAAATTTTTTGGAAACAAGGCCTGAAATTTATCGGAAACAAGACCTTCTAGCTATTTAAATGTCTGATGATGACTGATACAGCAAATATGTATATTAAGTTCACAGCAATTACAAATTGCTGTGCTTACTTTTGCGAACAATGGGTGTGGCTATAAATAGCATATTATTTAACACTTCAAAACATTATAAATTGTATCTGGATGCATTAATAAACTCAGTCAGCTAACTAACACAATATCACCTGATTAAACACATTGTCATGATCAGTTACTGTATTCATAATGATTTTACAATTTAATAAGTTATTAAACCTAATGGTGCTGTCAACCTTTATAACCTTTAAAGGAATATACCGAAAAACAGCTAGATTTATTAATGAGCATACTGTTATAAGAAACAAACCCTTATATTGATTTGAGTAACTCAATGTATAAACTTATTACAAAAGCAAATTTTTGTAATTCATAAATAAATATTGCAATTTAAAATAATTGCAATCCATAACAGCATAACCAAAATGAATAAACACTATTGTTGAAAAGGGGATTCTGCGCAAAACTTCACGCACTTGCTCTTTATGTACCTATGTGTATTTATTTTTGCACAGTTTATTACTTATCACCGTCCCTCATTTCTGATAGCGTGAAGTTTTGTGCAGAATCCCCTTTTCAACAATAATTCACTTGTGTATTGTAAACACTATTAGGTTTTGCTGCATTTCATTATTTTGTTTGGTTATCATTATTAGTAGTTCATAATAGAGCAAAGGAACCTTTTTTCATTTAATAAACACTATTACCAAAAAATTATTCACCACATTTTTACATTAATTTAATAGATGCTAGGGTTCCAGAAGTTGCAGGATTTTAGTGATTTGTGTATGACACATAACGGTGTTCTTGGTAAACAAACCCCAGCTAATTCACATAGTGTTAACCACTACATGACTCCAATGATGTAGGTAAGAAAGCATATAGCAGAGGTCCCAAAACTATTCAGCCTGTTGACCTCTCTTCATGAAGTTTCACATTGTTCATAGAGCCCAAAACATGTATTTTATGAAAACAAAATTTAAAGAATTTAGAAGTATATTTGGTATCAGCAGATGCCATTATAGTTGTTAAAATGCTGAATGTTTAGTAAATGCATAGAAATCAGTTCTTTGACACCACTTTTCTTACTATTATTGTACTCACTGGCTCTCTAACAGAGTTTGAGACAGGTTTAAGATGAGGGCATTTAGTAATTGTCTAACAAAGTTTAAGGTATGGCAGTAAGGAGTGAACACATACAACATGTTTTCTGAAAGGGGGATCATGGTGGGTCACACCAACACAATTACAAAACATGTTGTTAAATGAGTCCAGTAAAAACACACAGCTGATAAAAACAAAGTTTGCTGGCAGATGGCCATCCATGAACCCTGGGTAATTCTGTCTCGCTACTAGCCATCCCAACTTCATGACTAGGGACTGGTGGGAGTTCTACAAAAATCTCAAAAGATTATTTCACACCAACTGAGCCTCCGTCATTTGGACTTCCAATCAGGCAACTCTTTCAGTTTACAGAAAAAGTTTTCAAATTACTGACTGGCAAAAATTCAATTTGCAAGTAGATATCCAGCACTCAACTTCCTCCCCTACCCAACACATCAGGTTCAACACCACACGGTTCAACACCACACGCAATACTCTCCTCCTTCTGCCCAGTTACCACCGATGAAGTTGATAAACTCCTCTCCATGGCCCTCCTCACTACCTGTCCCCTGGACCCTGTCCCTTCACAATTACTGCGACCACCTTCCCGCTCTATCCTAAACTCCCTAACCCACATCTTCAACCTCTCCCTCTCCTCCAGCACCTTTCCTTCCCCACTCAAACATGCAATGGTTACCCCCATACTTTTAAAAACCCTCAGTAGACCCCACCTGTTTGAATAACTTAAGACCCATCTCCCTGCTCCCATTTGCCTCCAAGCTCATCGAACGCATTGTCCATCACTGAATGAGTCACTACCTCACAGAACAAACCTCCTCGACCCCCTACAGTTCGGCTTCCACCTACAAAATTCTACTGAAACTGCCCTATTAAAACCCACCAATGAACTACTAACTGCTAAAATCAATGGCCATTACTACATACTCATACCTCTTAGACCTCTCTGCTGCCTTTGACACAGTTGACCACCTGCTCCTTCTCAGCAAACAACACTCCCTTGGCCTCCATGATTCTGCTTTATCCTGATTCTCCTCCTACCTATTAGTGCACTTTCAGTGTCACTTACAACTACATCTCCTCCGCTCCTCTTCCTCTTTCTATTGGGGTACCCCAAGGCTCCGTCCTTGGGCCCCTCCTATTCTCACTCTATACCTTTTCCCTGGGCCAGTTGATAACCTCCCATGGCTTCCCAGATCTATCTCTCCACTTCTCAACTCACCCCCTCGATCTCCTCATGGATCTCAAACGTACTGAATGAAATATCGGTATGGATGTCACACCACTTCCTCAATCTCAATCTTTCGAAAACTGAGCTTGTTATATATTTCCTCCTTCCCGGGCCCCCCCCCCCATGACTTTTTTTTCACCAGATTTACTACACTTGCCAGGGGAAAACACTGCGAGGCAGTGCCGAGGGAGAATAAGCCCAGAAAACACATGGCCGGGATTCCCAGCCAAAGCTCTCCCCGCAGTTTTCCTGACGGAATTCCCAGCAGACTTTATACCGCCGGGAATCCTGGGGGTGTGAACAGGGCTTAAGAACTATGAAAATGTGGAAAAGACTCTCACCAGAGGTGGTTCTGACCCGATTTTAAAAGAAAAGGCAGTAACTCTTTCCTAAATGTATATAGTATAACTGGGTACTAACATTTATAGGTAAAGTTGATCCAGGGAATATCCAAATTTTTCCCCTGCTGTAGTAAATTGGATCATGCTTTGCTGGTGTTTTAGCCTCCCTCTGGATCAACTGTGGGTATAGGATTGTGTATATGGGATTGCGTGTTTTTTTTTTTGGTTTGTTATTTTATTGGTTGAACTAGATGGACTTTTTTCAACATGAGTAACAATGAAACTATGTAACTCAACTTCTTTTTTACTCCAAATTCATAAAGTTCATTCTTGAATGCATTACAGTCCTCCAGTCCCTTTATTAGCTTTGTTGCCCTTCTCTGGACTATCTCCATTTTCAGCTCATCCTTCCTGAAGACCGGTGCCCAGAACTGGACGCATACTCCAGGTGCAGCTGAACCAAAGTCTTGTAGAGTGGGAGAATGATCATTTTATCTCTAGAGTTAATACCCTTTCTGATGCATGCCAATATTCTGTTGGGCTTTGCTTGCAGCAACCTGGCATGGCATTTTTTGCCACTCATATGCATTATTTTACATTGTTTTACATTAAACCTCATTTGTCATGTAGTTGCCCACTCCATTAATTGTTCAGATCTTCTTGCAAGGTTTCCACATCCAGTGGAGAAGTTATTGCCCTGCTTAGCTTAGTATCGTCCGCAAATATGGAGATTGAGCTGTTTATCCCATCCCCCAGGTTGTTTATGAATAAATTAAATAGGATTGGTCCCAGTACAAAACACTTTAAGTCTATTCTGAATTCTATCCTCTGTTAGCCATGAGGGTGCTTCCTGTGATGTGTCATGAGGATAAACCTTGCAGTTTTGGTTACTGAAGCCCTCGTTTCCCTCCTGAAGACTGAGGAGAAGAATAAATGCAATACCTTTGCCATCTCTCCATCCTTTGTAACCAGATTCCCGTCATCATTATTTTTGGGGCCAACATGATCTGACCTCCCCCTTGTACTATTTATATACTTAAAGCATTTCTTGGAATTTTTTACTCTCCTGTGCTATGTGCCTTTCGTGTTCTATCTTAGCCACCCTGATTGCACCCTTAGATTTCTTTTTGCATACTTTGCAAAGTTGGAATGCTGATGATGACCCCTCAGCCTTGTATTTTTTTAAGGCTTTTTCCTTTTTTCCTTTGCTTTTATATGCATTTTTACATTGGTGTTAAGCCACCCAAGACATCTATTAGCTCTTTTAAATGTTTTTCCCATTGGGATGCAGTGGCTAATACCCTTATTTAATATGCTCCACAAGCAAACCCATTTTTCCTCCTTTCCTGTTCTTTGTTCCTAAGATTTTATTACATTTAATATCTTCTATCAAGGAGCGTAGTTTATGGAAGTCGACTCTTTTGAAATTCAACGTGTTTGTATTCCCCTCATGTTTCTTATTTGTGTGATTTATACTGAAACTAATTGACCTGTGATCGCTGTTTCCTAATTTGCCCCGTATTTCCACATTTGTGATCAGGTCTGCATTGTTGGTAATCACTAGGTCTAGTAACACTTTGTTTTTTGTTATTGGCATTTACGATCTGACCCATGAAATTGTCCTGCAAGACATTTAGGAAATGGCAAGCTTTAGACGAATGTGTGAATCCTTCCGCCCAGTCTATGTCTGAATAATTAAAATCCACCATTATAATGACACTTCCCATCCTTGCCACCATTCCAAACTGTGAACTCCTCCCTTTGGTAGGGGGGCCTATAGCATACTCCCAGTATTATTTTCTCCTTGGTTTCCTCCCTTTGTAGATCTACCCATGAGGATTCCACCTCCTCCCTTGCTCCATGAGTGATGTTGTCCCTCACATTTGCTTGTACATCATTTTTGATATACAGGCATACCCCTCCCCCTTTTTTACCCTCTCTATCTCTATGATATAGGTAATAACCTTGAATGGTTGCCAGCCAATCATCAGAGCTGTTAAGATCAATTACTTCATGATGAGTGTTGCAAATGCTTCATTGTAGATGAGAGCAATGACCTCCAATCAAAGAAATTAGAAGGGGGAGGATTCAGGGTTGAATTCCTGTGGCTAGAGATGACTATTGTATCTGTAGTCTACAAATTTTGCTTCCCTTTTTGCAAAAGGCTAAACAATTTCTGGAAGTTTTTATTTTTCTTCCAAGCAAAACTTTATTTTGAATATTACAAACATATTACTCTAATGCACAAAACCACATTTTAAATTAAAGCTCAAATCCAGGCAGGAATAAAAGACACATGTATTCATCAATAAATGTATATATGTGAATTTGTCCTGGTGTCAGCCTCTTGCAATCTCTGCAGAGCTCAGATTCTAATGCCGCGTACACACCATCACTTTATGTGATGAAAAAAAACGACACTTTCTGTGAAGTAAAAAATGACGTTTTTGAAACTTCAATTTTCAAAGACGAAGTTGCCTACACACCATCGTTTTCTCACAATGTTCTTGCAAAGTGAGGTTACGTTCCACCACGTTTACCATTGAAGCTTGCTTCATAAGTAGCTTCTGGGCATGCGTGGATGAAAAAACGTCTTAGAAAACGACGTTTTTTGCTACACACGGTCAATTTCTGTGAAGTAAAAAGTGCACTTTTGAAAAACGACACATAAAATTGAAGCATGCTTCAATTTTTTTTGGTCGTTTTTTACAAGACATAAAACAACGTTTTCCCCCACACACAGTCAATTAAAGTGACGTTTTTAAAAACGTAATTTTTTTTCATCACATAAAGTGATGGTGTGTACGCGGCATTAAGAGATAACACAAAGAATCAATCAGTTGAGCTGCAATGCAAAATAATAGACTGATAGGAGGAAAGAGTAGAGTGAAAGAGAGATGAGCTCATTATGATTCTGCTGATCTCCTTACACTATCCAGTCACAGGATGGGGGTGGGAATAAAAATTGCAAATTAAAGTGGATGTAAACCCACACTCATCCTTTCTAAACTACTGCCATAATGCTGATCTATAGGTATATGCAGGCCTCTTGCATGTATCCTTACCTGTCAAATGTCTCCACTCTGTCTGTTATAAGAACTGAAAAACTGCAGATTCTGTGGGTGGGTCTGTTGTCTGGAGCTCGGTGGGTGAAGTCGTGATGTCAGTAGACTCCCCGCCCTCCTCTACACTCCCCTTGTCAACTTGTATTTTCTCCTGTGTATTCCTTACACTAAATTTTGCTATGATCACTATCATCCAAACAGTCAAAATCCAGAAAACTAACAACATGACTCCAGAAAGGGAGTGGGGGTGGGAATTCAAAAATAATGTCTGTTTCCAAGCTAGTGCATGAGATATGTAAATAACCTGTCACTCACAGCAAGGGGGCGGAACGGACCAAGGTTTTTCTCTGTTAGTCCGTTTTATCTCACTGAACAATAAAAGAGGATTGCTCATACTGTAGCTGGATTAACTCTGTGTGGCAAGACTGGGCCACAGATGATAGGAAATCTTTTACTCTACATTGTGACAGCAATATATAAAAGAAAAAAATCGGTTTACATCCACTTAAAAGAAAAAATGCAGCACAGAAAAATCTGGTTCTTTCCAGACAGGACTGTGTGGTGTGGCAGAGCTGAGTAAATCACAGGACTGGATAAACAGAAATACAAATACCTTGCCAAGAAAACAACTCTCACATGGTTATCAGGAAAAAAGGGTACTCAGAGAGTAACCATAGGCCGGACTTTAGAGGCATAGAAAACAATGTAGTAGAAAAAATATATAGTATAGTCAAAAGTGTTTAAACATTTGATAGAAATCATACAGAATGTGTCAGGGTCCCAGCGCTGTTGGCCTCTGTGCAGCGCGCAAGCGCAGTAGATCTGCGCTTGGGCACATACCTGGGCGCCTTAGACGTGTGCGCGTGCGCGGTGCGGCGGCCCGGTGCGTGCACGGGCGCACACCTTCTTGGGGCCAATCAGAGGCATGACCGCCCTATTTAAACCAGCTCCTGTCTTTAGACAGGTTGCTGGTTTGTCATCAGCTTGTATGTGTTCCTGTTGCTGCTTCCTTTGTGCTTTTGACCCGGAATTCCTCCCGACTCAGCTCTCTCCCGGAACTTGACCTCGGCTTGCCTCTGACTTCGCTGTTTTCTCCCAACCTTGACCTTTGGCCTGTGACCCGGATCTGCTGCTCTCTCCTGTCCCTGAACCTTGGCTCACTCCCCGGACTTGTCTCAGCCTGTCCCTTGAACTTGAACTTTACCCGCATTCCGACCAGTCTCCATCTGTCTCCTGTCCCTTGCTGCCGCCCTGCAGGATCTGCTGCTGCCTACCACAGTCGCCATCAAGTACTTGAGCCCTGATAGAATGATACAATTTGTACAGTGAGCCCTTGTGAGCCTATGGTTACTCTCTGAGTATCCTTTTTTCTTGTTTCCTCTCTAAATTTACGGATGTGGCAATGTGAGTGCCTTCCTTTCTCATTTCTCACATGGTTATATTATCTGTGTATTTAGCTGTTTGTCTGAAGTTTGTCTTCAAATCAAAAATGTATTCTTTTTTTTATGGCCTACGTAAGTTTTGCTTTGTTTGAAGTATATATTGTATATGGCATCACATGTCTGAAAATGACTTGTAATTTTATGTTTTATATCAAAACATTTCATTTAAATGCTTCAGTATTAAAAATATGATTAGTCAGTCTATCCATAGCCCATGAGCTTTAATAGCCTCTCATAACTGGAAAATAAAGCCCTTTGACTTTGAGTAAAACACCTCTTTCAGCTGAACAAGTGCAAACTACATGCTTTGCTAATTTCTAAAGGTTAAGCATGGCATTTCCTGACCTTTATGAAAATTGAAGTGCCTGCAAATTAGGCCATTTATTTGGAAGACTTAAGCAACGAAGGTATTAAAATTTAAAGTACATTAATTACTATCCATTCACATTTTATACTATTGTAAAACTCCTAGTGAGTAAATTAATGGATGGAACATGGTAAGGCAATTACACCAGTCCAACCCCTGTCAATCAAGATTTTTTTCTGCTATTTAATAATTTTATTCACATGCAGTGCAAAATATTTGCACTTTTTTTTTCTAAATATGTATTCCAAGTTTGAAGTTTGAGCAGCTTAAGAAATGTGTATTGATTTCTTTTTCTTCTCTGTGCGACAGCAGAAAGAAAACCAAAAAAAAACCTTTAATCTATTTACAATTAACAGGCAGAGAAAATTGCTCATTTAATTCCAGTGGTCATTGAGCTGTGTGAATCTTCATCAGGGTTGTACAGACTGATGTCTCTGTACATTGCTTTGCTTATTTGTTTGATAACGTAAATGATAATGAAAAAATAAACTGTCTGCTCTTGAAAGCAAATTGAATTGATAAATCTAAGAGGTGACCTATTTATAAAAGCTTGAATAAATAAAAGTTTGAATCTCTGCAACATTTTTAGGTCCAAGCTAATCATATTTGCATACAAATTACAACAAGATATGGTAGATTTATTAAAATACATTCAAATATCGACCAAATATGACTTCTAATCCTAATGGGTGATAGTTTGTTGTTATTTTAATTTAAAATGTGTATATTTATATTCATTAAAGCCCATATGTGTAACTTTATTTCAGCAGACTATACAAATAAAGCATGCACCTATTAAAATGTAAATATACTTAAAGTGGAGTTCCACCCTCAAAAAAAGTTTTTCTTAAGTCAGCATCTACGAACACTGTAGCTTCTGACTTTTAATAAGGGCACTTACCTGTCCAGGGAGCCCGCAATGTCAGCTCCCCGAGGTGGATCCGTCCATTGGATCAGGTGCAGGTGCCGCAATTGTAATTAAGAAAAACTGGAAGTGGAGCCTTCAGGCTTCACAGCCGGTTTGCTACTGCGCATGCGCAAGTCGTGTATCGCTTTCTGAATGGCCCCGTCATCTTTTGGGACACACACAGGTCCCAGAAGGCAGCAGGTGGGGGGGCAAGGAGGAAAGGGAGAGCCAGAAGAGGAAATTACGTCCCTCCCCACGGTGAGGCTGGGATGAAAGTTCTCCTTTTTACTACTAAGGTAAAAAAAATGTATATCCAAAAACGAGGGGTGGATGGGTGGTCTTTCATTTAAGACCAAGTAGTAAAGTTGGGTGGAACTTTGCTTTAAGGTGATTGAAAAGTTAAAAAATGCCAATAAAAAAAATTAAATAACAAACATTTCATACTTACCTGCTCTGTGCAATGGATCCTCCTCTTCTTGGGTCCCACTCCTGTGCTCTTGGCTCCTCCTCTTTTTCCAGGTTCCACAATAATAAGCACCTTCCTATGATGGCACATGTGCAAGCTCGATCCTGAGCTGGGCTGTGTGCATCTACTGACACACACGACTCAGCCCTGCCCCTCTCTCCCTCTTTACTCCTCCCTCCAAAGGCTACAGCTGCTGCCTCCATATCCAGTGAGGAGAGAGAGAGGCGCTGCAGAGGGCTGACAATCGTTTTTTTTTTTTTTACCCCAGTGCAGAGAATGCATTAAGATAAAAAAAAACCTTCAACGTGTACAACCACTTTAATAGACTACACTTACTTACCCCTGCCTAGTTTTTAGACATGTTCACACTGAAATATTTTGTTTCGGAATTTCGTTTTCATCCAAAAAATACATTTATTTAGTTACTCCTGAAATTCGTTTTTTTTTTTTTTGTTTTTCGTTAAAAAAATGCATTAGTCTGAAAATCCAAATTAATTAAGGTCGAATCTGTCATTGAAGGCTTATGGTGTCTGTCGAATGTTCTAAGAAGATTCGACGGAATCTTAAAAAAAAAAAAAAAAAGAAGATTTGATGGAATCTTTAAAAAAAAAAGAAGATTCGACGGAGCAACGAAACTGTACGACACCGCAATCATACATTTCCGGTCGAATGTTCCGCCTACAAGCTATAGAAGAATTCTAATGTTGTATGACTTATAATAATTATAGTTATTAAATTATTATTACTAGTCAACCAACATTAGAATTCTTCTATAGCCTAAGGGCAGAGCATTTCACCATAAATGTCCGCTTGCTGCGATCGTATGTTTTTAGCTACTTCGTCAAATCTTCATGTCTCTATAATGTCGAATCTTTTCTCTCTATGTCGAATCTTTTCTCTCTATGTTGAATCTTTTCTCTCTATGTCGACTCTTCTTCATGTCTCTATAATGTCGAATCTTTTCTCCTCAAGTCAAATCTTTTTTCTTTATGTAGAATAATATTGGACTAATAGAGTTAAGGTTAGGCACATTCGACCGCAACGAAAACGAAAATAAAGCATTTGTTTATGTCTGATCTTTCGGTTTTCGTTTTCGTTTGTTAAAACGATAACGAAAATACCTGAAATTCATATGAAAATGCATTCGGACGGAAACGAATGCACATGTCTACTAGTTTTCTTGATCTAAACTTCTCAACTCCCCACCAGTGCTTGTGTAGGGTTTGCTATGGATGTTTACTGCCCAGCCTGTGGTGAAGAAGATTTCAGCTTTGAAGAAAGCTGCGGCTGTTCTGCTCAAATAAGTTAGAATAGGGGGGGGCAGTTAAAGTCAAGAGGGCTAGGGAAGGAGAGTAAGTACTTTTTATTAAGGTACACTTACCCTATGAAGAGAAATGTCACTTTAAAGTTCAAACATTTTCCTTCTAGGTATGCATAGAGTAGGGAAGGGTCACTACCTCTGATAGGTTATCATTGCTGTCTAGGTAACAATTGAAAAGACTTCCCCACACTTGCTTCCCTAGACGTAGATAAGAACTTTTAAAGATTTCTCTCCTCAAAGAGAGGCAATCTCACCTTTTACAGCTGCAATCACAATAGGTGAAGCCATTTGGAGAATTCCCCCCTACTCATGTTTTACATTGATCTAACCATTCACTTTTGAACTCAGTAGGTTCAACAAACTCTGTAGCAGACCCCAAGTAGAAAATAAAAGGTTAATGATTATAATCCCACCCTGGCTGTTTATATATTTCTTTAATTTTAGTAGGTATGTATCTTCTTACTAGTATTTACAGATCTGCCCTCCATCATGTTTTTTTTTCTATCTGGCTCAGCTTTAGGCCCATGCAATGATGTAGGAAATATATAGGGACATCAGTTTGGTCCTTTTGCTGTAATTCCATTTCTGCCTATGGCAATCATTTTTCTACTAGATCTCAACATGTACATCCACATATTACACATATATAAAATGTCAAGTGATATTTGTATTAAAAAAATATTAGTTAATCTTACCTGGATATAAACCTCATAGCCTCTTTCGTTAATTTTTGTGTAAGGTTTTCATATAATAACGGTTGCTGGATAATCTGGTAGTTTTTCATCAAAAAACAATTGAAGTAACGGAAGTTCCAAAAGTAGAAAATCAAGGGACCCATAAAGATAATGATGCACAAAAGAAAGTAGAAGAAGAGTCTCCAGGGTGTTTTAACATGTCCAGTGTAGTTAAGAAAAATAAGGGTTACCAAGGTAAGGCAAGCAATTGCACACAATTTTTTTATGATTTCGACTAGTCCAGTGACAAAAACACTTCCATTCCCTGGTATGCAGTCCCGCAAATGTGTTGTTGTTGTTCCATAAAAATAATCAAATCCATGATTTAGTGGGTGGTGATGAAAATCATTGTTTCTCTCCTTATTCAGTCCAAGATGCCATTTTCCTACAGGTAAACATGGAAACAAACATATGTAATTACCATGCCTACTTACTATGTACAAATACAATATTTCTTTATTTAAGATTTACTTTTTCTAGAAGCTGCCACTATCAATAAAGTGGATGTAAACCTGGAATACACAGGAGTACACAGGAGAAAATGCATGTTGACAAGGGGATTGTAGAGGTGGGCAGGGAGTCTACTGACATCACAATGCCGCCCACCGAGCTCCAGACAACAGACCCACTCACAGAATCTGCAGTTTTTTAGTTCTTATAACAGACAGAGGGGAGACATTTGACAGGTAAGGATACATGCAGGAGGCATTTATATCCTTATAGATCAGCACTATGGCAGTAGTTTAGAAAGGATGAGAGTGGGTTTACATCCACTTTCAGGCCCCGTACTCACGACCAAACATGTCTGCTGAAACATGTTCGTTCGTGTGTAGGCAGTAACGTACAGAATTCCAGCAAACAATCGTCGGCCAGACCGTTTTCCAACGAACAACTGTTTCCTGGTCTTGCTTTAAAACAGTCTGCTGGAATCGTGTCCGTCAGACATGTTCGGTCGTCTGTACACAAAAGCAGCGTACAAAAACCCCGCGCATGCTCAGTCCAAATGAGGAGACGGGAGCGCTCGTTCAGGTAAAACTCGCGTTTGTTTGGGATATGGCACATTCGTCATTAGAAACCTTTTATTCTAGCAAGAGAACAATGTCTTAAAAAGGCGCACTAAACCACATTTTCAAGCCTCGTTTTATTAATTCTTCTCTTGCTAGAATAACCCCGTTCTCTTGCTGATGCAATTTCAATAGAGTTGTCCCATACTGAAATGTCACATTTCTTGCTTGTGATGTAATCCTTTAATAATGTTTTCTATGCCAGACGTGTGTTTTGGTTGGTGGTCCTCCATAATTTATAGTAGTCATTTTTGTAAAGGAATGTGCATTTTTTTTTTTTTTTTTGTTGTTTCTAGTTATGTCACCATTTAAAATATTATTTTTTTACATGTTTTTTTCATTTTTTTTTTTTTTTTTTTTTTTTTTTGGTGTTTCATTAGAGAATATTAAACCATGTTGGCACACCAAATGTCCCCCCCCCAAGGAGTGTGTCCTTTGTAAATTACCCATTGTATATTTTTTAAAGGTTTGCTGCCTAATAATCCCCACAGTATAACAAACAATAGACATGTTTTCAAATGAAAGCAAAAAGCCTTTTATTCAGGCAAATGTCATCACAAAAAATAAAAAGAACGGCAGCACTAGAATAGATAGCAAACTATATGCAAACTTGCATTTCCAACATGGTGAAGGATAAACTTCCAAGCCTCAGGAGCCAAACACAAAAATATGAAGCAGCAGCACACAAACAAAGGAACCCAAACTGTGGTAGTACAAACAAGATGTCCTTTATGTGGAAGGAAATGGAAGGCAGAAAATCAACGTTTCCTCCTCTTTCCAGCCTTCCCTCCAGGCAGCCTTCCAGCGGATCGAACACGGGGTCTTGCAGGTGGGGTTGATGTGGCAGCAGGAGGATGGTGTTCCGCAAGCCGGGCCGGGTCACATAGCCCAGTGTCTGGGGTCAGCAGGCCCCTCTGCATCCACCAAAGGACCTGGTTCATCAGGGCCTTTGCCAGTCTTCTCTGGTCCTCCTCCCCTTCATTTAAATCATGGGCCAATGAGGCACTGAAGGCCTCTGTGGGGTTGAGGGGGGCCCTCATGATGGCGCTTGCCTCCTGGATCATGCGGAGGCTTGCCTCCTCCACAGGCCTCAACTGCCTCCTTCGGCCTGATGGCCTCACCTGGGGGGGAGAAGACTGGCTGGTGGTGGTTCTCCTGGCCGGGTGGACCTGCTGCAGGCCACTGGGCCCAGCCTCCTCCTGGCTGCCACTGACCCCGGCCTCCTCCTGGCTGCCACTGACCCCGGCCTCCTCCTGGCTGCCACTGACCCCGGCCTCCTCCTGGCTGACAGACACCTGAGGATCTGCCACCTCCTGGCTGATCTCTTCTTCCTGTGTGGAAAAAAAAGGACATTTTTTACAATTTCGCTAAATAAAACCACACTCATTTTCATGTTTTTCGTTTAGTATTTTCTGTTCATTATTACTTGAATACACTCTACTTCTGACCCCTGCAGTTGTCATCTCTGACACCTATTTGTCTGAACACCTTTTTTTTTGCTTTTTCCCAGCTTGGTTTTTTTTTTACAATATCTAATCATTAATCCACCAAGAATTATTTACGCCAGAAATATAGAGGAAACTACTATACCTCCTCATCGAAGGGTGGCAGATCTGCATCTCTGTCAGCCAGGCCCTCTTCCTCCGACTCTGCAGGGCTGTGGTCATCTGGGGAAGGTCCGCTGGAAGGTAGCATGGAGGAAAGGTTGGAAGAAAGACTGGACATCGTTTTCCTGCCTTCCATTTCGTCCCGCAAAAAAGCCATCTGTTTATAATACCACAGTTTGGGTTCCTTTGCTTGTCTTGCTGCTGCTCCCGATTTTTTGCTTTTATTAGCTTTGTATGCTCTCCTGTATGTGCTTCTGAGGTTGGCAAGTTTATCCTTCACCATGTTGGCAGTGCATCCTGGCACCCAAGTTTGCATATAATTTGCTAGCTCTTCTAGTGCTGCCGCTCGTACCTCTTTATTGCAATATAAAGAGTGCTTGGAATTCCACAGGATGGGCGTCTCCTGATATTTTTGGAGTAAGGCCTCTATAGATTCCTTGCTTTGTAGGAGGTCCATTGTAATTTTTCCTAAATTATATTTCTTTTTGAGTCTAGATTACAAAAACATAAACCACAGAAAAATAAATATTCCAAAGGATCAGCGTTGACCTTGATCTAATATGTGTCTTCAAATTTATTACCTATATCTAATTACAAACACAGTCTCTCTTGTTTAAACAATGATTGGCAGCTCGGCCGCATTGCTTGTACCAAACATTGATTTGCTAGATGCAGAGCCATTGTTCACATTGCAGTAAATATTTTAAATATAGAAAAATAAACAATGCTTACAAATGACAGTTTTCATCTAGGCACTCTTTCATGTGTAAATCTCATGCCCCTGACAATGGATGACATAAAAGACACTTCCTAATGACCTCTGTACAACCAACACTTGAACAATACTTTGCCTGATCTGAATACACCATTCAAAAACTTGTCAATGAGGTACAGCATTGTTCACATCTCTATTTTGTGAGGTGTCCAAAAGTATTTGGAAACCAAAATAACATTGTGGTACCCCATAGACAGAATAGCTTAAAAAGGGTGCAACCAACAGCCCAAACCCCCATCCCATGTGTCTACATTTTCAAGGCCTCTGCTGATCACATTTTTAATTTCCTTACCTTCCTGTCTCTCGCTCCTCGTTTCTCACGCTCGCCTAATTACCGCGTAAGATGCGTAATCACGGCGTAAACCTTTTAAACACTCCGCGTATTTATTAAACCCCGCCCTCGTCACCTTTGCGAGGCCCCTAATCAATGAGTTTAGGAAATATGGCGTTAACTGTGTATGTTCTGGATGCGCTCGAAGATTCTCCGCGTAACCGACGTAAACACGTTGTTTGCATTCTCTACACTCCGCGTATGTATTAAACGCCGCCCTCTTCTCCGCCCATGGCGTAAGAATTCATCTTTTCCACGCCCATAATCTCTGTGGGAAAGGAAAGATGGCGATGTCACACGAGCGGGCACGATGCTCTCATGCCACAAGTGAAGGGACAGAGGCAGGGACGTCCCGATCAAGGCAAAGAAGATATAAAGCCACTAATATGCGGTTCCAGGAAATGGTGGAGTTAGTTTACATCATGCGAAAGAAGGACTATGATGGTGAATTAGGGCCATACAAGACCCCTAACCGCCGAAAGGCACATATTATGGACAAGGTGGCGAGGAGAATGCAGAGGATGTTTGGGATCACCAGGTCCAAGGAACAGCTGAGGAAACGATGGTCAGACTTAAAATTGAGGGAGCCACATCAGATGAAGAAAATACTTAAAATTCTGCGTAAAAGTAAGTAAATATATATTGGGGTTGGGGGGGGGGGTGATTGTCTGCAATAATGTGTTGCCATGTATATTTCACCATCTGCCTCCTTGGCCTGCTTGTAATTTTAAAGACATGTTGTCATTTATTTTTTAGGACATAAATAACTACATATTTACAAATAGTGTTCTTAGTAAACAACGTAACATCACATAGTTTCTCAGAAAGGCTCGGTTATTCCAGGAACAACACACCTGGACATGGCTCACTGGCCAAAAACTTTGTTTGTAAACATTGTGTAAAAGCTAGTTCTAGAAAAAAAAAGTATGAGAATGGGAAAGGCAAACAGGATTCATTCTAAAAACAGTGGTAATAAAGCAGATGTTTTCACATCTGCAATGCAGAGCACCTGTGTCTCCCCAAATCAAAAATGGGTTTTGGTAGGGTCTCCCAGAAATACAGTTTAGGGGGGACATCCATGTGTGTCACTTTGCTAAAAAGGGGCAGGATCAGAGCTTGCCATATAGAAGTAATTGCAAAATGTAGGTTTGGTGAAAGATAAAAGTAACTAAATGAAAGCATCTTCTAAGCAATGTGTGCGATTTATGCTCTCCAATATCTGTGTGCTGATGAGTCTACATTTTTTTTGGTTTATTTCAGGGGAAAGAAGTCGCCAGCATTTGGAGGAGGCAGAGAGGGCCAGACAAGGCCAAAATCTGCCATCTCAACATGTGGAGGAGGAGGAGGATGTGGAAGGAGAAGAGGATGTGGAAGGAGAAGAGGATGTGGAAGGAGAAGAGGATGTGGAAGGAGAAGAGGATGTGGAAGGAGAAGAGGATGTGGAAGGAGAGGAGGATGTGGAAGGAGAGGAGGAAGGAAGAAAGGAGGAAGGAAGAGAGGAGGAAGAAGTAATTTTGGACTTAGAAGTTATAGCAGATGAAGGGCAAGTGGCGGAAGAACAATTTGGCGAATTGAAAGAAGGTGGATTGATGGATGAAGGAGGAGTCCAAGATGATGGGGAAGTGGTGGAAGAAGGAGGAGTGATAGAAGATGATGGGGAGGTGGTGGAAGAAGGAGGAGTGATAGAAGATGTCGAAGAGGTGGAAAGGAGAAGCCCATCAGGTCAGTGTCACCCTAGCTTGATTCAAAAAAACATATGTAGATAGGCCTCATCGAAAAATAATGTTGTAAATGCCATTTTTAATTTTTTTTTTAGGGGAGGAGGATGGTGTGCCAATATTTTCACGTGCAAGTGCTGCTATAATTATTCAGCAGGTAATGGAGTGCAGCACTGAAATGCACAATATGCGTGAAAGGATGTTTCTCATGGAACAGAATGTAACAAATGTCCTTTTGGAATGCAGCACGGAAATGGACAATATGCGGCAAAGAATGATGGTCATCGAATCTAATTTTAAAAACATTATTGACATGATGGGCCGTGTCAAAGACTGAAACACCCCCCGCCCATCCCCCGCCCCCACAAACATTTTCACAGTTTGAATAATGAATACGCCAAAATTTGAAGATACACACACAGTGTGCCAACATGTGCTATCTGCCATCACAGAATATCTAATGTCTGTGCTTTGTGGGTCCAACCCCCTCCTCCATCCTCAAGTAGTTGAGAGGAAGGGTTTGCTCCCACAGAACACAGACATTGATCACCCATGATGTCAGATAGCACATGTGGCCATTTGTCTGTTGAACCAATGACATTTGGCGAGTTTGCACTGAATGTGTGTATCTTCCAATTTTGGCGTGTTCCAGTGTGAAAGCACACCATGACTGACTGCTGTTGTGAGTTTTTATATTTTTGGAATTGGATTTTGTTACTTTTTGACCATGTTGAACATTTTGGGATACTATAAAGTTTAGACCATAAAGAATAAACAACGCCAAAAAATTTAAAATATATATATATAGAATTATAAATCTCTCTAATCACTGAATTTAGTGAAGTAGAGATTTGACTCCAAAATCTCACCTAAAAATTTACTTTTAGAAAAACACACCAAAAAAAAAAAAATGGTTAAAAAATTATTGTTTTTTGTGCATTAAAAATATGCACAAAAAAAAAAATTAAGGCGGTAAACACCCCACCAAAAATAATCTCTATATATATATATATATATATATATATATGTAAACAATAAATCTAACTATATTTGATAAAAAAAAAAGTGAACTTGTTAATAAATGTATAATCTGCATAATATTTTTGGTTGAATTACCTGAAAAAAAAAAAATTTTCAAAAAATTTTGTAGACTCCTAAGTACAAAAGCAGGGAGTAATGAAAAAACTATAAAATAATTTTTGGGGTCATGAACAAGCAAAAATTAAAATACTTGACCTCAAAATTTACAAATGGAGTTGCTTCTTATTTCTAGACTCAATACCCTGTTTGTAGATGAGTGAATACTGTGCAAAATGTGGTTAGTTACTAAAAGTGGAGAAATCAATTATGCATTACAATTGAAGAAGTTAGTTAGAGAACCAGGAAGACAGAAAAAGAGAAAAAGCATTAATGACAAACAACTGTATAAAGTCCAATGGTCTAATTATTTATTATTTTTTAGAATATTCCTTTCTTTGGGGGCCGAATTAGAAAGAAATATGATCTGGCATAGCAATGGCCCCCCGACCCATGAAGTACTCAACATATTTGTCGCGTACCTCACGAGCTGATTGGGGGGCCAAGCCAGCGCGACCAGTGTCCAGCCCGGGAAGGGGATCTGAGGGTAGTCTTGCCTCAGAACCGATGTCGGGTAGGTACGTCTGGGAGTGCCTGCGTAAAAAGTTGTGCAAAATGCAGCAGGCAAATACAACGGTGTCCAATTTATATTCCGCCAGATGTATCGATGTCCTGAACAGGCGGAACCGGTTGGTGAGTATCCCAAAGGCATTCTCGACTACCCTCCGAGCCCTGCCCAACCGAAAATTAAACACACTCCTCTCTGAGGTGAGGGTCCTCTGGGGAAAAGGCCGCATGAGGTGAGGACCAAGCCCGAAAGCCTCGTCCGCTAGGAACACAAACGGAAGTCCTTCCACATTATCTTCATCTGGTGGCAATGCCAGACCACCAGCTTGGAGACGATCATAGAAATCAGTCCGTGCGAACACTCCCCCATCAGACATCCGGCCGTTCTTCCCCACGTCCACATATAGAAACTCATACTGTGCCGATACCACCGCCATCAACACAATACTATGATAACCCTTGTAATTATAATAGTAGGACCCCGAGCAGGGTGGGGGCACAATGCGGACGTGTTTCCCATCTATTGCTCCACCGCAGTTTGGAAAATCCCACCGCTGGGCAAATTGGGAAGCCACAGACTGCCATTCCTGTGGTGTGGAGGGTAGCTGTGGGGACAAACAAAAATAGAGATTTAGTACTTTGTAACAAAAACATCCTACAAGCATCCTTGTGACAGTTCACAGTATTAAAATTGCATTAGAAAAATGTGCATGGAGAATTTGGGAAATAAAATATATAGGGCCACTTCATTAAGAGACTCCACAGCCCTCTGATGGGGACAATAAAAGTTTGAAGGGGGGGGGGGGACACAAAAACCAAAAAGTCCTGTTTGAAAAAATGGCAAGGTGGGTTTGTCCCTAGGATAGCATGCTGGACAGGTTAATATTGGGTAAGGGACAAATATGCAGGTAGGCCAAGAATAAAACATGTAAAGCTTATATCAACATGCATAGGGAGAAAAGGTAACGTTAGTTAAACACACAGCATATCTGGGAAAATAAAAATAAAGTTAGTTGGCCACATTATTAGAGCCAGGAAACTTACCTTAATATACTCCTCATGCATAACTTTGATGATGGCAGCACACGTGTCCGGTATGATGACCCCAAGCGCCTGCGGAGAGATGCCTGTCGAGAACTTGAGGTCCTGCAGGCTCCTCCCAGTCGCCAGGTACCGCAACGTGGCAATAAGCCTCTGCTCGGCCGTGATGGCTTGGCGCATCACAGTGTCCTGCCTCGTGATATAGGGGGACAGAAGTTCCAGCAGACTGTTGAATACGGGGTCCGTCATGCGGAGAAAATTCCTAAAGTCATTAGGATTATTCTCCTGGAGTTCCCTAAGCAGAGGCATATGTGAGAACTGGTCACGCTGGCGCAACCAATTCTTGGTCCAGAAACGCCTCCGCCCCCTGTTTCTGGCCAAAGTACTGGACAAATGAACATATCCAGCAGCCATCCCATAAACAGCACCAACTCGCGAAAATTGACGCTGCTGCTCCATCATGGCTTCAAACCGGCCGGCTGGTCAGTCAAGAACACACTGAAACAGAAAGCACTCGCAAATCCAGCACTACCTGCGACAAACGCGTGACAAACAGATACGAGCGCACAGGATGCAACTGCTAAAGCAGAAACAACCTGCTTGCCTATAGCCGAATGACAACTACGTTACCGCAAGCACACGCACTGAACCCGTGAATACACGCTGTCAAAGCCTGGAGACCGAGAAGCGCGAATCAGCTCTAACCAAACCTTCACTAACACGAGCAAACCCGTAACTAGCAAAAGAGGAACAGAGGGCGGCGCCATTAACTTTGGTCTTCCCCTTTATAGTGACGTCGTACGTAGTTTACGTGCACGCGTTCCGGTACGACGGGAATTTGGTCCGCTGGTGTGTACACGCCAGCGGAACAAAACACAAATCAGCCTTGTACGCCGGAAACTGTCGGGCAGACAGTTTCCAGCGCACAGATCCGGTCGTGAGTACAAGGCCTCAGGCTGGGTGTAGAGAGGACTATTTTTATTCCTGTCTGACAAAACAACAGTCACTTCATTTTATGTACAAATACCATTATTAACAATTTATAAAATGGAAATCATCAAACACGATAGTTTGTCATCATGACTGAAAACAGATAGACAAGAGCTGTTATCAATGAGAATGACTGCTTATCATTAAAAAATCTAAATGTCTATTACAGTATGAGCACAACTTTTAAGGAGTCATCATGTTCTAGTTATCAGGTCAGTACACTGATGAAACTGAAAACAGAGGTATTTTTTTCACATCAAATAGCAAAGCAACATTTAATTTCAAATGATCTACTGCATGATATTTTTTTTCTTTCATATGAAAGTAATGTTAAAGTGTATCTATACTAAGACTAGAAATGGAGCAAATAAGGTATATTCATTGTTATGCCACGTACACACGATCGAACATTCTGACAACAAAACCGTGGATTTTTTTCCAACGCAATGTTGGCTCAAACTTGTGTTGCATACACAGGGTCACACAAATGTTGTCGGAAATTCCAAACATCAAGAACGCAGTGACGTACAACACGTAAGACGAGCCGAGAAAAATTAAGTTCAATGGGCAGTGTGGCTCTTCTGCTTGATTCTGAGCATGCATGGATTTTTGTGCGGCGGAATTGGCTACACACGATCAGAATTTCAACAAACAAAAAAAAAATTGAGAACCACCTCTTAAACTTTTGTTGTCGGAAATTCCGACAGTAAATGTTCGATGACAATGTTTTCCGACAACAAGCTCACATCGAACATTTGTTGTCGAAATTCCAACCGTGTGTACACGGCATTAAAGTTTACATACTCTCTACATTTTCAGTAGTGCGGAGAGTGTTGTGGGTATTTTGGACTTCCACTAATATTAGGGATGAGCTCAAGGTTTATTCCAAACACAGGTTTAGACCAAACTGTGCCTGTTCAGACGTCTGACCGAATGCTAGACGTTCTGCTCATTCAGCAGGAACCGAACATCATGCATAGTAGTAGTATTACTACTACTATTATTTATGACAGCATCCTGCCAATGGTCATTAGGAAAGCTTTGCTGGACACTGACAATTGACAATGGATTTACATATCGAAAACTTTTTAATAATGTTTTAACCACCTAAGAAAACAGCTGTGCGGGAGCACTACTATTCTGGGTTAACGTCATAAAATACCGCCATGGGGCTGCGCAGCAACAAGATCTGTGACCTGCTGTGTCAGGAGGACACAGGTCATTATACTGGGCTAGCCCTGGTACCATGTACCATGTGGTACCACAGCGGTAACATGTCAGTTGTAAACAATGGTTTTCGTTCAAAGTCATTGTGTACTATTGTGATGGTCTCTGTGATTGGTCACAGTGATCACAAGGTACAAGGTCAATTACAGTGGACCTGTACCATGTGGCTAATCACAGCTATCACAATAGTACACAAAGGGAAATGAATGGATGCCATTCACAAAGTACAAATATACAATGATTATCACTAATAAGCAGTCACAGTATAGTATAAAAAAAAATCTTCACTATGATGACACTGTACTGCTCTGGTGACAGTATGTATTTTTTTTTTAAATAGAAATAAAATTGAAAAAAAAAAATATTTTTCAGGTGTCAATCCTGATCACCTCCCCAGAGCAGTACTGTGTCATATGGTGATGCTCTTCTGCTCTGGTGCCAGTATGTAAAAATAAAAATAAAAATTTAAAAAATGGTCCGGGGCTGAAGTGGTTAAGGATAAGGATCTGGTATGTATTTTTAGAAGGAACCACGTGCCATTTTTTTGTGTGGAGTTCCCAATTTAGATCTACACAAGACTCATATCTAGGATATCTAGGATAAGGGCCTGGTATAAAAGTTGATTCACACTTGGAAGTCTGTGTTCCTGTGCGATTATTGTGCAATTCAGTGTGGTGCAATTTTCAGCCCATTCATTTGAATCGCACTAGATCACACCAAAGGTAGTTCATGCACTACTTTTAAAAACACCCTGCACCACATCACATGGTATTGTGTGAGTAAGTGTTCTGCTGCAAACAAATGGACTGCATTTGCGATCTGCATTTGGGATGTTGTTAGGAGTACATTGGCACCCGCAGCAGATCACACACCCAGTGCATTTCGAGCATTGTGTCTCACACTGCATTCTGGTGTGAATGAGCCCTATATGAAGAAAACCCCCAGCAGCATAATTTACAAACAGGAGGAAGTGGCTAAAGCTGTCATTTACCAGCAATTTAAAAAGCATTTATTCTTTGTAAATGTCAGTTTTGGTGTGGTAGGCTTTATACATTGTACAGATGCTCCACTTCTCAGGTAGATTTAGAGCATCCCCAGGCCAGTACCCAGCTTCCCATGCCACGTGTTTTACAATCACATACCTATTAGCCTAAGAAACAGCCATTACTAATTTTCAAGCTCCCAGTGGACTTAAAGTGGATGTAAACCCTCACATATACCCAGTGAAGTAAACAGCCTCAGATGATACACAGAGATGGAACACATCTCCCTACATACGTTTTACATATATATCTGCTGTCTTCAACTTGCAATGTTATTTAGAAAGTGCACATTGTGTTAGAATTTTTTTCTTTCTGTTCCACCACTGGGAGTGGATTCTTGGCTTTCACTGTGTGACAGCTGATTGGAGGAAAGGCACACACCCCCACTCCACATAGGCAGAGGAAGGAAGGTATGCACAGAGCTGTGCTGTAAATAAACCAGCTCTCTGCCAATCTATTTATAGCACCCACCCCAACACAAATTTCAGGCTGATTTTATCTTGGTTGTCTGAAAACTTGTCAGACGTTATGCTGATAACAGAAGAACGGAGCAGCAGAAAGACACAGGACTTAGGGCTTTGGAGAGAGATAAGAACACACTACAGATATATGTGTAAGTTTACATCCCCCTTAAAGCTGATCTCTGGGTTTTCTGTGCCTCAAAATAGTTTGTTTGAACTAAGCTGGTCCAAACCAACTATTTCCTTCACCAAGTGCTGCACTGGTTGTATGTCACTGTGTGTATTGCTACATATGAATATAGCTACATACAGTACACAGTACTGGGTCCCTGCTGTGATATAGAGACTTCCCAACAAAGCTTCCTCTAATTGGCTGAGGCAGAGAGGCAGGCTTATGATGTCATACTCATCAATCAGAGGAAGCTTGTGCAGAACTTAGTCAATGTAATAGCTCATTTGGGCCATCTTGGTCTAAACAAATTATTTAAAGTCCCAGAAAACCTGGAGATAAGCTGGCCAAACTCACCTTGAACCGAACCAAGCAACATTGGGTTCACCCCTAATTATTCTTATGTTACATTTAAACAAAAAGGGGGTCAGGCTTCTCTCGTACCTTCTCCGCATCAGTGTCTCACTACCCAATTTGGTCTAAAGATTTAGCCAAAATTTTGCACTAGTGCAGATGTAGCCAGGTGCATAAAAAAATCACCTGAGAACAAAATGCATGTTTTTGCATTGTGCTTATCAGAACAGTTTTATCAGAACAGACAACTGCACATGCACACAGCAGGACCCCTGTAGGTCTCATTAATCCCTATAGGCAGAAAGTTGTGGAGATTCTTTAATACTTAAGGATTAAGTCCACCCTTTGAAAGAAATGATAAATGCACATATTTTTGTAATTTATTATTTTTCTTCACAGGAGCCTGCAGAGCATTGCACCCACGATCAGTCTGGCTCTTGCAGCGCTGTTGCCCATATCGCTGTATGAACATTTAGTTACAGAGTTGTAGGCAGTGTGAATAGACTATGAGTGTGCTGATAGTTCATTAAAACGACAAGTCCATCTGCCATGCTACCAGCAGCGGAACTTGTAGTTCATTCATTCACAGATTGTTGTGAATTAATGACTGCGTTGTACGGACAGAGCTCTGCACAGCTGTGCCATTTTCAAAATGTGACAGCAGGTTTGGGAAGAGGGACCCACACCCGCTGTCTCAAGGAGGGGGGCTCCGGCGGTGGTAGGCCGTGAATAAGAGCATGTTACATGTTACAACTTAAATATGGGTGTAACATGTAACATGATCCTATAGGTGAATCCTTTAAAGCAAGGGTCTCCAAACTTTCTAAACAAAGGGCCAGTTTAGAGTTTAGCAGGTCCAGACTGTCGGCAGTGGGAATAAATAATGCCTCAGGCTTGGTGGTCAGCGGGAGTAAACAATTACACAGCACCCCTGTGGTAAGGAGGAGGAATAGTGCTCCATCATTAGTATTAGTGGGAAGAGTAGTCCCCCCATTGTTGTCAGTGGGGAGAATAGTGCCTCAATGCTGGTGTCAGGGGGAGGAATAGTGCTCCATCATTGGTGCTAGTGGGAGGAATGGTGTCACATCATTGGATTAAGTGGGAGGAATAGTGCCTCATTTTAGGATTAAGTGGGAGGAATAGTACCTCATTTTAGGATTAAGTGGGAGGAATAGTGGTCTAGCGTTGGTGTCAGTGAGATAATTAGTGCTCCATCTTTGTTGTTCATGGAAGGAATAATGCGCCATCAATGGTGTCAGATTGTTGGTGCAGAGGGAGGAATAGTGCCTTGTATCAGTAGGAGGTAATAGTGTCCAAAGGGCTGGATATAGATAAGCAAACTGCCACATCTAGCTTGCTGGCCGCAGTTTGGAGCCCATTGTTTTAAAGTCAAATGAGATATAAATTGAAAAAAAGTAGGAAGATGTCAGTACAATGTTTATGTATTAACTTGGGGTAATTAGTAACATTAGTGGACAAAAGTGACCTAGGCCAGACAGACAGAAAGTTGCTTAATGAAATAACCCACGGCAACCATTTAAATTTAAACCTCTAAATCTTAGGGTAGTGCTCTGTAAAAGTTGTACAAAATAAATACTATGGAAGTTTTTGGCTAATGCTTAAGGGTTAAAGGGGTTGTAAAGGTTATTTTTTTTATTTTCCAAATTAGTTCCTTTAAGCTAGTGCATTGTTGGTTCATTTACCCTTTCCTTCGATTTCCCTTCTAAATGTTTTGTTTCTTTGTTTGAATTTCTCACTTCCTGTTTCTCCTCAGTAAGCTTGCCCTCATCATCCGAGCAGTGGTTAGTCAGCCAGAACAGCTTACTGAACACCTTACTGAGGAGGAACAGGAAGTGAGAAATTCAGACGAAGAAAACAAAGAAAAAAAACATTTAGAAGGGAAAACGAAGGAAAAGGTAAGTGAACAAACAATGCACTAGCTTAAAGGAACCTATTTAGAAAATAAAAAACAAACCTTTACAACTACAGTAACAACAGTAGGGATGAGCCGCACCCCCCCCCCCGTTCAGTTCGCACCTGAACCTTCAAACGGACCGACCGTTCGTGCGCATTTAGAACCCCATTGACGTCTATGAGACTCGAACGTTCGAATTCAAAAGTGCTAATTTTAAAGCCTACTATGCAAGGTATTGTCGTAAAACGTTCTTGAGAACCCGGGTCTTGCCCCAGGGAACATGTATCAGTGGAAAAAAAGTTTTAAAAACAGTAGTTTTTTCTGGAGCAGTGATTTTAATGATGCTTAAATAAAAAATAAAAAAAATGAAAAATTCCTTTAAATATTATACCTGCTGGGTGTCTATAGTATGCCTGTGAAGTGGCACGTGTTTAGAACTGTCCCTGCACAAAATGAGATTACTATAAGAAAAAAGTAATTTAAAACTGCTTGCGGCTTTAATGTAATGTCTGGTCCCTGCAATATGGATGAAAATCATTGCGAAAAATAGCACAGACACAGACAGTACACACACAACGTAGCTTTAGGTGCACACTGCAGAGGACACGGGCAGTACACACAACGTAGCTTTAGGTGCAATCTGCAGAGGACACAGCAGTACACACCAAGTAGCTTTAGGTGCAAACTGCAGAGGAAAAAGGCAGTACACACACTACGTACTTTTAGGTGAAAACTGCAGAGGACAAAGGCAGTACACACTGTGACAGGAAGTCAGGTAAATCTATGGGTGTTGTCACAGACGGGAGATACATTTGTGCCTGGTTTAGACAATACACCAATTGTTATTAGGTGTTGGCTGC
Organism: Rana temporaria; assembly: GCF_905171775.1. Lineage (NCBI taxonomy): Eukaryota > Metazoa > Chordata > Amphibia > Anura > Ranidae > Rana > Rana temporaria. The sequence continues at coordinate 408,002,254 of NC_053490.1, forward strand.
AGATGTAGCCAGAAAAAGGTTTAAGGGCGTTGGAAGACTTCAGCTGTTCAGAATGAGGCAATTGAGGCCTCTATAAGTAATCCAGAGGATTACCACTGAATTGCTGCATCCTGAGGCTTTGTGAGGAAGGAGAGCAGTGTACTGAAAGTCTTCTGAGGAGGTGAGGAGGAGATTCAATTTTCTGTGTGATAAAAATCAAAAGATTACTGTTTTTCTGCTGTATGACCAGCAGTGTCTGCCCAGCACTAAGCTGTGCCAGACTCCATAGATAGGTTCCTGTGTGGTGAAGATAGACGCCCCAAGTAGCCTGGGTTTATTTTATGTTTAATTTTGCTTATGCTGTTTGGATGCTTGCACTTGTTTACAGCAAGATGGAAGAATAAACCGAAATCTTTGTTTTCAACCGTCTTCGACTGCCTGTCTGTATAAATTCAGTGTGTGGTGAACCCATCCAAGGGGTCACACACCCCGCTACCGAGCTAACCCCTTACACATGGTGGAGAATGTGGGCAGTTAAAGTAAACCCAAAATGGAGGAGATACTGAAACAGCTGGCTTTAGCAAATGCAAATCAACAACAGACGAATGCAGGTTTGCAGTGGAGCATTGCAGGCTTGGAACAGAGACACCAGCAGCAAATGGAGGCCATCGTGAAACAGCTTCAGAGACAGCAGACCGAGGCTGGGAGTCAGGCCAGTAACATACCGACTTTTCAGGTACGACACTTATTGCCAAAGATGACTGCAGATGAGGAACCTGAGATGTTTCTGACCACGTTTGAGAGAGCAGCAGGAAGAGAGAGTTGGCCTAAAAGACCAGTGGGCTGGACTAGTGGCCCCCCTATTATCTGGAGAAGCCCAAAAGGCATATTTTGATTTGGAGCTTGCAGACGCAAAAAACTATGTTCGATTGAAAGAGGAAATATTGGCACGTTTCGGTGTAACCCTGGATGTCCGTGCACAGCGGGTCCACAATTGGAGTTATCAGCAGAGGAAGCCACCTCAGTCGCAGATGTATGACCTCATCCATTTGTCTAGGAAATGGCTGCAACCAGAAACTCTGTCCGGACCATAAATTTTGGAGCGAGTAGTCATGGACAAATTTCTTAGGTCTCTTCCTGCAGAAATGGGTGAACCATGGTGGTCTGGAAACCGCAGACAAACTTGTAGACCTGGTCGAAAGGTACCTAACAACAGAGAATTTGTCCTCTTCCACCAGAGACGCACAGACTTTTCACCCCAAGACCAGACCCTCCCCACCTATAGGTAAGACTGCATCAAGGGATGGGGGTGGAGAGAGGTACCAAGGAGCAACTAGAGGAATTATCGGGACTACTGCTGATGTTTGGCGAGAGCGGCCTGGAAGACCCATCCCACAGGAGAGGACCAGAAGGTTGATTTGTTACCGTTGCCGGGAAGAGGGACATGTAGCAGCGGTTTGCCCAGCGGGTGATGAACCCATGCAGTGTGACTTTCTGACAGAGAGACGACAGTCCCTTTTTGCAACCACATGCACTGCAGTAAAGGGAAATGAGAAACCTTTATATGGAATGTGCTTAGATAGTAAAAATGTTGTGGTATTGTTGGATTCAGGTAGCCTGGTCACCTTAGTGAAAAATGATCTAGTGGTGGGAAAAACCTTACATCCTAGGAAAATGGCTGTAGTTTGTGTACATGGGGACACTCGAGAATATCGGGTGACTACGGTTTCCTTTGAAACCTCCCTCGGTAACTTGTGTCACCAGGTGGGTTTAGTTCCCAAACTGCCACATGACGCCATTGTGGGAAGGGATTTCCCAAAATTATGGGAACTTCTAAATCTGAAGCATCTACTCTAGAAGCCTACAGTTTACGTTTAGAACAGAAGATAGATGATAAAGAGCAGGCATTATATTATGCCCATTTAGAAGGCAGAAACCGAGCCAAGCACCTTCGCCACACGATTCAGGCACTGAGGAGGCAGTTCAGCACTGCACTTCCATTAGCCCAACAGGAGAAATTCTCCAAGACAATGATGGAGCTGCAGAGTGACAAGATGAAGACTGTAAATGAAATGCAGCTTGTGCAACAAGAACGCAGGGATATTGAGACCCGTGCCTTAGAGCTAGAGCTAAAGCTGAAGGGCTTGGAAGTGCTTATTGCCACCCTTAAAGATGCTAGAGGAGCTCAGGTTACAGAATGGCACAAGAAAATGGAGGAAGAGCAAACAATTACCAATCTGGAGGAAGAGCTTGTTCAACAAGGCAAGTTTCATGAGGAACGTCAAATGGCCTGGGATCAAAGAGAGGTGGAACTTGAGCGTCAGCTAGATATGTATGAGCAGCAACAACATGAAGTGCTTATCACTGCACAGAAGTTTGAAGAAGCTACTGGAGAAATGCCCGATTCTAGTCTACCCCTACCGCAACAACTTGACCTAGCGCTGCACAAAATAAAAGAGCATGTGCGCACCATCCTGGAAACCAAAACCATATGCCAAACGTTACAAGAGAAACTTAAAGAAAAAGGAGCTCTCCTCTGGACAGCTGAGCAAAATGTTTTGAGTTGTAACAAAGTGATAAATGAACTGAGATTGCGAATACCTGCAGTCATAGACAGAGAGAAGCTGCTATCCGAGTTTAACCAAAAAGAAGATGATTCAGAGATGCGCCAGGCCTTAAAAGTTGCTAATCAAACCATTGAGAATATGCAAGCTCGACTTAATCAAAAAGAAGAAGTTGTTAAGAAATATCAACATCTTCTAGCAAAAGTGCGAGAGGAACAGCAAGAGAGTGTAAAAAAGCATGCAGAGGATCTTAAAGCGCTACATCTGAAGCTGGATGTACATTCAGATGCCTCACTTAGCAAATTTAAGGAGGCTGCTCTGGAGCTTGCGAAGAGACCCACTCTGGAAGTGCCATCCACAGCTTACTTACTGCCCTTAGCAGACATGGAGCAGACAGTGTCACTGAAGTAGACAATACTGCTTCAGTAATTCTGGGTCCTGCGCCAAGCAGCTGCACTTCTGCGCCAAGCAGCTGCACTCCTGCTTACTGAATACATGAATGCAAAGCTTTCTCTAATTGGACAAGGTGGAAAGCATGACATCACTGCCCCACCTCTCCAGCTCATCCAATCAGAAAATGTTTTGCAAAGCCTTTACTAAATAGCTCCCATGCTAAGTGGCCAACCTCCTGTGTTCAAAATGCAACAGAACAGCCATGTAGCAAGGATTCAAAAAGCAAATGGAGATCATAGAATTAGTGCCGTAGTTCTATTGGTTCAAGTTGGACCAATGTAACTATGTATAATATAGCCATCCCCAGAATTATTCTTTAATGTATATATAGCTTAGGAACTGCTATGTGATTTCTATAGAATCAGTTAGTGGTCTATCTCACTACAAGAATAGCCCTTTAAAGCGGATGTCCGGCAAAAAAACAATATTAAAGGCAGCAGCTACAAATACTGCAGCTGCTGATTTTTAATATCGGCACACTTACCTGTCCTGGAGTCCAGCGCCGTCGGCAGCAGAGGACGAGCGATCGCTCATCACTCTGCTGCTCCCACCGCCATCCTCGGTGAGGGAGCCAGGAAGTGAAGCGCTCCGGCTTCACTGCCTGGTTCCCTACAGCGCATGCGCAAGTTGTGCTACTGGTTCCTGCTGTGTTCTGGGAGCTGTGTGTTTCCCAGAACACAATGGGGGGGGGATCTGATGTCCTGCCCACAGTCTACCCGCAGACTGTGTGGCCGGAAGTGGGTGCAAATACCTGTCTTTAAACAGGTATCTGCACCCCCCTTCCCCTGAAAGGTGTCAAATGTGACATCAGAGGGGGGAGGGTTACGATGAGTAGAAGTTCCACTTTAGGGTGGAGCTCCACTTTAAGTTAAAAGCTGAGCAGGGTAGAATTTAGAAAAAAAAAGGGTGAACAAAGGTGAACTTAGCCTTTAATTCTTTGTGGCATAGATTTAACAACAATATTCTTTGCATGTGTGTAACCGTTCGAGGTTACAGACTGTTAATACTATTGGTGGAATTTGTATATATTAAGAAATCACACTGAATGGATTGTTAATTGGCAGAACATTGGAAGATACACATTTTTCATCAACAGGGCTCGGATTTATATCACTGGACTTTATTTTGTGTGCTAACACGAGTGTGCTTTTTTCAAAGAGGATGTTTTATTCACATTACTGAAAATAGAATAATTAAGCTTTATTATTTCATATTTACACACTGTTCACAGAATATTTCCAATTGCACATAGGTGTTTGTTAAAATCACAGCAATGCATCATGTTAATTTATTTATAGATTCAGCAAGGTGTTGGAAACATTCCTCAGAGATTTTGGTCTATATTTACATAATAGCATCATGCAATTGCTGCATATTTGTCAGATGCCATCCATGATGTGAATCTCACGTCCCACCACATCCTAAGGGTGCTCTACTGGATTAAGATCTGGTGACTGTGGAGCCATTGAAGTACAGTGATGTTATTTTCATGTTCAAGAATCCAGTTTGAGATGATTTAAGCTTTGTGACATGGTGCATTATCCTGCTTGAAGTAGCCATTAGAGGATTGGTACACTGTAGTCATAAAGGGATAGCCATGGTCAGCAACAACACTGTGGTGTGGCGTGGCTTGTCAATACTAGGCTGTGGCGTTTAAACAATGCTCAATTGGTACTAAGAAGCCCAAAGTGTGTCAAGAATATATCCCCCACACCATTACACCACCAGCCTGAACAAGGTAGGATAGATGTTAATGTACTTATGTTTGATGTTTGTTTACCATCTTGTAGATTGTCTCCTGATGAAGCGATATCCTTCGCAAAACTAGTAGAAGTCTCCCGTATTGTGACTCCAACCTTCACCCTAAAAAAAAACCCTTTCCTGAGGATTGCACCTCCGGTGATCTGTTTGACGTCACATTATGTGCATTGTTTTTAAATGTTGTCTATGTCTGATGTTTTGTATCTCCTGTTTTGTGTCATTATATTAATAAATGTATGTATATTTTTTGAGATTATTGCTCTCCTCGAGTTTACCTGCTTACCATGTACCACAACAGTCCTCCCTGCCCACTTCACTCTGTTGGCTCTCTAGGGTCTTTGGGGTTCCCTGAGTCCTTCTGCTATTCCAAGGTAGGATTGATCCATGCTTTCATGTTGTTTACACCAAATTATGTCTCTACCATCTGAATGGTGCAGCTAAAATTGAGACTCATCAGACCGAGCAAGTTTTTCCAATCTTCTATTGTCCAATTGTCCAACCGAGGCTACAATTCACACCTTGCAGTACACTTGTAATGCAAAGTGGATTTGCCTTTAGTAAATCAACCCAATTGTCATGTTCTCACTGCTATTTATGTGGTCTTTAGCAAATAAATGCAAAAAAACAACAAAAAAAATTAGTGCGTTCTCCATGGAAATAGTGGAATTTAACAAAAGTTTCCCAGACAACCTGTCACTGTATGCAATCGTAATTAATTCCTTGCAGATACTATTTCCATTCAAAAAATACAAATGTTCAAACAGGATTCAACAGCAGGTGATCATAGGTGCCTGCTACTTTGAATGACTTTTCAGGAATCACTGAACCTCTGAAATCTGGGATGTTCAATTAAATCAAATGCTGACTGCTTTCTAAAGTTCCAGAAGACCCAATATCACTGGTCTCTCAAACCTTTGTTTCTTAAGCATGATAGACACGTTCAGTAGCAAATAGTTAGACATTAGAAGTGGGAAGTCATAGGCACTGAAACATGCACAGGCATTTGAAGTTAGAGTGTGTAGTCTAGTGTTCAATTTTAGGAAACCTTTGGTTTTTGTGGGTGCAGCTAAGTGAATTAAATGGTATGTTTTAGGCGCCACAGGGTTCCTGCCATTGAGTTTTACTTTTTTTTTTATGGAAAAGGTTGCTTTAAATTTGTACAGGAAATGCCATAGGCTGGTATCATATGCATGGAAATTCAATAGGATCTCCCAGCATGCTCTCGCAGCTAGCTCAACAACAGCTCAATATCATCCCGTTCACAACAGCTAGACATCATACATCATCACGTTCAATAATATCATACATATTCAACAGCAGCCTTCCAAACTATGTTGAACAGTATCATACATATTCATCAGTAAATTTTCAAATTACCAAATATAAAATTGTTATTATGTCAGTTCAGTACCTAGAAAATAAAATATACATGACTAAGAAGCAGTTTTCATTTTAAAGTATAAGAAACAAGATGACAAACTGACGAAAGCCACAAACATATAAATACGGTGGCTTTGCTTCCAAACAAATACTTATTTCAAATATAGAAGACATTAGTTATCAGTCTGTGCTTGGCATTTAAAACATTTTGCTTCTAACTGTGTTTGCTTCTGGAGTCCGTTATTATTGCAGAAAAAAACATGTATGCTTAAAGTAAAAAAAAAAATTCCAGAAGGAAAAACACTGCGCAAGATAAAAAGATGAAGTGATGAACACCAAAAATAAATGAAGGAATATTAAGCTGCCAGTACCAAAACATCGTGATACAAAAAAATCCTAAAACATGCGTAAAAAATAGTACAGCACTCAAAAAAAACAAGTGAAAAGGATCTAAAATAATAGATCTTAGATATACAATATTGAATAGTGAAATGAGAAAAAATTCTCTCACTGATAGATAAAATAAAATAATGTGACAAAAATAAGTGAATATAAGAAAGTCCCACTGTGTGAATGTAACATCCAAGATATTTGAAAAATAAATAGAATTAAGTCCTTGCAGGATAGATAATTCCTTGAAGGGAAATCCGAATGGACACCGAGAGAGGATAGATGTAAATTCATCCAACAGGAAGACACCCAAATGTGGTAATGTAGTCTCCTTACCCTGTCAGTGCGATCACCATTACAGTGATCTCAGAGCACCGGAGGATTTTGGGTCTCCCTCTGGACCCTCTGTAATATGTATGAAGTGGTGCCTGTGGTCTCGGATGGTCAGAAAATAAAAAAAGAAGAGGACCATAGCGTAATACCGTAAAGCTGAGTTTATTAGGCAAAATTACTATATGCACTTACGATTCCGATGACATCTGATAGCGATATGAAAACACATCTAGTGGAGAAGCAGCGTTTTTTTGTGGTAAAATTAGGTGCCTCGGCTTATATTCGGGTCAGCTTATACTCGAGTATATACGGTACTCACAATGTGTTAAAGTGGAAGTTCACCCTAAAACTAAAATCTCTTAATCTACTTGCATCCACAATCTAAGACTAACCTATCTAGCCCTGTAAAGAAGAAATTGCTATACATAGCCTTTCTGAGAAAAGGTTTGATCTCCAGCAGCAGAAGCTGTGTGCCGTAAACAGCTGACAATGGCTGGGAAAGGCCAGGGAAGTGACATCACCCATATAGTCATATAGTTACTACAAGGCTTCTGTTGGCTGCCTCCTCTGCATCTGCCTCCACAGAAATGCCGCCGCTGACAGCTCAGCGTGGGACCAGTTTCAGAAAGGGTATGTATAGCGAATTCTTCTTTACAGGCTAGATAGGTTAGTCTGTAGATGCAAGTAGATATATAGAGATTTTAGTTTTAGGGTGAACTTCTACTTTAATGTGTGTTCACATATTGTATGTGAAGGTGTTCAATGTTGAACATAAGGAAAAAATACTGTTATTTTGGATAGAATAAGGAAGGGTTATAACCCCTTTAAGAATTTTTACAATTTTTTTCCCCAATGCGGAGACTTCTTTTCACATCTTGTCCCATAAACAAAACAGGAAGTGAGAGAGGAAATTCCTAGAAAATTAAGAAATCCATGGTTTGCAACGGGGTCACCAGATTTATCATTCCGTTAGACCGATTCTCCATTATAGTATTACAGTATTACTGTTACGGGGACAACATATTTTTATTTTAACGATAAAATCAACCATGACAAAAAGAAAGGGTGGATCAGAGGGCACAGACAACAATAAAAGCATGAAAGGTGTTGTAATCCTCTATCTAAAACAAAAAAAAAAAGTTTTGCTTTTAGTTATACTGTAAGTAAGAACATTGTCATGAGTGCAACATGATGATAATCACTGAGATTAGAATTACTTCAGAAAAAAACATTATTTTTTTTTATAGTTGGATAGAGTGGAAAAGGATTAGAATCTGTGCCAAATTCTTATTGCTGTTTGAGGTCTAATTGGAAGTGAGTGGAAAACCGTGTAACACAGACACCAACAAAAAAAACGCTGATAGGAGTCTTATGCCCCATACACATGATCGGAATTTCCGTCGGAGAAACGTCTCTTTCTAAGTCCGTCGGAATTTACGATGGAAAAAAATCTGATTCGGCACACACACAGTCAGAATATACAATGAAAAAATTCCGTCTGACTTTTTTCATCGTAAATTCCGATCGCGTGTACAAGGCCTTTCCCTAAACTAGCAAAATTTTTTATTTTTTTTGGGCTGTTTATGTCCCATTTGGCTAAATGCTCTCATTTCTAACCCAGATGACAATGTTGTCACCAGGGTAATAATTTAGAATAATTCTTCCCAATGGGTCCCCACGCAACAATAAACAGTAAGGCCCCTTTCAGACATACAAACGAACGGTCCGTTTATTACAAGTCCGTTTACGGACTTGTAATGGTTCCCTATGGGATTGCAGACGTTAGCGGATGATGCATCCGCTAACGTCCGCAACCATCCGCGTCCGCAAAGATCCGCTTTTGCGGACGGAAGAAAACTCTATTTTTCTTCTGTCCGGCGGAACAGATCAGATAAATACGGACACACGGTCCGTATTCATCCGATTCCCCATAGGGGAGAGCGGAGGAGAGACAGGGCGGTCTCTGCACTGTGTGCGGGGACCGCCCTGTCCACCGACAGCTCAGCGGGGATCCCCGCTGAGCCTACGGACACACACGGATCGATCAATTACGCATCCGCTCCGTGTGAAAGAGGCCTAAATCTGGCAGAGAAAACATGCCTGGAGATACATTTTAATTCCAGAAGAGTCAAAAAACACCCTTGGATAAAGTTTTATTATCAATGGATGGTAAAAGTTAATGCAGCTTTCCAGCAAGTGCACTAGGAATACAACTTACCAATAATTGCAGTAGAATAGCCTTCTGTTTTAAGAATTTCAGCAAATGTTATTTCATTCTGCGGTAGGCCACCAGAGCTTGCTGCGAATACAAAAGTACCAATCCTTGCCTCAGCAGCCATACCTAAGTGTGAACATAATAAAACATTATATACAATTTTGCAATTTCATAATGGAAGTATATTTGGTGCTGCATTTTGCTACCTGCTTTACAAACTATTTTCCGATGCACAGAAAAAAAATTCATGACATATAGAAGAAGTAATACCTTTCCAGTATTCTCCACATTGTTCTAGTTGCATACAAAAAAAGCTAACAATGGCACTAATTTCATGTTTCTGTGTAATAAAGAATGGGGAAATAATAATAGAATAATAATAATAATGAACTGTCTACTCATTTACAGTTCTTAGCTTTCATTTTGATTATTTCTTTGGAATAGGAGTAGGTGAACAGTAAGTTCTATCATACCTTACACATCACATAATTTCCCAGTGGTGCTGATTTTAAATATAGAATTGTTGTCCATACCAACCAATAAGATGTTCATTTTCTAGCTTGTACTCAAAGGTGACATCAAATTTGACTGGCTGAGACTCTGTTATCCAGTTCCTTACAAATACAATCCAGTGTGGCCAACATAAATTGTTCTGTAATAGCAGTACTGATAGCTAGTTAGTGAGCAATATGAGGAAGTAAATTTACACTATATATGTAAATAATAGTTCTATTCCAGGACTGAGTTTTTTTTTTACTTTCACTGAATTATCTCCAGGATCATTATTACAGCATTTCAAACAATAATTCATATTTCTTATTCACTGAGTCTTAGCAGAGTGAAAGAGAATGAATATAATCTATTAAATGTGTTTTTCGAGATGTTAAAAAGATCAATTTGGTATAATTAATCTCATCAATGAACTGTGTTGTTTTAAAAAGGTTGATGTAGAATTTGTATTTACATTACATATATATATATATATATATATATATATATATATATATATATATATATATATATATATATATATATATATATATATATATATATATATAATTAGGGCTGTGGAAATTAACTATTAATTCCTCGATTAATCTTTAATTTTTTTGATCGATCAAAATTCTTTTGATTGGTACTCACCTCTCCGCCAGCTTCTGGACCTTCAGGGAGTTCCGTCGGAGATGTCACGGACACCGGCGGGGCTTGCTGTGTCCATCTGAAGGGCTCCTTTGCTGTGCCTTCATATCTGCATGCCGGCGGGACCTTACTATCTGCCACACGCAAGAGCTGTTACACTTCCCTCTATCAACCTGGGATTCTACAGCCATCCACTGGGAGTTGTGATAGTTCCCTTCCCGGGACATCTACATGCCGACGGACTGATGTTAACCCCTCCTCATCTGGATTCAGCAGTGGTATCGTTCTACACATTTTTATACCAGTATCATACTTAGCTACATGTTTTTATAACTTTTGCTACCGTTTGGTATTACTAGCACCATTTATACTGTTTATGTAGCTACATCGATTTTATCCATTTTATTTTGTTACCTACTTGAAGGTTATAAAAGTTTTAATGCTATTCCTATCGAGTGCTGCCTTTGTGTGTTTTTTGTATCCTGCTATCAGTTTTTCCAGTGGTTGGTAGCTGCACTGGGAATCAGCCTGCAAGGAGATCAGCTAAAAGTAGTTGGACCTGTATGTGTGTTATAATTAATCGAAATTGGTCGATTAATCGATTAAAAAAAAAACGATTAATCGAACACAAACATTTTAATCAGTAACAGCCCTTTTTTTTTATATATATATATATATATATATATATATATATATATATATATATATATATATATATATATATATATATATATATATATATATATATATATATATATATACTGTGGCAGTGCTACCTCAAAGATTGCTGGTTTATTCCAGATTTTGGAGAGAAAGGCACGCTGATTGAACAGCTATTCAGTTGGGCTATTTAGTTGTGACCTGACTATGGCTCTGGGCTCCACCCAACAGACAGAAAGTCTGTACCTGGGAGTCATGTGGACTCCCATCCCTCTGAGAGGAGTCAGAGGCTGCATGGGTGCAGCCAGAGCATGCATTTCTGCGGGAGGCAGTTGTACTTGGTGATGGAGCTGATCAGAAGTGAGTTTAACTCCAGGAAACTGTTTGGTTCTGAGGAGCAGACCTAAGGCCTAGGCTAAAGGCCTGAAGCAGCCGTAAGGCAAGAATGTAAGCCGGGAGGCTAAAGTATTGCGTATGCCAGATACAGTAATGGTGGAACCCCCTGTGTGGGCTACGGATATCTTTGTGAACTATTCTGTTATTTTAAATAAAAGTGGGCTACCAGGCCCTTAAAAATTCAGTTCTGGACAGGCGTACTCACTAAAAAAGTACCTACCGCTGGAGTCTAATCACCCCAATCTTACAATACATACACACATACATTGGGGTAGCCATATTTGCTCATTACATAATTAGGGCTCTGCTTCCTACTTACCTTTACTACTGTATCTCACTATTTTTACCTAAAGATGAACTTTAAGGCTGGATTCACACCTATGCATTGTTAGTACTTTTCATATTTTGAAGATTTTCACTACAGAACTTATTCCAAAGGAAACAATGTTAAATGGACTGTAGTGAATGGGGCAGATCCACATACCTCCGAGCTGGGCGCAGCGTATGTAAGATACGCTACGCCGCTGTAACTTACTTTGAGTTGGTTTGAATCCTCAACTAATCCGCGCCATAAGTTACGGCGGCGTAGCGTATCTCTTGCGGCGTAAGGGGCGCGGAATTCAAATTTGGCGGGTAGGGGGCGTGTTTCATTTAAATGAAGCGCATCCCTGCGCCGAGCGAACTGCGCATGCGCCGTCCGTAAAAACTCCCAGGGTGCATTGCTCCAAATGACGTTGCAAGGACGTCATTGGTTTCGACGTGAACGTAAATGGCGTCCAGCCCCATTTACAGACGACTTACGCAAACAACGTAAATTTTTCTTAATTATACGCGGGAACGACGGCCATACTTAACATTGAGTACGCCACCATATAGCAGCTTTAACTATACGTCGGAAAAAGCAGAACGGAAACGACATAAAAAAATGCGACGGCCGCTCGTACGTTAGTGGATCGTCGGAAATAGCTCATTTGCATACTTGACGCGGATTACGACGGGAACGTCACCTAGCGGACGCCGAAAAATTGCATCTTAGATCCAATGGCGTACTAAGGCGTACGCCTGTCGGATTTAACCCAGATGCCGTCGTATCTTGTTTTGTGGATACCAAAACAAAGATACAATGCGCAAAATTTGAAATTACGCGGCGTATTTTCTTTGAAGATCTGCCCCTAAATCTACAAAATGCAAAAAAGCATTTAGGGGTAAAAAAAAACAACAACTACTGCCAGCATACTCAAGAGCAGTGGCGTTTTAGCAGAAAAAAAAACGCTTGCTGCCTGTTAAAGTGTGCAAATGGGTGTAAAATAAAGATAAAACGATTGCAGATTACACAGAATCATGCTGCAAGACTAGTCACATCTCCCCGGTGCTTAAGAATCTACACTGGCTCCCGATAGCAAAACGGGTTGAGTTCAAGGCACTCTGTCTGGTGTTTCGGGCCTATTGGCAACTAGGTCCGATGTACTTATCGAATATGACACAACACTACTGTCCACCCAGAGAGCTTCGCTCGACTGACGCCCTGTTAGCAATTATTCAATCTAGTCGATCAGCTTCAAAAGGTGGCCGCCGGCTCCAAACACTGGGGAACTCTCTTTGGAACCAGCTCCCTCATCAGCTCCGAGCATCCTCCTCCTTGATGGCCTTCCGTAAGGGCTTGAAAACACTTCTTTTTTCACAAGCCTACAGATAGAGACTTGGCCTTCCAAGCCCCTAGCAGGACGCTGCCTTAATCCCAGGCTGCGGTCCATGGTCAGGGAGTAGGGATAGGCTTTTTGTGCCCTGACACCCCCCCCTTCTTTTTATATTTCTGTTTATTTCTTGTCTGTTCCCCTCTTTTACTTAGGCCCCGTACTCACGACCAAACATGTCTGCTGAAACTGGTCCGCGGACCAGTTTCAGCAGACATGTTTGGCCGTGTGTAGGCCCGAGCGGACCATTTTCGGGCGGATCGGACAGGTTTCATCGGACATGTCTGCTCGTGAGTACTCGGCCTTAGATGTCCTAGTTTCTTCTTTTTGCTCTTGGGAACTGGATACCCCCAGCTTGTTGGTAAGCGCTTAGACGCGAGTTTCACAACTCGCATTCGGCGCTCTATAAGTATTTATTCCAATCCAATCCAATCCAAAATGGTGCGCTAGGTGAGCTAGGTGGGCTTAGCACTTGGACATTAATTAAATTAATTATTGCTCATGCACTTGAAGCGCTTACACACTTTTACAAGCATCATGCGTTGTTTCTGCCAGAACACTGCTGCCAGGAGGAAAGGCATCTGGGAGTGATAACAAATTGTCCAGTGTGTATGAGGCCTAAAGTTTATTTCCACTTTAGCAGCCAAATTCCTGGACTTGCTTTAAAACAGTCCGCTGGAAACCTGTCCGCCTGGACATGTACGGTCGTCTGTACAGACCTACCGTACATGTCCTGCCGCCCGCCATCCCTCGCATGCGTCGAATGACTTCGACGCATGCGTGGAAGCATTTTAAAGGCAGGCCGCCCACGTCGCCGCGTCATTGTCGCGGCGACACCGCGTCATCGACGCGGCGACACCGCGGACACGCCCCGCGTATTGTTTACGCGCGGACCTCTGTTCGATGGTGTGTACAGCCATCGAACAGAAGTCCCCGGGCAGTCCCCGGGCAGACATGTCCGATAAAAACGGTCCGCGGACCGGTTTCATCGGACATGTCTGCTCGTGAGTACTCGGCCTTAGATGTCCTAGTTTCTTCTTTTTGCTCTTGGGAACTGGATACCCCCAGCTTGTTGGTAAGCACTTAGACGCGAGTTTCACAACTCGCATTCGGCGCTCTATAAGTATTTATTCCAATCCAATCCAATCCAAAATGGTGCGCTAGGTGAGCTAGGTGGGCTTAGCACTTGGACATTAATTAAATTAATTATTGCTCATGCACTTGAAGCGCTTAAACATGTTACACACTTTTACAAGCATCATGCGTTGTTTCTGCCAGAACACTGCTGCCAGTAGGAAAGGCATCTGGGAGTGATAACAAATTGTCCAGTGTGTATGAGGCCTATAGTTTATTTCCACTTTAGCAGCCAAATTAGGATAAGACCTGTAATATATTGCATGTCCCCTTTCACATAGAAAAACAAAGAAAAACTGTTGCCTACTTTTTTTTTATACTTTAAGTTCCTAAATTTCCCTTTCTATATATTGTTGTGGTAATATAAAGGAGGGGACAGGAGAGATATGTTTACCATAATTAACCCTACCTGTGCTGATTTTTGTTATCAGTTGTAAATTATGATGGGCAAACTGTCTGTCTTAACAAGGATCTAAAGCGGTTTTAAAGGCAGAAGGTTTTTTACACTACTGCATTCTATGCATTAAGGTAAACATACCTGATTCCGATCTCGATCCAGCTATGTGCAAGAAAGCCAATATAACACAAAAGAGGGCAGCGCCATCTAAGTGCGGCAATGTTAAAACATTTTTAATTTTTAAGACAGACAATTTGGAACTCACAAGATAGTAGAGATCATAGCACATGTAGAAAAGGTATAAGAGGTATAAGAGATTCATCCACTCCTGGGGGAAGGCTGTAGGCTCGCAGGTGAAGAGACAGCTGATGTTCCTGGCTGCGCTGGTGGCTCCCAACGTTTCCTGGTTCTCAGAATCAGCTCAAGGGTGGCTGGAGACGTCACTTCTGGATGGAGAGGGAGTAAGGAAGAGCATGCGTTCAGAGCATGCGTGCCCCTTTTAGCTTGTTATGAACCAGCAGCCATCCACAGTCAGCCTATCTGTGACCATTAACAACACCTTGTGCTGCATTTGAACTTTCGTACATGGACTCCCTGCTATAGAGAGCTGTATAATTGCCTATTCTCTCTATTGAGCTGACAGAGAGCATATGTACTGTATTTGCTGGTGTATAAGACTACCTTTTACACTTAAAAAAACTGGCCAAAAGGCAGGGGCGTCTTATATGCCAGGACAGCTGCTCGGATGCCTGCAGGATGTGCGGTAATACTGTATGTAGCTTCGGATACATACAGTATATACCGATTAGCCAGTCCCGTTGAGCGATGTATTCAGATGATCACAGAGCCTGCTCGGATTGGAGTAACAACCTCTGCCAATCCGAGCAGGCTACATACAGTAGCCTGCTCGGATTGGCTTTGAGAGTTAGAGAGGCGTGGGCTAATGATGTTACAGCCTCTGCCAATCCAAGCAGGCTTTGTATTCATTAATAGAATACATCACTCGGCGTGATTGGCTCCAGCTCCAGCAAGAAGAAAGAAGAATATGGTCTTATACGGTGAGTACAGGCAAAAATCGTAATAACTGTAAAATTAGGGGGTCGTCTTATACGCCTGGTCGCCTTATACACCAACAAATACGGTATATAATATTCCTGTGCAAGAAAGCCAAGACTCTCTTGGCTCTCTCACTCTCCATTGGCTCAGATACAGCAGCAAGATCCATTGGCTCTCACTGCTGTCAATCAGAGCCAGTGATGAATAGACATGTGCACTCTGAAATATTTTGTTTTGGAATTTTGGTTTCGTCCAAAAAACACATTTATTTAGTTACTCCCGAAATTTGTTTTTATTTATTTGTTTCGTTAAAAAATGCATTAGTTCGAAAATCCGAATTAAAGGGGTTGTCAAGGTTTGTTTTTTATGTTCTAAATAGGTTCCTTTAAGCTAGCGCATTGTTGGTTCACCTATAGCTAGATTCAAGTAGGCAGGCTTATCCTTGCGGTGGCGTAGTGTATCGTGTTTACACTACGCCGCCGTAAGTTAGCGAGGCAAGTACATTATTCACAAGTACATTATGCCTGCTAAGTTACGGCGGCGTAGCGTAAATGCGGCGGGCGCAATCGCGCCTAATTCAAAATAGGCTGAGGGGCACGTGTTTTATGTTAGATTGGGTTGACCTGACGTGATTGACGTTTTTTTGAAACGGTGCATGCGCCGTCCGTGTACATATCCCAGTGTGCATTGCAGCTAAGTACGCCGCATGGTCCTATTGGTTTCGACGTGGACATAAATGACGTAAATCCCTATTCACTGACGACTTACGCAAACAACGTAAAATTTTCGAATTTCGACACGGGAACGACGGCCATACTTAACATTACTATTCCAGCTATTTGATGGAATAACTTTAGGCCTGATAATGCGTTACGTAAACGGCGTATCTGCACTGTGTCGGCCGGGCGTACGTTCGTGAATAGGCTATCTAGTGATTTACATATTCTACGCCGACCGCAATGGAAGCGCCACCTAGCGGTCAGCCTAAAAATTACACTTTAGGATACGACGGTGTAAGACACTTACGCTGCTCGTATCTGAGCCTAATTTAAGCGTATCTGGTTACCAGAATACGCTTAAATTAGCGTTGGCGCAGATTCAGACTTACGTTGGTGTATCTACTGATACGCCAGCCTAAGTCTTTCTGAATCTAGCTATTACCCTTTCCTTCGATTTCCCTTCTAAATGTTTTTTTTCTTTGTTTTCTTTGTCTGAATTTCTTACTTCCTGTTCCTCCTCAGTGAGCTGTTCTGAGGAGAAACAGGAAGTGAGAAATTCAGACAAAGAAAATAAAAACATTTAGAAGGGAAATCGAAGGAAAGGGTAACTGAACCAACAATGCACTAGCTTGAAGGAACCTATTTAGAAAATAAAAAATGAACCTTTACAATCCATTTAAGGTCAAATCTGTCAATTGAAGGCTTATGGTGTCTGTCAAATGTTCTAAGAAGATTTGACAAAGCAGCTAAACTGTATGATGCCACAATCGTACATTTCCGGTTGAATGCTCCGCCCACAAGTTATAGTAGAATTCTAATGATGTATGACTAGTAATAATTATATAAATTATTATTACTAGCCTTATATTATGTTTCATTGCATTATCACCCTATACTGTATACAGTAGTTATATATGGGATTGGTAAAGTTGAATTACTGTATATTTATATGCATGGTCAAAGCATGGGCACCTTTTAAGCACTTGTACAAATATATACTGTATATATATTATATACAACATAAATATAAAGAGAGCAGGCTTTTCTAAGAATTCTCGAACTCCTTAAATTCACAGCAACATGCCTGTGGTCCAGACTCACACAAAATAGTCGTATCATTAAGCAGGATGGATCTAACTAGCTATAATTTATCATCAGGAAGCATCTTTTAAAGAGGTACATTGGTGCAGCAATTTCACATATATTTGCAAAAATATGAAAAAAATAAGTATTTTTGTGCTAACTAGCTGATTGAGCACTAGGGAGAAATGTTGAAATGTCGAACATATAAAACATATTAAAATATACAGCTATGAGTATCTGTTGATTTTACACAGGTATATAGCACCAGCAATTTCTGTGGTGTTTTATATACATATTTTCCTTCAATCAGTTCCCTGTAAACTCCATGCTCCCTGTTTTCACACAGCTTACAATTTAAGGTCCCTACCTCACATGCATATTGTAGGAACACCCCCACACATACTATGGCCCATTTAGACAGGAACGGAACCAATTGCTCTGCCAGTATCCTTAGGATGGGGAGTAAACCTGAATACCCAGAGGAAAACCACAAAAATACAAGGAGAATATGCAAACTCCATGCAGACAGCATTCTGTACATGATTCAAACTGGGGACCCCAGCACAGCAAGGCAGAAGTGCTGACCATATAAGCCAATATAGACAGGGTAGTCTTAAGGCAATTTCACATTGCCACACTGTGGTTTGGCCATAGCACAGGTGCAGCGCAACGTACCTGTGGCTTTCACGTCAGTTATCTGTGATTTCTATAGACGTCTATTAGATTCTGCGTTTTTGGTGCTTTATTATGAAAGCGCACCCGAGATGCAGCATGCAAGACTTTGTAAGAAGAACCAAAAGCATGCGATCTGATAGAAGTCTATGGGAAACTGCGGGTAACCTGCACAAAAACTGTGAGTACATTGCGCTGCACCCAAGCTGTGGCTTAACCACAGTGCAGCAGTGAGAAACAGCCGTTAGATAAATTCAGTTTATAACTGCATGTCTAAGTAAAAGTCCAACTTTTAAAGTTGTTACAGCAGCAGTATTCTTCTTTTAGAATAAAACATTGAAACATAGGAATAAAAGCTGAAAAGTTGAAAGCAATCCTGCCAGTGTAATATGATTTTCCCTACCCTGTAACTGCCACTTTTGATGGAGAGCTTGGCCTATTACAGGAAGCAAAAAATAAATAAATAAATAAATATATATATATATATTATATATACATATATATATATATATATATATATATATATATATATATATATTTTAAATGAGCTTTAGTTCCACTTTACTACAGCAGTTATTTTTCCCTTGTAACATCATTTTTATAACTTGTTGATCCTTCCAAATAGATCCTTTACATTGCAGAACAAACTCTGCATGTTTCTTCTGCCACAAAAACTTCTATATTGGCTGCTAGGACTTTTCTTCGGATTGTACACTGAGCCATGCATGTACAACTCAGTATGTAATCTTAGCATACCAAGATTGTGCCAGGATAAGTCATATCACACATCTCTGTTCGTCACACATGGTTGATGACACCATTTTTGAATGTTTCAATGTTGTTTATACAGTATATATTGTGTGTATGTATATATGTGTATACAGTATCTACAGTATATAACTATAGCTTTTTTTTCATTCACTTTCATACTATGATCTCCAAGGGCATCCAAGGATAATTTACAGTTATACAGATTAACATTCATGTATAGAGACTACAGCTATTTGACCTGCATAGAGAAGAGAATATTTATTTAAAGAGTAAGTTAACTGTAAATGTATGTTTTAGTATGTTTGGTATCATGCCTTTTTTGTCTTTCTCTGCAAACTATGGGAGGATTTATGTAAAGAGTTTCTGTGCACATACGAAACTTGTATTTCTTTATCAGAATCGCAAGTGACACATCTATATTGAGCGGTTCGGGTAAGGTTCATTGTTTTCTGTAGCCATATATCCATACAAATGTTTCTATGCCCCATATATATATATATATATATATATATATATATATATATATATATATATATATATATATATATATATATATACTCTCTTAATGCATCTGCATAATTTCTCTCTATATATATGCCAATTTGTATGTTTTCTATGCATACTGTAATCTCAACATGAGCACTTATTTCATCTTTTGTTGTTTATAGCATAGTAGACACCATACCAAAATTTCCTGAGGAAGCTCTGCCGAGCGAAACATGCTGAGAGTGGTATTGTCTGTTCAATATGCTTCAATGGAACACTGGATTTTGAGATATGAATACAAAGTTGTCTCATGTTTTTTATCTTTTATAATAAAAATAAATTCATTTTATATGCTGTATCAATGATTCTACATCTCTACATGTAACACCTTTAAAGTCCCGAGGCCTGGGACCTCTAGTCCCTTCAACCCTTTACTTTATACAGTTTTTGTTAATTTTTTTTTTATTCTGTTGCAAAGTTTCTTACTTGGAGATCCTGCCAGTGATTGCACTTCCTGTTAAGCCACTGCATCAAAATAGGGATAAACATTGTCAGCCTTGCAGTGCACATTCCTTCAGTTGGCTATTGGTCTTCATGGCAAGTCTGCAGGAGGCATAAACAGACTTGATATGCAGCTCACTGCCTAAAAACCACTTAAGGACCGAGCCCTAGTTTTCAGACTTGGTGTTTACAAGTTAAATTAATTATTTTGCTAAAAAAATACTTAGAACCCCTAAACATTATCATTTTTTCAGACACCCTAGATAGAGAATAAAATGGTGTTTGTTACAATACTTTATGTCACACTGTATTTGCGCAGCGGTCTTACGAGCACAATTTTTGGGGAATAAAGACACTTTTTTGAATTAAAAAATAAGACAGCAGTAAAGCTAGCCCCTTTTTTTATATTGAAAAGAAAAGTGAATACCCTGCGCTGCCGGTTGTGTGTAAATGGTAGCTGCCAACACGGCTCATTCAAAAAAGCAAAAGACAAAAGGATATATGTGTGTAGCGCTAAAATGTGACTAAGTGAAAATCAAAATACCATACTATGTGAAATAAAAATTTAAAACACATATAACAATAATAAAATATTGTGCATAAATCATATACGAGTCCCTCTAGTGGGAGGAACAAGGAAGTGTGCCTGGATGGCACATGAAGCAAGTGATCTGATACACCTGCTAACTGATAACAAAACACAAGTCCACTAAAGTGCTAAATATATATAAAGGTTCAGCTGAACAAAAAACTGATAACAGATTCTGTATGAAAGACAGTTCATCAGCATCAAAAAGTCATTCAGGTGAGTGAGTGAATAGATGAAAATTCCGTGACTTCTTTAACGTGACTATCCCACCACCGGAAGAAGTGCAGGCTTACCAGAACTCGTTGACCAATGATGACATATGCCAACAGAGGTCAATTAAGGCTTTCTATGACAGATGTCAAAAACGATCCTTGGCAGGAATCGTACGCCAGACTAGTTGAAATATCTTTCAGTAGGATAGGTCCCCAGGAGTGAGCTGGAAGTTGCACTTATAATGGGATCCCCAAACTGATTGGCTCAGTATGTTTTAGAGATACATGTAGAAAAGAGAGAAGAGTGGCCACATAGCGTAACTCCGTATGGTAAATAAATACATTTTTATTCACAGCTAACAAACTTACATTTGGCTGGAAATTTAAAAGCTCTTGCATGCAAATAGGGCAACAGTGGAGTCCTCCCGACGCGTTTCGTGGTCAAAAGCACATCATCTGGGGTAGATGTGCTTTTGACCACGAAACGCGTCAGGAGGACTCCACTGTTGCCCTATTTGCATGCAAGAGCTTTTAAATTTCCAGCCAAATATAAGTTTGTTAGCTGTGAATAAAAATGTATTTATTTACCATACGGAGTTACGCTATGTGGCCACTCTTTTCTACATGTATCTCCAAAACATACTGAGCCAATCAGTTTGGGGATCCCATTATAAGTACAACTTCCAGCTCACTCCTAGGGACCTATCCTACTGAAAGATATTTCAACTAGTCTGGCGTACGATTCCTGCCAAGGATCGTTTTTGACATCTGTCATAGAAAGCGTTAATTGACCTCTGTTGGCATATGTCATCATTGGTCAACGAGTTCTGGTAAGCCTGCACTTCTTCCGGTGGTGGGATAGTCACGTTAAAGAAGTCACGGAATTTTCATCTATTCACTCACTCACCTGAATGACTTTTTGATGCTGATGAACTGTCTTTCATACAGAATCTGTTATCAGTTTTTTGTTCAGCTGAACCTTTATATATATATTTAGCACTTTAGTGGACTTGTGTTTTGTTATCAGTTAGCAGGTGTATCAGATCACTTGCTTCACGTGCCATCCAGGCACACTTCCTTGTTCCTCCCACTAGAGGGACTCATATGATTTATGCACAATATTTTATTATTGTTATATGTGTTTTAAATTTTTATTTCACATAGTATGGTATTTTGATTTTCACTTAGTCAAATTTTAGCGCTACACACATATATCCTTTTTTTATATTGTGAAAGATAATATTATGCAGAGTAAATTGATACCCAGCTTGTCACGCTTCAAAATTGTGCCCGCTTGTGGAATGGAGACAAACTTTGACACTTTAAAATCTCCATAGGCGACATTTAAAAATTTCTACGGGTTACCAGTTTTGAGTTACAAAAGAGGTCCTGTGCAAGAATTATTGCTATTTCGCTCCAACGATCATGGCAATACCTCACATGTGTGGTTTGAACACCGTTTTCATATGCGGGCGCAACTTACGCTTCTGCGGGCAAGCTCAGCGGGACAGATCGCTTTAAAAAAAATCTATTTATTTTACTTTTTATTTTGACACTGTCCTTTTAAAAAATAAAATTGAGTCACTTATTCATATTACAAGGAATGTAAACATCCCTTGTAATAGAAAAAAAGCATGACAGGACCTCTTAAATGTGAGATCTGGGGTCAAAAAGACCTCAGATCTAACATTTACACTAAAATGCAATAATTTTTTTTTTTTTTTTGCAAATAAATAAAATTCACATTGGTGGAAGTGACGTTTGAGGTCACTTCCACCATCCAATGGTATGGAGCCAAGCAGGGGCCATCTTTCCCTCACCCGGTATCCAGCTTGTGAGGAGAAAGGACCCGATCGTCTCCACCGCTACTGACGGCTCCTCTCCCGTACCCGATAAAAGTGATCTTGTGGCGTATCAGCCGCTCAGACCACTTTTCTCTCAAAGCGGATCGCCTGCTGTTGAAGAGGATACCGGGGTTATGGCAGCTATCTTCTGCCATAACAACTGTATTCCACTTCAAACAGCCAACATACAATGACGGTGGGTGGCCTGTAAGTGAACGTGACAGGCTGACATTGCTGCTTCTAACTGCACTGTCAACTTGCAACAAGAAATGCTATTACTGTCAGGATTTCCAAGAAAAAAACATTACAACAGGTTCATAGAATCTCCCCAATAACACGATTTACAAACCTACTGTAAAATTGATTATGGACTTACATACACTTTAAAGCTGAAATCCAAATATGAAACAAGACTTATATTTGCAGCGACCATCCTCCCATACTACAACGGTTAAATGCTCATTTAATCTGGGGGTACAGGGCTAAGCTGTGATTCTTACCCTATTACTGACTCTGACAGTCTCAAGCGTTATCCTATTGGGGAGATCCTTGGCATCATGACACACAGTGAGGCAGACCCCCTGGCATCATTACACACAGGCTAATACCATATATTGTATGTGAGAATGTGAACATGCCACCATGGCCCAATTTATTAGAGAGGACAATATGGGGGGGGGGGGGAGAAATGGATCACGGAAAACTGATGGAGCCAAAATACAATAGGTAATACACCATAGCTCTGTACCCCTAGACTAAACAAGCATTTAATCCTTGTAGTGCAAAGGGCCCAACTTCAAGGGAAGATTGTGTCCCATTCCCAGAGTTCAGTTTAAAGGATATCTAATAAACATACAAAACCTCCTCTTGATCCAGCAATGTGCACAATAGCCTCGGAGCCAGGAGAGGCAGCTGAGGACCTGAGAAGCAGGGGCTGCTATATACAAAACCATTACACAGAGCGGGTAGATATAACATGCTTGTTATGTTTTTTTTTTTTTTAAGCAGAACCTTTAATACCACTTTGAAATTGAGTCCAATTTGTCCTTGTCACTCCTGGCCAACTGTGTACCTGGTTCTGGTCAGAGCTATTGAGACCTGAGAAGAAGACCCCAGCCAGAGAGGAAGGGATGTGGTGTAAGGGGACAACCTCTTCTTCACCTCTAGCACTTTTCTTTTCAACTCTCCACCAGTGGCATTGGGAGGAGAACATCGGGAAGATATCACTTGTCATGCACAAAGAAGTACCCTAACATTCAGCTAAGAACCTTTTATTCCATTCAAAGTGTGTCAAGTAAAAATGCTTGTTTTTTTGTTTTGCATATAATAGAGAATGGTTAGAATTACTGTCAAGCTTTGATTTAATGTATTTTGTCTGATTGGGGATAGTTCCATTCACTTTTGTCCCAGAGACAGAAAAGTTAAAAAGTAATTTTAGAAAAAGGGGTGGAGATAAGGGCCATCTAATGTGAGCCACCCTCACTGCGCGTAGCTGGAGAATAAATGTGAACACTAGTGATATTTATAAAATAAATGAATAAATTAATAAATATGCAAGAGCTGCTGCTTTAAAAATTATAGAATCCAAAATAGTTAATATGCAAATACAGTGATACCTATTATAAATAAGGTGCCAAATGTGATATTAAACAGCGCTCAAAAAAATAAGTGAAAATGTAAATCAACAAATATAATATTGGTACAGTGACATAGTGAAAAATAAATAAATAATCCACCCTCTAAGTGAGTCAATATATAAGTGTCCAAAAATCCGTGCAAAAATCGCATCAAAAAATACCAGGTTGGCAAATAAAGTCCATGAACTGTCTAAGTGAACAAAAAAATATATATAAATAGTTCATAAATGGAGAGCAAAGGAAAAGAAAAAATCCTTCCCGATCTTCAATAAGTGCTTTCACCACACCACAGTGACTGCGTGCTTCCACCACCCATCAGAAATGCAAACTCACCGCAACAAATGGCCTGACACTTTCGTGTTTAGGCACACAGGCTTGTTAACTGACCCCCTCAGTTTAGTTGATAGAACTCCTTCTTTTCATATAGAGTGGAGCATTCAGTTAAACAGATGGAGATCCGAAGCAAAAAGAAAACTCCAAGATAACAGCCATATGCAAATAAGAAAAAGAGAGCACAATAGTGTGATACTGTAACACAACTTTTAATAACACACTACAAATCTCCCAAAGAATGCACTCACAAAGGTAACTCTTGTTACAAGCAGTGTATAAATCCAAAAACATGAGCACTTATTTCATCTTTTGTTGTTTATAGCATAGTAGACACCATACCAAAATTTCCTGAGGAAGCTCTGCCGAGCGAAACATGCTGAGAGTGGTATTGTCTGTTCAATATGCTTCAATGGAACACTGGATTTTGAGATATGAATACAAAGTTGTCTCATGTTTTTTATCTTTTATAATAAAAATAAATTCATTTTATATGCTGTATCAATGATTCTACATCTCTACATGTAACACCTTTAAAGTCCCGAGGCCTGGGACCTCTAGTCCCTTCAACCCTTTACTTTATACAGTTTTTGTTAATTTTTTTTTTATTCTGTTGCAAAGTTTCTTACTTGGAGATCCTGCCAGTGATTGCACTTCCTGTTAAGCCACTGCATCAAAATAGGGATAAACATTGTCAGCCTTGCAGTGCACATTCCTTCAGTTGGCTATTGGTCTTCATGGCAAGTCTGCAGGAGGCATAAACAGACTTGATATGCAGCTCACTGCCTAAAAACCACTTAAGGACCGAGCCCTAGTTTTCAGACTTGGTGTTTACAAGTTAAATTAATTATTTTGCTAAAAAAATACTTAGAACCCCTAAACATTATCATTTTTTCAGACACCCTAGATAGAGAATAAAATGGTGTTTGTTACAATACTTTATGTCACACTGTATTTGCGCAGCGGTCTTACGAGCACAATTTTTGGGGAATAAAGACACTTTTTTGAATTAAAAAATAAGACAGCAGTAAAGCTAGCCCCTTTTTTTATATTGAAAAGAAAAGTGAATACCCTGCGCTGCCGGTTGTGTGTAAATGGTAGCTGCCAACACGGCTCATTCAAAAAAGCAAAAGACAAAAGGATATATGTGTGTAGCGCTAAAATGTGACTAAGTGAAAATCAAAATACCATACTATGTGAAATAAAAATTTAAAACACATATAACAATAATAAAATATTGTGCATAAATCATATACGAGTCCCTCTAGTGGGAGGAACAAGGAAGTGTGCCTGGATGGCACATGAAGCAAGTGATCTGATACACCTGCTAACTGATAACAAAACACAAGTCCACTAAAGTGCTAAATATATATAAAGGTTCAGCTGAACAAAAAACTGATAACAGATTCTGTATGAAAGACAGTTCATCAGCATCAAAAAGTCATTCAGGTGAGTGAGTGAATAGATGAAAATTCCGTGACTTCTTTAACGTGACTATCCCACCACCGGAAGAAGTGCAGGCTTACCAGAACTCGTTGACCAATGATGACATATGCCAACAGAGGTCAATTAAGGCTTTCTATGACAGATGTCAAAAACGATCCTTGGCAGGAATCGTACGCCAGACTAGTTGAAATATCTTTCAGTAGGATAGGTCCCCAGGAGTGAGCTGGAAGTTGCACTTATAATGGGATCCCCAAACTGATTGGCTCAGTATGTTTTAGAGATACATGTAGAAAAGAGAGAAGAGTGGCCACATAGCGTAACTCCGTATGGTAAATAAATACATTTTTATTCACAGCTAACAAACTTACATTTGGCTGGAAATTTAAAAGCTCTTGCATGCAAATAGGGCAACAGTGGAGTCCTCCCGACGCGTTTCGTGGTCAAAAGCACATCATCTGGGGTAGATGTGCTTTTGACCACGAAACGCGTCAGGAGGACTCCACTGTTGCCCTATTTGCATGCAAGAGCTTTTAAATTTCCAGCCAAATATAAGTTTGTTAGCTGTGAATAAAAATGTATTTATTTACCATACGGAGTTACGCTATGTGGCCACTCTTTTCTACATGTATCTCCAAAACATACTGAGCCAATCAGTTTGGGGATCCCATTATAAGTACAACTTCCAGCTCACTCCTAGGGACCTATCCTACTGAAAGATATTTCAACTAGTCTGGCGTACGATTCCTGCCAAGGATCGTTTTTGACATCTGTCATAGAAAGCGTTAATTGACCTCTGTTGGCATATGTCATCATTGGTCAACGAGTTCTGGTAAGCCTGCACTTCTTCCGGTGGTGGGATAGTCACGTTAAAGAAGTCACGGAATTTTCATCTATTCACTCACTCACCTGAATGACTTTTTGATGCTGATGAACTGTCTTTCATACAGAATCTGTTATCAGTTTTTTGTTCAGCTGAACCTTTATATATATATTTAGCACTTTAGTGGACTTGTGTTTTGTTATCAGTTAGCAGGTGTATCAGATCACTTGCTTCACGTGCCATCCAGGCACACTTCCTTGTTCCTCCCACTAGAGGGACTCATATGATTTATGCACAATATTTTATTATTGTTATATGTGTTTTAAATTTTTATTTCACATAGTATGGTATTTTGATTTTCACTTAGTCAAATTTTAGCGCTACACACATATATCATTTTTTTATATTGTGAAAGATAATATTATGCAGAGTAAATTGATACCCAGCTTGTCACGCTTCAAAATTGTGCCCGCTTGTGGAATGGAGACAAACTTTGACACTTTAAAATCTCCATAGGCGACATTTAAAAATTTCTACGGGTTACCAGTTTTGAGTTACAAAAGAGGTCCTGTGCAAGAATTATTGCTATTTCGCTCCAACGATCATGGCAATACCTCACATGTGTGGTTTGAACACCGTTTTCATATGCGGGCGCAACTTACGCTTCTGCGGGCAAGCTCAGCGGGACAGATCGCTTTAAAAAAAATCTATTTATTTTACTTTTTATTTTGACACTGTCCTTTTAAAAAATAAAATTGAGTCACTTATTCATATTACAAGGAATGTAAACATCCCTTGTAATAGAAAAAAAGCATGACAGGACCTCTTAAATGTGAGATCTGGGGTCAAAAAGACCTCAGATCTAACATTTACACTAAAATGCAATAATTTTTTTTTTTTTTTGCAAATAAATAAAATTCACATTGGTGGAAGTGACGTTTGAGGTCACTTCCACCATCCAATGGTATGGAGCCAAGCAGGGGCCATCTTTCCCTCACCCGGTATCCAGCTTGTGAGGAGAAAGGACCCGATCGTCTCCACCGCTACTGACGGCTCCTCTCCCGTACCCGATAAAAGTGATCTTGTGGCGTATCAGCCGCTCAGACCACTTTTCTCTCAAAGCGGATCGCCTGCTGTTGAAGAGGATACCGGGGTTATGGCAGCTATCTTCTGCCATAACAACTGTATTCCACTTCAAACAGCCAACATACAATGACGGTGGGTGGCCTGTAAGTGAACGTGACAGGCTGACATTGCTGCTTCTAACTGCACTGTCAACTTGCAACAAGAAATGCTATTACTGTCAGGATTTCCAAGAAAAAAACATTACAACAGGTTCATAGAATCTCCCCAATAACACGATTTACAAACCTACTGTAAAATTGATTATGGACTTACATACACTTTAAAGCTGAAATCCAAATATGAAACAAGACTTATATTTGCAGCGACCATCCTCCCATACTACAACGGTTAAATGCTCATTTAATCTGGGGGTACAGGGCTAAGCTGTGATTCTTACCCTATTACTGACTCTGACAGTCTCAAGCGTTATCCTATTGGGGAGATCCTTGGCATCATGACACACAGTGAGGCAGACCCCCTGGCATCATTACACACAGGCTAATACCATATATTGTATGTGAGAATGTGAACATGCCACCATGGCCCAATTTATTAGAGAGGACAATATGGGGGGGGGGGGGAGAAATGGATCACGGAAAACTGATGGAGCCAAAATACAATAGGTAATACACCATAGCTCTGTACCCCTAGACTAAACAAGCATTTAATCCTTGTAGTGCAAAGGGCCCAACTTCAAGGGAAGATTGTGTCCCATTCCCAGAGTTCAGTTTAAAGGATATCTAATAAACATACAAAACCTCCTCTTGATCCAGCAATGTGCACAATAGCCTCGGAGCCAGGAGAGGCAGCTGAGGACCTGAGAAGCAGGGGCTGCTATATACAAAACCATTACACAGAGCGGGTAGATATAACATGCTTGTTATGTTTTTTTTTTTTTTAAGCAGAACCTTTAATACCACTTTGAAATTGAGTCCAATTTGTCCTTGTCACTCCTGGCCAACTGTGTACCTGGTTCTGGTCAGAGCTATTGAGACCTGAGAAGAAGACCCCAGCCAGAGAGGAAGGGATGTGGTGTAAGGGGACAACCTCTTCTTCACCTCTAGCACTTTTCTTTTCAACTCTCCACCAGTGGCATTGGGAGGAGAACATCGGGAAGATATCACTTGTCATGCACAAAGAAGTACCCTAACATTCAGCTAAGAACCTTTTATTCCATTCAAAGTGTGTCAAGTAAAAATGCTTGTTTTTTTGTTTTGCATATAATAGAGAATGGTTAGAATTACTGTCAAGCTTTGATTTAATGTATTTTGTCTGATTGGGGATAGTTCCATTCACTTTTGTCCCAGAGACAGAAAAGTTAAAAAGTAATTTTAGAAAAAGGGGTGGAGATAAGGGCCATCTAATGTGAGCCACCCTCACTGCGCGTAGCTGGAGAATAAATGTGAACACTAGTGATATTTATAAAATAAATGAATAAATTAATAAATATGCAAGAGCTGCTGCTTTAAAAATTATAGAATCCAAAATAGTTAATATGCAAATACAGTGATACCTATTATAAATAAGGTGCCAAATGTGATATTAAACAGCGCTCAAAAAAATAAGTGAAAATGTAAATCAACAAATATAATATTGGTACAGTGACATAGTGAAAAATAAATAAATAATCCACCCTCTAAGTGAGTCAATATATAAGTGTCCAAAAATCCGTGCAAAAATCGCATCAAAAAATACCAGGTTGGCAAATAAAGTCCATGAACTGTCTAAGTGAACAAAAAAATATATATAAATAGTTCATAAATGGAGAGCAAAGGAAAAGAAAAAATCCTTCCCGATCTTCAATAAGTGCTTTCACCACACCACAGTGACTGCGTGCTTCCACCACCCATCAGAAATGCAAACTCACCGCAACAAATGGCCTGACACTTTCGTGTTTAGGCACACAGGCTTGTTAACTGACCCCCTCAGTTTAGTTGATAGAACTCCTTCTTTTCATATAGAGTGGAGCATTCAGTTAAACAGATGGAGATCCGAAGCAAAAAGAAAACTCCAAGATAACAGCCATATGCAAATAAGAAAAAGAGAGCACAATAGTGTGATACTGTAACACAACTTTTAATAACACACTACAAATCTCCCAAAGAATGCACTCACAAAGGTAACTCTTGTTACAAGCAGTGTATAAATCCAAAAACTGACACGGTGTAAAACAAAAAATAAAGATATCCTCCAGGTGAACTAGTGGTCACAGCGGACCAACGAATAGCCCAAGTGTTACTCACAGCCCTTGTGCAGGTGTACTGGAGCCGCTGCTTAGGTAATTGAGCTGGTGGCAGATTAGACCATTCCACGTTCAAGCTTAGAAAGTTAAGGTGTGCGGTTGTGACTTCAGTAATCACTCCCCGACATGTTTCATCGAAATGATTTCTTCATGGGGTTACTTACCAGCTGTCTAGTGCCGCTTTATATAGTTGCCAGGGTCCTCCCTCCCCCCTTGTGTTGATGCGTGCCTACTGATGATAACAAGCTGCAGCTGAGTGGACTTACGTTCCTCCCAGCCATGCTAACATGCAGCTGATCCGCTCATCCAATCAGAGCAGCATCATCGTCATGACGCTGTAGCTGGCATTCTTCCAACGTGGTGGAGGCCCTCAGTGGCGACGTCGGTGTATTACACCACATCCCACTGCCTAGTATCGAATGTAATGTCTAACCCCGATGGTTAAACTGGGGTATGACACTCAACCTGCCT
Organism: Rana temporaria; assembly: GCF_905171775.1. NCBI lineage: Eukaryota > Metazoa > Chordata > Amphibia > Anura > Ranidae > Rana > Rana temporaria. Next base: position 408,032,754 of record NC_053490.1, read on the forward strand.
GCAGTGTATTCCATAATGGAGGGATGAAAACCAAATATTGCTGACTGTCAGCTTTTCGGATGTCCCTATGACCACAAGTTACCTCTAGGTCTATGCATACAGAGTATAGCAGTATAAATTCAGAAACACAGAGTACATTGGCTCTCATTATTTAAGCACAAGAGCCAGCCAATTAATGGTGTGTATAGTTATGAATGACATGTATACATATATAAAATATATATTATATAGCACTCTAAAATCTACAAACACATCTCTAGACAATAAGTGTATATACAAAATATAAATGATATTCTAAAAATTGTATATAAAAGAGTTGCAGATATTGTTATCCATATTAAAAATGCATAAAAATATTAGTTAAAAGATATTAATAGGAATAAACAATATATATAAAATAATACATATATTTTTAAAAATGTTAAAATTATTTAAAAACATTATATTAAAATGAATACTGGAAAAAGATAATAAACTGGGCCATGAGCTGTAAATGACATGTGTATAAATATACGTTAGTAAAACAAATAAATGCTCTGGTTTAGACGTAAGTGGGTGTACTACATCATCCCCATATGCATGCACTCATCAAAACTCTGATCATGACGGGTAGCCCAGTTGTTTGGCCCCCTTATATAAACATAGCTCATGATCATCCTATATATGTAAAAACGCATGTCTCAAATCTATTGCTCATAATTTAGGCATTGCTAATGAAGCAATTCACATCCAGTTCTATGTTTAGTCCCCTCGGAAAATGACTTTTTAACAGGAAGATCCATTGAGTTTCGCGCTGCGACAGGTCTCTCACCCTATTTGAGCCTCTCCACGAAGGGTACACACAGTCAATACCGCAGAACTGAGCTAACGAGGGGTCTTGGTTATGTTTTTCTTTAAAGTGGACTGACACACTATGATACTCGAAGCCTTTCTTAATATTCGCAAGGTGTTCAGCCACTCGAATCCGCAATAACCGCTTGGTTCTCCCTACATAAAGTAGCCCACAGGGGCACCAGATCAGGTATACTACGTAAGAAGAGTTACAAGTAATAAATTCTTTAATAGAAAAACTCTTCCCATCACTACTCATGACCTGTTGTTTACCCCTGTTACTTGTTCGTACAGTTCTACAGCAGATGCATTTCCTACAGGAGAAAAATCCTTTAAGATCTATTCTAAGGGCCTGTTGGTCTGGGGGATCTAAAATCTTACGAACCACCTTATCACCGAAATTAGGAGCCCTCCTGTAGATGAATCGTGGTTGACTCGGAAGAATTTCGGCAAGGTGTCTGTCCTTACCCAAGATGTGCCAGTGATTTTTAAAAATGGCCTCTACCTCCCTATATTGGGCATGAAACCCAGACAGGAATCCGCATTGGTGTTGATTATTGTTTGGCTCTTCTGCCTTCTTCTCCAAGCATTTATCTCTAGGGATAACAGCAATGTCTTCAATCATAGTATTCAAAGCTGGCTCATCATATCCCTTTTGAACAAATTTATTCTTGAGTATTTGTGCTTGTGAGAGATAGTCAGTGACATCTGAGCAGTTGCGTCGAACTCTTAAAAATTGCCCCTTAGGGATATTTTTAATCCACGCTGGATGGTGTCCACTATTAATGGACAGGTAACTGTTCCGATCAGTGGTTTTAAAATACACTTTAGTCTTTAATTTATTTCCTTCTCTTTGAATAGTCACATCCAAGAAATTGACAGTATTTCCACTGATCGTGTATTCCAGTTTAATATTATTGGAATTATTATTGAGTTCTCCCAGGAACTGGAGTGCTTCTTGTTGTGATCCTTCCCATATAAATAAAATATCGTCTATTTTTACATATATAGGATGATCATGAGCTATGTTTATATAAGGGGGCCAAACAACTGGGCTACCCGTCATGATCAGAGTTTTGATGAGTGCATGCATATGGGGATGATGTAGTACACCCACTTACGTCTAAACCAGAGCATTTATTTGTTTTACTAACGTATATTTATACACATGTCATTTACAGCTCATGGCCCAGTTTATTATCTTTTTCCAGTATTCATTTTAATATAATGTTTTTAAATAATTTTAACATTTTTAAAAATATATGTATTATTTTATATATATTGTTTATTCCTATTAATATCTTTTAACTAATATTTTTATGCATTTTTAATATGGATAACAATATCTGCAACTCTTTTATATACAATTTTTAGAATATCATTTATATTTTGTATATACACTTATTGTCTAGAGATGTGTTTGTAGATTTTAGAGTGCTATATAATATATATTTTATATATGTATACATGTCATTCATAACTATACACACCATTAATTGGCTGGCTCTTGTGCTTAAATAATGAGAGCCAATGTACTCTGTGTTTCTGAATTTATACTGCTATACTCTGTATGCATAGACCTAGAGGTAACTTGTGGTCATAGGGACATCCGAAAAGCTGACAGTCAGCAATATTTGGTTTTCATCCCTCCATTATGGAATACACTGCAGGCAGGTTGAGTGTCATACCCCAGTTTAACCATCGGGGTTAGACATTACATTCGATACTAGGCAGTGGGATGTGGTGTAATACACCGACGTCGCCACTGAGGGCCTCCACCACGTTGGAAGAATGCCAGCTACAGCGTCATGACGATGATGCTGCTCTGATTGGATGAGCGGATCAGCTGCATGTTAGCATGGCTGGGAGGAACGTAAGTCCACTCAGCTGCAGCTTGTTATCATCAGTAGGCACGCATCAACACAAGGGGGGAGGGAGGACCCTGGCAACTATATAAAGCGGCACTAGACAGCTGTTAAGTAACCCCATGAAGAAATCATTTCGATGAAACATGTCGGGGAGTGATTACTGAAGTCACAACCGCACACCTTAACTTTCTAAGCTTGAACATGGAATGGTCTAATCTGCCACCAGCTCAATTACCTAAGCAGTGGCTCCAGTACACCTGCACAAGGGCTGTGAGTAACACTTGGGCTATTCGTTGGTCCGCTGTGACCACTAGTTCACCTGGAGGATATCTTTATTTTTTGTTTTACACCGTGTCAGTTTTTGGATTTATACACTGCTTGTAACAAGAGTTACCTTTGTGAGTGCATTCTTTGGGAGATTTGTAGTGTGTTATTAAAAGTTGTGTTACAGTATCACACTATTGTGCTCTCTTTTTCTTATTTGCATATGGCTGTTATCTTGGAGTTTTCTTTTTGCTTCGGATCTCCATCTGTTTAACTGAATGCTCCACTCTATATGAAAAGAAGGAGTTCTATCAACTAAAATGAGGGGATCAGTTAACAAGCCTGTGTGCCTAAACACGAAAGTGTCAGGCCATTTGTTGCGGTGAGTTTGCATTTCTGATGGGTGGTGGAAGCACGCAGTCACTGTGGTGTGGTGAAAGCACTTATTGAAGATCGGGAAGGTTTTTGTCTTTTCCTTTGCTCTCCATTTATGAACTATTTATATATATTTTTTTGTTCACTTAGACAGTTCATGGACTTTATTTGCCAACCTGGTATTTTTTGATGCGATTTTTGCACGGATTTTTGGACACTTATATATTGACTCACTTAGAGGGTGGATTATTTATTTATTTTTCACTATGTCACTGTACCAATATTATATTTGTTGATTTACATTTTCACTTATTTTTTTGAGCGCTGTTTAATATCACATTTGGCACCTTATTTATAATAGGTATCACTGTATTTGCATATTAACTATTTTGGAAAAAGTAATTTTAGTCAACAGAAGAAATATTTTGCCTAAACTCCCACTCTGGTAAAAATAAATAAATAAATAAAAATGTAAAAAAAAAAATTCTCATTGATTTTTGTAGTGGTAACGATGGTCATCAGAACAAACAAGGGTTGAATCCCATCAGGAATCAATGAAAATTTGACAGAGAATCTGGGCCTTCACTTATTTATCTAAACCAAAAAAATGATATACACTTTAAAGTGATTGTAAAGTTCCTATTTTTTTTTTAGTTAAAAATAACAAAAATTTTATATAACTACCTTCCCTGTGTAATAGCTTTGCACAGAGCAGCCCGGATCCTTCTCTTCTCAGGTCCTTCTTTGGTGCTCCTGGCCCCTGCCTCCTGTTGTGTGCCCCCATATCAAGCAGCTTTCTATGGGGCACCTGAGCTGAGCCACAGCTCCCTGTGTTCTTTCAGACACGGAGCTGAGACCCGGCCTGCCCCCTTTCTCTCTTCATTGGCTGACTGACTTTGATTGACAGCAGCGGGAGCCAATGGTGTCACACTCCTGTCTTAGACAATAAGGTGGGGAGTCCTGGGCAGCCGAGACATTCCTGCAACATTGGTGGATCTAGATGGGGCTCATCTAGACGGCCGAAGCACTCATGCACATTGTTGGATGGAGATGGGGCTCAGGTAATTATTAGGGGGGGTTGAGGGGGGCTGCTGCACACAGAAGGCTTTTTATCTTAATGCATAGAATTCATTAAGAAAAAAAAACTTCTGCCTTTACAACCACTTTAAGTTTCATCACACGGCTCAATTTTTTCTAGTTATTCCTATATAGTAGGTGTAGGTAACTTTTAAGGCGACAATTATCTGTAAACTGCAGCCAAGAAACAAGTTGCTTAAATGAAATGGCGGTTACCTCTAGCTTAAAAAAGGTAATATCAGAATAGGAATTTTGGCACCTGAAGGCTGATCTCAGTTATGATTTCAGAATTCCCTGTTCCTACAGCACTGGTTGGTTAAATCAATCAATTTATAAAGGTTCATTCAACACACACAGCTCACCGATTTCAATCAGTTATTGACCTTTACCGTGCCAGTGACAGACTCCATTCATCTCTATGGATGAATTGAGCTGTCATTTGGCTATAGCACAGGAGAAGGCAGGCACAAACATTATGTGCTCACATGCAATGTGTATGAGTAAAAACCTCATTCATCTGGATATTAAAGCAGCCTGTCATTCATACAAGAAAGTTGCTAAGAAAATTTACCTATAATCCCCTCCAATCCTCTCTCTTTTGTTATTAAAAGCCAATACCTAGTTACAACGTTTAATCTACCAGTTCCATTCTTCCCTTAGCCCTCAATGCCATTCTGTGTACAAACCATTACCATACTGTAAAGTATTATGGCATGTTATAGCATTTTGGCAGTTTTTGTATATAGAAGATGCCAAAAATAGCTCTGCTCTTATGGTGACATTTATAACTTAAAGTAATACTAAAGTCTATTTTTTTTTTACCCACCTGTTCTGTACAGTGGTTTTGCACAGAGCAGCCCCGATTCTCCTCTTCTTGGGTCCCTCTCTGGCGTCCTGGCCCCCCCCCCCTGTTGAGTGCCCCCCCACAGAAAACAGCTTGCTATGGGGGCACGCGAGCCAAACCGCAGCTCCCTGTGTCCATTCAGACACGGGGCTTCAGTTTGGCCCCACCCCCTCTCTCTTCTGATTGGCTAACTGACTTTGATTGACAGCAGCGGGAGCCAATAGCGCCGTTGCTGTCTCTTAGGAGGGAGACCCTGGGTGACTGAGGCACTCGTGCACATCGCTGGATGGAGATGGGGGCTCAGGTAATTATTATGGGGGCTGAGGGGGGCTGCTACACACAGAAGTTTTTTTTTTTATCTTAATGCATAGAATGCATTAAGATAAAAAAAAACTTCTGACTTTACAACCATTTTAATAAATAAAAAATATGCCAACTGATTGGATATAGAAACTAATTTATCACTATTTTATCAAATGTTGTTTTCATTCACTTGAGGATAAAGGTCAAATGTAAACCTTATAGCTATTCTATTCAAGTTTATTTCGATGTGCAGAAGTTGATCTATATTATATTACAAACAGTATTATACAACAATCCAAATAAAGTAGTTCTATGAAAAGGGTAACTTTTAACAGCTTATATTAACAAATGATCAAACAATCCACACAAAAGGTAAAAGAATACATTAATTCCTTTCACACCTCATTTTAAAACCAATTTATTAAACAAATTTTCGCTTCCTCTAACACACAATATAATTTCTTCAACACGAAAAGGATGGCTTGTCATCTATCAGAACTGTAATAAATAATCCTATTTTTAGATAACTGTCAGCTACACTTCTACAGAGTAGCCAATCTCTTCATTCTGTTACCAAGAAACTAATATAACTAATGACTTTGTTTTCTCAAGCGATGAATCACACACAAAATAGAGCCACTGGAAACAATCTGTGAATTATTTGTCTCGATAAATCCTGCAAATATATTTTATACAACACCTTCCAATCAAACTGTGAGCAGCTTCTGTTATATAGCCTGGAGACAGAAGATATCTCTTGTTTTCAGCAGATACTAACTATAATAATTCCTGCTCTAAGACTTCTTAGCCTTTTATCCATATGACTATCAAAGTCGCAAAGCTATAAAGAAGAATTATTACTTCCACTGTCATGCCAAGTACATCAACTGTTTGGGGCAGCTGACCTCTGTCAACCGTACCTGGTAATAATCTGTAGCTGGCACTTTGTTAAAATTAAAGGTATGGCAATAATATCTGGAAACTAATCTGCTTGGACTAAATGTTCTGGTAACTTCTTTTCTTCTTTTATTATCTATAGTCTTTTTTTTTTTCCTTTTAATTAAGATATGATCTAGGGTACTACAGTATCATAGCTTTAAATTTGGATGCAGCAAAATGATTTGCTATAAAAAGGTTTCAAATGTCTTAAGATTTCTAAGCTGGATAGCCAATAATCCCTAGGATTCCATAAAACACATTTTTAAATATTTTTTGTAATGTCTTGACAGCTTGCTGTGTTTTGGCTGCTGTAACCTAAAATAAGCAATTCCAATAAAGGCTATTAGCTAGATTCAGGTAAATAGCCGCAACTTTGCGGTGGCGTAGCTTAAGGCATTTAAGCTACGCCGCCGTAAGTTAGCGAGGCAAGTACATGATTCACAATGTACTAGCCTGCCAAGTTACGGCGGCGTAGCCTAAAGCGGGCGGGCGTAAGGGCGTCGAATTCAAATGTTCCTAAGGGGGCGTGTTTTATGTCAATGGGGCTTGACCTTACGGTTTTGACGTTTTTTTTTAACTGCGCGTGCGCCGGGCGCCAACATCTCCCAGTGTGCATTGCGGCTAAGTATGCCGCACTGGCCTATTGATTTTGACGTGGACGTAAACAACGTAAATCCCTATTCACGGACGACTTACGCAAACAACGTAAAAATTTTGAATTTCGAAGTGGGAATGGCGGCCATACTTTAACATTACTATTCCATCTATTAGATGGAATAACTTTAGGCCTGATAATGCCTTACGGAAACGGCGTAAATGTACTGCGACGGCCGGGCGTAAGTTCGTGAATCGGCGTATCTACTGATTTGCATATTCTACGCCGACCGCAATGGAAGCGCCACCTAGCGACCAGCCTCAATATTGCAACCTAAGATAGGACGGCGCAAGCCGTCGTATCTTAGATATGTTTAAGCGTATCTCTGTTTGAGAATACACTTAAACATAAGTCGGCGTAGATTCTGAGTTAGGTCGGCTTATCTGTAGATAAGCCGGCCTAACTCTTTCTGAATCTAGCTATATATCTAGAGAAAGCTGTAAAATACTGTTAATTTAGAACTTGGTTACACCAGAATGTTTGAAATTTCCTGGGTAGTGAGGGTATGTGTTTTTTGCATTACTGTCTTTGCAATTCAAGGATTCATAGAAGGAGGTTTCACCGCACATCAAGGGTAACACTCTAGAAATACTTCATGCCCCTTTTGGCAGTATTGGAAAACAATTATTTATATTTCAATATGTTTATTGAAGTAACAATGTTGTATAAGGCACAAGTGACAAGAACAGAAGTGAAAATTGAGCACCCTCAGGTAGTACTTCTCTTTCAGTCATAAACATAGAACCTTTAAATAAGAAACAGAACAAACTCAACAAAAAATGCATTTGGCGGGAATGCCCATTAACATATGACATAAGAACAAACATTTTTTTTTTTTTTGGTTTGTTAAGTCATTCACTGTAGAGTCAAGAAATACATCTCTAATCGACTAGGGGCCAGTTGCAGAAGAAAAAAGGGGGGAATTGGGAAGGGTACATTTCTACTAATATCATGTCAGCTTAAAGTTAAAGGTTCTGTCAGAGCATCTTATAGTTAGCAACAATAACAACAATAACCAAGGACAACAATTATTTAAAGTTGAACTCTTGTTACCTTAAAAAGTTTCCCCATATAGTGATATTATAATGCTTGCTTAGCCTAAGGGGGAAATGCATGGGCACAATTATTTACCCTATTCCCCACTCATGCAGGCTTCCTCAATGCCAGTGGTTCACAACCCTGTTCTCAAGTACCCCCAACAGGCCATTTTTTGGGAAGTTCTTAGATAAAATAGCTGTCTAAAATACCAAGCCATTGACTCTGATTTAAACCTGTGCAAGAAAAGTAAAACCTGCAAAAATGGTCTGTTGGGGGTACTTGAGGACAGGGTTGAGAACCACTGCTCTATGTTACACAAACAGTCACACATAGCTACTAATCTTCTCCGGCCACCTCTCACTGACATCATCATATACCATGCAGAACTCATGGGGTATACCAAAAGGGAATTCTTATCAGCTGAACAAAGTTTAACTTTAACTTTAGCTATATGCAATCATTAAAATATTATAAAGGAACTAATTGGATTTTTTTACAAATTGGATTTCCCTCAATAAAGCACTGATGCAATTTTCATCTGCTAAGCTTTATATAAACACACACTCAACCTAAAGTGTTTCCTCCCCCTCCTCCTACCTATCCTGCCTAACCTGTATAAACAATTACACGCAAACTTACCAATTTTCATTCCGATCTGACCAGGTCATGTTTTTTCCGTAGCTCCAGTTCCCCTATGTAAGTGAGTGGCTGCTGTAAGGGAGAGGAAGCAGCACCGTCAGTGGATGGGCCGTGGGAGCCTATGGGTGATGTCATGGCTCTTGGAATTTACAGCCCTTCTTAAGCACTCCTTTACACAGAGCTGCATGATCCTAACAGATTAAAAATAGGTAAGAATATTCAGATAAAAAATATGTAAGAATACCCATTTTTTTGTTTTCATACAGAATATGTAGGAGGAGGGGAAAGGACATTTTTTTAAGAATACTTAAAGTTATGTATTCTCAAAAATAAAAACAGACCCAATCCATTTTATTGTATTTTTAAACAGTGCCTTGTCTGTCTTTTTAACAGCCTTTTGTAATGTACAGTAGTTCTCCCAAAGCATGATTTAGACTGGGAAAAGATGGAATAGCATTGCAATCTACTCAGGCTGGGATATTCCCCAACCAAGCTGTATTGCTTTACTTAATTAGAAAATAGTGAGGTCAAAATCTTTATATGCTGTTTGATGAAGCTGTATTCGAAAACTAGCTGGACAAAAGTTTTTAAGAAAGATAGTTCAAACACTCAAATTTCAGCTTAGGAACGAACTGTTTCACAGCCACGTCCAGCTTATATTGTATTGGTGGCTTGACTTTCCTGACTTATAGCTGATAACTCAATATAGTATGTCTATTTAAAAAAAAAAAAGTCTTACCTGCCTGCCAATAAGTTTTTTTTTAATTATGAATGTACACACAGACAGTTCAGTTTATAATTCCTGCATCTGCCGAGTGATGGAATGAACAAACTCCTGTGTGCATGCAGGGGAGGTACATCAAAGTAGTAGCTATAGACTTTTTGGGTTTGATCATTATTAAAAAAAGATGTAAATCTTCAACAACCTATACTGAGGCCTCAGTTTCTTAATCATTATTGGGTGGATAATACAGTAGGTCATGTGATGTTCTTTCATTTACAGATTTTATGTCACATTTTGGGAATATTAAGAAAATAGTAAGGGGCTTGCTTTGCAGATCCTTTTTCTCTGAGGAGGTATATAGTAAGCATAATAATATAGTGATATTACTCATTCACCATGTTTTGGTATAGCATTAAATGTATCTAATTTTTAGATATCTCTATCCAGAATCACCCGGTGTACCCTCACTTATTTTCTATCAGTGCGAGGCACTATACTGTTTGGTGGTGGTCTAGGACCTGTGGCATTCATTATCCCCTCCCTCAATACCAGCAGAAGGAGGTGTGATTCATAGCCAGTTGCTGGCTTGCGAATCAAGGCAACCATCAATATTTCCCATCAAAGCACCATTTTTTTGGTGAGTGTGCATATATTAATACATTTGACGTTTCTATATTTACATATTAAGTGCAAGCTATTGGTAGCTCTTTTGTATAAATGTATCATGTATTCTAATTGAAGTTTATTTCTTTAAAATTCAGAAGCTCCTGACAAAGCGATATATTTGAAATTGCAAAACATGTAGAGCTGCTTTTTAATGCTTCAAGGATCTAATTGTTTTTTTCCAGGATTCACTACTCCACCCAGCGCGGGATCTGTGTCACGTTACAGCTTCATATCAAGCTTGGAAAGACCTTTTGTGCCTTAGTTCTATGTATTGTGTTATCATTTTTTATAGATGCATCTATGTATTTATGTACTATTCAAATATTTTTTTTTATCTCAATGTGCCTATAAAGTCTATCTTTTTTGAAAAAAACATTAATACATCATAGAAGAAACTTGCCCATTAGGTTTGAGAATCCAACATTTTCCGACCATTAACCACTTACCCCCCGGACCATATTGCTGCCCAAAGACCAGAGTACTTTTTGCGATTCGGGACTGCGTCGCTTTAACAGACAATTGCGCAGTCGTGCGACGTGGCTCCCAAACAAAATTGGCGTCCTTTTTTTCCCACAAATAGAGCTTTCTTTTGGTGGTATTTGATCACCTCTGCGGTTTTTAGTTTTTGCGCTATAAACAAAAATAGAGCGACAATTTTGAAAAAAATGAATATTTTTTACATTTTGCTATAATAAATATCCCCCAAAAATATATAAAAAAACATTTTTTTTCCTCAGTTTAGGCCGATACGTTTTCTTCTACATATTTTTCGTTAAAAAAAATCGCAATAAGCGTTTATTGATTGGTTTGCGCAAAAGTTATAGCGTTTACAAAATAGGGGGTATTTTTATGTCATTTTTATTATATTTTTTTTACTAGTAATGGCGGCGATCAGCGATTTTTTTTTCGGTACTGCGACATTATGGCGGACACTTCGGACACTTTTGACACATTTTTGGGACCATTGGCATTTTTATAGCGATCAGTGCTATAAAAATGCATTGGATTACTATAAAAATGCCACTGGCAGTGAAGGGGTTAACACTAGGGGGCGGGGAAGGGGTTAAGTATGCCTGGGTGTGTTCTTACTGTGGGGGGGGTGGCCTCACTAGGGGAAACATTGATCCTCGGTTCATACATTGTATGAACCGAAGATCAGCATTTCCCCTGCTGACAGGACCGGGAGCTGTGTGTTTACACACACAGCTCCCGGTCCCCGCTCTGTACCGAGCGATCGCGTGTGCCCGGCGGCGATCGCGCCCGCCGGGCACACGCACGGGAGTCGGGGGCCCCTAGTGGCGGCTGGGAGAGAGGACGTCATATTACGTGCTCTCACCCAGCCGAGCCACCTTGTGGACGTATAACGACGGTGCGCGGTCGGCAAGTGGTTAAAGATCCACCCCCAACCTTCAAGACATCCTGGAAAAAAATACTCACCCACTGTAGTGTCGAACTGACAAAAATTCTCACTACTCAATATACCCTTGATATGACTTCATTACATGAGGAAATTGAGAGGCTAAATCTTCCATTTCAACACCTCCTAGACATTCTAAGTGAAGGAGCGCTTGGAGGGAATGAATAAGGATATTATTACCAAGAAACAGGCCAAATTTGTCAAAGACAAATTGGCATTTTCTGAAGGTTTTTCATATAAATGGTCTGGGAGATCTGTGGTTAGAAGAGGACCCCAACAGGAGACTTCTCCCCGTAACCCTACTAAAGACCAGTCCGAATATGATTCATCACTTTCTTTCTCTTTCTCCCATCAAATAGGTTTTTGACTTACGGGGCTCTCAACATCCAACTCAACATCCAACTCAACATCCAACTCAACATGTAAAGATCACAATTTGGCAATGGTACCTCACCGGCGGCACCTAAAAGAGTTAAAAGACCTCCACTAAACACTAATCGGCACATACACAAGGGGATCAATCGCCTCCGGTGAATCGAGCTGCAGACGGAGGCACCCCTCGACACTACATAGTGAGATTGCCAAAATCTTGGGATAATCTCTCTTCAACCCCATGACATCACAAACTGCCTAAAGACCTAAAGAAAATACAAACCAAGATAGACACCTTTGTACGCAACCCCTCCCATTAGCTCTACCCCCCCATTACCTCTACCCAGCACTCCCATGACACATCACAATACTGGCTGGGCCAGTAGGAGAGAGGAGTGGGCCTTGCGCATCCGCAGTTGGGTTACTGGTGTTAAGCCAAAAGGCTACACTGCTGGGTACCCTTACCCACAATGGCGGCGGCAGAACCCGACAGCTGATGAAAACATCAGCTGCGGGTGCCGACATCGCTGGACTCCAGGACAGGTAAGTGTCCTATTATTAAAAGCCAGCAGCTGCAGTATGTGTAGCTGCTGTTTTTTGTTGACCAGAATACCGCTTTAACCTTACTTCCACCAAAATATCACCTGATGAGTTATCAGTCTTGTAATTAGGCCTAGGGTTCTGCCCCCTTGACTCATTGCATAATCACGGAAGCTATCACAGATCTCCATCTTTTTGCACAAAATGTAACCTTTAAATTTATTTTTGACAAAGACAGACAGAACACTGACCTTGAACATGAACTAACCGCACACACAAATAACTTCACTATGGAGGAGTTCCATGCACTTTGCAATTTAATGCTACTTTATGAAGAAGGAGCAATTGTGGAGGCTCCTGGTCCAACGCAGGATGGTTTCCTGGATGAAGCTGCCTCTGCAGCTGCTCCGGATGAGCCTCCCCTAACTCAACCTATCAACATCAGGAGATTCAAACCTAAATCATTAAATTTCCCAGATCTAATGTCTTGCCCAACAATTTGGGCATGTTTACATCAATTCATCAAGGACATTAAATATCATAAATGGCAGAACTGTACCTCTAATCTTACTACCAGAAGTGGACTGATATCATAATTAAACCATCTGACAAGGGGGGCAACAATGTCCCATGCCCAATATCAGACCATGTGTCTTGAAGTATTAAATAATAACCTTACATGGTATAGGCCAAACCCTCAAACCATTATTGATGGTTTTATTAATGAATTTCAATAACTTTGTACCAATGCCTGATTGATAGGGAAACTCTGAATTATCTGGTCATTAAACATCCACGGACCCCAACCTTCTATACTTTACCCAAAACACACAAAAACCTGCATTGACCTCCCGAAAGACTCATTGTCTCTGGGATAAAAACCCTAATGGACTATGCTAGCAAATGTGTTGTTTTTTTAATGCCCCATGTCCTGAGTCTGCTTTCATATATCCATGACACCACATTGAGGGGATTCAGATCCCTCGGAAATCCCTGCTCATGGCCATCGATATTGAGGCCATGTACTCGAGTATCCCCCATGAGTGGGGAGTCCTGAAGGCTAAATCCTTTTTGATGGAACAAGATCACACTACTTGGCCTGTCAATGGTTTTGTCCTTAAGCTTTTACACTTTTTTTTTTACTCGGAAATGTTTGTTTTTGGAGATCAACACTTTTTGCAAACCCAGGGCATAGCGATGGGAACTAGCTCATGTGCACCGTCCTAGGCCAACCTCTATTTTGGGGCTTGGGAAAGAAGTGTGTTCTCCAATGACAAATTTGCCATGTACTTGAAATCCATCCTGTGTTGGTACAGATTCATAGATGACCTATTTCTGGTATGGTTAAGATATTTGCCAGCACACCATGGAACGACGAAAATAGCGTCCAAGCGGATGAATTATTGCATGATCACAACACAAAGAGTGCAACGTTTCAGAGCCATGCAGGGCCCCTTCGTCGGGCATGTATGCAGCTGGTTGTTGCTACAGCACCCGAATCCAAGATCTTATCCAGGAAAGTGTGCGATCGGAATATGAAGTCATGTGTCCTACGAGTTTCCAGCGAGCCTAAAAAAAAAATGTTTCCCCTTTTTCTGACAAACCGAGCGGGACCTGGGAATGGTAGGGGTTTTGGGTGGGGAGAGTTACTAAGTGGAGATGCACTTATGTGTTTTTCCAACAAACCTAGCGGGATCTGGGAAAGGTAGGGGTTTAGGGTGGGGAGAATCTTTAAGTGGAGATGCACTTAGGGTTAAAGTTCATAGGTCAAAGGTCAGCTAGGGTTAGGGGTTTGCCATTGAAGAATATGGCTAGGACTCAGGAATTGGAACAGGGACCTCCCCCAGAGGTCAAAGGTCAGAAGGCGGGTTCCCAGAGGTCAAAGGTCACAAGTGTACCGCCTACCTCAACTAAGTCGAGGAATGAACAAGTCGGGGAATGAACAAGTCGGGGTAAGCGCCTGGCTCTCGTGTCCACGATCGCGCATGGCCGGCAGACATCGCGGCCACTGGCCATGCGCATCATGTCACCCGGCTGCTAGAGCTGTTTCAAGGGCCAATGTACAGCTACGCTTAGCTACATTCACGCAGAAAGAGAGGAAGTCTTCCACACCCAGGCTGCTCTGTTACGTGAACGTTTGCTACTTAGAGGTTATTCTCGCACCAAATTGAGGAAAGCTTTAGATCATACAAGAACTCCTTTGCTTTATGATACTGCACAGCTGTCATGAACGTTACTTACCGAGGCCGAGATGCCAAGGGCGGCTCACCTTTGCGACTCAATGCGATCCACCCGCTGGAGTTTGAGACAGAGGGAAGGACGCACCAAGAGGCACCGGGTCCAGTGGCAGGAGGGAATCCAAGGTGGACCGGGAACTGGATAGCCGAAGCTCACTGGAGGCTGTTCAGAAGCACACAGGAAATAGTCTAAACAGAAGGTGCCCACGGGAAACAAGGTTGAAGATAATACCAGGAACGAGCCGGGGTCAGGGGCTGAAGCAAGCAGAATATCCAAAGTCCAAAGCCAAAGGTCAGGGAATAAAGAGATCAGATAGTCCGAGTCCGAGCCGGGGTCAAAGGGTTACAGAAAGCGACAATCCAAAAGCAGGCCAAGGGTCAGGTAAACAAGATATCCAAACAAGGTTTTCAGCAGCAAGGTAAATCCAGAAGCTGTACGAACCAGCAATTTGCAAGGAGGAAGGGGCTGGCTTAAATAGGCCGCTCAGGCCACTGATTGGTCCGAAATAGCACGAGTTCAGAACCAGGCTCCGACGGACAGAAAAAAGAATATCACTGAGCAGTGGCTCAGAGGCAAAGACCTGGACCAGCAACGGAGAGGCCCTGGGTTCAATTCCACCCAGAGCCAACTGGGGGACGACCACGCCTCGCTGTCTGTTTGGCACGGTAGCGATCATGACAGTCCCCCCCCCCCCTTAAAAACGCCCTCCGGGCGTTGGAAGGAGCTTCCTCATAGGCAAAGTCTGTAAAGTCCAAACCACCCTCTTCAGTAGAGTAGCTAAACACATCGTCCGACAGGAGAGATATGTTGCCATAGGCATCCATGCCATACACACAGTTCTCATCCAAACCATGGGGAAACAAAGCACCAACAACAGAGTCCGAAGACTTTTTCTTTTTCTTTTTGGACTTCATTGCTTTCGAAGTTCTGGTAGGGGGTGCACTCACCGCTTGCAAAGCTTGTTCAAACACTACTAGATCCTGCTTACGGACCATAATACCATTTGAGGCATATGTACAGTCAGGTGGAAGAACTTCACTTGGGGACACCGGAGCTGGAACTTCAACTGGGGACACTGGAGCCGGAGACACAGGAACTTCAACCCGAGACACTGGAACTGGAGACACAGGAACTGGAACTGGAGACACAGGAACTGGAAACACAGGAACTTCAACTGGAGACACAGGAACTGGAGACAGAGGAACTGGAGACACAGGAACTGGAGACACAGGAACTGGAGACACAGGAACTGGGGATACAGGAACTGGAACTGGAGACACAGGAACTGGGGACACAGGAACTGGAGACACAGGAACTGGAGACACAGGAACCGGAACTGGAGATACTGGAGCCGGAACTTCAACTGGGAAGGTAGGTACAGATTCTGAGGTATAGAAAAAACTCCCAATAGTACCCACCTGAAGAACCTTTGGCCGAGATGGACGAGTTGGGCAGAGAGATATAAGGTGCCCGCTAGCACCACAATAAAAACAAAGTCCAAAGCCTCTCCTCCGCTCTCTTTCTGTCTTAGATAGGCTGGACCGGATGGCCCCGATTTGCATGGGTTCCTCATCCTCCAAGGTAGGCGTGTGTGCATCCACAGGAATGTCAAGACTTTGTGGTGGGGGAGCTTCGTGGCTGGGCACATACAGAGCTTCATAGCTTGGCACATACTGGGCTGGCTCGATGTCATAACTGTACTGGGGCTTCCTGTCCCTGGATACCTGTAGGCCACGTGAACTGAGAGCAGACCTGGAAGTGCTGTTCTTCTTGGAAACAGGAATGTATGAGTCCAGAGCAGACATGAACGTTTCCCAGCTGTCCAAGACTGGACTCTTTTCCTGCAACAGCAGATGAGCCCATGATTTGATCTGCCCTGTTAGCAAGTTGATGGAAGCACGAACCTTAACATAGTCTGTGGCATAGGTCCTAGGTTTAAGGGTAAACAACAGCTCACAATCAGTTTTAAAACACAAGAAGGATGCACGGCTACCATCAAATTTCTCTGGCATGACAACAAACGGCTCAGAATATGCTGGTTCCGGGGCTGGGTGTGCTGTCCCTTTAAATATTTGAACTTCTTGTTGTAGTTCCAGAATGGTATGGTTCAGGCTGGAGACTTGCAGAGCCAAGGAGGTGAGCATTTTGTACAAGTCTGCGGACTCCATGTTATTGGTCAGTCCATTATGTAAGGGCTTACCTTCTTGCAGTTGTTGAACGGCATCAGTCAATACAGACACCTGTTGACACAGGGCTTCAAAGGGTGAGCATGCCCTGTCGGCCTCAGACATTTGGGCTGGTTCGTATTGTCAGGAACGTTACTTACCGAGGCCGAGATGCCAAGGGCGGCTCACCTTTGCGACTCGATGCGATCCACCCACTGGAGTTTGAGACAGAGGGAAGGACGCACCAAGAGGCACCGGGTCCAGTGGCAGGAGGGAATCCAAGGTGGACCGGGAACTGGATAGCCGAAGCTCACTGGAGGCTGTTCAGAAGCACACAGGAAATAGTCTAAACAGAAGGTGCCCACGGGAAACAAGGTTGAAGATAATACCAGGAACGAGCCGGGGTCAGGGGCTGAAGCAAGCAGAATATCCAAAGTCCAAAGCCAAAGGTCAGGGAATAAAGAGATCAGGTAGTCCAAGTCCGAGCCGGGGTCAAAGGGTTACAGAAAGCAACAATCCAAAAGCAGGCCAAGGGTCAGGTAAACAAGATATCCAAACAAGGTTTTCAGCAGCAAGGTAAATCCAGAAGCTGTATGAACCAGCAATTTGCAAGGAGGAAGGGGCTGGCTTAAATAGGCCGCTCAGGCCACTGATTGGTCCGAAGTAGCACGAGTTCAGAACCAGGCTCCGACGGACAGCAAGAAGAATATCACTGAGCAGTGGCTCAGAGGCAAAGACCTGGACCAGCAACGGAGAGGCCCTTGGTTCAATTCCACCCAGAGCCAACTGGGGGACGACCACGCCTCGCTGTCTGTTTGGCAAGGTAGCGATCGTGACAACAACCTAAAAATTCAGACACTGTTAATGTGATCACTAGATTTTTGGGCTCTGCTACATTTAGGGTTTATGGCCCATTGTGATATTTTTCAACTAATATATAAACAAGTTAGTTTGTAAGGATGTACTACATGTATAACATTTGTATCTTCTTTTTGTATTTAATTCATATATTGGTTTATTTATATTTTTGTTGATCTTGCTCATTGAGAGCTCTTTCATTTGCCTGTCTTTTCCATTTTTGCCACTAGGTGTCATCTGTGTCTCTCACTCGTTCTCCTCAGCGACTATGTGTTCTCCCTGGTATGAATGCAGAGTCCTGACTTGCCTTGGGACTGCCCTCCACTCTTGCATGAGTCACAACTTGGGCGCCCAGTCCTTTGGCCATTTGACCTGTGCGCATGCAATCACCTCACCCGTGCGCTAACGGCCAGCAAGTGTGCGTGTCACCGGGTTGGGGATTATTTAAGCAGCTCAGGCTTCTGTACTGGTGCAATGGATGCAGGAGCCAGGGGAACTGTACCTCTTAACCAACCACAAGTAAGCATATACTACTTATTCCATGCTATACGATACATTGACTGTATATGTAGACTGGACATTGGGTCTCCGATTTGCGAAGCCATTCCTAGGCTTATGTGTCAGATGGCTGCTCTGCACATCATTCCCTTTCTTTATTTATTATATTGCAAACCTCAAAGCATCAGGGATCTTCTCTCCCTGTATTGACCAGCCATTAGCTTACTAGCTCTATACTTCAAATGAGACACATTACTGTGGTTGTGTTCTTTATCAAACTGAATTCTCTCTCCCCTGGACCCTGAGTAATACTGTTGTTCCATATAAGTTCAGCTATTTTTGATATTCTATTGGCCCCTTCTCCTCCTCCTCCCCTTCTTTTCCCTCTTCCCAGTCTCCTCTCCTTCTCATTTCCTTTTCCCCCCCTTCCCTTCTCCTCTTTCTCCCCCTTCCCAAACCCACCTTCCCCCCACCTACCATCCTCCCCCCCGCTCTTTCCCCCTCCTTTTTTGTTCCCTCCCCCTTTCCCCTTCCTTCCCCTCCCCTCAATTGTCCTCTTTTAGCTATATATTCTTCACTTATACCCTGTCATTATATAATATAGACATAAATGCTGGTGATATACATGAATTGTTATCATGCACCTTTTATGATGTTTACTACCAAGTATTTGGATATCCTGTTTTTATGGCTTTTTTCTACTAATAAATAATTTAATATTTTTACAAAATCTTGAGTATACGCTGTATAAGTTGGTACCAAGATAGTCTTTCAAAACTTCCTTTATGGGTGATTGGTAAGGAACTGATTTCCCAGTCTTTTTCATTCCAAATTGGATGATGGTACACCACACATGTACGTGTACGTCCGTCTGGGATTGGATGGACGTACACCTGGAGTGACGTAAGCAGGCGCTGAGGACGCCGCTCGTTTTTCTACTGCACAATTTTATTGTGTTTAATGTAAGCGCAGGTTTTTTCTAATAAACTTCCCCCTGAGTTTTACTATACGTCACTATTGGAGCCTTTGTGTTCTCTCTCTCTCTCTCCCCCCGCCCGGAGTGACATTAGAGATTGGCTGAGGAGACACTGCAGCAGTGATTGATTAGAGGGAAGAGGCTTGTGGTTACTAATAGAGGATTGACACTAAGGATCTCGTTGATGCCCTATATCTCTTGTTTTGAGGTAAGAGTTCTGGGAGCCTGGTGAGGGATGTGATTTACTTCAGTCAACCATTTGCCTAGTGGAAGCTCAGCTATACTTTTATTCTCATCTGGCAGCTTGACACATCACTATTGGGACTTTTTAGGTTTTTATCGATTTCACATATATTCAGTGCAGCTTTTCTGAACAACTTTGTTCGCTTAGTTTCTATTATTAATATTGATATCCCTTTGAATTTTTATTATTTTGTATTATTTACACTATTATTAACACTTATTAGTGGTTTAATATTGTCACTCATCACGTTAACGTGTTGGTTTGCGCAGAACCCCCACTTTTATTATATTTTATTTTATTATACACCACACATAGACATTATGCAATTTATATCAATAGAGGCCTCATTTTCCTAGAGTGTGTTGTTTACCATCTCTATGATTCTTCACAACATTGACATTATTTTTTCTGCCTTACCTAATCCAAAAACTGGTATAGAATAACTGATTGCCCTTACCCACTTTGTCTTCTGACCATGATCTAAACCAGGGTTCTCTAAAACTTTAATAGCAGGTCCAGTTCACTGTACGTTATACTGTATGGGGGCTGAATGGTGGCAAGTAGGAGTAAACAACATCTCTGGCATTAGTGGGGGTAAAAAATGGTCCAGCGTTGGTGGTTAGTAGGAGTAACAAACATCCCTGCATCAATAATTAGTGCAAGTAATATATGTCCTGTGTCAATGGAAATAATAAATTTCCTTGCATCATTAATCAGTAGGAGTAACAAATAGCCATGTTAGTGAGAGTATTAAATCGCCCAACATCTGTGGTCAGTGGGAGAAATACATACCACTATGTCAGTAGTTATAATGGTGCCCCTGTGCCAGGTATGCACCTATATCAGTGTAAATAATGTCCCAGGGCCATCATTGGTGTCCAGTGGGAACCTATGCCTGGTTCCATGTCACACAGCTCCCTGCTATACAATCAATATCAGAAAGAACAAGATCACTCTGCCTGATGATGCTTGTTACGTTGCTGGGTGCTATAACAATCTTTGCTCCAGTGCTAGACATCTGCTGCTACCCTAAAACAATGACTCCTATAGGGAGTAATGAGAAAGCCCTGCATGTAAGGCTTTCACATTGTAGTGGCCTGCTAATATCAACTAAATGGCATGGTAGCTATAGTTTGTGGATCACAGATTTGGACCTTACATAGTGATTTATCTGAAAAGCATAATCTAATTAGGCCTGCACTGACCTTCGTTTGTCTATGACCTTTGATTCAAGTCTACCTAACCCAAATGTTGTCTGTCTGTTGAACAGGATACAGACGTGCTTGTCCAGATATTAGATGATCTTTAACCTCCCTGGCGGTATGATTCTTTCAGAAAAAACATGCTGAAAGCGGTACCATTATTTGCAAGGAAATTTGGCGTTTTATATTGTAGGTCTGTCATTTTTAGAAATAACTCACTTAAATCTGACCAAACAAGCTTCTAATAGGCATCCCGGGTATGAAATTTTTTTAAAAACAAAATTATAAATTATAATATAATAAATAATTATAAATAATTATAACAAATAATAATATAATTATAATAAAAATTATTCAATAATGTAATCAAATCAAAATCACTGAAATTTGCTCAGTTGCAGAATTGTTGCTGTCATTATTTTTATTTTTTTATGACGAATTTCCCCACAAATCGCTATCGCACAATTCTGCAAGTGATTATAATTTATTATCGCTGTTTTTTAGCTGATCTAAAACTATTTTTGACATAAAGGGACACTTTTGGTTGCTATGGACAATCTACAGTTTGCAGGGAGAAAGAAACGTTTTTATTATATAAAATGACATGCATGACACAGGACAGACCACTAGGGACAGGGGGGGTGTGTTTTTTTTACATACAGTACTGTAATCTATAAGATTACAGTATACTGTATGTATAGTGTTTGTTTACTTTTTTGAATTTGGCGCCGTTCTCCGTCCCCGTGCGTCGTAACGTCGCAGGGAACGGAGATCGGCGTCACACGGAGGCACTGTGTGAATCGAGCGAGGTCCTGCTCGCTCACACAGCGCGGTGGCATCGCTGGATCCAGGGACAAGGTAAGTAAAACTCCCTGTACATCCAGCGAGGCGAGCCCGAGTCTGACTCGGGGTTACCGATCCTAGCCCAAAAATCTCACCCCGAGTCAGACTCGGGAACACCGCCCAGGAGGTTAAAGTGGTTGTAAACCCTTATAGACCACTTTCACCTACAGGTATGCCTAGATTAAGGCTTACCTGTAGGTGCTGAAAATATCTCCTAAACTTACACGGTTTAGGAGATTTTTACAATGTGCCCAAAAGAGGCAGTTGTCTGCGCATGCGCCAATGTATTCAGTGCATGCGCACTCTTGAAAGGGCACACTGTGCTGTTTCAAGCTGGGGGCATGCCATGACTGGCAGCTCCAGCATGCATGCATAGTAGCCCATTATGCTTTACCTTTGAAGGGAAACAACAAGGAAGTAAAACTCATCAAGGTTTACTTCCTCTTTAAGATGGACCACTTTAAAAATTCTGATTTGCTCCTTATATTGCTTTGATGTCACTTAGATGCATGACTTTATTAATGTCCGTGGACAGTAATCAGCTGACATGAGTATTTACTACTTTCTTATAAAATTCTGTGTCACCCTTTCATTTTTGTGATGAAGTAGAGAGATGAATTGCTGCAATTAGTTTTTACACTCTGCATGAGTTTTACCAAATCAATGTTTTTGAAGTAGTTTATTACAGATGGACATCAAAATGATCTCATCTGCTAAGACTTACTACAGTATTTCAACTAAATATTTATTTGTTTATGACAAAAGAACCATTGGTATTACTATTAATATTATTATTATTATTATCATCATTATTATTATCATCATCATCATCGTGTTGTTATTATACACCCAGATTATTGCAGTTTCTGCACTTTTGGATAACATAAATGCAGCATTAGCTATCCCAGAATGGTTCAGCTTATGTTTAGCCATCTTATGCTAATTAACACCTTGGAATGATGCTAAGCAAATGAGACACAGAAATAGCTTTCTGGAATAACATAATGAATGTGCAAATGAAACTCTTTTTCAATAACAGCTGAACACTCAGCTGTCATTTGAGGTTTTTTTTTCTCATTTTTAATGTATCTTTCATCAGTCACCAATGTGAATTGTTTACAATTCAGCTAATGGTGGTCCCATAGCAGATTTTGGCATTTCTTTTTATTAAATAGTGATTAACAATTTCATAAAAATAAACAGAATGTATAAAATAATGAACTGAATGTACAAATATGTGCTGTTTTACATTGATAATGAATTTAAAAGACAAAACTCAGCATACAAGGGATTTATAAACAAAACTGTGCATGGAGCAAAGTGTAAATTCCAAATTGTAATAGCCATGGCAACCAGTACTCTTGTACTGGCATCAATTTGTTAATTTCAAATGCATACACAAATATCATAATGTGTTAGCCTTATAGAGCTCATATTAAGCTAGCAATACTAAATTAATGTATGTTGTGTGATATTTGGGGGAGTAGAAGGTATGCAGGATACCAAAATGTTTGTCACAAAAAACATTCTTTATTATGACCTTAGCAGGCTTATCTTCAGCCACAATAACTATAAAGTATGACCAAAAAGAAAAAAGAAAAAATAAACAGACTGCTACACACCCTAAAGAGTTAACTACTAATTTTATTAAAGCTGTAAGCTATATCAAAAACATATATAGGACATAAAAACTGGTCCTCACGAGCACCTAAGTTGGCTGATCACACCCCCGCCAGCACTGCCACTCATCCCATTCCCCCCACCAAAAAGTAAAGCCCTGTACACACTCGGTTTTCACGGCAGAAAAAAGTCCGCCATGAAAACCACAGGGAAAGCCGAGAACCCGGCAGGAAAACTGCCATGGAGCTTTGGCCGGGAATCCTGGCCATGTGTATGCTCCATGGGCACTGCCTCACAGTGTTTCCCATAGAGCATTATTAAATCTTGCCGAAAAAAAGACGCCGGGAATCCCGACGGGAAAATAGAGTGCAGGTGCTCTATTTTTCCTGGGCAGTTTTCTCATTGAGAAAACTGCTAGGGAGCATACACACGTCCGGTTTTCCTGTCCAAAAGCTGTCGTGGCAGTTTTCCCGACGGGAAAACCGGTCGTGTGTACAAGGCATAAGAAAAGGAATAAAAATAGAAAATACATGGAAGGTAGAGAAAAAGAGGGAGAAAGAATAAGAGAAAGAACAAGAAAGACGGCTAGAGAGAGGGATGGGGGGAAACAAGAAATTAGGATAGAGAGAGATAAATTGTAAAGAAAGGAGAACAAAGAGAAAGAATTGTACATCCTAAAATTTACCATAAGGCGGTACAATATTGTACAAGTGGAAGGTACTTGGGGAGCGCTAAATGTCCGTGGGTTAGGGGCACAAATTACTTGTCTTGCCTTAGGGGCTGACAACCCACGCTACATAAATAATTTTACTGTTAGGGGTCCCCACAACTTGGGGGTCACGGCACTAGAAAGGTTGAGAACCACGGTCTTAGAAGGAGAGAGAGTAAAGGAACCTGAGGAGATTCTGGAGACCTTTAGGGAGTACTATAGTTTGTTATATACCACTTCTCTCCCCTCCGACTTCCGCCCAAGGGTGATGGCGGACCTTTTGGACTGGGGAGCCCTCAGGTGGCTGTCAGATAGGGATAGAGAGGCACTAGTCCGCCAGATCACAAGTGAGGAGATTTTGAAAATTATACATACGTTTCCATGGGGAAAAACACCAGATGGAATTCCTGTAGAATTTTTTATAAAATATGGAGCTTTCCTAGCCCCAAAACTTGCAGAAGTATTTACAACTGGATTATCAAAAGGGGTCCTTCCAGATTCAATGAGACAGGCACATAACTCTGATATAAAAGGAAATGAAGGATCCGAAATTATGCCCCTCATAAAGGCCAATAGCATTATTAAATATAGATATTCAAATATTGTCGAAAATATTACCATTGAGAATACAACCTTTATTAAAAACTATTATAGATTCAGATCAAAAAGGATTTATGTCACAGAGAACAACAGATGTTAACCTATATAGATTATATACAAATATACACACTCATCATGTCTATGAAGGATCAAGAACGTGGCCTCCCTAGATATAGGGAAGGCCTTCGTTACTATCAAATGACCTTTCCTATGAAAAATACTTAGAAGGATGGGATTTCAATTGGTATTCATCAACTGGATACAAACAATATACAATAAGACTACGTCAGGGGTTAAATTAGGAGGGAGGTTGTCAGCTTTTTTTTGGTTTTATACAGGAACAAGGAAGGGCTGTCCTCTCTCTCTCTGACCTTCTTTGTTTTTGAGAGACGCTGGCCCATCATCGCATTAGAACTATTGAACATCTTCTCACTATATACAGGGCTTATTCCGCGTACACACGATCGGATTTTCTGTTGGAAAAACCTTGGATTGTTTTTCTGACGGAATTACGTACAAGCTTGGCATACATACACACGGTCACACAAAAGTTCTCTGAACTTTCGAACGTCAAGAACGCGGTGACGAACAACACTATGACGAGCCAAGAAAATTAAGTTCAATGCTTCCGAGCGTGCGTCAAATTGTTTCCGAGCATGCTTCAGAATTTTGCGTGTCGGAATTGCTACAGACGATCGGATTTTTCGATAGGAATTTTTTCCATCTGAAAATTTGAGAACCAGTTCTCAATCTTTTGGTGGCGGAAATTCCGACAGCAAAAGTCTGATTGTGCATACACATGGTTGGAATTTCCCTTCAAAAGCTGACATCAGACTTTTGCTGTCGGAATTTCCGATCGTGTCTACGGGGCATTAAAGTAAACAGGGGTACATTTCTATTGTTTCCCAACGATTAAGGAGCACAGGATACAGCTGCCCCAAATCTGCCATTGAAATGGGTAACAGAATTTAAATACCTTGGTATACTAATATTACGACAGGTTGAAGAATTTCTAAAGCTAAATTTGTATCCAGTAATAGAGTTTAGGAAAAACTAAGGGTATGGGAAGTGTTGCCCCTGTCACTGCTAGGACGCATAAACGTAATAAAGATAAATATTCTTCCTAAATTCCTATATTTGTTTAGAAATTCTCAACAATGGTTGCCTAAGTGCTTTTTTGTACAGGCTACATCATATTTTTTCTTCATTTATATGGAAAAATAAACCAGCTAGAATTAAATTGACCACACTTATGCATCCAGTATCACAGGGGGGATTGGCCTTCCCAGACTTCCATAAGTATTACTTAGCTACACAGTTGGTGACAGTGGGGGGATGGCTGAACCCTGATAAATATAACCCTGCTACAATGTTAGAGGCTGCAGTTGTGCATTCCGTTGAGGCACTGCTGTTTCGTGGGTTAAAATCTGGTCATGATTTGACCCCTTTGATGATAACGACAGTAAAGATATGGAGAGCTGGTGTCGCCGAAGAGGAATATTCGAAAGTGAATTTATCCCCAAATACTCCGTTATGGAGAAACCCTTGGCTTCCACACCTAGGGGCAGATCCACGTACATCGGCGCATATATAGGCCGGCGTAGTGCATCTCATTTACGCTACGCCGGCTCAACTTAGAGAGGCAAGTACCGTATCCTCAGAGTATTTGCACCCGATGTTGCGCCGGCGCAACGTAAATTCCTAGGCGTAAGCCTGCGTAATTGAAAGTAGGAAGGAAGTGGGTGTGTTCCATTGAAATGAGCCGTGACCCCATGCAAATGAAGGGCCGAATGGACGGCGAATGCGCCGTGATGCTGACTGACTATGTTCAGCGCCTCTCTGCGCATGCTCAGAACTAGGACCGGCGTAATCAGTGAGATATGAACTAGGCCCGGCGTAATTAGTGAGATATGCCCAGAGCATAAATACGCCCAGAAATTTCTTTGCAGCTGATTGTTTTTGAGCCATGTCTGCTCCAGCAGCTCAGAAGAAGAGGAAATTAAATTATTCCCCACAGGAGAAGGCGTTCATTATCAGGGCCATGGCCCAGTATGATACCTATGTCCATGGGGCAGAGAGTGCCAATACCACCCAGGCCAGGAGGAAGGAGATCCTGGCACAGATTGCCACAGATGTCAATGCTTTGGGGAGTGAGGTCAGGACCCCCAATGACATTTAAAAAAAAATCAATGACCTGCGGAGCCTGGTCAAAGGTAAGGCTGGCCAGGATGAGCACTCATGCCAGGGGCACTGGAAGGGGACCAGCAACTACCGAGACGCTCACTCCTGAGGAGCAGGTGGTTGCCCAGTGCCTCCACAGGCATCAAGTGGAGGGAGTTGAGGGCTTTGACTCCATTGAGGATGCCTTGAGGACAGGTAAGTGTGTTTTTGTTTTATCTCCTATCTGGTGTGTAGCATGTGTGGGGGTGGAAGGGAACATGTGACACGTGTGTGGATCCTCCAACATGTGAATGTTTTGTGTCATCCACAGATGTGCAGGAGGGTGCTGGGCCATCTGGCCAGTCCACACCATCCCCCGGACATCAGTCTGAGGCAGACCACCTGGCAAGCCAGGAGTCCTCCCCCAACAGGGCTTCCCCCCCAAGGGTCTCCCCTTCTCCAAGGCCCCAAGCCACTTCTGGACCCAGGAAGGTGTCTAGGAAGACAAGGGGGGTGTCTGATGTTCTCCCGGAACACCTCAGGAGGGACCAGGCCCGCCAGACCTGTCATCTGGGTGAGGTTGCCATGAGGATGGACCACATGGCACAAAGCATGGCCTCCCTGAAGGAAGCTGTGCAGGATGTGAGCTGCAATTCGTCAGCTGTGGTCACCTGCCTGGCTGATCTGCAGGCCACCACAGCAGGCCTGGGTGATGAGGTCCACGCCCTGACAGAGGCTGTCAGGGACAACACAGCAGCCATCCAGGCGGGGGTGAGGCTGCAGGGGAAAACCAATGCGGTCCTCACCCGCATCGCCCTGGCGTTGGAGGGCAGGCCGCCAGGCGTGGAGAGACCAGGGGATGCTCCTCCTCCTGATTTCCCCCCATGAGTCTCCCATGATGAGCCGTGGCCACGGCAGGTGTGGGGCACGTCAGCGCCGTAAACATTTTTAGGGATTTTTTGTGATCGACTCAGGTTATGAGTTTTTTATGTTTATTTGTTGTATATACTCAGGTTATGAGTTTTTTTTTGTAGCCCAAGCATACGGTCAGGCCTTGTACACACGGTCGGACCAAACCGATGAGAATGGTCCGACGGACCGTTTTCATCGGTTCACCGCTGAAGTGGCCTGATGGTCTGATGTGTGTACACACCATCGTTCCAAAAACAGATCAGGTCAGAACGCGGTGACGTCAAACACACGACGTGCTGAATAAAACGAAGTTCAATGCTTCCAAGCATGCGTCGTCTTGATTCTGAGCATGCGTGGGTTTTGAACCGATGCTTTCTGTACTAACCATCGGTTTGGACCGATTGGGTAGCGGTCCCTCGGTTCGGTTTTTAAGCATGTTTTAACATTTTGGACCGAAGGGCTATACACACGGTCGGTTTGGACCGATGAAACTGAACCTCGGTCCATTCTCATCGGTTTTGTCCGACTGTGTGTATGGGGCCTCAGTAGTGCAGGCTACAGTGTGACTGGTGTTTGAATGTGGGGGTGACATTCCTGCCGGAAAAGGGGTGTCACCCTTGGTCGTCGGGGAGAAGTGATCCCCAGGACCAGGGAGAAGTGATCCCCGGGTCCGTGTGAATGGTGTATGAATGGACAGCAACATAATTGGAGCCTTGATGGGGCGTTGCTGCTCCCAAGTCCTGCTTGGTGGACTTGGGCTAATCCAATGTGATGAGGATGTGGGGTGTGTGTGCTAGGGACCACAGTTGTGTGCATGCATGCATTCTCCTTGTGCCATGATGAATGTGTGTGTTCAACATGCAAATATGCCTACTGTGAGGCATCTCCTGACTGCTCTTCCCTCAGAAGACGGGGTAGCCTCGGGCAGGGGGGGAATGTCTGGTTCGGGGGTCAGGTCATCACGTATGTCAATCTCCAGGCCCTTTCTCACGGCGAAGTTGTGCAGCATGCAACATGCACCGATGATCTGGAACACAAAGTTTGGGGAATACAACAGGGTCCCCCCGGACTTATCCAGGCATCGGAAACGGGACTTCAGGAGGCCAAATGTGCGTTCCACCACTGCACGGGTACGTGTGTGTGCATCATTGTATCTTTGCTCTCCTGGGGTTTCAGGATTCCGGAATGGAGTCATGAGATGGGGTCCAAGTGCATATGCAGAGTCACCTGGAAGGGAAAAGACAGGAGGATGTTAGTCATGCATGTGCCCCTTGTGATGTCTGCATCATGGGGGTGGACAGTCATGCCTGACTCCCATGTCACTCACCAACCAGCCAGCTGTCCCCATACACGTTCTGTTCGAATTCTGTTGGGATGGGGCTTTGATGGTATATGTAGCTGTCGTGGCTGGACCCTGGGTGTTTGGCACGGACGTGCCATATGAGGCATTGGGCATCGGCTATCACCTGTACATTGATGGAATGCCAGTGCTTCCGATTGCGGTATATGTGCTCTGTGTCACGGGGGGGTCGTAGTGCCACATGTGTGCAATCAATGGCCCCCACGGTGCGTGGGAATCCTGCAATTCGGTAGAAATCCCGCATTGCCTTCACCCGCAGATGCTCATGGGTGGGTCTGACGATGTGGTGGGCCATGCGTCTGAGGATTGCGGGGACAACCTGGTGCACACATATGCTAATGGAGGATTGTGCCATCCCAGCCAATACTCCACTTGTACGCTGGAACGAGCCACTGGCAAGGAAATGGAGTGTTGCTTGTGAGCGGTGTGTCTGGCTGGTGATGTCATCATGCAGGGTTTTGGCTAATTCCAGGATGACAGCAGGGCTTAATCTGAAGATGCGATACACCTCAGAATCTACCATGCCAAAGACGTTCAGGTGAGGTCAGTATATTCGCGCCCGTGCCCTCCTCCTTCTACGTGTATGTAAAGCCAGTAGTATAGCTATGACCATGGATGCCCCTGGCATGTTGGCATACAGATTGTTGTCCTGCAAGTGTGGATGCTCAGCTCATCCCTAACGGTGCTGCTGAAGCTGCTCTCCAGCTGACCTGCACACGTCTGGTGCAAAGTTACAGCTGCTTTTATGAAGGGTAACTTAAGACCGGAAGTATGACTTATGCGCGGCGCGCGTAGCCCGTGTCGGGCGCACGTACGTTCATGGATCGCCGTATATCCCTCATTTGCATATTTGAATAGCAAAACAATGGGGCGTCCAGCGTATATTTGCGCCCACGATGCGCCAGCGCAGAAAAATTCCGTTGGTCGGAAAAATACTATTTTTCAGGCGTATCTCGTTTTGTGGATACGGCGCATAGTTACACTGGCGTATATATACACTTACGCCGCTCATCTCGAGATACGCCGGCGTAAGTGCTTTGTGGATCTGCCCCCTAGACTCCATTCAAGATCCAGGGGCATGGACTAAATTTTAGGTAAAAATATGATCCCAAGTAGTATGTGAAAAACATTTTTTTTTATCATTTGTAGGAATGAGGCAATGCTGGAATATAATGGAGAGTTATATTTTCCGATATATGCAGCTGGCACATACTCAGTTCCCCCAGGGCATCCCACAATTAGTGGAATCGGGATTAGAACAAATAGTTAGAAAAAGAAGGTAAAGGAAAGCAATCTCAATCTTACAAGCATATTTATTAAAAACAGCATTGCCAAGTATAAGTAAATTGCGAGATTGTTGGATAAGAGATGTCCCAAAATTAGAAGAGGAGAATTGGGAGGAGATATGGGGACTTCCATTTCAGATATTAGTGTCACTTTGAGACAAACTGATACAATTTAAGATAACACATAGAAGCTATTATACACCGTAGAAACTATATAGGATATCCAAATTCAAACCCCAAAACTGCTGGAGATGTGGAAGTATTCCAGGAAATTTCATCCATATATTTTGGTCCTGCCCGATGATAGTAGAATTTTGGAGGGAGGTCCTGAGGGTAATTACCCCAGTAACATTAGTAACTCTGGAACAAGAGGCAGAAACTTGTCTTTTAGGGTAGACAGGAAACAATATCATCCCTACTGTATAGCAAAAAGAACACAGGTGGGCTTGCTACTTTTCTATGCAAGAAAGGCAATAGTAATGAGCTGGAAGAAGGTGGAGGCTCATTCATTAGTCTATTGGAAACATTTAGTAAATAGTAATATGCCATTATACAGGGAAACATACCGTAATAGAGGATATGGGGAGAAATATGAGAAAGTATGGGCAAGTTGGATAGGAAAACCTACAACGGCTTCAGGATAAAGTAAGGAGTGAACAGTTGGAATGATACGGAAAGGAGAAAGAGGAGGAGGAAAGGAAGAAGAAAGAGAAGTGATGCCTCCTACACATGACCGGTTTTCCTGAGAGGAAAACTGCCATGAGAGCTTTTGGCCGGGAATCCCAGCCGTGTCTATGCTCCATCGCAGTTTTCCCGACAGGAGAACTGCAGGGAACATGTTCTCTTTTTTCCTGCCGGTTTTTAAGCCAGCAGTTTTCCCATGGGGAAAACCTTTGGTGGAGCATACACACGGCCAGGTTTCCCACCCAAAGCTCTCATGGCAGTTTTCCTGTCGGGAAACCCGGCCATGTGTAGGGGGAAAAAGCTACCAAGCAGGTTCTTGGTTTCCCCCTCGGTACACCGATCGTGTGTACATTATATTGCATTAGATATCCGACAGGGAAGGTAAAGATGTAACAAACCACACCATGAATGTAAGTGGCTAAGGGGAAAAATGTATGTTTTGATGTGTGATGCCGCGTACACACGCGTGTGTGATTCGGCATGAAAAAAAAAACAAAGTTTTCGGCATGTACAAAAAACAAAGTTTTTCCAACTTCATCATTAAAACCATGTTGCCCACACACCATTGTTTTTTAAAAATGCTCTAGCAAAGCGTGGTGACGTACAACACGTACGACGGCACTATAAAGGGGAAGTTCCATGCGGATGACGCCACTCTTGAGGCTGCTTTAGCTGATTTTGTGTTAGTAAAAGACGATTTGCGCTTTTCTGTCTGTTACAGCGTGATGAATGTGCTTACTCCATTATGAACGGTAGTTTTACCAGAACGAGCGCTCCCGTCTCATAACTTGCTTCTGAGCATGCGCAGGTTTTTAACATAATTTTAGCCCACACACAATCATTTTTTACAACCCGAAAAACAACATTGTTTAACCACTTAACCCCCGGACCATATTGCTGGTCAAAGACCAGAGTACTTTTTGCGATTCGGCACTGCGTCTCTTTAAGTGACAATTGCGCGGTCATGCGACGTGGCTCCCAAACAAAATTGGCATCCTTTTTTTCCCACAAATAGAGCTTTCTTTTAGTGGTATTTGATCACCTCTGCGGTTTTTAGTTTTTGCGCTATAAACAAAAATAGAGCCACAATTTTGAAAAAAAAATAATATTTTTTACTTTTTGCGCGCGCGCCCCTAGTTCCCTGCGAGAGAGCCGACGTAGAGCTACGGGCTCTCGCGCAGGAGAGCCAACCTGCCGCCGTAGAATGACGGCGGCAGGTCGGCAAGTAGTTAAAACCTTGTTAAAAAATGTAGAATGCTTGAAAAAAAATTGACGTTTTTCAGAAGCCGAAAAATGATGTGAAGCCCACACACGATCATTTTAAATGACATTTTTTTAAAACAACGTTTTTTTAATGCCGAAAAATGTGTGTATGCGGCATAAGTGGCTATTCTCTTTGATGTAATACTTATCAATTAATTATATGGAAGCTCTTCAGGGCTTTTTTAGGAGGGGTTTGATTATACCTTGCTTGAGGGAGTTCGGAACGATTCCTTCTTTGAATGATTGGTTTATGAGGTGCGTTATGGTGGGTGCCAAGATGTCAGTACATTCTTTCAGAAGTTTTGTGGGAATAATGTCATTTGGTGATGTGCTGTCTCTGAGGCTTCTGATGATGGTTTTCGTGGTGTCGATGGTGATTGGGACCAGAGTCAATCTCGGTGATTGTAGAATATTGTATGATCTTTGTCTTCTTGCTCTGGCTGAGTGGGGTTGCTTGATATGTTCTGCTGAATTATTTCACAAATGTTTGTGATTTTGTCAATGAAAAAATCAGATGGCTCATTGCATTATTCTTGTGTTTCGTTTGCTGGAGGCTTTAGACAGGTGGGGTTCATAGTCTGGGCGACTAGTTTGAAGAGTTCACGGGGGCGGTTTATGGCTTTTGAGATGGTGTTGGAAAAGTGTTCTTTTTTTGCTATGAAGGTGGCTTTGTGGTATTTTGTGGTTAGTGATTTATAGTTTGTGTGTTTTTTTCCATTGTTGAATTCCTTCTCCAGGCTCCTTCAGCTCTTCTGCGTTCTTGTTTCAGTAATATAAGAGAGTCGTTGAACCAGCCCAAATTGTTTTTGCAGGTGGGTGCTCTCCGTATTGGTGCGACTGTGTTTGCTGTCTGTAATAGTGCTGTGTTAAGGGAGTTAAGTGTGTCTTCAGTTGAGTAGTTTTGAGTTAGCATCGCTATTTAGTTGGATAGTGTGGTTTTGTAGAGTTGTGAGTGTAGTTTCTTCTGTGATCTTGTCCAGTGTTGTTGTTGAGAGTGTTGGTTTTTAGCAAACGGTGTTGGTGGTTATTTTGAATTTGATGGTGTGATGGTCAGTCCATGGCAGTGGCGTGTTGTCCAGTGTGTTAATGTCAATGTTTTGTTGGAAGATGAGGTCAAGGGTGTGGCCCGAAATGTGCATGGAAGCATTTATCAGTTGCTGCAGACTTAGTGCTTCCAATTGGTTCATGCAGGCAGTGGCGATGGGGTCCTGGGAGGAATTAGCCCAGAGGTTGAAGTCCCCGAGTAGCAAGAGGTTTTTGGTGTATGTGTAGAGATAAATTCAGTGAAGGGTGTGAAGAGGTGTGTCTTTGGTCCCGGTAGTCTGTAGCATGATAGTATGTGAATGGTGTCCTAGGGTGTTGTTTGAAATTGAAGATAGAGATACCTGATAGGGCCTGGGGTGGAGCCATGCTTGAGTGAGTGAGAAAATTATATAGCGCAACACATGCAAACTGAATCGCCTCTGGGCGCTTAGTATCCATTCCCTACTGTCCTTTTGCCTTCAGAAAAGATGTGTTTTGAGGTTTTTTTTCTGAAGGCCAGGTTATTCACCTCCATTCGGATGCTGGTTGGTAGAGCGTTCCATAGTCTAGGTCCTTGAACTGCAAATCTTCGTTCTCCTTTGGACTTGTATCTGGCTTTGGGTATCTGTAATAGATTTTGGTCGGTGGATCGGAGAACGCGATTGGGGTTGTGACTTTTAAATTTTTCGCATAGATATTGGGGGGCATTTCCTTGAACACACTTATGCGTCAGACAAAGTGCCTTAAAAGTAATTCTGTCTTTTACTGGCAACCAATAAAGGGATCTCAGGGAAGGCGAGATTGATTCCCATGGTTTTTTCCCAGTCACAAGTCGAGCTGCCGTATTTTGAACGACTTGCAGACGAGTGATTTGGTATTTCGGGAGTCTGAGGTAAAGTGCATTTGCATAGTCGAGTCTGGAGTTGATAATTGTTCCCACCACGACTGCTATGTCTTCTTTCGGGATAAAGGGAACAAGTCTACGTAGTAGGCGCAGCAGATGGTGGGATCCGCTGACTACTGACCCTAGAGCTTAGAGGAGAGATTACTTATGCAGCCAGGTAAGAGTGGCTGGCCTCTTAAACTCCCTGTGGGGTAATCCCGAGTCTGGATCGGGGTGGAAATCTAGTACCATTAGTGGTATCCCCGAGCCAGACTCGGGATTGCTTCGCAAGTATCCAGGCGGAGTGTACTTACCTTGTCCCCTGGATTCTGCAATGTCTCCCCGATGTGTGATCGAGCTGTCAGATAGACCTTACCGGTTTGCATGGAGTTCTGCTTGAAGCAGTGATTTTGTTTTATTAAATACAAAAAACTTGGCATTGTAAAGCATTTTGGCTTTTGAATGTTTTAATATTGTAACATTGATGGAACAAAGGGAACTGAGTGAACAGAGGGACCTCTCTTTCTTCCCTTCTCCCTCCAAACTGGGTCTGCTCTTGAGCAACAATTCAAATCATGCGATTTACATTTTTTGCAAATTTAGCTCTTTTGTAAAGGTATTCCTACCTTTGCATGTGCTTATGAAAAGTTTCTGTAAACACAGTCCCGGAAATCCATCTTACGTGCCTGTCAGGCCCCGTACACACGACCGAGTTTCTCGGCAGAATTCAGCCAGAAACTCGGTCAGAGCTGGATTCTGCCGAGAAACTCGGTCGTGTGTACACTTTTCAGCGAGGAACCCGTCGAGGAACTCGTCGGGCCGAAAAGAGAACATGTTCTCTATTTCCTCGTTGTTCAATGAGGAAAGTCGGCCCGCCGAGCTCCTCGGCGGCTTCCACACTGAACTCGCCGAGGAACTCGATGTGTTTGGCACGTCGAGTTCCTCGGTCGTGTGTACGGGGCCTGAGGGTAAATTCTGATGAGCACCGGCACTTACACAATTACAGAGATCATTCACTTCTATAGCCAGTTCTACACCCTACTGGTGGCTCCTTGTGCATGGTAAAATGCTGTTTATTTAATGCTAAGCATATTTTATGCCTGAAAATGTTAGTGTGCATGAAGTTTTATTTTTCTGCGGAGTGAGAACAGTAAAGGGCGTAGAGCCAGGGAAAGGCCTAAACTAGAATGATTGACACTAAACAGAGACCCAGAATCCTAACTAGAATGAGGAACAAAATGATGGGCAATGACAGAGTAAAGATCATGAGGAAGGCAAAAATCAGTGATACTTACTGTAGCTGTTAAAGAGCAAAGCTTAAATATAAACAGTTGTAAATCCATCTGACCATGGCTTATTTGTTACCCCACCATCAATGCTCACCTCACTATTTAAACTAGCGGTCCAGCTGTTAATTTTTGTTTTTTAAAGTCAGCAGCTGTAGCTGTACAACACTATAGCTGCTGACTTTTAATAAGCACACTTACCTGTCCAGGGTGCCCTTGTTGCCGGCCGCCCGAGGCCGATCCGTCCATCGGATCGGCTCCTGGCGCCGCCATTTGAAGTAAGGGAAACAAGCAGTGGAGCCTTGCGTAGACCTCCGCTTTAAGTATTTAAGGAGAGTGACCTTGCTAAGAACTGTGGTACTCCGATTGGATAACAGGATTAAATATAGACAGCACTTACATTTAAGGAGCAAGGCTTATCACTGAAGTCAGAGAAGTAGAGATCCAATTGAAGGAGTAAGTAAGGAAGAGGTTTTAATAAGGATAAAAGCGGATATTTTGTGCTGTCTGCTCCGAGGGTCTGATAGTTGATAGGTTCACTTTAAAAAGCATAAATTATGGAAATTGAAAGTCTGAACAGCACAAACAGTTTCAGGATTAAACCCACACTGTGATAATAGAGGCTGATATAACTATGAGGTATCTTTATATTTGCTAAAGTTTTGCAAGATTTTTAGGACAGCAAGGGGTCATTGTGGGATTCCGCATGTTACAGTTGGGAATAATGAAATCACTGCCGCTACGCCAGCACATACAGACAGTATTAAACATAGTCTGTGGTAAAATAATTATTTTAGCATACTTTTCACATATTTACAAGGTACACTATACCTGATCTCACAGAATATCTGCCAGTCATGAATGCTGCTCGGCTGGGTGTACATAATGGAGATGCTGCTATGTGTTGAGTTAGCTTGGCTCCCCCTGTGGCTAATTTGTCTATATTTGGTGTTCTGAAAAGATAGAATTAAGAGCTGAATTGTAGCACAGGAAAATGTCAAAAACTAACATTTGGATAATTTGATTTCACAGTAAATATACTGTTCACCATATAAATATTTACATGTAATCAGCAAGTTTGTTAAAATTTCCTAAAAAAACAAACATTTTAGAGGCAATGAATATAGTTTATTATTTTGTCATTATAAGCAATTTATTCTTTAAGGCTTCATAGAGTTTGACAACTACTTTATCCTTTGGGGGGAATTGGAGCAGCACTCCACAATTTTCAAAGGAGTTATGCCGCGTACACACAATCATTTTTCGGCATGAAAAAAACCTTGTTTTTAAAAAATTTCATTTGAAATGGTCGTGTGTGGGCTTCACATCATTTTTCGGGTTCTGAAAAACGACAATTTTTTTTCCGAACATGCTGCAATTTTTTAACGACGTTTTAAACAATGTCGTTTTTCGGGTTGTAAAAAATGATCATGTGTGGGCTAAAAAGATGTTAAAAACCTGCGCATGCGCAGAAGCAAGTTATGAGACAGGAGCGCTCGCTCTGGTAAAACTACCATTCGTAATGGAGTAAGCACATTCATCACACTGTAACAGACAGAAAGGCGCAAATCGTCTTTTACTAACACGGAATCAGCTAAAGTAGCCCCAAGGGTGGCGTCATCCGCATGGAACTTCCCCTTTATAGTGCCGTCATCACCGCGCTTTGCTAGAGCATTTTTAAAAAACGATGATGTGTGAGCAACGTCGTTTTAATGATGATGTTGGAAAAACATTGTTTTTTCTACATGCTGAAAAACATTTTTTTTTTTCATGCCGAAAAATGATTGTGTGTACGCGGCATTAGATGTCATACCAGTCCACATGTAGTTGTGAGGTTAAAAAAATATCTGCCAGCAGCAATTTGTAAACTATCATTTTCTAATCTGCTCTAGCATTTGAAATCACTTTAATGTCATTAAGAAGTATTTACAGTTGACAACATAATTTTACCAAACTTTGACATAAGTTAATATAAAAAGGTAAAGCTTAGAGTTTTTGATAGTTCTATTGACATTAAAATAAAATTTCAAAGGCTGGGTTGATTCCAGGCTACCCTGTCTTTCCAACCTTCATTAACTTAAAAATGCCTGTTTAGTTGTTAAATATTTCATTATTCAATCTGGATATCAATATATTAGTCACGATTTCATACTACTTCCTCTAAACTAATCTATCCAAAACTGAACTTATAACTTTTCCTTCCCCATGTGCCCCTTTCCCTGATGTCAAACTTGTTGGCACAACTATAAGCCCAGCATGCCAAGGTCCTAGGTGTAGTCCTGGAGTCTGAACTCTGCCTTTAAGTCCCACGTCCAATTACTTTCCAAATCTTGCTGCCTCAACCTCTGCAACATTTCCAAAATATGTCCCTTTCTAACCAATGACACAACAAAGCTCTTAATTCCCTCCCTGGTCATCTCTCACCTCGATTACTGCAACACCCTCCTTATTGGCCTACCTCTATATAGGCCATCCCCCCTTCTGTCTATCATGAATGCTGCAGCCAGACTTATCTACCTGACCAACTGCTTAGTGTCTGCTACTCCTCTCTGTTAATCCCTCCACTGGCTTCCGCTCACCCAACAAATTAAATTTAAAATACTAACAACTACTTACAAGGCCATCCACAACTCTGCCCCCAGCTACATCACTAACCTAGACTCAAAATACCAGCCTAATCATTCTCTTTGTTCTTCTCAAGACCTCCTGCTTTATAGCTCCCACATCACCTTCTCCTATGTCTGCCTCCAGAACTTTTCCATAGACTCTCCAATTCTATGGAATGCCTTACCCCAATCTGTCTGATTCTCTCCTACCCTATTAGATTTTATACGATACTTGAAAACCCTTCTCTTCAGAGAAGGCTATCCTACCCATGCCTAGCAAGTGTATTTTCATTCTACATCTGTTCATCCCCACAGTTATTACCTTTTCTTCCACTTAATCTTCCCTTCTAGATTGTAAGCTCTAACAAGCAGGGCCCTCTAATTCCTCCTGTATTCATTTGTATTATAACTGTACTGTCTGTCCCCATGTTGTAAAGCGCTATGCAAACTGTTGCCGCTATATAAATCCTGTATAGTAATAATAATATTTAAATTGACTTGAACTCAAAAATCATACATTTCCATATTATAGAAAACATCTAGAAATGTTAGATAGTATCTTAACCCAAAACCAAAAAATGTATATACTGAAGCCTACAAATCTTTAAACGCAGTAGCTGCATTAATTTATTCATTTTTTGCTTTATTTCTACCTGGTGATCCACACTGGCAAGTCTTTAATTTTTCAACCTTCTTTAACATACTAAGTTGTAGGGATGAGCCGAACACCCCCCTGTTCGGTTCGCACCAGAACCTTCGAACGGATCGACCGTTCGCGCAAACATTTAGAACCCCATTGACGTCTATCGGACTCGAACGTTCGAATTCAAAAGTGCTAATTTTAAAGCCTAATATGCAAGTTATTGTCATAAAACATCTTTGAGAACCCAGGTCTTGCCCCAGGGAACATGTATCAATGGAAAAAAAGTTTTAAAAACGGTCGTTTTTCTGGAGCATTGATTTTAATGATGCTTAAATTTTTTTAAAAAAAGAAGAAAAATTACTTTAAATATTGTACCTGCTGGGTGTCTATAGTATGCCTGTGAAGTGGCACATGTTTCGAACTGTCCCTGCACAAAATGAGATTACTAAAAGAAAAAAGTAATTTAAAACTGCTTGCGGCTTTAATGTAATGTCTGGTCCCTGCAATATGGATGAAAATCATTGAGAAAAAATAGCACAGACACAGACAGTACACACACCACGTAGCTTTAGGTGCAAACTACAAAACACACGTGCAGTACACACCAAGTAGCTTTAGGTGCAAACTACAGAGCACACGGCCAGTATACACCAAGTAGCTTTAGGTGCAAACTACAGAGCACACATGCAGTACACACCAAGTAGCTTTAGGTGAAAACTACAGAGCACACGGCCAGTACACACCAAGTAGCTTTAGGTGCAAACTACAGAGCACACGGCCAGTATACACCAAGTAGCTTTAGGTGCAAACTACAGAGCACACATGCAGTACACACCAAGTAGCTTTAGGTGAAAACTACAGAGCACACGGCCAGTACACACCAAGTAGCTTTAGGTGCAAACTACAGAGCACACGGCCAGTAGACACCAAGTAGCTTTAGGTGCAAACTACAGAGTACACGGCCAGTACACAACAAGTAGCTTTAGGTGCAAACTACAGAGCACACGTGCAGTACACACCAAGTAGCTTTAGGTGCAAACTACAGAGCACACGGCCAGTACACACCAAGTAGCTTTAGGTGCAAACTTCAGAGGACACAGGCAATAAACCACATAAGAATACTGCAGCTAACACAATCACCTGCCTGCCAGTAAATTAGGAAGAAGTGATCTAGCTAAACTATACAGTGTATAAATATATGTACAACACCTGGGATGCATATATATCCTCTACAGACTGTAACTTTAACTGACTAGCCTGCCTGCCTGCTCTATCTACCTGCAAAAAATGACACTCTCTTTGTCTCTGTCTGTTCTTTCTTAACCCCCGCAACACACTACACAAGGCCGACCTGCAGGCGGCCTTTTATAGTGTGGGGCGTGTACTAAACCCCCTGAGCCATAATTGGCCAAAGCCACCCTGGCTTTGGCCAATTATGGCTCTCCGTTTTTTGCAAGCTGTGATTGGCCAAGCATGCGGGTCACAGTGCATGCTTGGCCAATCATCAGCCAGCAATGCACTGCGATGCTGCAGTGAATTATGGGCTGTGAAACGTAACTCGAATTTGGCACGAACAACCCAAAACGTTCGTAATTCAACGAACGATCAAACATACAATGGTTTACAAATGCTGCTGTCCAAGGAATTTTGGGCTGAATTCAGACCTGAAACAAACCAAAAGATGAACAGCGTTTTTGTGCAAAATGCACCGGACCTGCTTCGGAGATATGTGAACTGGCTCCATTGAGAGCCAGTCAAAATCTCCTGCTATTGCGCACTGAATGCTGATGCGGGGATACCGCATCCAATTATAAATGCTGTGAACCCAGCTCAAGTCGTGCCTTAACAGTACGCTAAACGATTAATCCTATGTCTTGAATTCCATCTAAAAAATATCAGTGCGCTTCTGTAGCTTGAATTTCATAGCTGTGTTTACACAGTGTGATATCTTCTAATGCACTGCCGTCTCTTTCTGCTTTCATTTGTTGAGCTCTGCTTCTACAGTTTTGTTCCCTTTTAAACACAAGTCAAACATTTTTAGTACTGGGTGTTTGGAAAGGTCTGTGCCCCCATTTCTTCTCAGTTCCTTTATAATTTATATGTGTCAGATAGAAATCCTCATCAATAAAAACACATTTCTCATAAGATTATATTGCTGTATGTGTCCCAGATGAGATTTTCCTTTACTTCCTGTCCAGGTAACATATGTCCTTTATAAGGACAATGGCTAGCATTTAAAGCACATCTAAACCCCCCCCCCCCCCCCAAATATATATATAATTATATATTGCCGTTTACCAGTCATTAGACAGTATAGCTGCATTCTTTTCATTTTTCTGGCTAATTAAAAAAAAAATCCTACTCACCGGGGGCACTAGACAGGCATGCTCCCCCCCCCCACTGTATGCCATTGAAGTTGCATCTCTCACCCCTTCATTTAGGAAACACTCCAATATTAAAAGATCTACAGGTGGAAGTACACACTCAAGAAGCTGGATTGTAAGCTGACAATATGATTTTATATTGTAAGCTTAAGACTAGGGATGAGCTTCGTGTTCGTGTCAAACTCACGTTCGACTCGAACATCGTATGTTCGACCGTTCGTCAAAATACGAACGTTACGGGCTGTTCGCGCCAAATTCGAGTGGCGTGTGACGGCCCATAATTCACTGCAGCATCGCAGTGCATTACTGGCTGATGATTGGCCAAGCATGCACTATGACCCGCATGCTTGGCCAATCACAGCTTGCAAAAAACAGAGAGCCATAATTGGCCAAAGCCAGGGTGACTTTGACCAATTATGGCTCAGGGGGTTTAGTACACGCCCCACACTATAAAAGGCCGCCTGCAGGTCGGCCTTGTGTAGTGTGTTGCGGAGGTTGAGAGAGAAGACAGAGAGAGAGAGAGAGGGTGTCATTTTTGTAGGTAGATAGAGCAGGCAGGCTAGTCAGTTAAAGTTACAGTGTGTAGAGAATATATATGCATCCCAGGTGTTGTATATATATTTATACACTGTATAGTTTAGCTAGATCTGCTCCTCCTAATTAACTGGCAGGCAGGTGATTGTGCTAGCTGTAGCATTCGCATGTGGTGTACTGTCTGTGTCCTCTGCAGTGTGCACCTAAAGCTACGTGGTGTGTACTGCCCATGTCCTCTGCCGTGTGCACCTAAAGCTACGTGGTGTGTACTGCCTGTGTCCTCTGCAGTGTGCACCTACAGCTACGTGGTGTGTACTGCCCGTGTCCTCTGCAGTTTGCACCTAAAGCTACGTGGTGTGTACTGCCTGTGTCCTCTGCAGTGTGCACTTAAAGCGGATGTGCCATTAAAAAAAAATATTAAAAGCCAGCAGCTACAAATACTGCAGCTGCTGACTTTTAATATTAGGACACTTACCTGTCCTGGAGTCCAGCGCCGTCCGCAGCAGAGGATGAGCGATCGCTCGTCTCTCTGCTGCTCCCCCCGCCATCCTCAGTGAGGGAACCAGGAAGTGAAGCGCTCCAGCTTCACAACCCGGTTCCCTACGGCGCATGCGCGAGTCGCGCTGCGCCCGCCTATTGGCTCACACGCTGTGTGCTGGGAGCCGAGTGTTCCCAGCACACAATGGGGGACAGACGGGAAGTCGGGAAAAACCCGTCTTTTGCCTGAGACATGTGGCCGAAAGTGGGTGCAAATACCTGTCTTTAGACAGGTATCTGCACCCCCTCCCCCCTGAAAGGTGTCAAATGTGACACCGGAGGGGGGGCAGGTTCCGATCAGCGCGAGTTCCACTTTAGGGTGGAGCTCCGCTTTAAAGCTACGTGGTGTGTACTGCCTGTGTCCTCTGCAGTGTGCACCTAAAGCTATGTGGTGTGTACTGCCTGTGTCCTCTGCAGTGTGCACCTAAAGCTATGTGGTGTGTGTTCTGACCATGTCCTCTGCAGTGTGCACCTAAAGCTAAGTGGTGTGTACTGCCTGTGTCCTCTGCAGTGTGCACCTAAAGCTACGTGGAGTGTACTGCCTGTGTCCTCTGCAGTGTGCACCTAAAGATATGTGGTGTGTACTGCCTGTGTCCTCTGCAGTTTGCACCTAAAGCTACGTGGTGTGTACTGCCTGTGTCCTCTGTAGTGTGCACCTAAAGCTACGTGGTGTGTGTACTGCCCATGTCCTCTGCAGTGTGCACCTAAAGCTACGTGGTGTGTACTGCATGTGTCCTCTGCAGTGTGCGCCGAAAGCTACGTGGTGTGTACTGCCCGTGTCCTCTGCAGTTTGCACCTAAAGCTATGTGGTGTGTACTGCCTGTATCCTCTGCAGTGTGCACCTAAAGCTACGTGGTGTGTGTACTGCCTGTGTCGTCTGCAGTGTGCACTTAAAGCTACGTGATGTGTACTGCCTGTGTCCTCTGTAGTGTGCACCTAAAGCTATGTGGTGTGTACTGCCTGTGTCCT
The DNA here is from genome assembly GCF_905171775.1 of Rana temporaria. Taxonomy (NCBI): domain Eukaryota; kingdom Metazoa; phylum Chordata; class Amphibia; order Anura; family Ranidae; genus Rana; species Rana temporaria. The sequence goes on from NC_053490.1 coordinate 408,075,789, forward strand.
CTGCAGTGTGCACCTAAAGCTATGTGGTGTGTACTGCCTGTGTCCTCTGTAGTGTGCACCTAAAGCTATGTGGTGTGTACTGCCTGTGTCCTCTGCAGTTTGCACCTAAAGCTACGTGGTGTGTACTGCCTGTGTCCTCTGCAGTGTGCACCCAGGCTCAGGGTACTTTGTCTGGCAAAGCAGCTGCCAAGGCGGCCTCTTCCCTCTGCTCAATGGCATCAGTCACTCCTTCCCTAGCCCCACCATGTACTCCTGAGGAGTCCCCCGAACTGTTTGGCCGCAGTGTTGGGTACATGCTGCATAAGGATGCACAGCGTTTTGAAGGCTCTGATGATGGTATACAGCTTACAGCTAGAGGAAGGCACTAACGTGAGCCCAGAGAGGGGGGGTGCCCAAGAAGGACAGCAATCTGGCAGTCATGTTCCCCCAGCTGCAGCATACTGCCAGGTTTTCTACAGTGATGAGGAGGGAGGGGATTATGAGGTCACTAACTCTACGTGGGTGCCTGATAGGAGAGAGGAGGAGGAGGAGGAGGCACAGGCACATCTCCAACGATGCAGGATGCCCTCCAGGGGCCAGCTTAAGAGCAGCACACCGACTGCATCACAACGCAGAGCTACGCATGTGCAGGGCACTGCTGTCTCTCAGCGTAATTCCAAAAGTACTTTGGTGTGGGCCTTTTTTGAGACGAGTGCATCAGATCGCACCACTGCTATTTGCAACATATGTCTCAAGCGTATCTCGCGTGGCCAAAACATCACCCGCTTGGGCACCACATGCTTGACCAGACATATGTCGACCTGCCATGCAGTTCATTGGCAAGCGTACCTCAAAGACCCACACCAAAGAACAAAGCGGACCTCCTCTTGCTCCTCATCAGCTGGGATCTCCAACCCCACTATACCCTCAGTCCTCTCTGAAGCCTGCACTGATAGGACTGAAGGTGTAGAATTAGATGTGTCACAGTTAAGTACTTGCGGGCAATCTACTATCAGTACACTGATGGCAGGCAAATTTCCCTGCCCCAGCTGCTGCAGAGCCAAAATAAGTTCTCTCCCAGCCATCCACATGCCCAGCGGTTGAATGCTAGCTTAGCTAAATTGCTAGCACTTCAACTGCTGCCTTTTCAGTTGGTAGATTCTGCCCCCTTCCGTGAGTTTGTGGAATGTGTGGTACCTCAGTGGCAAGTTCCCAAACGCCACTTTTTCTCACGGAAGGCGATTCCGGCTCTCTACCAGCATGTGGAAGGCAATGTCCATGCCTCGCTGGATAGGGTGCTCAGTGGTAAGGTGCATATTACCGCTGACTCATGGTCCAGCAGGCATGGATAGGGACGTAGCCTATCTTTCACGGCACATTGGGTGACTCTGCTGGCAGCTGGGATGGACGCAGGACAAGGTACAGTAGTGTTGGAGGTTGTTCCACCACCACGCCTCCAAAATGCTACTACTGGTTGTGACACACCTCTCTCCTCCACCCCCTCCTCTTCTTCTTCCTCTGTGGTCACTTCCTGTGCTGATGTGTCCTCGGAACCAGCGGTGCTCCGTAGGCGTTCAAGGGGCTACGCAGGTATGTAGGCAAAGAGATGCCATGCGGTGCTTGAGCTGGTGTGCTTGGGGGACAGGAGTCACACTGGGTCAGAGGTTCTCTTAGCTCTGCAGGGGCAGGCTCAGAGGTGGTTGACACCACGCCAGCTTAAGCCAGGAATGGTGGTTTGCGACAATGGCAGCAACCTCCTCTCCGCCCTGCAACAGGGACAACTGACCCATGTGCCCTGTTTTGCTCATGTCCTTAACTTGGTGGTGCAGCAGTTCTTGGGCAGGTACCCGGGCTTACAGGATGTCCTGAAGCAGGCCAGGAAAGTCTGTGTGCATTTCCGACGGTCATATAATGCCAGTGCTCGGCTGGCAAACCTCCAAAAGGAATACAACCTTCCCAAGAACCGCCTAATCTGTGACATGCCCACCAGGGATGCATGCACTGTCCTGTCACCATTTGAGGAGGCCACGAGGATGGTGAGCAGTGACAGTGCATGCATCAGTGAGACTGTCCCTCTTATTCACCTGTTGGAGCACACGCTGCATGGAATAATGGACAGGGCCCTTGAGGCAAAACAGAGGGAGGAAGAGGAGGACTTCCTTACCTCTCAAGGCCCCCTTTACCCAGACAGTGTTCCTGCTTTCCCGCCTATAACACAGGAAGAGGATGAGGAGGAGGATTGTGTCAGCATGGAGGTGGAGCTTAGCACTCATCATCAGCAGCAGTTTTCAAGGGATCAATTACAGTCCCAAGGAACCCATGGACTTGTACGTGGCTGGGACGAGGTGGCTGCGGATCATGTCGTCCTCATTGACCCAGATGACTCCGAAACCGAATGCCTCAGAAAACCTACGTTGTATGACCTCCCTGATCCTGCAAAGCCGGCGCAAGGATCCTCGTATTCGTGCTATCAAGGAAAGGGATCATTACTGGCTGGCAAACCTCCTTGATCCACGTTACAAGAGTAAGGTTGCGGACCTTATCTTGCCGGCACAGAGGGAGCAGAAGATTAAACATCTTCGGGAGGCCTTGCAGAAAGGTCTGTGCAACGCGTTCCCAGATACTGGGAGGTTTGCAAAATCCTGGTCCTGGACAACGTGTTGCTGAGGCTTCGGTCAGTCACAGAAGGAGCGGTGGAGAAGGTGGCCGTATGACCGATGCGTTCAGACAATTTTTTAGTCTGCAGCCCCAAGGTATGACCGGTTCCAGCAATCATCGCCAGCGTCTGTTTTACATGGTGCGGGAATACCTAGGGGCAAGATCAATTGCATCAATTTTTGATGCAATACTTTGCAGCAGGCTCATTCCTGCACTCCAACTAGAGTATCTGTGAGGGGTTGCAGTGTTGTGGCACCAGCATCACCACCACCACCAACAAAGGCCCAATTTTTCTGCCCCTGTTCAACAGGGGCATGTGATTACAATTCTTGATCTAATATTTCACAGCAGGGCCCATTCCTGTGCCCACCAAGAGTAACTGAGGTCTTACAGAGTTGTGGCACCAGCACCACCACCACCAACAAAGGCCCAATTTTTCAGCCCCTGTTCAACAGGGGCATGTAATTACAATTCGTGATCTAATATTTCACAGCAGGGCACATTCCTGTGCCCACCAAGAGTAACTGTGAGGGCTTACAGTGTTGTGGCATCAGCGCCAGCACCAAAGGCCCAATTTTTCTACCACTGTTCAACAATGGCATGTAATTACAGTTCTTGATATACACAGCAGGGTGTTCCAGCGCCCACCAAGACTAACTGTGAGGGCTTACAGTGTTGTGGCAACACCAACACCTAGGGCCCAAATTTATGCAGAGTATATACGGCAGGCCCCTACTTTCAAACATCCAACTTACAAACGACTCCTACTTGCAAACGGAAGGAGACAACAGGAAGTGAGAGAAAATCTACCCCTAGGAAGGGGAATTCTCTTCTATAAGAGGTGTCATCTGTCCACTGATGCTTTATCACCAATCCTTGTTTCACTAAAAAAAACAAATTTTCTAAAAATCATTTGTTATTGGGACAGAAAGTGAATTGCAATCTTCTGAACAGATGCACACAGACAGCAAAACAAATGTTACAGGGGTGATAACCCTTCTCTATGTTTTCAGAAAAGCTTAAAAATAGATTTTAAAATAGACTTTAAAAAAGTACCAGTTCACAATTACAAATAGTTTCTACTTAACAAACCTACAGTCCCTGTCTTGTTTGCACCGCCTATATACTGCTGTTCAAAGTATATAGGGCCAAAGGGGCTTGTAATGACCTGGGGGGAGTTGGGGGAAACCCATGCTATTTTTCTCAATGATTTTCATCCATATTGCAGGGACCCGACATTACATTTAAGCTGCAAGCAGTTTTAAATTACTTTTTTCTTATAGTAATCTCATTGTGTGCAGGGACAGTTCTAAACACATGCCACTTCACAGGCATACTATAGACACCCAGCAGGTACGATATTTAAAGGAATTTTTTTTTCACTTTAAGCATCATTAAAATCACTGCTCCAGAAAAAACTACTGTTTCTAAAACTTTTTTTCCATTAATACATGTTCCCTGGGGCAAGACCCGGGTTCTTAAACCCTTTTTACGACAATAACTTGCATATTAGGCTTTAAAATGAGCACTTTTGAATTAGAACATTCGAGTCCCATAGACGTCAATGGGGTTATAAATGTTTGCGCGAACACTCGGTCCGTTCAAAGGTTCTGGTGCAAACTGAATGGGGGGGGGGGGGGGGTGTTCTGCTCATCCCTACTTAAGACCTTTCACTTAATGGTGCTATCACAGTTATTAATGATTTTGGTAGTTATTCATATCTGACCATTAACTGGTCAAAATCACATATTTTGTTTATATATAAATGTGCAAAACAGAAAGGTTTTTTATTGCAAAAATGCACTCTATGGAGTTAATTTACTAAAACTAGAGAGTAAGAAGCTGATTGGTTACAGTGCACAGGCTGCACCAGATTTTGAATTCTCTAGTTTTAGTAAATCAATCTCTATATCTCTTCTATAATAAATGATTCTGATCAGTCTGTTTGCCACCTTCCTAACAATGTAAAGTGAGCTATGCATGTGCAGCTCAATGTACACTTTCACCACTTGCAAGGATGAATGAACTCACGTGCATGGGAACAGACCACCTTTTCTTTTTTAATACATATCTTTACACATAATATCAATTACCTGTAAGAGCTCCAGCTTCCGTTTTAAATGTGTTTTTCTTTCCAGAATAAGTGTAGGCAATCTATGTGTAATAAAATTATTGAGTTTGCTTCATTATTCCTTACAGTTTTGCAAATCCTTTAGGAATTATCTTAAAACCGCAATATGACATTAAAGTCCACTGAGAGGTATCGGAGGTGACGTTGGCGACAGATTGCCCCTCTTTTTTACATGCTCAATTGTATTTTGGATTATGTGAGTACCCCTGTCTATTTTCTTTGAGAATTAAAATTTTTAAAACGGTATCACACCATCGATGCTTTATTTCTTTGGGGCGAGAAACTGACCAATCTGGGACGAGAACTCCAAGGAGGACCTGCCGTTGTTGGATCAGAGCCCATCGAGTGAACCATCTAATGTGGTTGGATCTATATGCTGTTACCTTACAGCAGTAAGGTAAGGGGACATCCTTACTTACCCTAAAAGGATCACTGGATACCCATTTTCCTCTCACTCCATATTGCGGACCTACACTTGCACTTTTGCTTTCTTGGACTTTTGAAATTTTACTTATATTTTTTGCTAATATTTTTTAAACTTTGTTGATGGACTGTTTATCACCAGTATAGGAGTGTCACTTAGCACAGTTACCTGGGATTTTTTTTTTTTTTTTTTTTGCACCATTACTTATAGTGTATTTCATCACATTAAGAGGAACCTGTGTAGTTATATGATTTGCACCATTACTGTTATTGTTCACTGATCATTTATATTTATTTTTATGCTGATGCCATTTGGGCTATATTGCTCCTCATTTCAATTACACCTACTTTCATTCCCCTCCCCCACCTGTTTATTCACTTATCCATTCACCACTGATTAGCGCAGCACTACCCTCCCCATTTTCAAAAGCCATGGCAATGTGTTCAGTTTTACAACAAAATGTAGTAAATTAGCTGTGGCAAGTGGTACCACATTCATCTCTGCTTTAGGCTCAAACTTGAATTAAAAACTGACAATCCAGAAGTTAACCTTAAATTGTTCAGCTGCTGATTCTCTTTGAAATCCTGTTTTATATTCATAAAAGCTTTTTAACAAAAATACTTTTCTTTACTGGTTTCCACCATGGTAATTTTGTTCCTACGATACTTTCAAAAATGTTCCTAGTTGTATACTTTTCATAAGAAAGGACACTTGTGCAGTGGTTATCTTGCTCTCTTTACACAATGGGGTGGATTTACTAATAAAGTAAATGTTAACTGTGTAGTTGTGTTCACTTTGAATATCCAATCATATGCAAGGAAAAGACCAGGACCTTTTTAGGACATTAATGAGTATTTGGAGTGAGCACAGCTTTACCTTAACCCCCTGAGCGATATTCCCGAGTCTGGCTCGGGGTGGAATTTCAGGACCAAAAGCTAACCCCGGGATCGGGAATCAGGGAATTACTTACCTTGTCCCTGGATCCTGCGATGCCTCCCCGCTGTGTGATCAAGCTGTGTCCTCGCTCGATTCACACAGTGCCCGTGTGCTGCCGAGCTCCGTTCCCTACGATGTTACGACACACGGGGCGGAGATTGGCACCAGATTTAAAAAAATAAATAAGTACAATACATACAGTATACTGTAATCTTATAGATTACAGTACTGCATGAAAAAAATACACACCCCCTTTGTCCCTAGTGGTTTGCCCAGTGTCCTGCATGCACTTTTATATAATAAAAACTGTTCTGCCTGGAAACTGGAGATTGTCCATAGCAACCAAAAAGTGTCTCTTTATGTCAAAAGTGGTTTTAGACCAGAGATATTAAATTAGAATCACTTGCAGAATTGAGAGATAGTGATTTGTGGGAAAATTCGTCATCAAAAAATTAAAAGTAATAATGCCCATTGAAAACGTCAGATTTGACAAAACTGGTCAGGGCGGTGCTACGTATTGTCGTCACCACGACCCTATACGACCCCAGAAGAACGGGTGTACGTCTATTTTCTCAGCTTATGCCAGCTTTTTAACTTTTTTAACTTTTATGTGCTTTATCGTTTGTTTTATTGTACAATAAATGCTCCAATCTTTTTGTCAGATAACACACTATTGTAGTTTTTTCTCACCCCTTTTTTCCATGTATAGGATTTACTCCCTTGGAGAGAGGGATACTCACTTTTTCCATTTGGAAACTCTATGAGTGGAGACGAGGAGGACTACAGGAGTCAGATGATCTCGGCATTTTGGAGGAGTACCAAGACCCCGCAGAGGTTCATCTGCAAGCTTTTATGACCTTGCCTTAGGAAGGTCCACCTTATCTGGTAAGGTTCCAGCTTTCACCTGTGTGTTTTGCATGAGGAGGAATACATCTTGGTGGTGGTGAACAGCCTTTTCATCTCCTTCTTTCCTCAGTTTTGATGTACATGGATTCTCCTTTGTGGAACTGGAATTTTCCTTCTTCTTTGTAGACACATTGGATTATTTATCATTATTATTATTATTATTTTTTATTCAATATATTTTATTATAAATAGTTTCACCTTTATTCATGCATGAACATTTGCTAGTTTCATTTACAGATATTTGTTTCACACAGAAGGGTTCTGTGTGATGGTTTGCATCTCAATTTTATATTTTGCGTTTATATACAGTGTCCTTCACTATATGATATTCATTTTTATCGTAGTCACATGCACTTGTTTATACCTACTTTTATCATAATATTTAATTTCTTTTTTTCCATTACATATTTTCAATAAGTACTTGGATCTGTATACATATACCTTAAATGCTATTTCTAGCGCGACTATTTCCTTTGCACAGTTGTTTCCACATGATTATCACATGTTTTATGTCGCAGTTTATTGTTCATTTAGTTTAATATTGTCATATAACCATTAGCGCAGTATTTACCCTTATCCTTACTAATAATTTGTATTATTATTATATTATTTGTTATCATTATTTATTATATAACAATTTATGATTTTGTGTTTCAAATTTTATTATACCCGGGATGTCTACTAGACTCTTGTTTGGACAGATTTAAGTGAGTTATTACTAAGAATTGCAGGCCTACAATATAAAACGCCAAATTTTCATGCAAAATAATGGTAACGCTTTCAGCACCTAAAATCTGAAATAATCATACCGCCAGGGAGGTTAAGCACTAATATTTATATGCAAAGTGAACATTTACTTTAGATGAACAGCTTATTCTTATTTAGTAAATCAACCCACACATGTTTTCATTCCACATGAGGCAGCTATTGAGCTGTGCAGGTACTTTGCTGCTAAGCTCCTTTGTGACTAAGAAGTGCAGGTAGAGGAGATCCTCGCCTGTCTACACAAACTCTAAGGCCCCATACACACGAGAGAATTTATCCGCGGATACGGTCCAGCGGACCGTTTCCACGGATAAATCCTCTCAAAGATTTCCGCAGATTTCTATGCGATGGAGTGTACTCACCATCGCATTGAAATCCGCGCGGAAATCCTCTGGCGATGACGTGTCGCGCCGTCGCCACGATTATGACGCGGCGACGGGCTCGACGCTGTCATATAAGGAATTCCACGCATGCGTCAAATCATTACGACGCGTGCGGGGAATCCCTTTGGACGGATGGATCCGGTGAGTCTGTACAGACGAGCAGATCCATCCGTTGGGATGGATTCCAGCAGATGGATTTGTTGTGCATGTCAGCAAATATCCGATCTGCTGGAATCCATCCCAGGGGAGATTTATCCGCGGAAAAAGATCCGCTGGCGTGTACACACCATAGGATCTATCCGCAGAAACCCATTTGCTGGGATTTATCTGCGGATGGATTCTATGGTGTGTACGGGGCCTTACACGTGATCTCAAAATACACATTTATTTTTCTAATTGTTTTGTTCTCATGCATGACCATGTTCAAGTCTCTTAACCTCCCCCATGAATGATACTTTAAAAACTAGAAAAGGTTAAGACTCTTTACTGTCATAAAGTTCTCCATCAAGAAGAAAATTCACATATATTACTAAAAATATCTTTGACTTTTTTTTTTTTTAACAAACAACAAGGTAATTAAGAAGAAAGCATGTTTCAAACCTGAGCGTGTTGTTCCCATAACATCCTATATCTCCAATGCCAATGTCATCAACCATTATGAGAATAAAGTTGGGCAATGATTTTGCAGTGCAGACACTGAACAAAGATGTCATTAGTGTCAAAATCTTCATATTGCTACACAAAAAAGGTAAAGCATAGTAAAAGTGAGCAAAATGTGAAACAAAGCAATACAAACACATCAAATGAATGAATGGTAGAAAGTTTCTTAGTACTTTATTGCACAGTAATCTGATTATTCTTATGCTTATTTTCCACTACATCTATGATAACATTTTCTTTTTGAAGAAAAAAAATTGCAATATTATGCAAAAAGAAAAAAATAGGGATACAGATGAAGAAAAAAAAAATCAGCATGACAATTGAGAACTAATATAACAAAACAGCGTGCTTCCATTGGCTAACAAAAATATACTAAGAATGTGAAAGCTGAAGGAAAGAATAACAAAATATGAATTATACATAATTTTGTTTTTAGTTTTCTTGTGCTCATCCATAAATTTAGCCCAAGAGAACTTCCCAGAACTCTTGTTTTTAGGCTTACCTAAAGTTGCTTGTTATGCAGTACTGTAACTTTTTCTCTTTCAAAACAGATTTTTGCTGCTTGTGTTTGTAAAATAATGCTTTAAGGGAGAATGAATGATAAAATATAATGATGATAGGATGTGTAAAAAAAATAGCGTGACCCTACTGAGATTCAGAACTGTTTAGTGTTCTTTGGGAATTGCCTTTTTTTATTAACTGACTCTGCTGGTCAGGTTTCATTCCAATGGTCAACTATAGTGTAGAGTGCAAGAAAACCAGATCCCCTTTTTGCCAAATACTTGTACTGATTAATAAATGGTAAAGGCACCACTAAGAGGCTGGTTTCAAGCTTTGTGCACCCAAAATAGAATTTATAATATTTTTGCATTTTAGGATGTCACCAACTAAAGGGTTACCTGGGTATCGTCTGATACAGAGCAAAAGTCATCTTTAAAAGCATAATTTATTTGTACTAAATAAATTGTATGAGGGCCGGTCAAGTCAAACTGGGACTTTTGAGTTTATATATTAAAAGAACAAATTTCAAGGAGTGGAGCCTGCATTTATTTTTCGACTCACCTGCTACATGTATACACTTATCCCAGAGCTAATGCCTGAAAAGTTTCAGCATAGAAAGATTTGACTATATACCTGAACCATCCTAGGACAGCCATTTCCTTTACTTCCTTTCCAGGTAACATATGTCAGATAGATCAAATAAATCTCCTTTATAAGGACAGATGGCTAGCATTTAAAGCATGTCTAAACCCAAAAACAAAATATAATCTTCTGCTCTCCAGGTAGGTATGGCAAAGGAGGTTCTATCAGAATTAAAATATTCTTTTAAATATCAATGGGAGGCTAATAAATATTCATATTTAGATATTACTCTCACGTCTCCCTCGACACAGACCTATGAGGCCAACTATAAAGCTCTGTTACATGTTCTCGCAAAGGATTTGTCCCACACAGAGATCCCAATAATAATGAGTCAGTGAGCGCTGAAGGGGCAGAGCACAGAGTAGCGCCTAAAAGTCACCATTCTGTGCTCAGAGCGTACCCAAGAACTGAGGATCAGCAGTCTTTGATCACTCAGTTCTTGATGTAAAGCTGATGGGGGAAAGCTGCAGCTTTGGATCAATGCTGTAGCCATTTAAGTATAAATGTTTGTTATTTTTGCTTATCACTTCTCTTTTAATTAGGTGTTAAAGTGGAGGTCCATGCAAAAACTAAAATCCCTGCATCTATAGCCATCAGCATTCTAACACTAACCTCTCTAGCCCTGTAAAGAAAAAAACGAGTATGCATACCTTTTTTTTAAAGCCGCTTTGACCCAATCTCCAGCGGCGGAATCTCTGATCCCACGCTGAGCTGTCAGCCATAGCTTCGCGGGTGAAGGACACCCATCAATGTAAACGTCATAGGAAGTCTAAGGGTGACGTCACTTCTCATTAATTTCACTGCCGTTGTCGGCCATGTCCTTTGCAGAGCTTCCGTTGCTGGAGATCGATTTGGATCGGGTTCAAAAGAGGTTTATTTACACTCTTTTTTTCTTTAAAGGGCTAGATAGGTTAGTGTTAGATTGGTGGTATCTATAGTATCTATAGATTCAGGGATTTTAGTTTTTGCATGGACTTTCACTTTAAGTTGGAAAAAAAAAGTCTTATTGAAAAAGATGTTTGTCTTCTCACTTTGCTGAAACCTTGGTTAGCATCAGATCATAGAAGAAACTTATGATACGCACTAAGAGCCCTTAAACACTTAGGGGCAGATCCACAGAGAGAGTACGCCGACGTATCTACTGATACGCCGGCGTACTTTCAAATTTCCTGCGTCGTATCGTTGTTTTGAATCCTCATCGTCTTCGTACGCCTTCGGATCTAAGATGCAATTCTTCGGCGTCCGCCGGGTGGCGTTCCTGTCGTTTTCCGCGTCAAGTATGCAAATTTGCTATTTCCGACTATCCACGAACGTACGAGTCGCCGTCGCATTCTTTTACGTAGTCTCTAGTCGGCTTTTTCCGGTGTATAGTTAAAGCTGCTGTTTCGTGGCGTATAGTTAGACCTGCTATGTTAAGTATGGCCGTCGTTCCCGCGTTTGAAAAACTCACCTCAAAATGGTTTTTGGAGCAGTTTTTTAGTCACATTTGTTTAAAAAGCACACCGGAAATGTCCAAAAAGCACCTGAAAGGCGCAGCAAAAGCTCTCAGCATTTATGGAGCAGTTAAGAAGTGCCTCAGTGTCAAAGGGCTCTAACAGGTCTGCATTGGTGCAACTACAATAAATGTACAAAGATAAAGTGAACAATCATGATTACTGGCTGCTGCATTGATAATTCAAGCAAAAATATTTTTATTTTGCGTGTCAGCAGGGCATAACTGTCAGCACTCCTTTTTGTTACGTATGAAAAGCTGCCAGTATAGCAACATATATAGATGTTTGACTGGAGCTGTTTTAAGCTGAATAATTATATAAATGACCTTTTATAGGCCTCAAGTGAATGCCAGGAATGTGTGAATCACAGAAGTGAATGAACTTATTTTTAGAAATATTTTGGCACTATATGTATTTCACTTTCATACTTCGCTATTTGGCTGTAGTTTTGCTTTAATGGCAAAATTAAATGTCATTTACAGTGTATGTCATTTCTAAGAGTTCAAGGGCTGCAGTAAAAAAATAAAAAAAAACTCTTCTTATCTCTGGTTACAACATCACTATGTGCAGAGAAAGCAGGACATGAATATAATCACATCATTTGAGCGGCAATAAAAAGAAGACATGGTACTGCATGTGTTATAATGTACTGATGTATAATGAAAATACTTAATGGTGTTGTCAGATGCATATGGCTAGTTTAACCTTTCACTTTTATTTCCTGCATACATGAACAAGGAAATTGATGTGAAAATCAATACTGGCATTAAAAAAATATCTCTGCTGATGCACACAGTTGCAGCATGCCTTGATAATTTATTTACGTATACAGTTCTTTAGCTTCACAAGGTCGGTTAATTTAAAATTGGTAAAGAAAATGTACAGCTCAGTAGTGAGGGCATGAGTAGACATGAGTAGCCTTGTTATTGAAATGTCTTGTTACTGTGCCTGCAACTGCTGGTAGTGACACAATTTACTGCTCAAGTACAGAAAATTATGTTACAGGCATTTTCTAACAGTAAGAATATTGGAAGCGTATATATATATATATATATATATATATATATATATATATATATATATATATATATATATATATATATATATATATATATATATATATATATATATATATATACACACACTGCTCAAAAAAATTAAAAGGAACACTTTTGAATCAGAACTCCTGGGATATTGATCTCGTCAGTTAAGTAGCAGAGGGGAAGGGGTGTATACAGAGGGGGTGTTAATTTCAATTAACAGCAAACCAGCTGAAACTGATTAACAAAAGTTGCACTAGATGGGCAACAATGAGACGACCTCAAAACAGGAATGTTTTTTCAGGTGGAGGTGTCTGAATTTTTTTTCCTTACTCATCCTTTCTGACTGTTCTTCACTAGTTTTGCATTTGGCTATGGTCAGTGTCACTACTGGTAGTACAAGGTGATACTTGGACCCTACAAAGGTTGCACAGGCAGTCCAACTCCTCCAGAATGGCACATACGTGTCATTGCCAGAAAGTTTGCCGTGTCCCCTAGCACAGTCTCAAGAGCATGGAGGAGATTCCAGGAGACAGGCAGTTACTCTAGGAGAGCTGGACAGTGCCGTAGAAGGTCCTTAACCCATCAGCAGGACCTGTATCTTCTCCTTTGTGCAAGGAGGAACAGGATGAGCACTGCCAGAGCCCTACAAAATGACCTCCAGCAGGCCACTGGTGTGAATGTCTGACCAAACAATCAGAAACAGATTTCATGGGGGTGGCCCGACGTCCTCTAGTGTGCTCTGTGCTCACTGCCGGACACTGTGGAGCTCGATTGGCATTTTCCATTGAACACCAGAATTGTCAGGTCCGCCACTGGTGCGCCATGCTTTTCACAGATGAGAGCAGGTTCACCCTCAGCATATGTGACAGACATGAAAGGGTCTGGAAAAGCCGCAGAGAACTTTATGCTGCCTGTAAAATCGAGCAGCATGACTGGTTTGGTGGTGGGTCAGTGGTGGTCTGGGAAGGCATATCCATGGAGGGACGCACAGACCTCTACAGGCTACACAATGGCACCCTGACTGCCATTAGGTATTGGCATGAAATCCTTGGACCCAATTTCAGACTCTACACTGGTGCAGTGGGTCCTGGGTTCCTCCTAGTGCACAACAATGCCCGGCCTCATGTGGCGAGAATATACAGCCAGTTCCTGGAGGATGAAGAAATGTATACCATTGATTGGCCCCAACACTCACCTGACCTAAATCTAAAAGAACACCCCTGGGACATTATGTTTTGGTCCATCTGGTGCCACCAGGTTGCACCTCAGCCTGTTCAGGAGCTCAGTGATGCTCTGGTCCAGATCTGGGAGGAAATACCCCAGGACACCATCCATTGTCTCATTAGGAGCATGCCCTGATGTTGTCAGGCATGCATACAAGCACTTGGGGGCCATACAAACTACTGAGGACCATTTTGTTTTGTTGCAATGAAATTTCAACAAAATGGACAAGCTTGCGGCATTATTTTTTCTTACTTTGATTTTCGGGGTTTCTTTGAATACTTTTTTGAGCAGTATATATATATATATATATATATATATATATATATATATTGTGACTGGAAGTCAGGTAAATCTGTGGGTATTGTCACAGACGGGACATACATGTATGCCTTGTTTAGACAATACACCAATTGTTATTAGGCGTCGGCTGCAAAAGTAGCCAGAAAAGGTCTAAGGGCGTTGGAAAACTTCAGCTGTTCAGAATGAGACAGTTAAGGCCTCTAAGTAATCCAGAGGATTACCACTGATTTGCTGCATCCTGAGGCTTTGTGAGTAAGGAGAGCAGTAGCTGAAAGTCTTCTGAGGAGGTGAGGTGGTCATTGATTTTTATGTGTGATAAAAATCAAAAAGAGAACGTTTTTCTGCTGTATGACCAGCAGTGTCTGCCCAGCACTAGGCTGTGCCAGACTCCCTAGATAGGTTCCTGTGCGGTTAAGGTAGACGCCCCAAGTGGCCAGGGTTTATTTTATGTTTGTTTATGCTGTTTGGATGCTTGCACTTGTTTCCAGCAAGATGGAAGAATAAACCAAAATCTTTGTTTTCAACCATCTTCGACTGCCTGTCTGTATAAATTCAGTGTGTAGTGAACCCATCCAGGGGGGTCACACACCCCGCTACCGAGCTAACCCCTTACACATGGTGGAGAATACGGGCAGTTAAAGTAAACCCAAAATGGAGGAGATACTGAAACAGCTGGCTATAGCAAATGCAAATCAACAGCAGACGAATGCAGGTTTGCAGCGGAGCCTTGCAGCTCAACAACAGGCTCACGCAGCTCAACAACAGGCTCACCAAGAGAGCATGGCAGCTCAACAACAGGTTTACCAAGAGAGCATGGCAGCTCAACAACAGGCTCAGGCAGCTCAACAACAGGCTCACGCAGCTCAACAACAGGCTCACCAAGAGAGCATGGCAGCTCAACAACAGGCTCACCGAGAGAGCATTGCAGGCTTGGAACAGAGACACCAGCAGAAAATGGAGGCCATCGTGAAACAGCTTCAGAGACAGCAGACTGAGGCTGGGAGTCAGGCCAGTAACATACCGACTTTTCGGGTACGACACTTATTGCCAAAGATGACTGCAGATGAGGACCCTGAGATGTTTCTGACCATGTTTGAGAGAGCAGCAGAAAGAGAGAGTTGGCCTAAAGAACAGTGGGCTGGACTAGTGGCCCCCTATTATCTGGAGAAGCCCAAAAGGCATATTTTGATTTGGAGCTTGTAGATGCAAAAAACTATGATCGATTAAAAGAGGAAATATTGGCACGTTTCGGTGTAACCCTGGATGTCCGTGCTCAGCGGGTCCACAATTGGAGTTATCAGCAGAGGAAGCCACCTCGGTCGCAGATGTATGATCTCATCCATTTGGCTAGGAAATGGCTGCAGCCAGAAACTCTGTCCGGACCAAAAATTTTGGAGCGAGTAGTCATGGACAAATTTCTTAGGTCTCTTCCTAACACCCTGCAGAAATGGGTGAACCATGGTGGTCCAGAAACCGCAGACAAACTTGTAGACCTGGTCGAAAGGTACCTAACAACAGAGAATTTGTCCTCTTCCACCAGAGACGCACAGACTTTTCACCCCAAGATCAGACCCTCCCCACCTATAGGTAAGACTGCATCAAGGGATGGGGGTGGAGAGAGGTACCAAGGAGCAACTAGAGGAATTATCGGGACTACTGCTGATGTTTGGCGAGAGCGGCCTGGAAGACCCATCCCACAGGAGAGGACCAGAAGGTTGATTTGTTACTGTTGCCGGGAAGAGGGACATGTAGCAGCGGTTTGCCCAGCGGGTGATGAACCCATGCAGTGTGACTTTCTGATAGAGAGACGTCCCTTTTTGCAACCACATGCACTGCAGTAAAGGGAAATGAGAAACCTTTATATAGAATGTGCTTAGATGGTAAAAATGTTGTGGTATTGTTGGATTCAGGTAGCCTGGTCACCTTAGTGAAAAGTGATCTAGTGGTGGGAAAAACCTTACATCCTAGGAAAATGGCTGTAGTTTGTGTACATGGGGACACTCGAGAATATCCGGTGACTACGGTTTCCTTTTGAAACCTCCCTCGGTAACTTGTGTCACCAGGTGGGTTTAGTTCCCAAACTGCCACATGACACCATTGTGGGAAGGGATTTCCCAAAATTCTGGGAACTCTGGGACTGCCCAGATTCCCCAGTAGGTGGTTCTTCTGAGTCTGAACCATCTACTCCAGAAACCTCTAACTGTGAGGATTCTCCTGAGTTTCCATTCTCAGTATTAGCAGGGGAAACACCAGTCCCTAGGGAGGAGCCTGCTACCTCAGAAGAGGAACAGCGGCCGATAGGGTTTGATGACCTCGAGGTGCACAGAGAAAATGGGAGAATGTATAGGAGAATGTAGTGAAGATAGATGGCGTGTTAGTTAACCCGGACGAAAGGGTTGCCCTCCCTTACTTCATTATTGAAAGGGACCTGTTATATAGAGTGTCACAGAGGATAGAGGACACCATTGAACAACTGGTAGTGCCTAAACCCTTTCCGCAAGATGGTTTTGGAACTGGCCCATGGGCACATTCTTGGGGGACATTTGGGAGCAGAAAAAATCCGGGAGAGGATCACCCAGAGGTTTTATTGGCCTGGGATCACTAAAGAAGTGGAATTGTACTGCTCTTCCTGTCCAGTGTGTCAGATTACTGCACCCATGCCACATTTCCGCAGTCCGTTGGTACCCCTGCCCATTATTGAGGTCCCTTTTGAGAGGATCGCCATGGACTTGGTTGGTCCCTTACTGAAGTCCACTAGAGGGCACCAGCACATCTTGGTAATAATGGACTATTCCACCCGTTACCCAGAAGCGATTCCTCTCCGAAACACCTCTGCTAAAACCATTGCCAAAGAGTTGTTTCAGGTTTTCAGCCGTGTGGGTCTTCCTAAGGAAGTCCTAACTGACCAGGGCACCCCGTTTATGTCTAGGGTGACTAAAGAACTTTGTAAACTCCTGAAAGTGACCCAATTACGTACATCAGTATATCACCCTCAAACAGACGGGTTAGTGAAAAGGTTTGATAAAACCTTAAAACAAATGTTGAGGAAGGTGGTGGATAAAGACGGAAAGAATTGGGATTATCTGCTCCCTTATCTGATGTTTGCAATAAGAGAGATTCCCCAATCGTCCACAGGGTTCTCTCCGTTTGAGCTACTGTATGGGAGGCCCCCCCGGGGCCTACTGGACATTGCCAGGGAAACATGGGAGAGTGAGAGTTCCCCTCATCGAAGTGTGATTGAACATGTGGCCCAAATGCAAGATAGAATTGCCCAAGTGATGCCGATTGTGAAGGAACATTTAGCCCAAGCCCAATTGGCTCAACAAAGGATTTACAATCGTGGGGCCCAGGTCAGTTCCTTTGCACCTGATGATAGGGTATTGGTGCTGGTCCCCACGGTCGAAAGTAAATTCCTAGCCAAATGGCAGGGTCCATATGAAGTGTTGGAAAAATGGGAGTGGTAAATTATAAAATTAGCCAACCGGGAAGACGAAAACCTGAGCAGCTCTATCACGTGAATTTGCTGAAACCATGGAAGGATAGAGAGTCATTGGTCGCTAAGACTTCCCGATTTTCTGCTCCATTTAACCTGGCTGTCCCTGAAGTTGGGATAGCGAAGACTCTATCCAAAACTCAGAAACAGGAGGTTAAAGAATTTGTGCTCCGTAATAAGGAGAATTTTTCAGACCTGCCAGGTTGGGTCTCCGGTGTTGAACATGACATTATCACCACACCAGGGGATAAGGTCAAGTTGAAGCTTTATAGAATTCCAGAAGCCCGGCGAGAGGCAATTCGCCAGGAAGTAAAAAAAATGCTTGAGCTGGGGGTGATAGAAGAGTCAAATAGTGATTGGTCCAGTCCCATTGTCTTAGTGCCCAAACCAGATGGAAGTTGGTGGTTTTGTAATGACTTTTGCCACCTGAATAAAATCACTAAGTTTAACACCTATCCTATGCCCAGCATATATGAACTGATTGATCGCCTTGGCACTGCCCAGTACATGACAACGTTAGACCTGACCAAGGGTTATTAGCAAATTCCTCTCTCAGAGGTGGCCAGCGAAAAAACAGCATTTGTAACTCCAGACGGATCTTTCCAATATCGGAGGATGCCTTTTGGGTTACAGAATGCTCCCGCCACATTTCAACGCACCATGGATAAGACCCTTCGGCCTCATCGAGCCTATGGCCTATGCTGCTGCATACCTCGATGACGCTGTCATCCACAGTGAGAATTGGGAATCACACTTGCCAAAAGTTCAGGCTGTGTTGGATTCCATCTGGAAAGCCGGGTTTACAGCCAATCCAAAAAAATGTACCCTTGGGCTAGAAGAGGTGAAGTATCTGAGGTATACCATTGGAAGAGGTCTAATCAAGCCCCAAATAAACAAATGAGGCTATTCAGGATTGGCCCTGTCCCACCAACAAGAAACAGGGCTATTATCGCCGCTTTATCCCCCATTTTGCCTCACAGACTGCTCCCCTGACCAATTTGACCAAAGGGAAGGAGTCTGTAATGACTAAATGGACTCCCAAAGCAGAAACAGCTTTTCAGGCTTTGAAACAGGCCTTATGTAGTCAGACAGTTTTAAATTCGCCTGATTTTTCACGGGACTTTGTGGTTCAGACAGATGCGTCAAATGTGGGCTTAGGAGCTGTACTGTCTCAGATTATCAAGGGGGAGGAACACCCTGTTATGTACCTCAGCCGAAAGTTGAAGGCCCATGAGGAGAATTATGTCACCATTAAGAAAGAATGTTTGGCGGTGAAATGGGCTTTGGATTCTCTCCGGTACTACCTCATGGGTAGACAGTTTGAACTGGTGACGGATCATGCCCCATTGAAGTGGATGGCACAGAACAAAGAGACCAATATGAGAATAAATAGGTGGTTCCTGGCCCTCCAGGAATTTAGTTTTGTGGTAACGCATCGCCCCGTTGCTAAAATGGGGAATGCAGATGGGTTGTCCCGAGTGCATGCCTGCCTGGCAATCTGTGTCCCAACCCTAGGGTTAAAACAAGAGGGGGGGTATGTGACAGGAAGTCAGGTAAATCTGTGGGTGTTCTCACAGACGGGACATACATTTCTGCCTTGTTTAGACAATACACCAATTGTTATTAGGCGTTGGCTGCAAAAGTAGCCAGACAAGGTTTAAGGGCGTTGGAAAACTTCAGCTGTTCAGAATGAGGCAATTAAGGCCTATATAAGTAATCCAGAGGATTACCACTGATTTGCTGCATCCTGAGGCTTTGTGAGTATGGAGAGCAGTAGCTGAAAGTCTTCTGAGGAGGTGAGGTGGTCATTGATTTTTCTGTGTGATAAAAATCAAAAAGAGACTATTGTTTTTCTGCTGTATGACCAGCATTGTCTGCCCAGCACTAGGCTGTGCCAGTTTACCTAGATAGGTTCCTGTGTGGTGAAGGTAGACGCCCCAAGTGGCCAGGGTTTATTTTATGTTTGATTTTGTTTATGCTTTTTGGATGCTTGCACTTGTTTCCAGCAAGATGGAAGAATAAACCAAAATCTTTGTTTTCAACCGTCTTCGACTGCCTGTCTGTATAACGCCTGATCATGTTTGTTTTCCTTGGGACCAAGCTGACGATTGCTCACGCTTGGAAGCAACCCACGGTGTCTTTTCTCTTGGTCAAAAGGAAGATATCATGGATCATGGCCCAGGAGAAAACAGTTAGCATCCTATTGGATACTGCTGACAAAGATGACGCCATCTGGGAACCATGGACCAGATACTTATCTCAGACTTCTGCTATTCCTTGCTGACTCGGGTTCGGGTAGATGAGCGAGTTCCACACCATCTAATATTACGCTTGTTTTTTTTTTCTCTTATTCTCTCCTTCTTTTCCTCTCTCTTTCTTTTCCACTTCTTCTACCTGCTTACATATAGGTACGTTTGCAGGTATTCCCCTCTGGGACACATTTTCTGTTTTGCTCCACTGTGTTCTAGACCGACTGTTTCATCGGCCGTTAACAGTTGAAACGCCTCTTGGCTTTTTTTTGCCTGATACCGCCTGCTCATTGGACATCCAAATGTATGTACTTTGTCCACCAATAATAGTTCACCCAAATGCCTTACCGAAGCAGTTCAATTAGTTATTGCAATAGTTGCACAGTTGTTCTTTTTTATTTATCTTTGCAATTTATTATATATCTATCTCTATCTTGGTTCCTCCTGCCTGTGGCAGGTTTTTGTACCCATTACTGTACTTGGGGGGAGATGGACCCCGCCTGCCTGGCACAGCTAGATCCCGTGAGGGGTGCTGGGGATGGCGGGTTCCTTCCTCCCTCGTGAGTTTGGAACTTCCGCAATATCTTGCTGAGATAAATCTGCTCATTCTTATTTTCAATATGTAATGTGTCTTTTGACTCATTGCTTTGTCTGATGTTAACAGTTGGCTCTACCTGTAACATTGTCAATATATTTTTTTTCCTGATTATTAATAAAAAAACGATTGAAAGTAAAAACCTAATACTGGGGAATGCAGTCCACCTGCATAATATCAGTGTGTGTGCGCTTCAGATTTGACACATCAGCCAGATGCATCTGTTCCAAGCGAACAGCAACTAGAACCCAGAGATTACGTTGCCGCTAACTGCCAATCATGGAGTGGCATATATGTCACGCACTGCACTCATAGCGACAGGGCAATGGGAGGAGGCCTACGTGCAGGGCTGCCGCCGGCACGGAAACCCATGGCGGAAGGCCGGCATCTCATTAAGTATATGACAGTACTGAAGGAAGTGTAAGAGTGTAGGAGCTTGACTAGGAAAGGTGATAAATTTAATCCAAGTACTCATTTCCTCTTCTCTAATACATTTCAGCAATAAACCCCCCCCCCACCACCACCATGATGTCTGGGAGGCCGAAAAGGAGAGGCAGACATTCCCATGGCACTGTCAGGGAGCCAGCAGCATCTGTGTCCACAGGCAAAGGTGGATGTGGTCTGTCTTCAAGCAGGGCATAATTTCTTCTATTTAGTGATGCCGAGGAAGGTTGTGGACTGGCTTACTAAACCATCCTCAACCTCCTCATCCCTTATCACCCAAACAGTGACTAGTGTGCAGTCCACCGCAGCTGCCAGAGAGGCTTAGTCTGCCTCCTTTTCCACAGCTACTCCTGCTATAGCCCCAGCATCATGCAAAGAGGAGTCAGATGAGTTATTTTAGCACAGCATCAGCCACTTGCACCTTGACAATGCATAGCCATTACTTGATTCATCAACATAGGGTTACAGTGTGAAGGCACCACTGTGATACATTTGCCTATATGTCTCAGTTTACTGCTCCCTGCTAGCCATATGGGTAGAGGTAGAAAGGAATTTCATGTGATTCATTCCTCTGACAGGTTATTGACGTGCTAATGTCCCCTCACTATTTCTAAAGGTTAATTGATCTATTGTGTTGTGTGAAGGAGAGCTGTGTTTAAGTGGCTTGTGTTAATTATTCTGATTGCTTCATTGTGGTAATTATCTCTCTATATGCGGGGTCGAGCGGTCTGGTTGATGTATTCAGTACAGCTAGTGCTCAGCGTCATTGATGTCATTGTCTAAAGAAAATGTGTTTTCAGCATCGGCCCCGTCGTGTCTACCTAGTCATCTGTATGGAAGCCCCAGTGTGAGGGGGGCGGAGATTTGTCATTGTAACAGTTTTGGAAATGACATATAAGCTGTGTGTGTTATAACATTAAAGTCTGTGTTGTTCAAGCAGTAAGCTTGTCTCATGTGTGGCTTTCTGGGCGATTCCAGGGATATCCCTCCTCGTGGAATATTGGGGTGATTTTCGTTATGGGAAGAAGGGAACGTTGACGGGGATATCATACCGATACCGTCACAATTGGTTGGTAGCAGTGGGATTTTTCCCTTCTATTCCCCTTCACACCCGGATTCCAAGCAGACACTGGAAGAACTACTGGAAGTTCGTGGAAGGATTGCTAGCAACAAAACCAAGCGGGTCATCATAGCAGAATCAATGGAGCTAGACCAGGAGGATGGGATTGCAGCAACGCCAGCAGTACAAGAGATGGAGACACCAGTGATTCAGGAGGAGGAATCGCCAGCCAACAAGCTAATGAGAGAGAAGCTAGCGTGGTTCGGCCCGAACCCAGCGGCGGATGTGGTGCTGAAAGTGATGGACCTGTTAGTAAACGCAGAACTACAGAAGGATAAACAAATAAGAGACGCAGAACTACAGAAGGATAAACAAATAAGAGACGCAGAGCTACAGTTAAAACTGGCAGCAGTCCAACAAGCAGCCGCACATTCTCCAAACAGTGAGTACAGCACAGCAGACGCAAGGAAGATTCCGTTTAGCGCTTTTAAAGCTTTTGATAAAAAGGACTGTGAGATTGATAACTTCCTGGCGGATTTTGAGCGACAATGTAACCTGCACCAAATAGCTAGAGGAGAGTGGGTTGCAATATTGTCAGGCAAACTGTCAGGCAAAGCTTCTGATGCTTTCCGTACCGTGCCAGATCAGGATATCCATAGCTACGCCCGGGTTAAAGAAGCGCTCCTGGCTCGTTATGCAGTAACCCCAGAGTCCCACCGACAGAAGTTCAGGGACTCAAGCAAAACCACGAAAGACTCTTATGCGGAATGGGCATGCCAATTGTCCCGGTCGGCCTCTAACTGGGCTAACAGCAGCCAGGCCACCACCGCAGAGGACATTTTG
Source organism: Rana temporaria (assembly GCF_905171775.1). Classification (NCBI taxonomy): domain Eukaryota; kingdom Metazoa; phylum Chordata; class Amphibia; order Anura; family Ranidae; genus Rana; species Rana temporaria. Next base: position 408,098,518 of record NC_053490.1, read on the forward strand.
CAACTAATGCTCCTGGAGCAATTTTACAATCACATCCAGACGGACGTCAAAGACTGGGTGAGAGATCGCAGGCCCATGACTCTACCAGATGCCGCTAAGTTGGCGGATGAATATGCAGATACTCGCAAGACGAACCAGGTCACACCACAGGAACAACCTCCACCACAAACGGTGCCCTCACACCCACCAACCGCTAGATACCAACCTCCTAACAGACCGGTGACATCTAGCCCTCGCTATCCACGCCAGGAGGGCAACGAACAACGCTGCTTCCGGTGCAAACAGCTGGGTCACTTCAAGCAGAATTGCCCCATGAATGACAACACCAGGTCAAATTGGTCTCAACCTGGGTACCGCCCACCAGCAGCAGCCCATTGTGTAGACTCGGCTTGGGATCCCCAGGAGCTGGGTCAGGAAGAACCATTGGGCACCCCTTACGAAGCCCTCATGGTACAATCTGTTATTACGGACAACAGGGAACACCATTGTCAGCTGGTCATGGGCGACAGCCCTGAGCCGGAGGGGCCCTGGAGGGAGCTGGGCAGAAAGAGGCACCGCCGGCCACCCTTCAAGAAGAAGAGGTCCTGGAAGCCGTATAACAAGCTGACCTGGGAGGAGAAGAAGCGACTGGAGGAGAGGGAGTCGCAGCGGGCGTCCCAGATGCGGGCCGAGATGTTCGCCAAGGGCCCACCGGTGGCCCCTTACACCACCACCCAGTTCCTGATGATGAAGGACCACGTGGAGAGCCTGCAGGACATGAGCAAGCAGATTCTGATCCGTGAGTACATAGAGCTGGAGGAGTGCATAAGCCGCATGGAGGAGGAGAACAACCACCTGAGGTCACAGCAGGCTGACCCCCCCAGGCTCCATGAACTGGAGATGGAGAAGCTCCAAGAGGAGAACCGGCGGCTGCGGAGGGAGCAGGGGGTGGCTGACCTTATGGGGCTCTGATTCCCCTCCCCCCCCCGGACTCTGAGCACCAGTGCTACAGCATTTCAACAAATATAACTTTTTCTTTTTATGAATCTCCTGGGATTGTCACTTCAGAGCCATAACCTGCCCCCTCCCATAGCGGGACACCTAGACGGCGGCGCACAGACCCATTCGCTGTCTTCACACTGACTTCTGGTGACTTTGCAGATCGCACAAAGACTTGGGGACTGACCGGCGTGTGATCTGACGACCCGGTGACATACCTGAGTCTGAAGCAGTTGCCAAGGGAGGTCAGTCATGCCAAACGGAGTTAACCTCGGACTAAAAGCTCTGAACCCGTCAACCCTACTGGACCAGGGAAGGTCCAACCGGGTTTGCCGGAGCAGGGAGCAAAAGGGGGGCCATTGTGATACATTTGCCTATATGTCTCAGTTTACTGCTCCCTGCTAGCCATATGGGTAGAGGTAGAAAGGAATTTCATGTGATTCATTCCTCTGACAGGTTATTGACGTGCTAATGTCCCCTCACTATTTCTAAAGGTTAATTGATCTATTGTGTTGTGTGAAGGAGAGCTGTGTTTAAGTGGCTTGTGTTAATTATTCTGATTGCTTCATTGTGGTAATTATCTCTCTATATGCGGGGTCGAGCGGTCTGGTTGATGTATTCAGTACAGCTAGTGCTCAGCGTCATTGATGTCATTGTCTAAAGAAAATGTGTTTTCAGCATCGGCCCAGTCGTGTCTACCTAGTCATCTGTATGGAAGCCCCAGTGTAAGGGGGGCGGAGATTTGTCATTGTAACAGTTTTGGAAATGACATATAAGCTGTGTGTGTTATAACATTAAAGTCTGTGTTGTTCAAGCAGTAAGCTTGTCTCATGTGTGGCTTTCTGGGCGATTCCAGGGATATCCCTCCTCGTGGAATATTGGGGTGATTTTCGTTATGGGAAGAAGGGAACGTTGACGGGGATATCATACCGATACCGTCACAACCACCAACACCCAAAGCCCAATTTTTCCACATTTGTTACTTTTATCCAAAGTCTGCGAAACAGACACCAGAATGTAACCAAAATATTTTCTAATCTTGTCCCGAGTGCACTTAATTGTGGCCTCATCATACAGACTGGCTCTCCAAGCCATTGTTTATAAAATAAAGAAAGCTTGCAGGGAAAACATCATTTTTTTGCCTTTATAAATCTTATTCTTGCTGTGGCAGGTTATATACATGGTACATATGTGCCACTTTACAGGCAGACTATGGGGACCCCCCAGGGACTATATTTAAAGGATTTTTTCATTTTTATTTTTTTCACTTTACCTTCCTCCTTCTGAGTGGATGTTCAGGAACGTCCCTCAGAAGGAGAGGGATCATGTGCGTGTGCCCACCCAGCGGCGCGATCCAGGTGCGCTCTTGTTACCCGGAAACGGCGCATCTCTGATCGGCAGGAGGGCTCTGTCATTGGCCCTCCTGATCACATGACGGCTGTGTCCAATCACAGCCGTCATTTGATGTACATAGAGAGCCGGTTGCAAGGCGATCGGCTCTCCTCACACAGAAGTTTTACAGCTTTTTACACACTGATCACCAGCCAAGTGTCCCCACACAATGTCCCCCATAATAGTGTCCCCAAAACACTGTCCACACACACACATGTCCCGACAATTGTCCCCCACATATGTCCCAGTAAAATCATATGTCCCAATGATTTTCTGCATACATATGTCCGTGATCCCCTTCGCACATCTGTATATGAACATCTGCGTACATATGTCCGTGATCACACAAACCAATTATTATACACTTAACAACATTTTTACCAAAGACATGTAGCAGAATATATTTTGGCTTAAATTAATGGCAAAATTCGAGTTTATTGGATTTCTTTTAAAATAGAAAGTAGAAAATATTGTTTTTTTTTTCAATATTTCCGCTCTTTTTTTTGCTTATATCACAATAAATAAAAACCGGAGTCATGAATAAATAGCACCAAAAGAAATCTCTATTAGTGTGAACAAAATGAAAAAAAAATGTATTTGGGTACAATGTAGCATGACCGTGTAATTGTCATTGAAAGTGCGAGAGCGCTGAAAGCTGAAAATTGGTTTGGGAAGGAAGGTGGTGAAAGTGCCCAGTATTGAAGTGGTTAAACATCAGTAAATCACTGCCCATTTAAAAGATCATGTTTTTTACAGAAAAAAAAGGCATTGATACATGTCCCCCAGTTCAGTACCCGGACTCCCATACTCTTTGTATGCCCAATAACTTGCATCAAAGCCCTCAACATGTTTTTTTTTTTCTATTTAGGGTCCCATAGATTTCAATGTTTTTTTTTTGGCTCCAAACTTTCTCGATGTTCGAGAGTTCTGGCACGAACCGAACAGGAGGTCATTTGGCCCATTTCTAGCTTTCATTGTCCATGGCTTGTCAGCTGGACTAATATTAAATTTTTATTTAAAAATTTAAGTAACTATGAAAAACAAACAAAACATTTATGCCCTTATATTTAAAATAGTCAGTTGTCCAATCACAATAATTTTTAGGCTTAAAGCTGCATTAAGTAATCTGACATGTTAAGGTAATATTAAAGACTAATTTTAAGCATGTTTTGAACAACAACTTCTCAGTATTCATTAGCTTAGTCAAGACTAAACAATATATTCATAATTACTACATAAACACTTTTGTTACTCCTGGTTACTATGCACCTCTTTTCAAACCTTTCTGTTGGGGGAGAGTGCACACAATGGGATTGATTTACTAAAAGCCAATAGACTATGCACTTTGCAAAGTGCAAATGCACTCTGCGATGACAGTTGCTCCAGAGCTTAGTAAATGAGGTAAAGCTTCACTTTGCAAAGAATACCCAATCACATACAAGGAAAAAAATAAAAATACATGTCTGCTTGCACATGATTGGTTGATAAAAGTCAGCAGAGCTTATGCTAATTTATTAAGTTCTGGAGCAACTGCTTTTGCAGTGTGCAACTGCACTTTTCAAACTGAACAGTCTTTTTGCCTTTAGTAAATCAACCCCAATATGTCTCTACTATTCCCGATTCATTTAGCAGTACTAGTCTCTAGCTGCCTGTGTATGTAGAAGAAGCATGCACAAAAGGGTGGCCCTTAAGGACCCTGCAGGGGAACAAAAGCACCCCAAGAACTGAAAGGCAGGGCCAGAATCCAAGGGAGCATCTAAAACATTAAAAGGGAAAACTGAAAGTTAATACAACAATGAACACAATAAATCTTTATATCAGGAGTACATATTGCCTAACAAATTTCACCTTTAATACCACTTGAATGACAATACAGGACCGTTAAGTAAAAATGGACACATGGCTCTTTGTGTGTCTAATTAACTTCAATGACTTATTGACAATATTGCTTTTCAAGATTACTTTGCACAGATTTGTTTTGTAAATAGAAATTCTATAAAATATATCTTTTCAATTAAAAAAAGCAGGCCTTTTGACCTGGCTAACAGAGAGCCATTCATCTCAAGGGCTATTCAGCAAAATTAAGTGTTTAACCTCAAAAGCTCGAAAATTGTACATTTAATGCAGAAAGTACATTATAAATCTTTGGTGTTTAGATTTTACAGAATAGATACTCCATTACATTGTTAAAAAAAAAATATTAATTAGTGAGCCTCAAGGCCAACAAATCATCCTTTTCAGTGGAAATTTAAACCAAAACATGACAATTCATTAGTAGGAACAGCAATCAATCAGCTACTGAATCAAGGTCACAGCTCATTTCATATCCTGAAAATAACCACCTGAGTTCATGATAATGGTTTTTAGCATTCTCTCAGAGAAGTGCCAAGTGTACTAACTGGAATGTATTATTAATACTAATGGTTGTCCTGTTTAGAAACTGAAGGTTGCTGTGTAGAAACAACCAAGAGTTGTCATAATGTGCAAAATATTATAATAAAAGATATATAAATAATATATCAGCAAAACACTGTAGAAGTAATTTAATGTGATTTGACCAGAATGGTATTCAAAATAATTAGGTAAAAATACAGCAAACTCTTGAGTAAACAATATTGTTTAATTGGAACTCCAGGCACATCATGTTACTTGTAAGTTGACAAGAGGACACGTTACCATACCTTTCCAAACATTTCTATATCTTCTATTAAGGCTACTTCAATTCATTAGTGTACCCAAGCCAATCATCTTGTTAGCTGGTTTAAGAAAACACTGAGATACTGTTCCTTTTAATCCTCCTATCAATACATGTAAAAAAAAGTACATATACAGTATGTACGCTTATTTGTTAAAATATTACTAATGGCAAAACTTTTTTTTTTAGTTTTGGATATAGTGAAGAGGAATTAAAACTCATGTCAGTTTTTATTACTATCTATGCTCCCATTAGGAAGATTCACCCTCTATATTTGCTTTGTTTACCATTATCATTGAAAGTGAAAGTTAAAAAAAAATCTCAAATTTTAGGCAGTCCTCAGAATAATAGAGAGGAAATATTCCAATGGGGACACTAGCTCTAGTGACTTTGACATCCCCAATGAATTACATTCATTTGCAGGAATTTCCTCTCACTTCCTGTTTGACTATGGGACAGGAAGTGAAGGTAAATCTCTGCAATGGGACACAGATAGTGAAAACAAATTGGACAGGGGTTATAACCCTCATTTGCTCTATCCAAAATGAAAAAAAAAAAGTTTACTACTGGAATTGGAAATTTAACAGGTATCATGACTTCTGGGACTGTTGGATGCTCAGTCCCTTAAAGTATATGAAAACCCAAATGCAAAAATCAGTTTAAGATGTTAATTTGATTTCAAAAGTAATTTTCAATATTTTAACTCTACAGCTTAAAAATAAAAAAAAAATCACAGTGATTCTGCCATAAAGTCAGAGTCTGCCAACTGTGGTTCTGCATGGACAACCTGTTATATGAATTTCCTATGAAGACTGGGAGGAACTGATTCAACACATGCAGGCATGGTCCATGTAGTCATCTTAAACAAAACGTGTTCATAGAAATGCCATGCATGTTTATAAACTGCAAGCAGGTGAAAAAATGCAACTGTTTATAATTTGAGATGGGCCGAACACCCCCCTTTTCGGTTCACAGCAAAACTCCTGAATATGGGAAAAGTTCTAACCAGAACGGCAAACCCCATTGCAGTCTATGGCAGCCGAGCAGGAAAAATCAAAAGTGACAAGTTTTAAGGCTTATATGGCCATAAAAAGGGTTATGGGGTACTGCCTGGGGGACATGTATCAATGCAACTTGTTTATATATATATATATATATATATATATATATATATATATATATATATGTATGTGTGTATTTATTTATTTATTTAGGAGCAGTGATTTTAATGATGCAGAAATAAAAACAAAACATTATTTTAAATATAGTGGGGGGGGGGGTCACCTTGTAAAGCAACCCATTCAGTTTAAAATAAAAAGCAACAATTTGTATATATATACACATACACACACACACACGTTTTCCCTTTTTTATAAGTGATCACATTCCCTCTGTTCTCTCTGATCTCAGCTGTATAAGAGCCTAAGGGGAAGAGAAGCATTACACTGAACTTCCTAGTGAAAGGCTGTGCGGGGGGGGGGGGGGTTGCCTGATCGTTGGAGGAGAGCAGGCTGAGTTAGAGCGTAGAGGTAGAGGACTGAGCACGATGTGTTCGCCTGCTTAGTGTCATCAGTTTTTGATATGAAAGCAGAGGGACTGGCAGGAACACCAGGGATTTTACACAAGGTAATGCAAAGAGAACAGGATACCATTTCATACAAGTGCATTGTACAGCAAGCACATATCAGGGATATGAAATGTTTGGTTAGCAAACACTTTAACTTAGATGCATATTTGTATGCCTTTTATAAGGATTCTTGACATTGCTGGATTTCAATTCTCATTTTGCATAAGAAATTATGTTTTTGGGTGTGGCATGAGTCAATGAGAGCGCCATCCCAAAAGCGAACAGTTTCAGATAAGTATTTTTTGTTAATTGTTTTTAAATTATTAGTATAATATATATACTCTGGACATGTATATTATTAATAAATAATTTTTAATAAAATTAATAAATCAGCAATTTGATTGTAATTTTTTTCTTAAAGCGGAGTTCCAGACTTTTTTTATGTTTATTAAAAGACAGCAGCTACAAAAAGCATAGCTGCTGGCTTTTAATAAACATACACTTACCTGTTTCACTGTCCAGCACCGTGTCGCCCGGAGCTCCTTTCCTCCCTCTCCACCGGCGCTTCCATTCTAACTGTGGGCACCCGGCCGTGACAGCTTTCGGCTTCATGGCCGGGCACTCACTGCGCATGCGTGAGCGGCGCTGCGCTACCTGAGTGGACAGGCAATCGCCTGGGACCTGTCACGTGTCCCAGGTGATCGCCTACAGGGAGGGGCCGCCATAGGCGATATGACGTATCGCTTAAGCGGCCCCTGGGCGGAAGAAGGAAGTGGGAAAGGAAGTCCCACTCCTACTGAAGCCCCCACCCCCAAAAAAACATTACACGCCAAATGTGGCATGTAAGGGGGCGGCGAGTGGTTTAAGCGGAAGTTCCAATTTTGGGTGGAATTTGCTTTAAGAATAATTCCAGGCATTCTATATTATATACAGTTACATTGGTCCAGCTTGGACAAATGCAGCTATGGATTAACCATACCTAGCCTTTAGGTGATGTCCATTTGCTTTCGAGACCTGCGCCAAGTGGCTGCCCTTCTGCATACTGAACACAGGAAGTTGGCTGCTCAGCATGGGCATGATTCAGAGAATGCTTTCTGAATGAATACAAAGCATTCTCAGAATTGATGAGGCCAAGATGCAGGGCGGTGGCATCACAATCTCCACCTCATCTACTCACAGAAAACTTTGCATTCATTCAGAGGATGCAAAGAGTTCTCTGAATAGTGCTTATGCCAAGCGGCCAACCTCCTATGTTTACAATGCATCTGGATGGCCACTCAGCAGGGGACCTGGAGGGAAGTGGTGGTGTATACTTCAAGGATTTCCAGATTCCATATGCATCAGCCAGGTACAGTGAATACAAAGTTATGTTGGTCCAAGAAAAAAAAAAGGGGGAGAATATTTAAATCAACAGTATGTATTTATTTAGCTTAAATGATAAAATGTCTCAATTAAAAACTTTTATCTGTTAACATACTATTAAGTTTTCAAGTGAAAAAAAAAAACATGTTATGGTGAAAAATATTATAACAAGGCTTTAATATTTATTGATTATAAATATTATGTAATGTTTATATAGACTTTTTTTTATCAAAATTTCCTTCGCCAAGGGTCCTCAATCTTTTTAAACAAAGGATCAGGTCTTAGTCCCCATTGAGGGGCTGGACTATAACCAGTAGGAGTTAAAAAAAGAAAAAAGAAAAAAGTCTCACCACTTAAAAGGTCAGTGGAAGTAAAGAATGTCCCTAAAGAAGTGGTCAGTGGAGTAATTAAAGACCCTTTGAAAGAGGTCTGTGGGAGTAATAAAAGACCCCTTGTCAGTGGTACTTATAAATGCCTCTATATTAGCGCTCATTGGGAGTACCATGTGCCCCTACATCAGTGGTCAGTAATAGGAATAAATACTGTAGCTCTGCAACTGTTGTGAGTAGGAGGATTGGATTTAAGAATTAGGGAACCCCTACTGTGGTCATAGTAAGGTGTATGGAACCACAAATGAAATGGGGAGAATGGCAAAATGGCACCAAAAAAATACAAAATCCAGCTCAAGACACAAAGCAGAGATATCATAAATAAATAGTTAAAACACCCTTGACAGGACACATGCTTGCTAAGAGGTATGCCTTAGTGTCAAACCATATTAGCAGAATGTCACACACCTCTCCTAAGTGGACAACATTCCACGTTTCATGTATCTCTTGCAAACAATTCCCATTCATGTTCTTGCCTCATTCCAAAGGAAATATGGGGCTGCAAACATCCAAGAATTGACCATAAAAAATCTCCTTTACCTGAAAAAAGAGGGGAGCAAACACTACAGATATTGCTTTATATTATCAAGCATCAGTGTCCCCCAAAATCATCAACTGGTTTTACCATTTCTTGTCAAAACTTTGGGTCCACATCAAACAATCTATGACTCTGCTTATTCTATTAGCCTTCCAATGGATAGCACCTCATCAGAGTAAACCCTAGGTCTATGGGACAGGGTGATCCCAATTTAAAAAATGTCCATCCTTATTGACCTCTTTACTTGATATTCTGTCCACCCTAACCTTCCTTTTATGCTCTACCCATACCTACTTTCTCATCTTTCTCTCTTCTGTTGATCATTGTTTGGGGACAATAGTTTTTTTACTGAGATACATAGATACATTCCAATGTTTTGGAGAGGCAGTAGATACGGAGGGTCCATAGCATGGCACGACTAAATAATCTGAGAGATTATACCTAGATATGAAAAAAACTTTTTAGACCTTTTTAGAACTTTTTAGACCACAACCTGATAACTATTGTAACGAGTAATTTAGCAGTCTATAAAATGTTTTGTGTAAAAAACACAAAGTAGTGGGTATCAATTTTTTGTGTTAGTGTTCAACTGTGGAGTTAACCTGCTCTGTAACATCCACTCTCAGTCTGCTGGCACATATATTGTTATCCTGCACACTAGAAAATCTCTACATGGGGTGAGGCTGAACGTGTAACCCCCTCCCCCCACAGCATTCATGTCAGTGGGAGTTGTAAAGGCCACACCTAGCATTTGTGGCATTGGTGTGGAACAAATGAAAGACCTTCTCAAGCATCCTGTCTGATGCTACCCTTCTCCCACAGTCCCCAATCCATCTCCTACTAGCACAGAGCCTTGGGGGGCACTCTGCACATGCTCAGTTTGGTGTGTATTGCTTTTTTTTTTCTTGGGAAGGTTCATGTGATCAGCACAGGGCCAATCAGCACTGTCCAGATAGAGGGTCAGGGGTCGGTAAAATGAAAACTCCTCCGACAAGATTTAACCAGACACTGATAGAAGTCATATAACTGATATATACTGCTGATAAGAAATGTATTTAGCAGTTTACATTTACTAGAATAATTGCATGTCCATGGTCTGTGTACTCCAGATATAGTGAATACAGGGCCCTGTGTTTAATAACACTTTAAGTAGAAATAATTAAATCCCCTTTAAGGATTGATGTTCAAAAAATAGTAACAGAGAGAAAGAAAGAGAGAACAAGAGAACGAGAGAATGAGAGAAAGAGAGAACGAGAGAAAGAAAGAACGAACAAGAGGAAGAGAGACAGAAAGAGAACAAGAGAAAGAGAGAAAGAAAAAGAGAACAAGAGAAAGAGAGAAAGAAAGAGAGAAAGGAAGAGAGAGAAAGAAATATAGAAAGAACAAGAGAAAGAACGAGAGAAAGAGAGAACAAGAGAACAAAAGAGAGAACAAGAGAAAGAAAGAGAGAAAGAGAACAAGAGAAAGAAAGAGAGAACACGAGAACAAAAGAGAGAACAAGAGAAAGAAAGAGAGAAAGAGAACAAGAGAAATAAAGAGAGAGAGAGAGAGAGAGAGAGAGAGAGAGAGAGAAGGGGAGAGAATGTGAGAGAGAGAAAGAGTGAGAGAAAGAGAATGAGGGTGAGCAAGAGAGATAGAGTGAGAGAGGAAGAGAGAGGTAGAGGGAGAGGAAAAGGGAGAGAAAGAAAGAAAAGAAAGAAAAAAAAAGGCTGACTTTACACATAGGCATGCTTGCGAATGAATAACGAGTGAAATTATATATCTGAAATCAGTCAACTGTTAATGACTAAAACAAATTAAGCATTAATAATTTACATTGACAGTATACTATTTATTTCATCCTTTTTCTTAAAAAAGCAATCATTTGCTTTTTAACTCTTTAGGTCCTACTGTTTAAATGGAAAAAGTTTTTTTTTTTTTTTTATATTTGAAATGTTTGTAGTAGACCCTGTGGTGTGGTTTGTATGACTATTTACAGTAAGTCAGCATGGTTATGTAGAGGATAATACAACTCCATGCCAGTGTTCTGAAAAATATTGTTTCATAGCCTCCCACATAACAAAAAACCATCATAGCAAGCTGGGACTTTACAAAGTACACAGACAATGCAGTTCTTACGTTGCCTTGATGGATACTAAACATGGGGAATTCACTGAAAATGTGTACTATAGTATATAATAATTTTCTCTGTCTGCAGAAATGCACCAGATTTTGCCCTCTCTGGTTTTGGTAAATCAACCCCAATGTTTAATTGTCATTATGTAAAGATAATGCCATTGTATTTAATGTAATATATATATATATATATATATATATATATATATATATATATATATATATATATATATATATATATGTATATATACGGTAAGTGTATCCAAGTATTTAATCATTGCTGTTCAGCGGTCACATGACATTTCCCATGTTTTCCCATCCTCAGGAAAAGATCTGTGTGAGAAATTTCTAGTACCCTGCTGATGCAAGCTCTATAGCAGCAGACGACATCTGGACTATGAATATGTGCCTGCACAGTTCTGATTGGTGCTGTGTCCTCAAACAACATAAAACGGCTTTCAGAATAGAGACTCAAAATAAGCAAAAAAGCTAACTTTTTTTGCAATAACAGGCAGAGTAGGCAGAGCCTAAGTTGACTAACAATTTTTTTTTTAATCTGATTAACCAAAATGAAAAAAAAAATGGCGTGGGGTTCCCCCCAAAAATCCATAACAGACCCTTATACGAGCACGCAACCTGGCAGGCCGCACAAAAAGAGGGGGGGACGACGACAGAGCGCCCCCTCCTGAACTGTACCAGGCCACATGCCCTCAACAAGGGCCTCATCCCCACAACCCTTGCCCAGTGGTTGTGGGGGTCTGGGGGCTTATCGGAATTTGGAAGCCCCCTTTAACAAAGGGGATCCCCATATCCCCCCTATGTGAATTGGTAATGGGTACATTGTACCCCTACCCCAAAAAAGTGACAAAAATGGTAAAAAAAAATAAAAAACACAGACACAGCTTAGGACAAGTCCTTTAATAAAAAAAGAAAAAAAATTCCAGCGATGTAATCCTTTCACGACCCGACGATACATGCCACCATGATCGATTCCGCCACCATGGGAGACACCTGCCAAATCACACAAGACTCTTAAATAGCCGAGGGCGGGGGCACACGTGACATGCGTGGATAACCCCGCATCCTCTGACGCAACAGGGTTTCTGGTGGTTTCCCCGTGACATCACGGGTGACCCCGCCCCCTCTGACGCCACGGGAAACTCCGTAATTTTGGCGCGGGGTTCCCCTTAAAATCCATACCAGGCCTAAAGGGTCTGGTATGGATTTTGAGGGGGGCCCCTACGCCATTTTTTTATGGCACAGGGTACCCCTTAATGTCCATACCAGACCTGAAGGGCCGTTTTTTTAAATGAGTTTTATATGTATTGCCGGGACCCGACAATTCATTATAGCCGCGAGTAGTTTTACATGACTTTTTTTCCTTTAGAAATGTCATTTTGTGCAGGCACTGTTCTAAACACAGGAAAAATGTGCCACTTTACAGGCATACTATAGACACCCCCCAGGCACAAAATTTAAAAGGAATATTTCACTTTTATTATTTCACTTTAAGCATTATTAAAATCATTGCTCCTGAAAAAATTGCAGTTTTTAAAACTTTTTTTGCATCGATGCAGGTCCCCAAAACACTTGTTATGACAATAACTTATATATTAACCTTTAAATTAGCACTTTTGATTTTTCAAGTTCATGTCCCCCAGCGGAGTGTTTCCTTACATCTCAGGTGTCAATGTCCCCAGCGGAGTGTTTCCTTACATCTCAGGTGTCACTGTCCCCAGCGGAGTGTTTCCTTACATCTCAGGTGTCAGTGTCCCCAGCGGAGTGTTTCCTTACATCTCAGGTGTCAGTGTCCCCAGCGGAGTGCTTCCTTACATCTCAGGTGTCAGTGTCCCCAGCCAGCGGAGTGTTTCCCTACATCTCAGGTGTCACTGTCCCCAGCGGAGTGTTTCCTTACATCTTAGGTGTCACTGTCCCCAGCGCAGTGTTTCTTACATCTCAGGTGTCACTGTCCCCAGCGGAGTGTTTCCTTACATCTCAGGTGTCACTGTCCTCAGGTGTCACTCAGGTGTCACTGTCCCTCTTCTCATCATAACCTCCACAGTGCTCTCCTCCTCTTCTCCTCTCTCACATCATACCCTCCACAGTGCTTTCCTCTTCTCCTCCCTCTCATCATAACCTCCACATTGTAGCCACTCGGCAGGCTCCCTTCTCGTTTGTGGTCCTCTGGAAAATGGCTGCCGGCGGACCTCCAGCAGTGGCGGCGGGCGGCGAAAAATAGTACACTACACTGTGCTGCCGCCCGGGGGGGGCTATGTTAGTGCGGGGGCAGCTGCGAAAGCTGAGAAGTCGCCGCGGGAGCGGCGCCGCCCCTTCACCCACTGCCGCCCCAAGGCCTGGCCTTGGTGGTCTTGTGGGAAATTCGGCCCTGAGCTCCTCCCTGCTCTAGGGATCACAGGGGATGTTTCAAGTGTTTTTACATGTCATCTTCTTATTGGAGTCCACTTATGATCGGATGTTTTATTTTAGTGAAGCTGAATAAACTACTGATTTTTTCACACTATCAAGAGAGTCTACACATGTGTGTTCCTTTCCCCACGAGTGCAGGATTGTAATGTGGTGTTAATTGCTCCCAGGGGAGTGGTCTCTATGTCCGATGTCTTTCTAGCCATATGCCAGAAGTGGGGTACCCTGTACGTAGACCTGTTGGCATCCAGAGTCAACAGAAAGTTGGACAGCTTCGTATCAAGGATGAGTGATCCACTCGCTTGCGGACGCCTTAGTAACTCCTTGGGATCAGTTTTCACTGATTTATGCATTCCCTCCAATTCAGTTGCTTCCACGTATTCTACGCAGGATCAAGGGGGAACAGAGGCCGGTAATTCTAGTTGCTCCGGCATTGCCCAGGAGATCCTGGTATGCAGAGATCGTGAGGGTGGCAGTAGGGGATCCTTGGACTCTTCCGTCCTGTCCAGACCTGATATCGCAGGGACCAGTATTCCATCCTGCCTTACAAACACTAAATTTGATGGTTTGGCTGTTGATGCCCTCATTCTGAAGGATCAAGGGCTGTCCGTCTCAGTGGTATCTACCCTGATTAATGCAAGGAAGCCGGCCTCGAGGGCTGTTTAGTAAAGGGTCTTCCAGACCTATGTGTCCTGGTGTGAAGATAAGGGTTGGCACCCTTGCAAGTATGACGTAGGTGGAGTTCTCTCTTTCCTACAGCTAGCAGTAGAAATGAAGCTGGCCTTGAGCACTATCAAGGGTCAGGTCTTGGCCTTGTCGGTTTTTTCCAGAGGCCTCTTACTTCACATTCTTTGGTTCCAGACTTTCTACAAGGAGTAACACGCATGAACCCGCCAATTACATCACCTCTATGCCCATGTGATTTGAATCTAGCCTTGTTGGTCCTTCAGGAGTCTCCTTTTGAGCCAATGGAAGGGGCTCTGTTGGGCCTTGTGACAACTTCCGCAAGAAGAGTTTCTGAATTGGCAGCTTTCTCTTGTAAGGAGCCATTCTTAGTGGTCCATAAGGACAAGGTAGTATTACGTCCTCACCCATCCTTTTTGCCTAAGGTAGTATCCAGTTTTCATATAAATCAGGATGTTTCCCTACCTTAGTTTTTTCTGCAGATGAGGAGTTATTACACTCTATGGATCTAGTAAAAGCAGTTAGTTTCTATTTGGAAGCACCCTTGCAAGTAAAAAAAAAAATGGTATGGGGTCCCCCCCCCCCAGTCCATACCAGCCCCTTGTTGGAGCATGTAGCCCAGCAGGCCAGGAAAATGGGGGGGGTGAGTGAGCGATCCCCCCTCCTGAACCATACCAAGCCACATGCCCTCAACATGTGGGGGTGAGTGTTTTGGGGCAGGGTCCACCAGGTGATGTCCATGGGTGGCTCCGCCCCCTACCTATACATCATAGATATATATGTGTGATTCTGCATTTCCACCAGCAGGGGGCATGTTTTTTCACAGCAGAAGCCGATCTGCGGGTGCCAGGCACTTGATGTCCTCGGTAAACAACACAAAACATGATCTGCCAATACTAGTATGAAAAAAGATAAATAAAAACTCCATAAATATACCCTATAGTTTGTAGATGCTATAACGTTTTCACAAACCAATCAATATATGCTTATTGGGATTTTTTCAAGAAAAGTCATGTAGCAGAATACATATTGGCCTGAATTTATCAAGAAATTAGATTTTTGAAATTCTTTTATTTTATTTTTTTTCAAAATTGTAGGTCTTTTTTTGTTTATAGTGCAAAAATGAAAAACCCAGTGGTGATCAAATACCACCAAAAGAAAGCTCTATTTGGGGGGAAAAAATTACATCAATTTGGGTACAGTGTTGCATGCCAGTAAATTTTTCAGTTAAATTAAGGCAGTGCCATATCGCAAAATGTGTCCTGGTCATGAAGGGGTGTAAATCTTCTGTAGATCAAGTGGTTAAAAACTTGAGCTTCAATTGTTTTTTTTATTGCTACTGTCACATTGAGACATTTTTAAAGCTGCAACATTAAAGAGGGTAGTTACTATGGTCACAAAAGAATTATGTCTGAATATATCATATTAGCAGAGAAGAGGAAGATTGTCCAAAGGGCAGTTGTAGTCAGTTCATCTTCAAACAGCAAAACCTTCACAAGTTACAATGAAAAAAGGGAAAGAGGTAGAAGATAAAGAGATTGGTGTGTTCTCTCTTTTTTTTAGTCTGAAAGCCATTGACTGGGACAGAATCTTTACAAAAGTTTCACAGTGCTCCAAAAGGACTTTGAAAAATGACTGACTCAATTTGAGAGCAGGGTGCAGCTCAGAGTCAGAAGAGAAAACGGGTAAGATAATTGACTGCCGCGATACTGAATATGGATGTATTCAGATACAGTAACTTAACCAGCTACATAACTAGCTCCTGACAACTAGTCAGGAAAGTGCAGCACAAATTACGTCCCCTTTCACACATGTGGACCATTCGTTTCATCAGTTCAGTCACATTTTTTTAAGGATAAAATGGATGAAGTTAACTTCAGTTCGTCATCCATTTTTCATCCGTTTTTCCATCAGATTTTTACATCCAACTAGCTTAGAGTCCTTAACCACTTGAGTCCCAGAGGCATTTTGTCATGAATCTGCAATACTGTTCATGTCTGTCTGTCTGCTTACCTCTCTGTTGTGTTTAGCTTAGAGACGGATCGTTGTTCACCTGTGCTTAAAGCGGAGGTCCGCCCACTGCTGCAAAAATTAAAAGCCAGCAACGGCACTACATCTGTTTCCATCAGCTGTCGGGTGCATGCCACCTCCATTGCGAGTAATGGAACCCGGTAGTGTAGCCTTACGGCTTCACACCGGGAACCCTGCTGCACTTGCGCGAGGCTCCGCTCTCCTACTGGCCCAGCAGCCAGGCAAGGAGAAGGGAGCCCCAATGATTATGCAAATACCTGATGAGGCTTCTGGAAGTGGGGACAGGATGTTGTCCTGAACTGCTACTTCCGCTCTGTCCACCTGAGCTGGTCCGTTAGCCTGAGCCGAGTGACCCCGGGGGCCATGACCTGGAGTCAGCTGCAGCCAAACTCATCCTCACCACTAGAGGCTCTGGTGAACACCTTCTGGCTCTTAGACTCCACACCCTGGGAAATCTCATGCTCTAGCTCCCAGTGTGATCCATGTTGGTGCTCCAGAGGACCCGCTTCCTGAACCACCCAGAGCTCTATATGCAGCAGTCAGCCGTAGAGTCCACTACCTTAGCGGT
Organism: Rana temporaria; assembly: GCF_905171775.1. Taxonomy (NCBI): domain Eukaryota; kingdom Metazoa; phylum Chordata; class Amphibia; order Anura; family Ranidae; genus Rana; species Rana temporaria. The sequence goes on from NC_053490.1 coordinate 408,115,261, forward strand.
ACACTCCTGACCCCAACAGTGTGCATCTGTCACCTGGCCTCAGGTGGCCTGATACATTTTTTTATGCAAGAACTGACTGTTTGTCCATTTACATCTGTTTTTCACCCAATCCCTTTTTTTTGTTTGTTTGTTCTTTGTTTTTATGTGTTCCCTAGGAAGTGATTCTTGCTGTTAGGGGGCGTGGTTACACGTGACACGTCACTGATGACAGTTCCCGATCAAGGGGGACGATCATCAGTGACAGTGTCACTAGGCAGAATAGGGGAATGCCTTGTTAACCTAAACTAGGGTTGTCCCGATACCACTTTTTTGAATACCGATACTTGTTTTTAATGTCATGTGACAGTAGCGGTATTTTTTTACAGTGATTTTTTTAGGGGGGGTTGTAGTGGATTGTCAGTGTGTTTTTTTTTTTATTATTATTATTTACATTTTATTTTTTAAATTATGTATTGCAATTGTTTTTCTTTTTTTTTTAATCAGCCCTGTTGGGGGGGCTTTGGTGAGATATCGTGGGTCTTAACAGACCTCTGACATCTCCCCTTTAAGACAGAGAAAGGGACTAAGGACACATATTCCCCAGTCCCTTTCTCTGCAGCCTCAGCTGAAATGAATAGACAGAAGCTCCTCTCCATTCATAAACTGAAGCATCGTAATCACAGATTACGATGCTCAGTTATGTGAATGGACATTCAGTGATCACTGACTCTGTCCATTCGGAAAAGGTAGGAGCCGGATTTAGCGGCTCCTACCTCCGCTCTCCTTCCTGACAAATTGAGGGGGAGAGAGGCACGGAGGGGGGGGGAGAAGACGGCTCGGGGGGAGAGCACGTCACAGAGGGGGACAGAAGACGGCACGGGGGACAGAAGATGGTAAGGGGATGGGGGAGCACAGCACGGAGTTGGACAGAAGACGGCAGGGGGAGAGAAGATGGCATGGGGGGACGGCACGGGGGGAGAGAAATGGCACGGGGGGAGCACAACACGTATTTGGACAGAAGACGGCAGGGGGAGAGAAGATGGCATGGGGGACAGCACGGGGGGAGAGAAGATGGCATGGGGGGGAGCACAGCACGGATTTGGACAGAAGACGGCACGGGGGGAGAGAAGATGGCACGGGGGGAGCACAGCACGGATTTGGACAGAAGACGGCACGGAGGGAGAGAAGATGGCACGGGGGGATCACAGCACGGAGGGGGACAGAAGATGGCACGGGGGGGAGAAAAGATGGCACAGGGGAGAGCACAGCACGGATTTGGACAGAAGACGGCACGGGGGGAGAGAAGATGGCACGGGGGAGCACAGCATGTAGTTGGATAGAAGACGGCATGGGGGAGAGCACAGCACGGAGGGGGAGAAGATGGCATGGAGGGGGACAGAAGACAGCAGGGGGGGAGCACAGCACAGAGGGGGACAAGACGGCATGGGGGGACGAGAAGACAGCACGAGGGACGAGAAGACAGCACGGGGGACGAGAAGACAGCACGGGGGAGAAGACAACACTGAGAAGACTTGTAACTCCCCCCACCACCAGCATCGGAGCATTTCCCCCGAGTACAAGTACTTGGGAAATGCTCGGTATCAGTACCGATACCAATATTAGTATCGGTATATCCCTAACCTAAACCATTTGTTCAATAATTTCCCTTTGGGATTAATAAAGAATTCTTATTCTGATTATAGATGCTATAATTTTCATGCAAACCAATTAATATACACTTATTTGGATTATTTTACCAAAGACATAGCAGAATACATTTTAGCCTAAAACTGGAGATTAATCTGAGCTAATGGAATGGACTTTTGACGGTACAAGTAAATATTGTAGAAAATCTATAAATATATTTATTCATAAAAAAAGGTATACGAAGAAAAAATGATGATATACAGAACTTTGTGAACAAAACAGTACATTACCAGCATATTATCACAGTACACATTTTAGAAAATGTTACATAAAAGCTTATACTTATGCACATATGCTCATGTATATGAGACCATACAGCACCAGAAGGTATATAAAAACTTTTAGATCCTTAGGATTGGATTGGATATGCGGAGTGGTGGATGTTGCTTTTATTCGCTTTTACTCAACATGTTTCGCGTACAGGACGCTTCATCAGGAGCATGACGGTCTAATGATAAACATACAAGACACGAACAAGAAACATCAAAAGATGTCAATTAATTAAACAGATTGAGCATAACAAATGCGTAAAAAAGAGAAAAATGTATGGAATTAAAAAACTGCCAAATTGTTATTAATAGTGCATAGCAAACCAGTATCCCGAAAAAACCCTCGAACAAACAAAGGACACCCATCAAGTCATACCCCTAGGTAATTAAAAGGACACAAAAAAAAAATATATAATGAAACAAATTTTTTTAAAAATATATAAAATAATGAACGTAAAGCAACAGGTAATAATGAGACATTTTCGACTTACAGGTAAAACAGGTCTCCTCAGCAATGTGTGGAACAGATCGTTGGTAATCAAAATATGGCATATACAATGCTGTTACCTAACCAGCCAAGTAGGCATATGGTAGGCCGTTTAAAACACCTGAAAGTAGAAACAAAATGCCCTAGTATCATAAATCTGTTGCACTCAAATAGGGGCGCTGGTGGGGGGTCATGGGTATGGAGAAATGTTAGATGGAATGCCAAAAAGAAAGGCGAGGAGAGGTAAGCCAAGACAAAAATGAGCTCACCATTGTATATGGAGGTAAAAACTTTTTGGCTAATACACGGTTTGTTGAGGTAATGGTTAGCGAACGATAACGGAAACTCCAACTAAGGTCCCTGAACTGAGTCCCAGAATCTGTTGTGGCTCAAATACCTCAACAAACCGTGTATTAGCCAAAAAGTTTTTACCTCCATATACAATGGTGAGCTCCTTTTTGTCTTGGCTTCCCCCTCCTCACCTTTCTTTTTGGCATTCCATCTAACCTTTCTCCATACCAATGACCCCTCACCAGCGCCCCTATTTGAGTGCAACAGATTTATGATACTAGGGCATTTTGTATCTACTTTCAGGTAGAAAGTTGCCGGCGCAACGTTGTCGGCAAGAGCTTTGTGAATACTGATCTCCCCTCACTATCTTACGGCGGCGTAGCGCATATCAGATGCGCTACGCCCCACTAAAAATACTCCAATGTATCTGAATCGCGGCCATTGTGGGTTTTTTTTCAAAATTTTCTGTCTTTTTTTGTTTATAGCGCAAAAAATAAAAATCGCAGAGATGATAAAATACCACCAAAAGAAAGCTCTATTTGTGGGAAAAAATTATAAAAATATAATTTGGGTACAGTGTTGTATGACCGCGCAATTGTCATTCAAAATGCGTCAGAGCTGAAAGCTAAAAATTGGTCTGGGCACGAAGGGGGTTTAAGTGCCCAGTAATGAAGTGGTTAATTAATTGACATCTTTTGATGTTTCTTGTTCGTGTCATGTATGTTTATCATTAGACCATTATGCTCCTGATGAAGTGTCCTGTACCATCACTCCGCATATCCAATCCAGTCCTAAGGATCTAAAAGTTTTTATATACCTTCTGGTGCTGTATGATCTCATATACATGAACATATGTGCATAAGTATAAGCTTTTATGTAACATTTCCTAAAATGTGTACTGTGATAATATGCTGGTAATGTACTGTTTTGTTCACAAAGTTCTGTATATCATCATTTTTTCTTGTATACCTTTTTTTATGAATAAATATATTTATAGATTTTCTACAATATTTACTTGTACCGTCAAAAGTCCATTCCATTAGCCCAGATTAATCTCCAGTTTCATATTATCGGGACGTTGGTATACTTTAACATTTGCATTCACAGCTCTCAGTCGCCCTGTGGTTTATGCATTCTCCTTTAGCAAGACGCATTTACTGTAAACATTTTAGCCTACATTTTTTAAGATAACGTTTTTTTTTTGGACAAGTTTTATAGCAAAAAGTAAAATATATATATTTTTTTTCAAAGACGTCGTTTTTTTTTTGTTTATAACACAAAAAATAAAAAACAGTTGTGATAAATGGCACCAAAAGAAAGTTCAATTTGCGTGAAAAAAAAAATCATATAAATTTCAATTGCGTATAGTGTTGCATGACCGCACAATTGTCAGTTAAGGTACCACAGTGCCGAACAGCAAAAAATAGCCTGGTCATGAAGGGGGTAACATCTTCTGAAGTTAAGGTTAAACTGTTAAGAGGAGGTTTACAGCTACATTTAATATACAGATATTGGTTAAATACAGGTTAATAGCTTTATAACAGGTTGACTAAATAAAGTAATTTTGCAGATACAATTTCCAAACTGTTAAATGTGCAAATTAACTAATGCTGTTTAAAAGGTCTGTAACTGTACCTTCATTGTGCTTAAGGGAAATCTTGTGCATTCAAAGCCTTGCAATGGTATTGTTAATTAGTTAAAAAGAACTCTACATTAGATGTGGCAGTAACTCATGTGAAAAAAACAAGTTTGTCTTCAACCAAGAGGACTTTACTCACTGGGGTTGATTTACTAAAGGCAAATAGACTGTGCACTCTGCATGTGTAGTTGCACTCTGCAGGGCCACCATCAGGGGGGTACAGGCAGTACACCTTTATGGGGCCCGGATGGCACCCCCCTTTTTTTTCCATCAGCACCGAAAGCCCCCCCTGACCTCTAAGGGGCCCGGTAGTCCCAAGGGCCCCGGATGGCATCCCCCTTTTCTCTTTGCTCGCCAGCACCCAAAGCCCCCCTGACCTTAATTTGCAGCTACAGCCCCCCCCCAGCTTCTCAATTTACGGCAGCCCCTCCATTCTCAATTTGCGCCCCCCGCTTCTCAACTTCAACTTGCATCACCCTCCCCCAACTTCCTTCTCAACTTGTGACACTCCCCCTGCTCCTCAATTTGTGGCAGCAGCACCCCCTCCCCCGGTGTTCTCTGCTCCAGGGGGCCCATGCCTGAAGCTGTCAAATTCCTGATGGTGGCCCTGCACTCTGTAAAGGCATTTGCTCCAGAGCTTGGTAAATGAGGTGGTGCTTCAGGCTTAGTTCACACTAGAACACGCAGTGGCTCATAGCAGGAGTCCGGTGTTTCTCCATCCAATGTTTCAGGTCCGATTTCAGTGCAAATTCTGGGCTGAATTCAGACCTGAAACAGACCAAAAAGATGCATAGGGCTCCGGTGCAATTCGTACCGGAGCCGCTGCGAAGATGTGTGAACCGGCTCCATAGAGAGCCGATTACAATCTCCTGCTAGGCAAATTAGATGTGGACCCAGCCTTTCTTTGCAAAGAATACCAAGTCAAATGTAAGGAAAACAAAAAAGCAGCATTTCTGCTTGCAACTGATTGGATGGTGAAATTTAGCAGAGCTCCCCTCCATTTACTAAGTTCTGAAGCAAATGCCCTTACAGGGTCCAATTGCAGAGTCTATTTGCTTTTAGTAAATCAACCCCAGTGTGTGCAATAATCTATCTATTTCACTACTCTTACATGCATAGAAGTACCAGTGAATAGTACTAATTGTTTACACATTTCATCATCATACAAAACTCTTTTTGGTGCTCCACAATCTCTACAATGAGACAAAAAAGGGTTGTAATTCTCCCCTACTTCATCCAAAATAAAATAAGAAGTTTTGCCCTTAGTTCTACTTTAAGTTTCACAGTTATGTGGCTGTGCAATAACTGTACCTGCCTAGTTTTTCAGCTGTTTTAATGTAAAAAGAAGACCAAATACAAAAGCTGCTGGTGATGCTGTACCAAACTGAACCTGCTCCCGGGACTACGTATTCCAAAGTATTTACACATTCTGAGCAAGCAAAATAGGCTTTTTAAAGCACACCCTCAATTCATCTCTGTGGCCCATATTCTCTCTAAAAATCCGCGGGCTGCGCTTAAGGCACTTACACTCCGCTGTCCCAACTTACAGGAGCAAGTGTTGTATTCCCCAAACACTTGCTTCGTAAGTTAGGACGGCGGAGTGTAAATGCCCCGGCGTAGCCTGGCGGATCTCCAAGGGGGCGGCTTGTATTCAAATTAAGCGCGCCCCCGATTCTAATGAACTGCGCATGCGCCGGGCTTCAAAAAGCCCAGTGCGCATGCTCCAGTTCTCGGCGGAAAAAGGTCAATGACGCTGACGTGTGCGTCATTGACGTAAAGTCGTATTCAAGAACGACTTACGTAAACGACGTACCAGACGAAAAAACACAACGCGGACCCGACGCCATCCGTAACATGGCCTACGTGGGACTTGCGGAAACTTACCCCTCATATAGCAGGGGTAAGTTTCCGCTTACGCAAACGACGTTAGCGACGGTTACGCGACGCAAACTTGTTCGTGAATCGGCGTAGAAGGCTCATTTGCATAAGCAAATGAGTCATTCACGTAAATGCCATCTAGCGGCGGCCGGCGTCATTACATTTAAGATCCGCCAGTGTAAGTGACTTACAGATGGCGGATCTTAAGTGTATCTATGCGAAAATGATTCTAAGAATGAGTCGCATAGATACACTGGCCAAAAAAGGGAGTTACGATGGAGTATCCTGAGATACTCCATCGTAACTTCACTGAGAATATGGGCCAGTATCTGTAAGCATAAGAGAAATTCATTTTCAAAGTTTACTAAAATCTTTGCTTTTTTTCTATGAAAATAGATTCTCTGCAGCTCGACAGCTCCCCAATGTTAATACCCAGTGGTGTTTCCAAGCTGTTATGCTGCGTACACACGGGCAAACATGTACGATGAAACCGGTCCGCCGGACCGTTTTCACCGTACATGTCTGCCCGGGGGTTTCTGTACGATGGCTGTACTAACCATCGTACAGAAATCCATGCGTAAACAATACGCGGGGCGTGTCCGCGCCGTCGCCGCGACGATGACGCGGCGACGTGGGCGGCCCTGCCAGTTAAATGCTTCCACGCATGCGTCAAAGTCATTCGACGCATGCGAGGGATGGCGGGCACTCGGACATGTACGGTAGGTCTGTACAGACGACCGAACATGTCCGAGCGGGCAGGATTCCAGCGGGCTGTTTTAAAACAAGTCCAGAAATATTTGCCCGCTGGGAAAAGGCCTGCACGCTCGGGCCTACACACGACCGAACATGTCTGCTGAAACTGGTCCGCGGACCAGTTTCAGCAGACATGTTCGGTTGTCTGTACGGGGCCTTAGAAACCCACCAAAACCAAGAATCTGTTGTGATCTTTGAGAATCTTTGAAAACGAATAACTTCACATTAAAAGCAAATAGAGATTTCAGGGATGGCTTGTTTTAAAGCTTGTTTTTTTTATTTCCTGTTTAGAATATGTAAATAATTTATTGTCTATAGTCTGGGCACAGGTAAACTGAAAACCATTTTTTTCTCTGCAAATCCAGTGCGTTTTTGGATGCAGAAGGGGACTTTACTCCAAGGCAGGGGTTTTCCACTGATCTGCTGGCCATTTAGGTTTGTCTCCACCCCCTGCTAAGCACTATTGTTTTTTCACACATTGAATACTGCTGTTGGTCCCACTGGGCACTGTTGTTATTTTTGCTAAGCCCTGTTGTTCCTCTAGACCCCACTGACACAAATTAATTTTTTTCTTTCCACTAACAATGAAGGCATACTAATACCAGGCATATTTTTCTTCTTACTCACAGCCGAATCTAGGCAATTTTTCCTTTCCATCACACCAGGCAATTTTCCTTCACCTGACGACTAACTGTGGTTGATTTACTAAAACTGGAGAGTGCAAAATCTGGTGCAGCTCTGCATAGAAACCAATCAGCTTCCAGGTTTTATTGCCAAAGCCTAGATGAACAAGCTGAAGTTAGAAGCAGATTGGCTACCATGCATAGCTGCACTAGATTTGGCACTCACCAGTTTTAGTAAATCAACCCCACAGTGTACTTTTGTTATTCCACTGACCCCAGAGCATTTCTATATTCCCAGGAACACAGATTCTAGGGTATGGGGCACAAGTCATAGGGCCCCTGATCCCCACACTGACTACAAGATTTTTTTTACCACTACTCGTACTGGGGTATTTTTTCCTTCCCCTGACACTCTTGTACATTGCATTGTCCTGACTGATACACTCTTTGTGCTCTGTAGTATGTTAGGAGTAGGGGTCATGGAAGAGATCATAGGCATGAGCCCTGCAATGTCTGTCTATGGCATAGTCCTAGCCAAGCCTAGCCTGTTCTTTTTTTTCTCAACAGTTAGCTGTATCTGTGTATTCAGCAACTGATAAAGTTATTTTTGTAGTACCCGTTTGTGATTGGTGCAAAGGAGTCGAATAGCGCAGCCCCTCTTCTGCTCTCAAGCTACAATGCTCTGAAGTTATCTACTGCTGTGGATCAGGAGCTCTACCTTAGTTCCATAACAACAATTCCCATGCATGCAGGGGCAGAGGGCATGCAAGCACTCATTTCCAATTCCTACTGATGCAGTGGACTTTCGGCTACAAAGAGCATCTGCTTAACTGAGAGGTCTGGATTGGAGCAGGAGACTGTACTCCCCAATGCACTGTGTGGCAATCTGCTGAATGGAAACAAGTCACCGGGACAGTTGTATTGTGCTTATAACAAAAATAAAAGGAGAGAGAATGCTATATTATACAGCGTTCACATTTTGCACTGTTGAGTTATGTGTAACACGTTTAGTTACTGACAGGTGAACTTAATCAATGGGGGGGCATGGGCACTGAGATCAATAATAGGAATGCCCAAATGAACTAAACTGCCTGGGTTCAGTTCACAGGGTATTCATTGAATCCACTGTGAAGTCGGAGCCTAAACCTAAATCTGAATCCCATCGAAGTAGAAAGGGTGGGGCAATCTTCAAAATCAGTTTTGGTTATTTTCAAGGTTAATAGGCAAGGGTTTGACACGCAGAGAGCATGAGGAGTGGGGTACTAGCAGGAGGGACATGTGCCAATGCTAAAAAGCAAAACTTATGGTACAATGGGGAGAGGATACTCTTTTTATTGTGACTTTAAGGACAACATTGGAAAAACACCATTCCTTTAAATTTCATGCTTAGGGGATGCCTTAGGCCCCTTTCACACATGCAGACCGTATGTCCGCTTTTTCATACATCCGTTTACGAATGAAAAATGGACATACATTAATCCCTATGAGATAGTGGGTGTCAGCGGATGAACATTCGCTGACACCCGATCTCACCGGTGTCCGCAATCCTCCGAGGAAAATCCTATTTTTCCATCTGTCTGCATAGCGGATCGGGTGAACACGGACAGATGGTCCGTGTTCATCCGATCCCCCCATAGGGGAGAGCGGTCTTTGCCATCTGCCAGCTCAGCAGGGATCAACGGAGCGATCCCCGCTGAGCAAGCGGATACACACAGCGGGATCCGTACATGTGAAAGGGGCCTTAAGCTGTATGTGGTGTTCTGAAACAGTACAGTACAATTCTCACAGACAGCATGAGAATTCTGGCATCACATCTTTTGTACGAATAATAAATGTGTTACCGTTACACTATTGCTTGTCTCATATACAGCAACAGCACCCTAATCTGGTTCATTACAACTTGTGAAAATGTTTTTAGGTAATTTTTAGATGCGACATCTGATTTCTTTTATCCAGCAATAATAGGCCTGAATAGACTGGAGATAATAGCAGTCATGACATGTAAAACTATAGGACAGTTTACCTAAAAAAAAAAAAAAAAATCTGCAACTTTTTACATATTGCTCAGAGGCACAATAGTTTACTAGTGTAGTTTTTTAGCTCCTTTTTACCTCTAGTACTACACTGCTGTCTAATATGTTTAATGAAATGTCAAAACAAATGCTGCTTTGTTGGCCAACAAAGCAGCATTTTCTTCTTCCTACTCAAGGGCACATAGCAGCCAATTTTTATTAGTCCATGTTATTTGAACCGTAACACCTACTATAAATATAATGGAAGTCTTTTTCTTCTCCTCGGGGGCGCATGGCACCCATTTTCTGGGTCTGCAAATGCACCCTTTTCCCTAACCCCATGGCGCCGGCCGCATGCAAATATGCAGATTCTTGTCGCGTGATCCTCGGCGCAGAGGGCCCGTATATTTGAGTGAATTGCTGTGCATCCAGCTGTGCCAAGAGTGCACACGGTGCACCCTCCCGACACAGTTACCAGCGCCTAACCAAAAGCTCCCGATCGTTTCTTGCAATCAGGAGTTTTCAGATCACTTTACCACTGTGACAGCCAATCACGGCGGTCACATGCTTTTAAGCCCCGCTCCCGCCTCCCAGCGTCATAAACCTTCTTAAAGGGCCGGGAGTTAAGAGGTTAAGGGTGCAAAGCTGCTATTTTTTTCCCTACTATTTCGCCTCTTTTTAATGTGTTGCTTATGTTACCCTTTACTCTTCCTCATGGATGCAGAGCAGCCACTTTTTTTTTTTTTTTTTTTTACTGTGCTGCTCATGTGCCTTTTTTTCTACTCTTTTACAAGGGTGCAGAAAAGCAACTTTTTCTAGCTGTGTTGTACATGTATTCTTTCTCTCCTCCTCCTGCTCAAGAGTGCAGAGCAGCCACTTATCTTTCTTGTGCTACTCATGTTCCCTTGTCCTCCTTTCAGGTACTCAGTTGTCATTGCTTTGCCTGGAAAGTCAAACTCATTTTAAATTTGGGGGGTCTAATACTACTAATAATGACCCCAAAATTATCAATTTTAAGAATGTGTTGCAAAAAAAAATATTTTCTGCATTCCCTAATGGCAGTTCGGTCCTCTGAACTGTAGGCATAGCTTCAAGGGGAAATCCCGGGATACAGGTTGGCTGCCCTTCCATAACAAGACTTTGGTGATGGACACTTGTTAATGACACAGGGAAAGATACTCTTTGTTTGCAGCACATCAATGTATGTATACTCATGGCTTGATCCTTTTCAAGTGGAACATGAGCAGGAACAGATTTGGTTATTCAACCAATACATCCTGCCTTCAACAATCACTGTGCATGGTGTCTCTCTACACAGTGGTTTCAGCCTAAGGATTTGAGAGATAATAGGCCGCCAGCTCAGACAATAGCCTTGCAGAGCTGTTTATTGCTACAGTAAGTTTGCACGTGTTTCTCTGATGTAAAACATACTTTTTTTTTATTTGGCCTCAATTGTATCCCTGGGCTTTTCTGACAATGTCTAGGTTGTTCTTTAATTATAGTTATAGCAGCCCCAGCCACTGCTAGAAGGCCTAGGAGTGGTGAAGGCCCACTAGGGAGATTGTTGAGGCAACTAAAACATGTAAAAGCAGCCTGCATGTATAATACAAAACCTGTACTGCATCATCAACCCTGATCCTGAGCTTTCATTAGTCATATATCTCCCTTGTTGTTCTCCATCTGTGAATAGTTCTAGTGCCTCCAGAGCTTCTGATCATCATGGCCTTCCCTCTTATAGTGACCCTGTATGTCTAACACATTCCTCCTGAGGTTGAAAAATCCCAGAATGTCTCTTCAGCTAAAAACTTATAACACAGTTTGTAAAGTTTGTCATAGTTTGTACAAATGTTATGAAGCAACTGTGCACAAGAGAACAATTATAAATTATAAAATATAACGCTTAAGAAATAATATACATTTACTGTATTTCATTTTACCGACTACTAAAAAACACAGTTTTCAGCACTCCGAAAAAAGATAAATTTATGCTGAAAAATGCTGGTGAGCTATTGAGTAAACATAGAGTTTACATAAACATAAAGAGGTTGTAAACTTCCCCCAAAAAATCTCCCCTCCCAAAAAAAAACACACACAAAAAAAAGACAAAAGCATAATGATCTAGTATGCATTGGATATTAGCTCATTATGAAATACTTACCTTAGAACAATGCCCTTGATCATCTACGGCACACCGCTTACATGGCTGACATGTTTCCCGGAGTTACTTCCAGGTTCACGGGCTCCGGCGCTGTTTTTGGCCAGAGCCATGATTACATCACATGCAATTTCAAATTAAACAAAGGTGACTGTGCTAAAGCACATTGCCCAGGAATATTAGCCTGCTTCATAAAACCTTTCATAATGGGTCCAACTTTTATAAAACAGTGTGTTTCCTTCTGAAAGGGCCTACTATTATTCCTGACCTGAGTTTGAGGATCACCTCTATTTCTACCATGTCATATACACGTTTGGTTAACGATCCAGACAGTATGGAAGGCATGTGAACAGAGTTTGGCATTTTACAGCAGCTGTTCAATATAATCTTTGAGCTTGTTTACCAAACACGAGAGTGAATGGCAACATCTTCTGGTGAGCTTGTTTCTTAAAGGGAGGTGATATCTCATTCATCACTGGTGGAGAAATTGGTGTTATCATCATTGTTTTTGCACTCTTCAAAAAGGACTGCCTTTTTGTGCGGATACTTCACACGTATTTTTAATATTTTTATATATATATATATATTTAATATTTTTAGATATATAGATAGATATTTAATATTTTTAGATATATAGATAGATATTTAATATTTTTAGATAGATAGATAGATATTTAATATTTTTAGATAAATATAGATAGATAGATAGATAGATAGATAGATAGATAGATAGATAGATAGATAGATAGATAGATAGATAGTATATCTATATTTGTAGTCAGAGTCTTCAGTGAGGGTGATAACCCCTAACTTATCAATACCTGATGTATGCCTTGCCCTGGCTGGTCAGTGCACCTGAAAAGATGGCATACCCTGAATGTATGAAAATTAAAAATGCTTGGGGGAACTGGGTAGGTGGGAACCAGGAAGCCAAGCTGACACTGGACCCAAGCCTCCGGCCAGCCTTCTAACTTTGCCTGGCTGGTCAGTACACCTGAAAAGAGGGCAAAAGGCACACAAAGTAGGTATAAAATTAAAAGCTTTAATAAAGGTTGGGTAACAATGATCAGTCTAGTAAAGAAGTGAATGTCCGGATGCCTTCAGTATGGGGATCTGGTATGTATCTGCTGTAACAGGAGGAACTCCATCGCCCCATATACTTGATGATGAAAGAAGGGACACCCTGCTTGGAAGCTGCGGATGCTGCCCCGATCCTGAATGAATGTCCGCAAAACTGTTTTGGATTTAAGCTTAATTTTGCGATTAAAATCCTTACATGAGAAACTGTTTTGAGGTGAGAGGATACGTGAGAAAAGGCAGCAAAGTGCTGTCAAGCGGAGCTGCTGTGAAGAAATTGGAGAGAGACTCGAGCACCTGAACCAGACACCAGTTGCTATTGGTACTGTAATACTTTACCACAAATCCCTGGCCCATCTGTCTATTCTTATTATTAAGTTTTAAAGCATAGTGATCAGTGAACCTAGTAATGCCCCGTACACACAATCGGATTTTCCGTCGGAAAAACCTTGGATGGTTTTTCCAATGGAGTTCCACTCAAGCTTGGCTTGCATACACACTGTCACACAAAAGTTCTCTGAACTTTCGACCGTCAAGAACACGGTGACTTACAACACTACGATGAGCCGAGAAAATTAAGTTCAATGATTCTGAGCATGCATTGAATTGTTTCCGAGCATGCGTCAGAATTTTGCTCATCGAAATTGCTACAGACGATCTGATTTTCCAATAGGAATTTTTTCCGTCTGAAAATTTGAGAACCAGCTCTCAATCTTTTGCTGGTGGAAATTCCGACAGCAAAAGTCCAATGAAGCATACACACGGTCGGAATTTCCGCTCAAATCTGACTTTTTCTGTCGGAATATCTAATTGTGTTTAAGTGGAAGTTGCACTTTAGGGTGGAGCTCCGCTTTAACTGGACATGCGTTCCAAAATCTTCTCCAGCCTTTCTGTTCCAGGACACGCCCTCCATGACCGTGTAAGGATGAGGCTTCCTCCCACCCAAATGAACCTACTCTGGCAGCTACTACACAACAATCCTCACTCTAGCACCCACCTATGATAGAGGGTGCTACACACAGAAACCTGGTCTGCGCTGGTAGAAGGGAGTTAGTGGGATGGACTGGAAAACAACAACCTAAACATTTCTGCTTTCCTAGCTGTGGCTGGAAATGGAATTCCCCTGAATCGCAGCTTTGCTGTGAGCCTGAGTATAGTCCAACTCCTTTAAGATGGGGTGCTGCTGTAGTCTGAACCCCTAGTTGGCGTTGGAGGAATAAACGCAAATGTGTCGCTTTCCGAAACATGCAACATGACAATATCTATGACTGAAAATGACAAGCAACGAAATTTAAGAACCACCTGTACAAGAAACAACACCACCCCTTTGTGCCTAAGTCTAGCCCATCGTGCAATGGATGAATGACTTAACCCATGCAGACCCCCAATATTTCTACGTCTTAAAACTGGAATCACACTGTCACCAACGGTGAAATAGCGAAAAGTGGAATACCTTGACACTTGACCAGTGCCCCCCCCCCCCCACTATGGACATCAGGTGATGGCCCTGCATTGTGCCAGTAAGTAGTCCTGTAATGCTGCTCTCCCTGCTCGGGCTAGTAACAACACCCCCCCCCATACCATATGAGCTTGAGAGTACCTGAACCAAGCTATGTCTGCTCCCCCTGAACTGTGCCTTCATAAGACCACTTGAGGCAGATGCCCAAACAGCCTCATGAATGACGATGGATGAGCAACCATGCTGTGGAACTGCAAGTCCCAGCCCAGCTTGTTTTGCTTCTTCCAACACCTGACAGAACAGAGCCCAACTACTCTGAGTTGCAGTGACCCCTAACACACTCATTGCTGCAACCATCCCTGAAGCTGTTTCAAACCCTGGCAGGTACCTGGTAACAGTGCAGAACCAAAAATTGTACATGCCCCCCCCCCTCCCGCCTGGTGGCCTGCAACAAGCCCAGCTCACCTGCCTGAGACACCCCATGAAGCATTGTGATGCTGAGTAATAGACGCAACATCTGCAATATCCACCGCTCCCCCCCTTCTTCCCACAGCCTGAGTGTACCCACACCTACCTCCCGCCGAATGCCTGCCAAGGAAGTGTGGAACAGCCACCCTACCTGCCACGAGACACACCAAAGTCCCCTGATGTATGGAAATAAGAAGTCGTGCGAGAAACTGGAAGTGACTTCTCCACTCAGCTGTCTGCTCCACACAACCCTAAAGCTGAGCCAATGCTGGACCTGACAGGGGAGGAGGGCTTATATAGGCCCAGAATCCTCCTACAAAACCAGGCTGACCTCCGGCTAGCCTTCTAACATATATTTTTCACTATTAAGGACACGTTTTTTCTTTTTTTGCACACATTTAAGAGTGCTACTGTGGATTATATTATATATACACACACATGGTTATATACAGTATCTCAAAAAATTCAGTACACCCCTCACGTTGTACTCACATTTGTGAGATACTGGTCCAGATTCGGATACGTTAGATACGTTACGCCGCCGTAAATTTGGGCGCAAGTTCCGTATTCAGAAAGAACTTGCGCTCTAAGTTACGGCGGCGTAATGTATGTGGGCTAGCGTAAGCCCGCCTAATTCAAATGGGGAGGTTGTGGGCGTGTTTTATTAAAATTTAAGATGACCCTGCATATTTTATGTTTTTTGTGAACGGCGCATGTGCCGTTCGTGAAAAAATCCCAGTGCGCATGCTCGAAATTACGCTGCAAGTCGTCATTGCTTTAGACGTGAGCGTAACTTACGTACAGCCCTATTCGCGAACGACTTCTGCAAACGACGTAAAATTTTCAAAACTCGACGCGGGAACGACGTCCATACTTAACATTAGCTACGCCTCATATAGCAGGGGTAACTTTACTCCGAAAAAAGCCTAATGTAAACGACGTAAAAAAAATGCACCGGCCGGATGTACGTTTCTGAATCGGCGTAAATACCTAACTAGCATATTCATTACGTAACTATACGGAAGTGCCACCTAGCGGCCAGTGTAAATATGCAGCCTAAGATACGACGGTGTAAGAGACTTACGCCGGTCGGATCTTAGGGAAATCTATGCGTAACTGATTCTCTGAATCAGGCGCATAGATACGACGGCCCGCACTCAGAGATACGACGGCGTATCTGGAGATACGCCGCCGTATCTCATTTCTGAATCTAGCCCACTGTATTTATGTTTCTCACTCTTTGTTATAATTAGGAAATATGCCCTGTAAAAATAAAAATGTACCGCTTAGCACTGAAATGCATGCAAATTCAGACCGGCAGTGAAAAAATAAATTCCTAAAATATCAAATGTGACTTTCAAAGCACACATTTAGCATGTTTAGACTGTAAGCAGTGCATTTGGAGAGGCTGTAAAGAGGCTGCAGGACACACATCAGCAGCAATTGCATGTAAAAACCTTCCCTCCCAACTCCCAAAACAGCCAAGATATGAAACATGTCCCCCCTAAAAGACATCAAATTAGTATTTTAAGTGACCAGTGTCAACATAATCTACATGAATAGAGAAGGGGGCACCGGAGGATAGAATGGTTGCGGCTTCTAGTACCGCAAACCAACAAATAAACTATCACCCAGAAAATATTTTTTGTATATATGGACTTTCTCGGTACTGATGACACAGGTAGATACAGTAAACAATTAATTTATTGTACATTAAAAATATACAATTTAAAAGCAAGACTTATGACAATCAACCTCACACTAGTTACAGCAGTGGAATATAGACGGAAATCCGTATGGTATCTATTGTTGTGAGGTAAAGTCAGAAGGAGACCTCTACATGAATCTTTCCTTATGCATTGAGTCCCTAAGCTTTCCCTCTTCCAACTAAGCACATTGTCAATATAGCATTCTAAGCCACCCTACCTAAGGCCATGGAGTGCATTATTGGTAGTTGCCATGAAAACTAATGGATGCATTCTTTCACCAGGTTACCTTGACCTAAATCTGAAGCTCACCCCTAGGCAGCAGCATTTCAGTTATTGCAGGCATCATTTGGTGCAGTGGAATACAGGGCAAAACAAATGCTTCTTTGAGGCCTCATACACACGACCGAGTTTCTTGGCAAAAACCAGCAAGAAACTTGCTGGGAGATATTTTTTTGCCGAGGAAACCGGTCGTGTGTACATTTTCGTTGAGGAAACTGTCGAGAAACTCGACGAGCCAAAAAGAGAGCATGTTCTCTATTTCCAGATTGACGGGATTGGAGAAAATTGGCTTGTCGAGTTCCTCGACAGCCTAACAAGGAACTCGACGAGGAAAACGATGTGCTTCGCCCGTCGAGTTTCTCGGTCGTGTGTACGAGGTTTAAGCTTTGGTGCCTACTTAACTCTTTTGGCTCAAAATATCCTTTTGGAGTGTGCAGTGTGGGTAAAAAA
This sequence comes from Rana temporaria, assembly GCF_905171775.1. Taxonomy (NCBI): domain Eukaryota; kingdom Metazoa; phylum Chordata; class Amphibia; order Anura; family Ranidae; genus Rana; species Rana temporaria. The sequence goes on from NC_053490.1 coordinate 408,132,496, forward strand.
AATCTAATTGTACACCCATTTTAGTTCTTGTGTACTCGTGGCATCTTAGTAAAAGGCAGTTAGGCATCCACAGACCTGAATGCATCTTTAAATGTATTCCCAAAGTTCCCCAAAACCTGGTTAACCCACACACCTCTCTGTTGGGCCTCAAGAGCCAAAAGTTTGGGTTGGGCCAGAGTGCAACTGTGTATCCTCTCTGGTCACCAGTGCTGACATAATGCTATTTCCAGGGTTGAAGGGTCTACCACTCTTGACATGGAAGATGTTGTGGGCACTTGCTACTGTATATTGTTTGTCAGATATTAAAGTTGTCTGTGAGCCCACACACCTCTCTGTTGGGTCTCAAGGGCCAAAGGGTTGGGGTGGGCCAGAGTGCAACTATGCGTCCTCTCTGGTGACCACTGACATAATGCTGTTTCCAAGGCTGTAGTGTCTACCACTCTTGGCATGGAGGATGCTGTGGGCACTTGTTACTGTATATTGTTTGGCTGATATTAAAGTTGTCTGCGGTTTGTCTGAGCACATGTTCATGTTCAACTTTAATTATTATTATGATGTATACAAATCTGATGACATTTTAAGAAGCATTCACACAGAAATCTAGAAATAGCTAAAGGGTATACTAACAGTTCCCCACAACCTTACACTGCTTAAAAATATTTAATGCAGCAATGCCTAAAGTCATCATTACAGAACATTTTATGATACCCATTACTGCCGCAGTAGATGTTACTAGGGAAACCATATTGCAGTGAGACAAGTTGTAAGGAAGTATACAGCAAAACAGTCTATCTGTTACTATGATCGGTACTCCAGATGACGCACCAGAACAATTGACTTATAATTAGAAGATCAAACAATTTTGCTTCTACACTGCCTTCTAATATCTTCAAGTGGGTTTATTCTGCATCTTCAGGGGTCAAAGAAAATTAACGAGCAAAAGCACTTTGTTAAAATCAAAACAACTTAAACGTACTCATTCATTATACTCTCAAGAGTCTTTGAAGCGAAAAGTTGATATTAAAATAAAGTGCCTTTCCAAAAACTAAGAAATAAGAAAACACATTTGAAAAGAAAATGACTCGTACAATGTGTAGAAGAAAATGACACAAATGCTTTTTCATTATTATATTGCACATAAAATGCATGGGTGTACCTTTAAGTCTACATAATAGGTTATGCTGCCAGCATTCCTTCTCCTTAATGCGGTAGAATATTTTTTATCATTATAAAGGTTACAAAGCAAAAGTAACTTTTCAGGGCCACGCAGGGTCCCTTCATCAAGACAAAAGTGGCAATACACAATTCATCCATAATCAACCATTGCCTATAACATCATAAAGATGTAGCTTCACTCCCTAAGTCAGGTGAAACAATGGATAAAGCAACCAATATCTGCAATTAATAAATACAAGTGACAATATAAAACAAGATCTATTGAGGTGAGATTTAGGCCGGGTTCACACTGGAACAACACGACAGTCGTACTATTTTGGATCCGACGTCAATGAACAGGGATCCGACTTCAACCCCTGACAATACCAGGCACTGTGTCAGGTATGAATCTTTAGGAAGAACTCCACACTAAATAGAAAACGACATGGGTTCCCCCTCTAGGAGCATACCAGGCACTTTGGTCTGGTATGGATTTTAAGGTGAACCCCCTACTCCGAAAAAGTGGCATGGGGGTCCCCCCAAAGTCCATACCAGACCCTTATCTGAGCAATCAGCCCGGCCAGTCAGGAAAGGGGGTGGGGACAAGCGAGCATCCCCCCCTCCTGAACCATACCAGGCTGCATGCCCTCAACATGGGGGGTGGGTGCTTTGGGGCAGGGGGGCCCTGCTCCCCCACCTCGAAGCACCTTGTCCCCATGTTGATGAGGACAAGGGCCTATTCCCGACAACATGAGCTCCCAATGTCGGAGCGTTTGTCGTACCAGTGTGAACCCGGCCTTACTGAAACTGGTGCACTAGTGAATTTTGTGCAGCTGTGTATAGTAACCAATCAGCTTCTAGGTGTTATTGTCAAAGCTTATTTGAAAGCCAAATGGTTACTATGCACAGCTGCACCAGATTCTGTATGTGCACCTGTTTTAGTAAATCTCCAACAGTATAAAACAAAACATAATTGAGCTTGATTTACTAAAGGCCAAAAGACTGTGCACCTTGAAAAGTGCAGTTGCTCCAGAGCAAGGAAAGTAAAAAGAAAACAGTATTTTTACTTGCACATGATTGAATGATGGAATTCAGCAGAGCTTCTGCTCATTTTCTAAGCTCTGGAGCAACTGCACTTTTGCAAAGTGCACAGTCTATTTGTCTTTAACCACTTCCTGGACCGCTGTCGCTACTTTGAAGAGGAATACTGTTGTTATGGTAGCAGCTAGCTACCATAACTCTGTTATCCTCTTTAAGAGCGGGCAGTCAGCTTTACGATAAAAGTGGTCTCTGCGGCGGATTTCCTGCAAGATCACTTTTATTGTCGGCGGAAGAGGGCCCCCCTTCTGCCACTCTCCGGTGCCCTCCACCGCTTACCGGAGCCATCGGATGCTGTCCCTTGTTAGGTATGGATACGAGCAAGGGGTAAGATGGCCACCACCCGTCTCAATATTATTGCAGAGCGGAAGCGATGTCAAAATTTCACTTCCGCCCAGTGCTCCTTAAATGGATTTTTTTTTTTATTATTACATTAAAATGTATTTTTTTTGTTTTATTGCATTTTAGTGTAAATATGAGATCCGAGGACTTTTTGACCCAAGATCTTATATTTAAGAGGTCCTTTCTTCCTTTTTTCTATTACAAGGGATGTTTACATTCCTTGTACTAGGAATAAAAGTGACCTGATTTTTAAAAGGTAAAATAAATAAGAAAAACAAAAATGTAAACGCTCCCCTCCCTGACAAGCTTGCGTGCAAAAGCGAACGATTACGCATATGAAAACGGTGTTCAAACCACAGATGTGAGGTATCACCGCGATCATTAGAGCAAGATCAATAGTTTTAGCCCTAGACCTCCTCTGTAACTCAAAACATGCTGTAGAACTTTTTAAACGTCACCTATGGAGATTTTTAAGGGTAGACGTTTGTCGCCATTCCACGAGCGGGCGCAACTTTGAATCATGACATGTTGGGTATCAATTTATACGGCGTAACATTATCTTTTGCAATATAAAAAAAAAATTACTAACTTTGCTGTTGTCTAATTTTTTAATTAACAAAAACTATTTTTTCCCCCCAAAAAAGTGTAAGACCACTGCACAAATATGGTGTGACAAAAAGTATTGCAATGACCACCATTTTATTCTCTAGGGTGTTAGGAAAAAATATATAATGCTTGGGGATTCTGTGCAATTTACTAGCAAAAAAAATGGTTTTTAACTTGTAAACACCAAATCTCAGAAAGAGGTCCTTAAGTGGTTAATAAAATTAACCCCACTGTTTAAATATCAAGATGCAGCACTCAGAAACAGCAGAATGCATTGGTCACACTATACATTCGTGCCTTGTTCCTTATTTTCCTTGTTGTTGTTTTTATAAGGTTTTTTTTTTCTGAACTAATTGAATTTTGTAATATTTGTCCTTTGCTCTCCTACTTTAGCAAATGTAAAGTATTGCAATACCAATCTAGTGCTGGGTGCCCTTTAATCTTTTCCCTGTCTGCCAGCAATGTTTTGCATATAGTGCAAGCCAGGTACTTTTTAATAACTTTTAGTTATATGCATCGTATTGCAACCTCTTTCATTACTATATGCTTGTTTATGCAAGAACAATTATTAAACACACTACAGTTTGTTAAGGATATAGATAGATAGATTCTCAGTTGATAGAGGTTGATGAATGAATGACTCTCAACAGGGGTTTAATGAATGCTTGGCCTTTACAAGGGCTCTTAACAGGAATATTGGTTTGCTTCAAAAGCAGCTCCCTGGTTGCCTCACTAACAGCTAACAGTAAATATGTCATAGTTATCTGTTGGCATACTAACTCACGAGATGAAGTTTTCTATAAAGTTTAGTATAGCGGTCAGGGCATGAGAAAAAAGGCAGCAGATAGCAGGATCTATGCCATAACTAAAGCGCCGTACACACAAGCTGAATGTCAGGAGACATTGGATGGTTAAAAAAGATAAGGGACGACATTTGGCTCATGTGTATGCCACCCTCTCTGACTTCTGTTGGATGAGCATGCTGGAAAACCATCAGCCAACCGACTCCCAATCAGTGCTCTCAGCCAATGGCACAGAGCACTGGTCAAAGTGTGTTCTGGCGGGGGCCATCCCCCTGTCATAACACGATAACTCAGCAGGGGAGATTGTTATACTAACCTTGCATAGTTAGTACAGTGGCTTTGACTGGAGCTGTCAGTTATGCACTTGATTAAAAAAAAAAAAAACTCATAGGCCCAGATTCACAGAGAGCGGGCGCACATTATGCCGCCGTAGCGCAAACAATGTACGCTACGCCAACGCAGCGCAGAGAGGCAAGCATGGAATTCACCAAGCCACTGCTCCCAACGCTGCGCTGGGTTTCGAAGGCGTACGCCGGCGTAGGTGGAAGTGGGCGTGAGCCATGCAAATGAGGCGTGACCCCATGCAAATGATGGGCCGAGCGCCAGACAGATACGTATCATGAACTGCGCATGCGCCGAGACGTGGACTCATCCCCCTGCTCACAATCATGTCGGAACAACTGCCTAAACTACGCCGGATCACTGCGTACGGCGTGAACGTAACCTACGCCCAGCCAGACACGTCCAACGTAAAATAGGCCGGCTTGTGTTCCCTGGTGCAGACCTTTGCATGGCTGCTGCTGGGTTACACCTCCTTTATGGGGATTAACTTTACGCCGGACGTACAACTTACGCGCACTGCGTCGGGCGCACGTATGTTCGTGAATCGCCGTATTTCACTGATTTGTATATTTGAATGGCTAATCAATGGGAGCGCCACCATGCGTCCAGCCTAAATGTGTGCTCACTCTACGCCGGCATAGACAAGTTACGTCGGCGGGATGAAGCCTGTTTTTAGGCGCATCTTACTTTGTGGGTCCAGCGCACAGATACGACGGCGCACATTTGCACTTACGTCGGCGTATCTTGATATACAGTGTGTGTACCTGGCTTTTAAGGCAACAGATTAAAGCTGCACGATTCTGGCCAAAATGAGAATCACAATTTTTTTTCTTAGAATAAAGATCACTATTCCCATGGCGTAACATCATCTTTCATATCATACAAAATAATTGGGCTAACTTTACTGTTTAGCATTTTCCTAATTCATTAACCACTTCAATACCGGGCTTTAAAACCCACCTCCTTCCCGGGCCTATTCTGGCACTTCTTTCCTACATGTACAAATCCTCATTCTTTTGCTAGAAAATTACTCAGAACCCCCAAACATTATATATGTTTTTTTAGCAGACACCCTAGGGAATAAAATGGCGGTCATTGCAACTTTTTATCTAGAGGAGGTCTAGTGCTAGAATTGTTGCACACGCTCTAACGCACGCGGCGACACCTCACATGTGTGGTTTGAACGACGTTTACATACGTGGGCGGGACTTACGTGTGCATACGCTTCTGAGCGCGAGCTACCGGGGACAGGGGCATTTTAATTTTTTTATTATTATTTTTTATTTTACTTATTTCTTAATTTTTTACACTTTTTTTTACACTTTTTTTTTTTCAATCGCTTTTATTCCTACTACAAGGAATGTAAACATCCCTTGCAATAGGAATGTGTGTGACAGGTCCTCTTTAAGAAGAAATGCAGGGTCAATAAGACCCCACATCTCTCCTGCAGGCTGGAAAGAATGAGATTGTGAAAAAAAATTCACAGATCTCATTCAAACTAGCCGCAATTGCGGTTTGTTTACTTACGGGGACCCGGGCGTGACGTCATCACATCGCGCCCGGGCCTCCGACGGTCATAGAGATGACTGGTGACCAGATGGTCACCAGTCTTCTCTATGGCAAACATCCGGCGGACGGCGATCATCTCTCCGGGCCCCCGGTGGGACGGGAGAGCCCGGAGAAGCACCGGATGGCGGCGGGAGGGGGGGATGTCTCCTCCCGCCGCCTGTAAGAACAATCTAGCGGTGGAACCGCCGCTATGATCATTCTTACGGTGCGCAGGATCGCCGCTGCTAAAAAATTATATCTCAATGATGCCTCCGGGTGCAGGCATCATTGAGATACCCCCCCGCAAAGCCCATCACGTCATATGACGTCCACCCAGGATAACAGGTCCCCGTTTTGGACGTCATATGACGGCGTGCGGGTGTCAAGTGGTTAAAGTGTATTTTTTCCTAAAAAATTGCATTTGAAAGACCACTGCGCAAAAACAGTGTTACATTGCAACAACCACCATTTTATTCTCTAGTGTCTCTGCTAAATAAATATATATATATATATATATATATACATATATATATATATATATATATACACACACATAGTGGGTATGGAAAGTATTCAGACTCACTTAAATTTTTTACTGTGTTATATTGCAGCCATTTGCTAAAATCATTTAAGTACATTTTTTTCCTCATTAATGTACACACAGCGCCCCATATTGACAGAAAAACACAGAATTGTTGACATTTTTGCAGATTTATTAAAAAAGAGAAACTGAAATATCACACGGTCCCAAGTATTCAGACCCTTTGCTGTGACACTCATATATTTAATTCAGGTGCTGCCCATTTCTTCTGTTCATCGTTCTACACCTTCATTTGAGTCCAGCTGTGTTTGATTATACTAACTGGACTTGATTAGGAAAGCCACACACCTGTCTATGGGGAGGTTGGGCTGGGAGGGGTGGTCTGTACTGAGGGGGTGGGCTGGGAAGGGGTTCTGGGCTGAAAGGGGTTTAGAGTTTGTGGGGGGAGGTAATTGGTGAGGATATGGGCTCAAAGGAGGAAGGGGTAATTTTTGTATTGTAATTTGTACATTAGCCTGTGCATTATGGGCTTCTGACCTCCTGTACTCTGTGCAATGTGCACCACTGACCCCTGCACTCCGTGCTTTACACACTCCTGATCCCTGCATTCTGTTCAACAACAACTCCTGACCCCTGCACTCTGTGCATTACGCAGACCTGACGCCTGCATTCCTTCCTTTATGCACACGTGACCCCTGCACTGCATACAATAACCAATCCTGACCACCAGATGCAGTGCTTATGAGACTTCTAACCCCCTGCATTCCATTAAATAACCACTCCTGACTGAATCGTGAGCCCTGCATGATAGGTATTATGCACTCCTGACCCTCTGCACTCTCTGCATTATGCACTTCTGGCCCCTGTGCATTGTGTTATATGCACTCATGAGTCCTGTACTATGTTGCCTACCTCTTGCGCTGCTGATCAGTGCCCCCAGCGCTGCAAATCCATGCCACCAGTGCCATCTATCAGTGCCCATCAGTGCTGTCAATCAGTGCCTAATCATCAGTGCCGCCTATCAGTGCCACCCATAAGTGCAGCCTCATCAGTGCCTCCTGATCAGTGTCCACTAGTGCTGCCTCATGAGTGCCACCTATCAGTGTCCATCAGAGCGGCATCATAAGTACCCATCAGTGCAACCTATCAGTGCCCATCAGTGCCACCTCATCAGTGCCCATCAGTGAAGGAGAAAAATTACCTGTTTGTAAAATGTTATAACAAAATATAAAAAACTTTTTGTTTTTGTTTTTTCAAAAAAAAAAAATATATATTTTTTGTTTGTTAGGCAAAACAATAAAAAATACAGTGGTGATTAACCACTTCCATACCGCCTCCCGGCGGACGTAATATGACGTCCTGTGTTCCCGGCGATCTAGGGCGCACGCGCGGCGACGCTCGTGACCCGGTGCGGGTGCCCGGCGCCCGCAATTGCTGCCGGGTGAACGCGATTGTCGGTAATCACGGCAGGAGTGTGGATCTGTGTGTGTAAACACACAGATCCACCTCCTGTCAGCGGTGAGGAGACCAATGTGTGTTCCCAGTACAGAGGAACACACATCGGTCTCCTCCCCTTGAGAGTCCCCTACAGTTAGAACACACCTTAGGGAACATATTAACCCCTTCAACGCCCCCTAGTGGTTAACCCCTTCCCCGCCAGTCACATTTACACAGTAATCAATGCATATTTATAGCATTAATCGCTGTATAAATGTGAATGGTCCCAAAAACGTGTCAAAAATGTCCGATGTGTTCGCCGCAATGTCACGGTGACAGTAAAAAATCGCAAATTGCCGCCAATACTAGTAAAAAAATGTATAAAATAAAAATGTCATAAATCTATCACCTATTTTGTAGACGCTATAACTTTTGCGCAAACGAATCAATATACGATTATTGCGATTTTTTTTACCAAAAATATGTAGAAGAATACGTATCGACCTAAACTGAGGAAAAAATATGTTGTTTTTTTTTTAAATTGTGATATTTATTAAATAAAAAAGTAAAACATATTGTGTTTTTTTTTTAAATTGTCGCTCTTCTTTTGTTTATAGCGCAAAAAATAAAAACCGCAGAGGTGATCAAATACCACCAAAATAAAGCTCTATTTGTAGGGAAAAAAAACAAAGATTTAGTTTGGGTACAGTGTTGCATGACCACGCAATTGTCATTCAAAGTGCAAAAGCGCTGAAAACTAAAAATTGGTCTGGGCAGGAAGGGGGTGAAAATGCCCTGTATGGAAGCGGTTAAATACCACCAAAAGAAAGCTCTACAAAATGAACAAAATGATAAATGATTTTATTTGGGTACTGTGTAACACAGTGTTTCTCAACCGGGGTTCCGCGGGAAATCTACATAATGGCGGCGGATGTATACCACACTGAATTTCATTTAAATGTTATCCTTCATGCGCGCTGGCTGCTGCTGACACACGGCGCGCATGAATACCCAATGATTCTTCTAGTTCCAGCTCCTATAAGGTCAGGGGGCAGAGCAGGTAAGCAGTGCAGAGAGCGGGAACGGGAGCCGAAGAAGGAGGAGGTCTTACATGGCAACGCTGACAGGGAAGATACACGTGCCTAAATTTGAAGGTGAGCTCTTACAGCGGCTCTCTGTCTGCCTCCCTCCTGCCCTGTGCTCCGATGGCTCTCTGTTTCCCCTGCACTCTGCATTACCACAGCTATAGCTGCAGCGATGCAGAGTGCAGGAGGGACAGAGAGCCATCGGAGCACATGGCTGGAGGTTAGTGATGGTGGGGGGCAGAGCTGGCAGGGGCATGTGGCTGGACTCCAGTGTTTCTAAGGCGTTTCTCAACAGGGGCATGTGGCTGAGTTTGAGAAGGGGGGGGGGTGAGGTAGATGGACGGAGCTGGCAGGGGCACATGGGAGCTGCAGGAGGCACAGAGCCAGCAAGGACACAGCATGTGGCTGGATGTGTGTGTGTGTGTGTGTGTGTGTGTGTGTGTGTCTCAGAGAACACATGGCTGGATTGGGAGGGCTAAAGCCAGGGTGCAGGATCTATCTTTCCTTGAGACCTCCTTTATCTCCAGCCCTCTGCCACGCTGCTGAAATCAAAAGGTAGGTGGGCTTTGTGAAAAGGGATCTGTGTGATTGGAGCAGGGCCGTCTTAATAGCATCATGGGCCCCTGGGCAAAGAAATGCTCTGGGGCCCCTACAACAATGACAGTGCAGGCAAACAGGCATCAGGTAGGTAGAAGGCAGACTGCCTCCCCTGTGTACCGATCACTCTCAGTGCCATAATGGGGTCCCCAGTTTCGGGGCAGCATGGGCTCAAGGACCAGCTGCTTTAGGGAAAGTGCAGGGGCCCCCCATGCAGCTGGGGCCCCTGGGCAGTGCCCAGGTGTGCCCTCTCATTAAGACAGCCCTGGATTGGAGGGCTCTGAGAGCGGGGGGTATGTATGACTGGGGGGTTTAGGGTTGGGCTCTGTGTGATGGGGGGCCTCTGATGCAATGGAGAGGCTTCAATTTAATGGGGGGGACTTGTGTAAAACGCAAGCCCAAGTTTCACATTAAGGAGGTAAGCATTTTTACAATATCTATTCTATTATTTGATACTGTTTCTTTATTGCTGTTATATCTACAGCTCGCTGATCAGATCCAATGATCCGTGAGCTTTAGATCAGATTTTTTTTTTCAGGGGTTCCCCGGGATCTCAAACTTTTTGCCATGGGTTCCCCTAAGGCCGGGTACACACGAACAAACATGTATGGTGAAAGCGGTCCGTCGGACCGTTTTCACCATACATGTCTGCCAGAGGGCTTCTGTACGATGGTTGTACACACCATCGTACAGAAGTCCGCGCGTAAACAATACGCGGGGCGTGTCCGCGGTGTCGCCGCGTCGATGACGCGGTGTCGCCGCGACAATGACGCAGCGACGTGGGCGGCCCGCCTTTAAAATGCTTCCACGCATGCGTCGAAGTCATTCGACGCATGCGAGGGACGGCGGGCGCCTGGACATGTACGGTAGGTCTGTACTGACGACCGTACATGTCCGAGCGGGCAGGATTCCAGCGGACGGTTTTAAAACACGTCCAGGAATATTTGTCTGCTGGGAAAAGGCCCGGCGGGCAAATGTTTGCTGGAATTCGGCCCGCTCGCGCCCACACACGACCGAACATGTATGCTGAAACTGGCCCGCGGACCAGTTTCAGCATACATGTTTGGTCGTGTGTACGGGGCCTAAGGCAAGAATGTTGAGAAACACTGGTGTAACATAACCGCACATTTGAAATAGAAAGGCTCTTGCGCTATTGGTGCTAAAACTCTAGGGGGGCACTGATGCAGTCACCTGACGTCTGTCCTCGTCAGAAATGGGTATAAATGTGAATAGGTGATAGTGATAGGGAAATGATGGATCACATGCACTCACATGGAGGCCGTGGACAGTGGGCCTATCTCCAACGAACAGCGAGTTTGCAAGGTCCTGTCTGTAATCCTGGATTTCTGGATTTCCCTCTACTCTTGCTTTCACCTTTAGGTCCGCCAAGCACTGGCAAGTAAATTGCTCAGAGAGTGTGGAAGGAAGGAGAAGGAGACACATACTACAGTTCCGCATGGAAAAAATTTAATGCAATAAAAGCATAAAACACTCACATTTGCAATGCACGGACAGTTCCAAACAAAAACGAGCAGCGGGCTCTTATCCCTGCCGTCAGAGCGTGTAGGATCTAGTTACACCGTCATATTTTTTTGGGTACACTGTATACATTTATTTTGTCCACAGCGGCCATTGCCCCTAGTGGCCACCCTGCCCACCTGGTGGGCCCCTTCTTTTCACCCCTTAGCCACACAGCGCAGTCACTATCACCTATTCACATTTATAACCGCACATTTGTCATTCAAAGTGTGACATTGCCGAAAGCTGGAAATTGGTCTGGCAAGGAAGGGGCTATAAGTGCCCAGTAAGCAAGTGATTAAATAACACTCACAAGTAGGTAGATTCAGAAAGAGTTAGGCTGGCTTATCTACAGATAAGCCGACCTAACTCAGAATCGAAGCCGACCTATGTTTAAGTGTATTCTCTAACAGAGATACACTTAAACATATCTAAGATAGGACGGCTTGCGCCGTCCTATCTTAGATTGCAATGTTTTGGCTGACCGCTAGGTGGCGCTTCCATTGCGGCAGGCGTAGATTATGTAAATGAGTTTGTACGCCGATTCATGAATGTACGCGCGGCCGCCGCAGTCGAATTACGTCGTTTCCGTAAGAGATAGGCCGCCTAAAGTTAGAGCTATGCTCTAGTGGCCTAGCCAATGTTAAGTATGGCCGCCGTTCCCGCCGCGAAATTCAAAATTTTAACGTCGTTTGCGTAAGTCGTCCGCGAATCGGGATTTATGTCGTTTACGTCCACGTCTAAATCAATAGGCCCGTACGGCGTACTTAGCCGCAATGCGCACTGGGAAATGTAGTCGGCCGGCGCATGCACAGTGTAAAAAAACGTCAAAAACGTGAGGTCAAGCCTCATTACCATGATACACTCCCCCCTCCAAGTCATTTGAATTAGGCGCCCTTACGCCCGCTCGTTTGAGGCTAAGCCGCCGTAGATTAGCAGGTAAGTAGATTGAGAATCACTACTAGCCTAGTTAATTTACGGCGGTGTAGCCTAAACAGGCTAGGCTAAAGTTAGTCCAATGTCTTTGAATCTACCTAAAAGGTCTTGCCCAGACTTTGCTGGACAGACACGCATATTTTTTGCTACAGTATGCTTTACACGCTGCAGTCCCTCTTTTTAATCACTCAATTATTATTATCATTATTATTATTACTACCAATAAACATGCAGCATCATGTGCACAGAATGTATGTTCTCTCCAAATTAGAGGAGAATAATATTTAACCCGCAGTGCCTGTTTATCATAAACAAGGGCGGATTAAAGCGGTCCTCCACCCTAAAGTGGAGTCCCGCTGATCGGAACCCTCCCCCCCTCCGGTGTCACATTTGACACCTTTCAGGGGGGAGGGGGGTGCAGACACCTGTCTAAAGACAGGTATTTGCACCCACTTCCGGCCACACGATACGGGCGAAAGACGGGCATTCCGTCACATCCCGTCTGTCGCCCGTTGTGTGCTGGGAACACTCGGCTCCCAGCACACAGCGTGTGAGCCAATCGGCGGGCGCAGCGCGACTCGCGCATGCGCCGTAGGGAACCGGGCAGTGAAGCCGGAGCGCTTCACTTCCTGGTTCCCTCCCCGTGGATGGCGGGGGGAGCAGCAGAGTGACGAGCGATCGCTCGTGCTCTGCTGCGATCGGCGCTGGACTCCAGGACAGGTAAGTGTCCTAATATTAAAAGTCAGCAGCTGCAGTATTTGTAGCTGCTGACTTTTAATATTTTGTTCCCATGGCACATCCGCTTTAAGGTTTTGTCTCAAGCTTGGCCATCAAAGATCTTGCAAAGCAACCTCAGCGTGTTGCCACCATCCGTGATCCGTGAAATAACAGGAAAAGCTGACAAAAGCAAATGAAAATTGGTGTGCAGCTGCTGAGAGCTGATATGTAACCGTCAATACAGCTACTTCAGGGCTCATATAAAACGTATAGCCTAATAAAAGTTTACGCTTACTAATGCTTGTTTCCTGACTATCGTTTGCCTTTGAAATCTTGGATCTCCAAAAAAAAAAAAAGGCTAAATTAAATAAAAAGGAATTATGTGGATGTACCAGTATGAGTTTCCGTTGTTTGCTCGGCTGGGAGTGGGCTGAGTATTGCAATAATAAAACCCACTCGTCTGACAGCCATTGGCTAATGATACATTTATATCTGTTCGCACTTATTAACATATGCCTAGTTATACAGTACTTGGTTGGATGCAGCTAAAAAAAGTCGCAAATTCATTATTTCATCTAAGTATTCACAAACACAAGACTATGGGCCAGATTCACGTAGAAGTGCGGCGGCGTAACGTATCGTAGATACGTTACACCGCCGCAAGTTTTCATCGCAAGTGCCTGATTCACAAAGCACTTGCAATGAAAACCTACGCTGGAGGCCTCCGGCGTAAGCCCGCGTAATTTAAAGGGGCGTGTGCCATTTAAATTAGGCGCGCTCCCGCGCCGGACCTACTGCGCATGCTCCGTTTCGAAATTCGCACCGTGCTTTGCGCGAACTGACGTCATTTTTTCGAACGGCGACGTGCGTAGCGTACTTCCGTATTCCCGGACGTCTTACGCAAACGATGTGAATTTTTAAATTTTGACGCGGGAACGACGGCCATACTTTATACAGCACATACGTGTGCTGTGTAAAGTTAGTGCACCCAAAACGACGACTAACTTTGCGACGGGAAACTAGACTAGCGAACGCGAAAAACCGCTGTGGATCGCCGTAACTCCTAATTTGCATACCCGACACTGGTTTACAACGCAAACTCCCCCCAGCGGCGGCCGCGGTACTGCATCCTAAGATCCGACAGTGTAAAACAATTACACCTGACGGATCTTATGGGTATCTATGCGTAACTGATTCTATGAATCAGTCGCATAGATACTCTGAGAGATACGACAGAGTATCTGAGATACTCCGTCGTATCTCCTTTGTGAATCTGGCCCTATGAACTTATCTTGAACTGTTATTTAACCATATCAGTACTGGACACTTTCACCCCCTTTCAGCCCAGGCCATTATTTAGCTCTTTAGCGCTGTCACACTTTGAATGGCAATTGTGCGTTCATGCAACACCGTACCCAAAGTCTTTGTTTTATGATATTTATTCACAATTGGATTTTTCAGTTTTTTTTTAAAAAGGCTGAACATTTTGAAAAAAAAAACTAACACATTTTTCGTAACTTTTATTATAAAATGTTGCAAATAAATAATCTTTCTCCATAAAGAGCGACCCAGATGTATACTGCTTTTTCTTTGATGAAAATTACACACACTGATGTATATTAATTAGTTTGTGTCAAAGTTATAGGCCCAGATTCTCAAAGGACTTACAACGGCGCAGCGCCATGTACGCCATCGTAAGTCCTAATCTGACCCGTCGTATCTATGCGTCTGATTCTTAGAATCAGTTACGCATAGATATCCATTAGATCCGACAGGCGCAAGTCTCTTACGCCGTCGGATCTTAACTGCATTTTTTTTTTTTGACCGCTAGCTGGCGCTTCCCTCGAATTCCACTCTGAGTATGCAAATTAGCTAGATACACGATTTCCTGAACGTACGCGCGGCCGACGCAGTAAAGTTACAACGTTTACGTTAGGCTTTTCCCGGCGTAAAGTTGCCCCTGCTATAGGAGGCGCAGCCAATGTTAAGTATAGCCATCATTCCTGCGTCGAAATTTGAAAAAGTTATGTCGTTTCCGTAAGTCGTCCGTGAATGGGGCTGGACGTCATTTACGTTCACGTCGAAACCAATGACGTCCTTGCGGCGTACTTTGGAGCAATGCACACTGGGAAATTCCACGGACGGAGCATGCGCCGTTCTGCAAAAACGACAATCACGTCGGGTCACAGTAGTTTTACATAAAACACGCCCCCTGATCCAAATTTGAATTAGGCAGGGTTACGCTGGCCGATTTACGCTACGCCGCCGCAACTTACGGAGCAAGTGCTTTGAGAATACAGCACTTGCCTGTGTAAGTTGCGGAGGCGTAATGTAAATCAGATACGTTACGCCCGCACAATTTTACGCGGCTCTACGTGAATCCGGGCCATAGAGTCCACAAATTATGGAATATACTGTATATTTGAAAAATCTATCAATCCTGATGTCCTGACAGTCGATTTATTGAGGGCTAAAAATGCCAGGATTGTACTAATTCCCCCCAATTGACCTTTTTTTTTTTTTTTTTAAGTAGACAGCCCAAGGAATTTAGTAAGAAGCATGGTAAGTTTTTTGAAGTTGTAATTTTTGGCACAATTTTTGGGAAAATTTGTGGATCACAAATTGTGCCGCACTCTGGCCCATAGGGCGAGCAGGAGGCATGATCCTGGCAGGACGGCAAATGACGTGCATCCAGAATAGCAAAGCTCCCAGCCATCTGTCATATTACTGTATGCTGGGTGGGAAGCAGTTACCGTATTTATCAGGGTATTGCGCGCTCCAGCGTATAGCGGGCACCCCTAATGTGGACCCGCAATTCCTGTAAAAAAAAACATTTTAGTACTTACAGTTTTGGTATTCTGCGCGGCGTCCATCTGCGGCCTCGTCGGGTCCGGCGTCCGTGTGCGGCTTCGGGGGTGTCCTCCCGGCTTCTCCCCCGCTGTCTCCCCGTCGAATCGCTGCTTCCCGCGATCAGTTTGAACGTCTCCGCCGACGTATACTGAGTGCAGTACACTCGGCTACATTCGGCCAGGCTCGGCTTCGCTCGTGCTCAAGCTCTGTGACGTTTATGCGTGAGCACGAGCGAAGCCGAGCCTGGCCGAATGTAGCCGAGTGTACTGCACTCGGTATATGTCGGCGCAGGCATTCAAACTGAGCGTGGGAAGCGGGTATCGGCGTATATCGCGCACCCACGATTTTCCCCTTATTTTAAGGGGAAAAAAGTGTGCGGTATACGCCGATAAATATGGTAACTATGCATGGGGTCAGGGCCGTCTTTAATGTTGATTGGACCCTGGGCAAAAAAAATCTCAGCTGCTCTGAGACATACAATAAGTATCAGCTAGACTTAAAATCAGTTTACTGTATCAGATCAGGCAGTGATTGTGATTGGTTGCCAGAGGTTACAGTATATCATTACCACTTACTGACTGGTTGCTAGAGGTTACAGCACACATTACGGTTCACTGATTAGTTGCTAGAGGTTACAGCACATGATTTCTTCTTGTTGATTGGTTGCTAGAGATTACTGTACAGTAATACTGCTCACTAATTGGTTGCTAGAGGTTACAGCACATCATCTCCTCACTGCAAAGGGGCATGATATACATATGAATGCCGCCGGCCACTGCTATTTACATATCAATACCACCTCTATTTACATATGAATGATGGTTATTTACATGTAAACACAGGATCTGCAGGTGATTCATCTGTACACAACAATAGGGCAGAGCTGGGCAGCATTAGTAGCAGCACTTCGCACTGAGATATCAGGACACAGCACAGGACTAAAACTTCAAGGGACAAGGGAATTTAAACTGGGATAGTTGGCAACTATGAGGCAGCTGCTTTGGGCCCCACAGCAATAACAGGACCCAGGGCAGCTTCCCCTTTTGCCCTGCCTCAAAGATGGCTCTGCATGAGGTAACTATGTAATGGCTGAGCAAGTCGGAGCCATGAAATAAACAAGACTGACACAATGCCTATTTCGTAGTAAGGCTAGGTTCACTTCTGCGCTTTTACCTGTGGCCGCGTTTGCACTGGTTTGATATAAATGGGCTGCTAAAATGCAGGAAAAAGATCTCTACACCTTTTAAAAAATGCTGCTGCAGGGAAATTGAATTGTCCAGTGTTTTCCAGTGCATTGGGGTTGGCACTAAGGGTAAATGGTACCGCTCTATAGGAGTAAATGGAGTGTCCGATCCTGAAAAACTGACAGTCAGACCTGATGGGAAAGCCTGTGTGAAAGGGGACAGGTCCACACTGGTACAATACGACTGTTTCATCCTACTTTGCCCTGTGACATGGGTCCTACGTTGGTCCTACTTCCATCCCACTTGAATGAATAGGATAAGATTTTGCTCCGACTTTGTGATAGTCTGACTTGTCCTTTGACCAATCAAAACAATCCCAGTGTGACATAAATTCCTTTTACTGCTGCTGTAATCACCATGTCGGATGACACAAGACGGATGGTTAGGACAAGGACCTGACTTTGATATGACTTCAATGATATTCAAAGGGCTGAAGTAGGACCAAAGTTCGACCAAAGTAGTAAAGGAACCTTTTTCAAAATCAGACCGACTTGTGACGGACCAGTTAAGATGGCTCTCATGGGAACCATTGATTTATACACGTTATGCGACATGTGCACAAAGTCAGAGCGTATGTCGAACCAATGTGAACTCAGCCTAATGGCGGGTACACACGATCAGATCAGACAAATTTTCATCATTTTTTTTGTGTTGCATGCTCATGTCTCATATCGAAAGTGAAGAGGTTAATCAACATACGAAAATTCTCATCTGACCAAATTCACCTTCAAAAGTGATGTAATTTGTTAAATTGTTTTGTATGTGTTCTTTCGTTTCTGAGCATGCGTATTCTTGCTCTTACATTTTTTTTCAGATGAAAACTGTACTAATTACTATTCACCCCCTTCTTGCCCAGACCAATTTTTCTTTTTCAGTGCTGTCGCACTTTGAATGACAATTGCGTGGTCATGCAAAACTGTACCCAAATGAAATCTATTTTTTATTTTTTCCCACAAATAGAGTTTTCATTTGGTGGTATTTGATCACTCTGTGTTTTTTATTTTTTGCGCTATAAACAAAAGAAGAGCGACAATTTTGAAAAAAAACACAATATTTTTTACTTTTGTATTTAATACATATCACAATTTAAAAATCAGTTTAGACCGATATGTATTCTTCGACATATTTTTGGTAAAAAATAAAATAAAAATCGCAATAAGCGTTTATTGATTGGTTTGCGCAAATGTTATAGCATCTACAAAATAAGGGATAGATTTATGGCATTTTTTTTTTTTTTTACTAGTAATGGTGGCGATCTGCGATTTTTATTGTGACCGTGACATTGCAACAGACACATCAGACACTTTTGACATGTTTTTGGGACCACATTTATACAGCGATTAGTGCTATAAAACTGCAGTGATTACTGTGTAATGCCCTGTACACACGATCGGTTCATCTGATGAAAACGGTCTGATGGATTTTTTTCATCGGATATCCGATGAAGCTGACTTTCATCAGTCTTGCCTACACACCATCAGTTAAAAAAATGATCGTGTCAGAACGCGGTGACGTAAAACACAACGGCGTGCTGAGAAACATGAAGTTCAGTGCTTCCAAGCATGCATGGTTCTGAGCATGCATGGATTTTTAACCGATAGACGTGCCCACAGACGATTGTTTTTTTCTATCGTTTTTTTAACCATCAGATAATTTAAAAAAAGTTCCTAGTTTTTTCACCGATGGATAAAAAACCGATGGGGCCCACACACGATCGGTTCGTCTGATGAAAACGGTCCATCAGACCGTTTTCTTCGGACTAAAACGATCATGTGTACGCAGCATAAATGTGACTGGCAGGGAATGGGTTAACACTAGGGGGCGATCAAGGGGTTAATATGTTCCCTAGTGATTCTAACTGTAGGGGGAGGGGACTCACAAGGGGAGCAGACCGATGTGTGTTCCTCTGTACTGGGAACACATCGGTCTCCTCTCCTCTGACAGGACATGGATCTGCCGTGATTGCGGGCAATGAAATCGCAGGTGCCCGGCGGACATTGCGGCTGCCAGGGACGCACACTGGGTCCCGAGCGGTGTGGTGGTCGCGCCCGCGCCCCCTAGCCGCCCGGAAAGCCCAGGACGTCGTATGACATCCACCCGGAGGGAGGGATCCCGCCGACATCATTTTACAATGAATCAGTAGGGAAGGGGTTAGACGAACATCAGACTATGAGCTAGATTCACGTAGCTCAGCGTATAGTTTGGCCGGCGTAGCGCATCTCATATGCGCTACGCCAACGTAAAATAGGGCGCCCAGACCATTATTCACAAAGATCTGGCACCGTACGTTGCGCCGGCGTAGTGTAACTAGGCAGGCGTAAGCCCGCCTAATTCAAATGTGGAAGGTAGTGGGCGTGTTGTATACAAATTAGCCGTGACCCTACGTACATTTTTTCACTAATGATCCGCGCATGGGCACGCATGCTCAGGGTCACGTCGCATATACTCCCTAAGATACGTTGGCTCAATGCTTTTTTCGTGAATGTAACCTAAGCACAGCCCATTCACGTACCACTTACGTAAACGACGTAAAAATCGACGGCTGTTCCGACGTCTATACTTTAACATTGGCTGCGCCTCATATAGCAGGGGTAACGTTACGCCAGACGTAAGCCTTACGTAAACGGCGTAGCGGGCGCAAGTACGTTCGTGAATCGGCGTATCTAGGTCATTAACATATTCTACGCGTAAATCTATGGAAGCGCCCCTAGCGGCCAGCGTAAATATGCACCCTAGATACGACGGCGTACTTACACTTACGTCGGTCGGAGGAAGCTAGAATTCAGGCGTATCTAGCTACCAGAATGGCACGCATAGATACGATGGCGCATCTTTTTACTTACGCGGCGTATCTATAGATACGCCGACGTAAGAGCTACGTGAATCTAGCTCATTGTGTTCACATACAACCACAATTTTATAGCCTGCACATCCAGTTTTTGTCGTCTGAAAATTCGGAATAGGCTGTCGAAAGCACCGTACTAACAATTTTGAATAAAGGCAGATCTTTCATCGGACAAAATGTTACTTCTGATTTTCTGATCGTGTGTCGAGTGCATTAGTCTAGGACTGGTGAAGATGCAGTAATTAGGTCTGACACAGCTACAAACAGGCACAGATTTCACAGACATACAGAGAGTTTCCTGACACAGCTGGAAAATGATTTTTTTATTACATTAGCACACCTACATTTTGATGCAACACAGAGCACATGGCAACACACTAAATGACACTGCATGACCTGGTAGGAAGTTGGTGAATAGCTAAATAGGGACAAGCGAGGTTTATGAATGCATTGACTTAGGGGAACTGATCAGCCTTGACACCACAAACTGCAGCCCCAACATGTGAGTGCATCATTACAATGCAAGGCAAAAAAACAGCACACAGAATATAAACAAACACTTCTTCTGTACGCTAAGCCAGAAACCAAAAGCGCTCCCAGCTGCTGTTGAGAGAACACTCCCTAGTGTTTACTACTCCAAAAAAATTCTGAATAAACCAGCGATCTAAGTGAACAAATCACCTTACAATCCTTTTGATTTTATCCACAAAAGTGTGTTTCCAAAACAATAACAGAAAAATAAAATACCACTATACTATGTAAAAAATACAACATTTTAAACCACCAAATCAATAATATGGCAACAAAAATGCTTCTATAGAAAGTTGTATATATTCAAATTATATGTGTTCAATAAACGTCTTCTATAATTAAATTAACCACTTCAGCCCCAGAAGGTTTTACCCCCTTCCTGACCAGAGCACTTTTTACAATTTGGCACTGTGCCTCTTTAACTGACAATTGCGCGGTCTTGCGATGCTGTACCCAAATAGAGATTTCTTTCGGTGGTATTTGATCATCTCTGCGGTTTTTGTGCTACAAACAAAAAACAGCGACAATTTTGAAAAAAAAAAAAACAATATTTTTAACTTTTTGCTATAATAACTATCCCCAATTTAAAAAATAAAATGTCTCTATCAGTTTTGGCCGATATGTAAGATTTATGGAATTTTTATGGCATTTGTATTATTATTAAAATTTTTACTAGTAATGGCGATGATCTGCAATTTGTAGCGGTACAGCAACATTGCGATGGACAGATCAGACACTTTTGACACATTTTTGGGACCACTGACATTTATACAGCGATCAGTGCTATAAATATGCACTGATTACTATATAAATGTCACTGGCAGGGAAGGAGTTAACACTAGGTGGCGATCAAGGGGTTAAAAGTGTGTTCTAACTGTGGGGGGAGAAGACTGACTTGGGGAGGAGACATATAGTTGTTCCTACTTAGTAGGAACAAACGACATGTCTCCTCTGCCCTGACAGAACAGGGATTTGTGTGTTTACCAGTACAGGGTTTCGCACAGGAGTGCCATTCTGCCCCGTACAAAGACGTGAGCCGGTTGGGAACCAGTTAATTTGTGTTTCCACCACCATGCACAATATCCCTTGGGTGAGTAGAAGGAGGCTTACCAGATCCTATTGACTACTTACTGTATATATAAGAGCGCCATATATGCTTTTTCAGCGTAATAACATAATATAAGTGTAGTGCAACAGTGAAATTCCCCGCTGACAGCTGAATGAAAAAAAAAAAACATTGCCGGCAATAGAAAAAATTTAAAGAAAACAACGATCTCCCCAATCCATACAAGGCCCTTATCCAAGTATGCAGATTAGCAGGATAGTAAGGGTAGAGGCGAGCGAGTGCCCCCCTTCTAAACCACACCAGGCCACATGTCCCCAACATGGACAACCCAGAGTTGTCGGGAAGAGGCCCCTGTCCCCATGTTGAGGGCATGTGGCCTGGTATGGTTCAGGAGGGGGAAGCAGTGGCTTACCCTCCCCCCTGCTGACCTTCCAGGCTGCATACTTGGATAAGGGTCTGGTATGGATTATCATTTTATTTATTTTTTTGGCATGGGGTTCCCCTTAAAATTCATTACAGACTCAAAGGCCCTGGTATGGATTGGGACCCCTACGCCGGCAATGGTATTGTATTGCCAGAAATTTAAATGTAATTTTTTTTCTTTATAAATATCAGTTTTACTGCTGCAGGTTCTATACACAGTACAGATGCACCACTTTATATGCAGACTAAGGGACCCTCCAGGCACTATATTTAAAGGATTTTTTTTTTATTGCTAATACTTTAACCACTTCAACCCCGGAAGGTTTGGCTGCTTAATGACCAGGCCATTTTTTTGCGATACGGCACTGCATCAATTTAACTGACAATTGTGCAGTCATACCACGTTGTACCCAAACAAAATTTACGTCCTTTTTTCCCCACAAATAGAGATTTCTCTTTGTGGTATTTGATCACCTCTGAGGTTTGCACAAAAGTTATAGCATCTACAAAATAGGGGATAGATTTATGCATTTTTATTATTGTTATTGGTAACTAGTAAACTATTAATTTGTTTTTATTAACTAAAAATGCACTGATTACTGTATAAATGTTACTGGCAGGGAAGGAGTTAACACTATGGGGGCGATCAAGGGGTTAAATGTGTCTCTAGTGTGTTATAACTGTATAGAGGATGGGACTGTCTAGGAGGATAGATGGATCGATGTTCATACTTAGTATGAACACACAATCTGTTTCTACTCCCCTGAAACAACCAGGATCTGTGTGTTTACACACACAGATCCCAGTTCTCGCTCTTTCACAAGTGATCGTGAGTGCCCGGTGGTCATTGCACCCGCCGGGCACTCGCATCGGTTCCAATCACACTCTGCACGCATGCCCCTGGTGGCCAAAAGAAAAAGTGACGTAAGGTAACCCACCCGAGCCAACCTGCCGCAGAAAAACTGCTAGTTGGCATTTGGTTAAGCATCATTAAAATCACTGCTCCTGTAAAAATTATCTTTAAAAAAAAAAAAATTCAATTGATACATGTTCTCCAGGGAAGTGCCTGGGCCCCCCTTTTTATGGCAATAACTTGCATGTAAGCCTTTAAATGGGCACTTTTGATTTTTCAAGTTTGGGTCCCATAGACTTTAATAGATTTTACGGCTCGAGTCTGAACTTTTTACATGTGTAGCAGGTACTTCTCCAGACTGATCTAATCTATTAAGGGACAGCTGTCTGATGCAGCAGCATGGGCTTTTTCACCCCCCCCCCCCCTTCTCTCTTCACACACAGACTCTCAGAACTACTTGTTTGTAAACTCCCTATTGGAGGCTGTCTGACTCACGCTCTTCCATTAGGGAGTTTACAATCATCAAACGGCAGCAAAGGACAGTGGGGGAGGAGATAAAAAGCCAGAGGAGCTAGGCCATAGCCTCTTTTTGCCTGCACCCCATCAGGAGAGCATCTCCTGCACTCTATGTGTGTGTGGAATTGTGGCCTACCAAGGGGCACACAGCCTGCAACTCCAGCCCAGAGGAACAGATTGTTCATGCAGCTCCAGCCCAGAGGAACAGACTGTCCATGCTAAAGAAGGACAACCTTCAACAGCTCAAGGACCGAATACCACTGTGACACACCTGCATCTAAGATCGATCGTTCAGGGGAGTACCGCTTACTTTGTACAGGATTTGGTGGGGTGGCTTTGCCCAGGAACCTTTAATGCTTTTCATAGAATACCACATCCAAATATTGTTCACAGAGCTCCTACATTGCCGGTGAAGATAATAAAAAGCAAACCTTTGCCTCCAGGACATTACCGCGGTTGCTCTTGAAAGGGACACACCGCGGGTATTGAGATCATTTCACTGGGTGTGTACTAGAAGTATCGTAGGCCGGCCTAGGGTTCCCCTTTAGCCACAGCATCCCACACACACCAAAAGTTATTGGGGAGCTTATTTAATCTGTACATATTGTTACCTATTGCTTTGGTTGTTTGCATAGTGTTCCTGACTGTTTTCTTTAAACTGTTTTAACCAAGTCCTGGATACTTACACAGGTCCTGGCTGACTAATGTTAACCTGAATTTTACTTTTCTTCAAGTAAACTACAAGAAGAACTGTGTTGTGTATTCCTCCTGAGTTATTCTTTTAATCACATTGCTAGGTGTGCCAGAGGGTCTGGGACAGTTCATTGGGGTTGAAAGGCAGAGTAACGGACTGAACAAACAAAAGCAGCTCCCTCTGGGGTTTGCTACACATGTTTGGGAGTTCTGGTGCAAACCGAACAGAGGGGCCCAAAACTAGCAGTGACATGCAATGTCTACCCATCCACTGCATTTCACCTCTAGGCTGTGTTTCAGTCTGAATGGGGTAAATAGAAAACAGCTGCTGTAGCACTGACTGGTGTTTATGCAGTGCAAAAAAATGCGAATCACTGCACTTTGTGTGAACGTAGCCTAATGCCGCATACACACGGCCATTTTTAATGGTCTAGAAAAAACAACGTTTTTTTCAACCCGATTCTTCTCAAGCCTGCCTTGCCTACACACGATTGTGAAAAAAAATGCTCGAGCAAAGCGCTGTGACGTACAACACGTACGACGGCACTATAAAGGGGAAGTACCATTCGGATGGCGCCACCCTTGGGGCTGCTTTTGCTGATTTCGTGTTAGTAAAAGTTTGGTGAGTGAGGATTTGCGCTTTTCAGTCTTCGTGCTTTTCAGTCTGTTACAGCGTGACGAATATGCTATCTCCATTACGAACGCTAGTTTTACCAGAACGAGCGATCCTGTCTCATAACTTGCTTCTTAGCATGCATGTTTTTTTCACGTCGTTAAAGCCTACACACGACCGTTTTTCACGACGTGAAAAAATAGAGCATGTTTTAAATTTTTAATGCCCATTTTTCACGTCATGAAAAATGCTCTGGAGCCTACACACAATCGTTTTTAAAGCGGGAGTTCACCCTAAAAAAAAAATTTAACCTTAGATTGATGCTCATTTTGTCTAGGGGAATCGGCTAGTTTTTTTTTAAATCGAAGCTGTACTTACCGTTTTAGAGAGCGATCTTCTCCGCCGCTTCCGTGTATGGTCTTCGGGACTGGGCGTTCCTATTTGATTGACAGTCTTCCGACAAGCTTCCGACGGTCGCATCCATCGCGTCACGAGTAGCCGAAAGAAGCCGAACGTCGGTGCGGCTCTATACGGCGCCTGCACACCGACGTTCGGCTACTTTCGGAAAATCGTGACGCGATGGATGCGACCGTCGGAAGCCTGTCAATCAAATAGGAACGCCCAGTCCCGCAGCCCATACCCGGAAGCGGCGGAGAAGATCGCTCTCTAAAACGGTAAGTACAGCTTCAATTTTAAAAAAACTAGCCGATTCCCCTAGACAAAATGAGCATCAATCTAAGGTTAAAAATTGTCATTTCCGGGTGAACCTCCACTTTAATGAAAATTGAATTTTTCACGTCATGAAAAATGGTCGTGTGTACGCGGCATCAGAACAAAAAAAAAACAGGAGCAGCTAATTTGCTAGTAGCCAGTTTTTTTTTTTTTTTCTCATCAGAATATGTTAAATAACAGTCCTCATTCAAACTAAAGTATCAAAGTGTTTTTTCTTGGTTAAAAAATATGTAAAAGTAAATCATAGGAGAACACAATTTTATCTCACCGCTTAAGTAGTCTTTTCGTCTGTGCAACACAAAGAACATACAAAGCAATGCTAAACCGGATGACATAAAATATATCCCTTCCAAATAACAATGTACAAAGCATTTCCTATTACTGTAATTCTCAGAGCAAAGAAAGCCCAGGCAGATAACAATAATATGGCCACCTGAACTTGACAGCAAGGCTTCTACTCAGTGTGTCATAAACACACCCCTCTATCAGATAGCATTACCCAAGTCACTTACCAGCTACTCTTTCATTTAAAGGATAGTTTTCAACACAGCTTCAAAAATGCTGCAAGACTGTGTCATTTATTCTAGATTCTCAGGAATCTCTGCTTTTTTTTTCTGCTCTTATTGATTCCTCACACTGTTTATGGTCGTTCGCTCGTTGCTGGAAAATGTTGGAAACGTGAGACTTAAACAACATGCAGTTAATCTGTGACTACTTCCTGCCTTCTGTTATTGATACCACAGCTGTGATTGGTGCAAGGAAACAGAAAGAAAAAAAATAGGTCACGATTAAACATTCCTATATCTTCATTCTTGGAATCATTTTTATCTAGAACTATTTGATGTTGAATGCAGGCAGTGTTTAAAAATTATACAGTGCAATTACACCGTGTTTGCTCATTAAGAAATGTACAGATTCTAACTTATATTTTAAAACAGAACTGTACCCATTTTTTCAAAGCCCCTTTTCCTGCCTAATATTTAAAAAAAAATAATTTGCAATGTTTTTATTTTATATTTTTTACAATCAAATTTATTTTATAGGTAAAAAATTAAATACAGAGAATGATGAGGTATATAAAAATACCAAGGCCCGGATTCACGTAGAATCGCGTATCTTTGTGCGGGCGTAACGTATCCTATTTACGTTACGCCTCCGCAACTTTTACAGGCAAGTGCCGTATTCTCAAACGAAAGTTTCGGCGGCGTAGCGTAAATAGGCCAGCGTAAGCCCACCTAATTCAAGTGTGGTAGATGTGGGCGTGTGTTATGTAAATTTTATGTGACCCCACGTAAATGACGCTTTTTACGAACGGCGCATGAAAGTATCCCAGTCCGCATGCTCCAAATTAACCTGCAAGAAGCCAATGCTTTCGACATGAAGGTAAATGACGCCCAGCCCTATTCGCGAATGACTTACGCAAACGACGTAAAATTTTCAAAATTCGGTGCGGGAACGACGTCCATACTTAACATTGGTACGCCTCATGTACGCCTCATATAGCAGGGGTAACTTTACGCCGGGAAAAGCCTAACGTAAATGGCGTATCTGTACTGCGTCGGCCGGGCGTACATTCGTGAATTCGCTTATCTAGCTGATTTACATATTTCTAGGCGTAAATCAGCGTACACGCTCCTAGCGGCCAGCGTAAATATGCAGTTAAGATACGACGCCGTAAGACTTACGCCGGTCGGATCTAATACAAATCTATGCGTAACTGATTCTAAGAATCAGGCGCATAGATATGACGGCTCGGACCCAGAGTTACGACGGCGTATCTGGAGAACTCGTTTGAGAATCTGGGCCCAAATATGCTAATGTAGCACCCTGCTCCCATTGAGTGGGCGCTATGTGTTAAATTATAGTTGCTTGAGCAGTAGTTTTGGCTCAGGATGATTATTCTAAATTGTTGGTTCTGTTCAGTTCAGCTGGGTTGCACAAGTTTCCCCATGACGGTAGGTGTCGCTGTCACCGCAGGTCACGGTTGGAAAGGCAACAGGCTGGATGTATTGGGTATCTCTCTCTCTCAGAGAAAGCTCAGGGGGCGTGGTCAACCCGCTGTGCATTCTGGGGAGGGGTACTTAAGGGACAGATGCTGTTAAGCGGGGTTCGTCTTCCGATCCCGACCTGAGGCTTGGCCTCAGGGATGTTGAGCTGTCTCGTAGCCTCGGGGCCAGCTGGCCCGAGGGCTAGCAACTAAGAGTAGGCCCAGGAGTTTCTGGGGCTTACTGATCCAGGGATGATCCTTCGCTACCTTATCTATAGAAGGAAGCTGAACCAGTGGGATTCAATTGATGGACGTACCCTGGCAGATTTACCTCACTGTGCTGCCTGATTCTGGGCACCGTGAGTCGTGTAACTTTTGTTGGAACTATATCGAGTGTGCAGTCGGTTACATGATCTTGTGGCAGAAGATCGTAGGACGGCCTGACGACACTTATAACGTCTGTGGCAGAGACTTTGTCGAGCTTTGCATCAGCTGCTAGGCCGGTGAGAGTAGGCCTATCTGGTGGTTGCTACAATCCAGTGTGGAGCTGAGTTAATCCTCTGGATCTAAGTGATACCCGTTATCCGCAAAGCAAAAGTGCCTGAGTCTTTCCCTGTCCCTCTATCCCTCTGTTGGAGAACTTTGTTAATAAAACCCCTTGAAAGATACTTTGTGTTCAGTGCCGGCCCAAGACATTGTGTTGCCTGGTACCAAGAATCAAATTCTGCCCCCCCCCCCCCAAAAAAATAAAAATCACACCCACCAAAGAGATCCCTTGCCCTGTCCCTATCTGCAGTCCCTCCTCTATCCCATTGTCCCAGTCTCTGTCTGCAGATGGGTCTGTGTATGTTTTGACCAGTACGGTACCTTCCATGCCAGTCGGTCTCCTTCACCTGCTTTGACCTTTCCAGCGGCTCCTTCCCCGTCTGTCTCCTGTCTGTACTACCTGTCCCCCCAGGTAGTACAGACAGACACGGACAACCCCAGTAGTATGACTCCCAGCGGTGTGTCCCATGAGTGCGGGCTCCTCCTCCTCTGTGGGTGTAAACAGAGGAGGGCCACCGCTGGGTGTACCAAGATGGGCGCGGCTCCGGAGCTAGGCCGAAGCTGCGGTCTTTCCTAATGTTATGGCCACGGCTCCAGAGCTAGGCCGAAGCAGCATCCTTTCCTAATGTTATGGTCGCGGTTCCGGAGCTAGGCCAAAGCCGCGGCCATAACATTAGGAAAGGCCGCGGCTTTCGGCCTAGCTACAGAGCCGTGGCCATAACATTAGGAAAGGCCACGGCTTTGGCCTAGCTCCGGAGCCACGGGCTTAACAGGCAGGTGGCAATTGTTTCCC
The DNA here is from genome assembly GCF_905171775.1 of Rana temporaria. Taxonomy (NCBI): domain Eukaryota; kingdom Metazoa; phylum Chordata; class Amphibia; order Anura; family Ranidae; genus Rana; species Rana temporaria. The sequence goes on from NC_053490.1 coordinate 408,160,913, forward strand.
AGACAGTGGAGCGGGAAGCGGAGCTGGCGGGCTGCAATTTGCCGTCCCCTTGAAAGTGCCGCCTGGTACCATGGGACCAGCGGGTCCCATGGTAGGGCCGGCCCTGTTCTTGTTGGTGCGTACATTCTTATGGACAACTCTTCAAGGACAACCCCTGCAACGAGCGTATGGAACAGTAAGGTAATGGCAGGCCCAAATCTAAAACAGCAGCTACTTCAGGGGTTGTGCTACACTAACTAACAAACAAACAAGATGTAAAATATACTTCAATTATACATGACTTGTAATGAACAAATGAAGTATGGCAAAACAAATGATAATTATTTGCTCTTTTCAAAGGAAATCAATATAGCTGTGAATAAACAAAGGTTAAACAAGTATTTAGAGTTTTTAAGCCATCTGTTATCAGGAACACTCAAAATGCTTAAGATATGTGATAATAGCATTCAGAAAGCTTATGAAGACTTGTATTCATTTTTAAAGATGGGAAATGTGTAATGAATGACAAAGAGGAGTACTATTTTATGTAGTGCTGTGTGGGCATGAGTGGAGCTCTTAAAAGTAAATCCACAGGACTTTTTAATTGGAAAGGATTCTTTTAAAGGTCTCTAATATAGTGAAAATGTACCAAGGTCTCCATTTATTGTAGAATTGAGTTGTAGTTTCTCTTTTGATAGCAATGGTTTCCTCCATTTCATAGATTAGTTTCACTTTCAGTAACCAATCTTTTATTGTTGGAGTATCTCTGGTTTTCCAATTCAGCGAATCAATGCTTTGGCAGCATTAGGTAAGTGTCGTGTTGGGGAGATTTTGTATTGTTTGTAAGAAAGATCATTGGAATGTAGTAAAGCAGGGGTGCCCAACCAGTGGCCGGGGGGCCACATGTGGCCCGTGGAGCCCTCTGAAGTGGCCCGCGACCTCCTGCTCTGGGATGGTGGGTTGGCAAGCTCAGATCACAGTTTCCCGATCTGCCATCCCAGAGCATCAGTTTTGTGAAAGAAGCTAGTGGTAGTGCAAGCAAGCTACTGCGCAGCAGAGCCACATAGGCTGATGCCTCCTATATAGCACTGGCTCCTTTCATAGGTGGAGTGATGTCAAATACACTTTGCCTGGGGCCACAACAGCCGGTGATACCTGAATGGAAGACTTATTAAAGGCATGTTTATTATTAAAATCACAGAGTATATATAGGCATATCTGTTCTGCAGTGGTTACTGGGCTGCTTTCAAACTGATCCACAGGTGCAGCGTGGTGCACCTGTGGGTTACCTGCATTGAGCCATAGGCTTCTGGTTTTAACCTGTGGGTTTGGTCCAGTTTCAGAAAGTTAACCACATCTGCAGGATATAATAGAATTATACGGCAAAGTGCAGCTTACCCGCAGGAAAGCCACAGGTGCGGTGTGGGTAAACCTTTCACACGATCAATCTGACCCTCTATTCATCCTGGAGCGGCAGATGTAAACGGTCTTGTGTCCCTTCCATCTGGGCTGATTGGATAAAAGGGCCCATAGAATAGAGTGGGCTGTGTCTGTGTCCTCTTTCCATATGCAGAGTGGACACAAGCCTATCATCCACCCGCTCTGCTCATTGTGGCCCGCGACCGGTTACGAAGTCGCTTAAGTGGCCCTCGCCCTTCAAAGGGTTGGGCACCCCTGTAGTAAAGCAACAAGCTGTGTTTAGTTCTATTTGAGTGTCAGTGATACTGTATGTACTATCCATTTTTTAATTTGTGTCCAATAGGTTTGGTGTGCAATTTCCCCATAGATGCAGGAAGGAGCGGCTCCCCTCATTACATCTCAAGCAGAGATGCCTAGGGAGCATTTATGGGTAGGTGAACACACAAGTTTTTTTCCCCATTCCTAAGCCTCGTACACATGATTGGATTTTCTGCAGACAAAGCCTCAAGCAGCGTACACACGACCATTTTTAATGTCCTAGAAAAAAAAAAAAATTTCAACGTGATTCTTGTCAAGCCTGCCTTGCATACACACAATCGTGAAAAAAAATGGTCAAGCAAAGCGCAGTGACGTACAAAACGTACGACAGCTCTATAAAGAGGAAGTTCCATTCAGATGGCGCCACCCTTTGGGCTGCTTTTGCTGATTTCGTGTTAGTAAAAGTTTGGTGAGAGACGATTTGTGCTTTTCAGTCTTCGTGCTTTTCAGTCTGTAATGCCGCGTACACAGGGTCATTTTTCGGCATGAAAAAAAAAACTAAATTTTTCAGCATGTCCAAAAAACGAAGTTTTTCCAACTTCATCATTAAAAACGATGTTGCCCACACACCAACGTTTTAAAAAAAATGATGAACAAGGTGCGGTGACGTACAACACGTACGACGGCACTCTGAAGGGGAAGTTCTATTTGCCTTTGGGCTGCTTTTAGATGATTCCTTGTTAGTAAAAGACGATTCGTGCTTTTTTGTCTGTTACAGCGTGATGAATGTGCTTACTCCATTATGAATGGTAGTTTTACCTGAACGAGCGCTCCCATCTCATAACTCGCTTCTGGGCATGCGCGGGTTTAAAACGTCGTTTTAGCCCACACACGATCATTTTTTACAACCCGAAAAACGACATTTTAAAAAATGACATAAAAAATGCAGCATGTTCAAATTTTTTTTTTCAGAAGCCGAAAAACGATGTCCACACACGATGATTTTAAATGACGTTTTTAAAAACATTGTTTTTTTTCATGACGAAAAACGACCGTGTGTACGCGGCATTACAGCGTGACGAATGTGCTATCTCCAATACAAACGCTAGTTTTACCAGTTTTACCAGAACGAGTGCTCCCGTCTCATAACTTGCTTCTGAACATGCACGTTTTTTTCACGTCGTTAAAGCCCACACACAACCGTTTTTCACGATGTGAAAACGTTTTAATGCCCATTTTTCACGTAGAGAAAAATGCTCTGGAGCCTACACACGATCGTTTTTAATGACCATTTAAAAAAATTGAATTTTTCACGTCATGAAAAACTGTCGTTTGTACGTGGCATTAGACTTTTGTCCGAAGGGCATTGGCCAGGAATTACAAACGGCACACAATTGTCGTCCAACAAACATGAATGTAGTTACGTACTATGTGTTTTTTCAGCTCTTTAGTGACACCCTTTGGGCACCTTCTGCTAATGTTGTGTTTGGTGAGCATTGCTTCCGAGCATGCATGTTTGTACTTTGGACTTGTGTACACACAATCGGAAAATCCGACAACAGGTGCGTTTCCCCGCATTCAATTCACATAACAAGAGAATGTGACTGACTCTCTAAGGAGCCGGTTCACATATCTCCGCTGCGGGTCCGGTGCGGTATGCCGGAACAACGTGTGCCTTTTTTGGTGCGTTGTAGGTTCGATTTCAACCCAAAATTCGGGCTGAAATCGGTCCTGAACCGGTGAACCAGCACACACCGGACCCCTGCTTTTTTTTTTTTTTAGGGGTCCGGAGGTCCCCAGGGGCCCGGAGGCCCCTAGGGCCCCAGATGGCAACCCCCCTTTTTTTATTTATTTTTAAATAAAAAAATATATATTTTTTTAATATATTTTTATTTTATTTTTTATTAAAGGGCCAATTTTTTTTAGAGGTCTGGGGGTCCCCAGGGGCCCGTAGTTCCCCAGGGCCCCTGATGATAACCCCCCTTTTTTTTAAAAAAAACATATTTTTTTATATATTCCTTTATTTCTTTTATTTTATATATATATATAATTTGTTTTTTTCATATTATTTTAATCCTTTTTTTTCTTTTATATATATATATATATATATATATATATATATATATATATATATATATATATATATATATATATATATATATATATATATTTTTTTTTTTATTATTATTAAAGGGCCCAGAGGTCCCCAGGGCCCTGGATGGCAACCCCCCCTTTTTTTTATAAATGTTTCTTTTTTATATATTTATTTTTTATTAAAGGACCCAGAGGTCCCGGATGGCAACCCCCTTTTTTTGTAATTTATTTTTATAAAAAAAAAAATATTAAAGGGCCCAGAGGTCCCCAGGGCCCCAGATGGCAACCCCCTTTTTAAAAAAAAATATATATATTTTTTATTTCTTTTTTGTCTTTTTATTAAAGGGCTCAGAGGTCCCCAGGGCCCCGGATGGCTACACCCCTTTTTTTATATATATTTTACTTTATTTTTTATTTATTTTTTGTAAAGGGCCCCCCGCTTCTAAATTCGTGGACCCCCCCCCCCCCCCCTGCTTTTCAATTTCAGGCGGCAGCACCCCCCATCCCAGTTCTCTGCTCCAGGGGGCCCATGTCTGAAGCTGTGTAAGTGGCCCCATAATTCCTGATGGCGGCCCTGCCGCCCGTTAAGCCCCTGTGCTGCCCACAAATCAGGCTGAAAATCATCAGCGGCACGCAGCCAGTGACAGTACTGCTTCCCTTCCCAGTGTTTTAAAATGTACAGCACCCCTGGCTTCCCTTTAGACGTGCACTTCTCCCTTCCTGCCACTGGGTGCTGCTTGTATATAAAAGTGAATTAGAATGTGATTTTATAACATCCCCAGTTTGCTAATCTATATTGTAAATAGAAGTTTTCTGTAGAGTGTGCCCAAAGTTTTTATAATATTTGATGATTCACTGCAGGTCTGGTCAGTGTTTTAAAAAGTTCCTCTATTTTACACATGGCATGGCATGGGGGTCACAGCACCGTCTGTCCATTCTGCTTTAGCACCATGGCACCCCATGCCATGCCATGTGTAAAATAGAGGAACTCTTTAAATCACAGACCAGACCTGCAGTCCAGGCTGAGTAAGGCCTCAGAGCACATGGAATTACTGTCTGTGTTTAACTGCTTGATGGGCTTATTTTGGGCCTGGCTGGTTCACATGTATGTGTTTTGGCGGCCCACATTCATTTGAATGGGCTGCCATGCCTGCGTTTCCTGCAAAGAAAAGCGCATGCCTCATGTAATAGGCTGCGTACACGGCACACCTATGCCCATCAAGCACTGAAATACAGCACTGAGTGTCCATTCTGCTGTGACTTATCTGCAGTTCCCGCACTGTCAAACTTGCTGCATTTTTAGACGTTTAGGTCACGCTTTTAAAAACACAGTGCGTTTGTGTGTGCAAGAACTGCAGGTAAGTAGCATGGTGCAAGAACTACAGGTAAGTAGCATGGTGCAAGAACTGCAGGTAAGTAGCATGGTGCAAAAGCAGAATGGATTTCAAGGCAACTGTATTTTTAAAATGCTGAATGCACCTTTTTTCTGTAGGAAACAAAGCAATGGCGGCCCATTCAAATCAATGGACTGCTGTACCTGCACAAATGAGGACCGCCAAAACATACATGTGAACCAGCCAGGCCCAAAATAAGCTGGAGGGGGGCCCAAAAGAAATGTTTGCCCAGGGCCCAAACCATATTAAAGACGGCCCTGGTGTCAGTAGTTTATTATTTTTTACATATTTATTTTTTCTATTTGCTTTTACAGTTGTTGTTTTTTGGAGGCCTTTCAGGGGGCTTTGGTGAAAAATCAGGAGTTTAAATTGGGTGAATCTGCACCACACAGGGTGATTACGGTGTGCCGAGGCACACCTGGCACACCCTGTACGCACACCTATGTGCACACACATGCCAGGGGGTCCCTGCCAAAAAACTGACAGGGGTCAGCGGTTGCGGGCACTCATGTGGCGGATTTCCATTATATTTTTTTAACACAGGGGAAAATGTTAAGGGTTTTCATGTTTTTGGGCTGTTAGGCAGAGTGAAGTTCCTCATAAAGTCATAATTTTCTTGAAGGCCTCATGCACACAGGCCATTTATTTAACTCTCCTAGAAGCCAGCATTTTTTTTGCAGAGAAAGAACCTAACGCTTGGAGGTGTCTAAAGCTTTTCCAAGCTTTTAGGAGCTTTTACAGGCATCAAGCACTTGGGCATTAATTAATTTCATTGGCCAGAATAAATTATTTATTCTGGTCATTGAAATTAATTAGTTCTCATGCACACAGAGCGTTTGAAAAAATAAGCTGGAAAGCCACTACCGATGCCAGCAAAAAGCGCCTGTAAAAACACACTTTTAGTAGTTTTTTGCACTGGCGTTAATGCATCTTTAGAAGCTTTAGCATTTCTCTGCCTCTACTATTTTCCACAGAGCTCAAGTTGCATGACGTCAAAATCAATGGTTCCCCGTGAGAGCTGTCGTAACTGATCCAACTTTCAGCCCATTGATTTGAATGAAAGTTGCATCCAAGTCAAATCATTATTATCTGAGGATCTTAAAAGAAAACTCCATGCCATTTTTTTTAATGGGCGCCCCCCTCCCCCCCTCCCCCGAGATCCATACCAGGCCCTTTGAGGCTAGTATGAATCTTGAATATAAACCCCATGCCAAAATGAAAAAAAAAAATATCCGAGGATGCAGCCCTGCAGGTCAGGAAACGGGGACGACAAGAGACCCCCCCCCCCCTGGACCATACCAGGTCACATGCCCTCATCAATGGGGAAGGTGGGTGCTTTGGCTGGGGAGCGAAAATGGCTAATTGGGCCCAATTTGGACATTTTCACTCAGGGGTGTACTCACTTTTGTTGCCAGCAATTATACAAGTAATGGCTGTGTGTTGAGCCATTTTGAGGGGACAGCAAATTGACACTGTTATACAAGCTGTATACTTACTAATATACATTGTAGCAAAGTGTCATTTCTTCAGTGTTGTCACATGACAAGATATAATAAAACATTTACAAAAATGAGAGGGGTGTACTCACTTTTGTATATATTTCTTAACTTGCATAGATTAGGTTTAACAAATATGTAACACTGCAAAAATCAACTTGAAATGTATAGAAAGCACTTAAACTGACTTGAGTTAACAGCCGTTATTCATTACCATTTCTTCAAGTGATCAGCAAAAAGTCATAGAGCAACATTATCAATCATGAATTGACATTATGGCAATTATTGCGGTGCACTGCTTGATTACAAATGCAGTGCTGGCATGTGCACTGTTAAAATGCTTGAGTCTTTTTGTGCATGTCTTGTTCATTTCTGTTTGTGGTCATTCTCAGCAATAATATGCTGGACATATCTTCTTTTATGAAAGTTAAGAAATTAAACCTTATGCCGCGTACACACGGTCGTTTTTTGTGATGAAAAAAACTACATTTTTAAAAACGTAATTTAAAATGACCGTGTGTGGGGAAAACATTGTTTTATGTCTTCTGGAAAACGTAAAAAAAAAAATCGAACATGCTTCAATTTTTTATGTCGTTTTTCAAAACGTCGTTTTTTGTGTCATTTAAAATGATAGTGTGTGGGTAAAACGACGTTTACAACAACGTTTTTAAACCCGCGCATGCTCAGAAGCAAGTTATGACGTGAGCTTGAATGGAACAGAGTGCCGCCGTACGTGCTGTACGTAACCACGCTTTGCTAGAGCATTTTGAAAAACTGATGGTGTGTAGGCAACGTCGTTTTTTAAAATGAAGTTTGAAAAACGTTGTTTTGTTTCATGATAAAAAACGTTGCTTTATTTCATCACAAAAAAACGACCGTGTGTACGCTGCATTAAAGTTCAATGACAAGTAGACAAAAAAATAACAACAAATCTGCTGATTGATTCATTTAAAATTAATAATAAATGTATTATGTACAATGTATTAAGTAAAACTGGCAAATGTATTTGCATATCTTTTATAAAAACCTCTTATAACACAATAACAAGAAACATCAACGAGTGATATTGCAAAGACAAAAATGTTAATATGTCTAAACTCAAAAATTGACTTGCTTAAAGCTGGAAAGGGTTATAAAAGTATCTCCAAAAGCCTTGCTGTTCATCAGTCCACGGTAAGACAAATTTTCTATAAATTGACAAAGTTCAGCACTGCTGCTACTCTCCCTAGGAGTGGCTGTCCTGTAAAGATGACTGCAAGAGCACAGCGCAGACTGCTCAGTGAGGTGAACAAGAATCCTAGAGTGTCAGCTAAAGACTTACAAAAGTCTCTGGCATATGCTAACATCCCTGTTAGCGAATCTATGATACGTAAAACACTAAACAAGAATGTATTTCATGAGAGGATACCACAGAGGAAGCCACTGTTGTCCAAAAAAAAACCCATTGCTGCATGTTTACAGTTTGCACAAGAGCACCTGGATGTTCCACAGCAGTACTGGCAAAATAATCTCTGGACAGATTAAACCAAAGTTGAGTTGTTTGGAAGATACACACAACACCATGTGTGGAGAAAAAGAGGCTCAGCACACCAACATCAAAACCTCATCCCAACTGCTTTGCTGCGTCAGGGCCTGGATGGATTGCTATCATCGAAGGAAAAATGAATTCTCAAGTTTATCAAGACATTTTGCAGGAGAACTTAAGGCCATCTGTCCACCAGCTGAAGCTCAACATAAGATGGGTGTTGCAACAGGACAACACCCAAAGCATAGAAGTTAATCAACAACAGAATGACTTAAACAGAAGAAAATATGCCTTCTGGAGTGGCCCAGTCAGAGTCCTGACCTCAACCCAATTGAGATGCTGTGGCATGGCCTCAAGAAAGCGATTCACATCAGACATCCCAAGAATATTGCTGAACTGAAACAGTTCTGTAAAGAGGAATGGTCAAGAATTACTCCTGACCGTTGTGCACATCTGATCTGCAACTACAGGAAACGTTGGTTGAAGTTATTGCTGCCAAAGGAGGTTCAACCAGTTATTAAATCCAAGGGCTCACATACTTTTTCCACCTGCACTGTGAATGTTTACATGGTGGGTTCAATAAAAACATGGTAACATTTAATTCTTTGTGTGTTATTAGTTTAAGCAGACTGTGATTGTCTATTGTTGTGACTTAGATGAAGATCAGATCACATTTTATGACCAATTTGTGCAGAAATCCATATCATTCCAAAATGGTTCACTTTTTATGACAACTGTATTTCCTTCTAAACAAATAATAATAATAATAATAATAATAATAATAATATATCCAAATAAAAATCACTCAATTATTAACTGTATATGTAAATAAAGTTAATAATATATGTATATAAAAATAAAAGAAATAAAAGTCTTTCATTCAGATGCTCACAATAAATATGCTGTATAATAAAGTGTTCAATAAATGTGTCTCTATATCCATAAGTCTGTATATATGTGCATGAAAATAAACAGCAAAAAAGGTGCCATCCACCATGAGATGCAATCTGAGTCAAACTTTATGATGTTTGATCGCTTACTGTCACCCAGTGAATTCCAAACTCACCAGAATCCTCAGCTTAAGCAATTGCAACAGTAACAGCCTGTACGTTTATTACCTTTTACCTTTCTTTAACAAGCCAAGCTGTCCTTAAATTTAGAGGGTTGAGGCAAACCATTTCACATTGTCAGCTTTTATTTATTTCGTTATTCCAAAAGGAGTGAATGTGTAGGAAAAAAGTTGCGCTACTAGTGAAAAATATATGTAGCGCCTGGCTACTTTCATAGCAGGTGCTGCTGTAAATTTAGAGGGGGCCAGAGAGTTAATTGACTCTGACCAGGTTTATTTGGCTAAATGTAAGGCCTCTGTTCCAGCTCTGGCTGTATTGTCTGCCTATGCTGCTGTCTGGGGACGGTAGGTGGCAAGAGTAGAATCAGGTTCGTGTGGATACTTCTCCTCGGCAGCCAATCAGGAGGGTTGATCGCCTCGCTGGGCATGCTGGGGAGGGGTATTTAGGGGGAAGATGCCATTGGTTTGGGGTCGTCGCCTTGCTGCCTTCCACCTGGGCAGTCGTCCCACCACCCCCCTGTGTGGCCCTCCTGGCCAGGGTGTGTGTGTTGCAGTGTTCCTGGCTCCGGGACCACGTTGGTCCAGAGCATTAATCTACCTCGTAGACTCAGTAGGCAGGCTGAGTCTACAATTTGCAAGTGGTCCAGTGCTGTCCGTCCAAAGTGGGTAGAAGCCGATCGATAGAGAACCTGTCTGGGGGACACCAAGCACAAGGCTGGTGTCACAGGTGAGGCCGATTTGCTCATCGAAGGACACTTCGTATCTGAGAGGCTGGACGATGGTCGCCTATCAGTTCCTGACATAACTAAAGCTTGTTAAAGGCGATCCGGGTGCTGAATCCAGTTGAGAAGGATTTTGGACCGAGACTATTTCCACCTTTAGGAGGGTTGGTGGCAGAGACTTCAACCTAAAGTTTCCGGGTGACACTCTGGCTTCTAGGCTGGTGAGAGAGGCCTATCCAGGTGCACTATACCCACTCTGGCTAGAGTGGTGAAGAAGTTTTTCATTGGAAGCAGGACTGTTTCCAGTACCAGTTTACCCTGAATCCGTCATTTCCATTTCTCCTATACATTCACCTATTTCTACTTCTACCGTTTTTACCCGGCTGGGTAATAAAAGCACAGAAAAGACACCTGTCGTGTGGACATTGACTTTATTACAGCTCTCATCCAGTACCCTAGATGGCGGGGATACAGAGGTAATGTGCCACCCAAATCAAACCAGCAGCTCCTTCGGGGGCAGTGCTACATATAAATAGCTGCTAACATCAACAATAGGACATATTGTAAACAAAAACTAGAAACATAAATAGATGTAGCGCTCAAAGTGAATATAACCCCAAAATCCTAATAATGGGTAAAGGAATCAGTGGCTAATACAGAACATACATCGGTATGCAAAAACGATTTCACTAAACCTTGTGTTCTCATCACAAGTGAAAAATCAGGGCACCTAGGAGATGCATATATAGGGCCAGATTCACAGAAAAAGTACACCGGAGTATCTGCTGATACTCCGGCGTACTTTCAAATTTGCCGCGTCGTATCTTTATTTGTAATTCACAAACAAAGATACAACCGCTTTTGGCTAAGATCCAACAGGCGTACAGCTTTGTACGCCTTCGGATCGTAGGTGTAATTCTCCGGCGGCCGCTGGGTGGAGTTTGCGTAGTTTTCCAGCGTCTGGTATGCAAATTAGCTGATTACGGCGATCCACGAAGGTACGCGCGTTCGTCGCATTCTCTTACGTCGCCGCTAGTCGGTTTTTCCCGTCGCAAACTTAGGCCTGCTATTTAATGGCTTAGATTTAAAACAGCCATGTTAAAGTACTGTATGGCCGTTGTTCCCGCGTCGAATTTAAAAAAATGTTTTCGCGTAAGACGTCCGGGAATACGAAAGTACGTTACGCACGTCGCCGTTCAAAAAACACGTCGTGGCGCCGTAATTTCGCACAAAGCACGGCGGGAAATTTCCTAACGGAGCATGTGCAGAACGTTTGGCGCGGGAACGCGCCTAATTTAAATGTACACGCCACATTTGAATTAGGCAGGCTTGCGCCGGACGGCTTTACGCTACGCCACCGCAAGTTTACACGTAAGTGCTTTGTGAATCAATCACTTACGACGAAAACTTGCGGCTGCGTAACGTAAAGGGGATACGTTACGCCGCCGTAATTATTCGTGAATCTGGCCCCATAGTGAATAAACATATAAAACATATGTGTACACCATGTCACAAATTATACAAAATGTGCAGTGTGTATAGTCCGTGAAACAATACTGTATAATCCAGATCATAAAATCCAAAAGGAGTGAACCATATATAAATGTTCAAAAAATGTTCTGTACTCCAAGATAGAACACTCACATGTTAACATTCCTGCGAACACGGAAGATATTCTATGAATATGACACCCAGGATAGTGGCTCCAACACCAAGGGGGGGGGGAGAAAGATTGAATACTCTTACCCCATAACTTGGACCCACACACCAACAGTGGTGAGTCTTAAAGGAAACGATTAAACCTCTCTGGTAGGTGGAAATTCATGTGAAGGGCGACTTCCTGTGTCCACACCACACAAAGTGGATGTTGAAGACTGTGGTGTTACAAATCCAAAAGAGACAGTACTCCGGAAATACAAGCGCAGGTATAAATCATAAAAAAGAAAGAAAGAAAACCTGTTCATCTCTTTCTTTGCCTTTTTTCTGGAAGCAAGAAGAATGGACATCTCTAGTAGGAATCACTGACATCTGCTGCATTTTCATCACAGCTCCCTTGTTCAGTCATTTTCATAAGAAAAACTTCCAATACGTTTCATTTTTAGCAGTTGCATCGGCCTCTGTATATGACTCAGTCTCTCTGTGATGTGCTCTGTATTCCCAGGGAGCGGCGCTGTCCTCCGATGATCGCAGTGACAACACGACGTGTACCGATGTACAAATAGTTGTTGCTTTATTGTTCTCTACCTCTCTATTCTCTCTCTATTGTTCTGCTCTTTTTTACTATATTCTATTCTGCAATGTTTTGTTGTTATTATGTTTTTTCATGTTTGCTTTTCAGGTATGTAATTTTTTATAGTTTACTATTTACTGTGTTTTATTGCTAACCATTTTATTTTTTTCAGGTACGCCTTTCAGGTGCAGCGCAGATTTATTTATCTTGACAGCAACAACGTTTGCTCCCACGATAAATTAATCCGTGACTCCAGTGCTGTAGGAGGTGATTTCACCACCACAGTTAAAAAATAGAGCATATATGCCGAAGCATGGGGGCAGCAGGGGGGAGGTGTGATTTGCTCCTAATGCTGCGTACACACGGTCGAAATTTAGATGGAGGTTTGATGTTGAAAAGTCAGACCATGTGTACGCAGCGTAACCTTTGCAGGAGGATGCCCCCATGCTTTGGCATATATATATTTTTGGCACAGATTGCGTTAAAAAATGTTACAATTTTTACTGTTTTTTTGTATTTGCTTTGCAGGTATGGTATGGTAAGGTCTTACTATTATACTGTAATGTTATAAAACAAAAAACTCTGCTAAGACAGGAATTATTAAATAAAAAAGCAAAGACAGCAGCAATGGTGGAATAATACACAAAATAGAACTAAAAATGGAAAACTGCACCAAAAGGTTAATCCAATTATTGCATTAACATCCAGGGGTTGGTAAGCCAAAAACAGTGCACAATTACCAAACCAAAACACAAATATCCAAGTTGAAAGTTTCACAAACTGATCACCTGAATTGGTAAATTGTCGGATGACAGAAAATTGGGTCCCAATAAACATTGACATCCAAAGGCCCAAAGAACATTGCACAATTAGCCAACTAATCCCCAAATATCTAAATTGATATTGCACAAACTAATCACAAAGGTAGGTAGCAATAATGTCCACAATGCTGACATAGAATCACAAAAAGTTCCATGTAGAGAAAATATCCAATTTCATACACATCACCCGGTGATTCAAAAATAAGAATAGGTGCCCACCACCGTAACAAGATGTCCGCTTACCGGAAGGCAAGCCCAAAAAAGCAGTCGGCTGTGATCCAGCCGTGGCCTTTGGCTTGCACGTGGAAACCGGGAATGTATCAGGAACGAAGATAGCACCAGAGAATAGGTTACAGGCTTTTCTCCCAATCACAAAGGTCCGTGCAGCCAATGCGGTACTCAAAGGAAGGAAGGAAGGAACACGGACCATAGAGTAATACCGTAAGGTGATTTGATAAATTAAAAAAGTAATACACTTACATATATAGATTAAAAATAACATTTTTTGGAAGAAGAGGCACACATTTAGGGTATAAAGACAAATTGTTTTGGGTGCACTAAGCAGAGAAGTTATTCAGGGAACGTAGTGCACCATTGCAAATTACATAGTTACATAATTGGTAATTTTGAATAAAGACACAAGTCCATTTTGTTCAACTTGTGTGGGTGTGTATATGCGTGTGTTTATGGCGATATAATTTCTCATATCCTTATTTGGTGTGTTCACTAAGATGCCCATCTAAGGCCCCGTACACACGAGAGGATCCATCCGCTGAAAAATCTCAGCGGATCGGTTTCAGCGGATAGATCCCCTGGTGTGTATGTTCCAGCGGATATTTATCCGCAGATATTTCCGATTTCCAGCAGATAAAAATTTGTAGACATGCTTACAAATCTATCCGCTGGAATCGGCTCCAGCGGATCGATCCGGTGGTCTGTACAGACTCACCGGATTGATCCGTCCGAACCCATCCCTCGCATGCGTCGTAATTATTCGACGCATGAATGGATATCCTTATATGACAGCGTCACGCACGTCGCCGCGTCATCATCGCGGCGACGGCGCGACACATCACCGCGATGGGAATTCGGCGCGGATTTCGATCCGATGGTGTGTACACTCCATCGGATTAAAATCCGAAAAGGATTTATCCGCGGGTACGGTCCGGCGGACCGTATCCGCGGATCAATCCTATCGTGTGTACCAGGCCTTAGAGTTTTTTTGGTTTTGTTTTTAAATCATCGACACTTCCCGTTGACACCACTGATTGTGGAAGGGAGTTCCATGTCCTTGTCGCTCTAACAGTAAAGAACCCCTGTGCATTTTAAGACTGAGCCGCTTCTCCTCCAATTTTATTGAGGGGCTATGTGTCTTCTTAAGCTTCCTGAAACTGAATAGTTTTCCCTATGCTAGAATCACCGTTGAAGTATTTGTAATTCACTATCATATTTCCTCTCAAGCATCATTTCTCCAGAAAGAATAAGTTAGTGTTTGTAGTCATTCATCATAACTGAGGTCCTCTGGTCCCCTTATTAACTTTGGACTTTTCTGGACTCTCTCCAGTTTCAGCACATCCTCTCTGAGAATTGGTGAACAAAACTGGATGGCATACTTAGGATGTGGCCTGACCAAAGTTTTGTAAAGTGATAGAATTATACTTGTATTCATTGAGTAAATCCTCTTTTTAATGCATGCTAATATTCTTCTTGCTTTAATTGCTGCAGCTTGGCATTGCATACCATTGCTAATCCTGTGATCTTTTTACATCTTGGAATCCCCCAGTGGTTCTGCTCTTAGCAAGTAACTTGTATTAATTCATTCAGAATTAGTCCCACGACAGAGCCTTGGGGTACCCCACTTACCACTCCAGTACACGCTATTTCTCACCATCCTTTGGATGGGCCCTGTATTCAGTTTTCTATCCAGGTACATACCCTAGTAGCCTTATATAGTGTGGGGCATGGACTTAGTCCCCCTGAGCCATAATTGGCCAAAGGCACCCTGCCTTTAGCCAATTATGGCTCTTTTAGAAGAGTGCACTGTGATTGGCCAAAGCATGCAGGTCAGGTGCATGCTTTGACCAATCATCATACAGCAATTCACTGCGAACATCCCTATTGATCACCTCCACATGGGTCCCAGTGTCACCATACCAGTGTAAATCAGATACAGTGTTCCTGCCACATCAGTCGTAGTGTCACCAGACCAGTGTAAGCAAACAACAGTGTTTCTGATCACCGCTACACTCGTTTTAGTATCACCAGACCAGTGCAGCCAGAAACAGTGTTCCTTATTGCTAGCCATCACAAAGTCACAAGACCAGTGTAAGCCAGCAACAGTGTTCCTGGTCACCGCTACTCCAGTGCTAGTGTACCAGTAATCGTGCTTGAACTTCTGACACCACCTGAAGTAATGCCATTAAGATCTGTCTATGTGATCTGTCCGTCTATGCAAGGATATACCTAGAAGTGCTTGGAAATAGACTCACCCGACCGAGAATCTCGTCGTAAAAGAAACTTTGTTTTTCTCTACGAGGTTCTTGTCAAGCTTGACGAGAATCTTGTCAAGCTTTCCTTGCATACACACTGTCAAGACAAAATCTCGTCGTTCTCAAACGCGGTGACGTACAACACGTACGACGGCACTATAAAGGGGAAGTTTGATTCCACTGGCGCCACCCTTGGGGCTGCTTTTGCTTATCTCATATTACTGCGTGTTAAGTAAAAGTTTGGTGAGAGACGATTCGTGCTTTTCAGTCTGTTACAGCGTAACAAATGTGCTATCTTCATTACAAACCCTACTTTTACCAAAGACACACTCCCATCTCATACTTTATTCTGAGCATGCGTGGGTTTCTAAGCATACACACGAACGTGTTTCTCGTCGTAAACCAGCCTGATGAGAAACACAACGAGGAAAAAGAGAACTTGTTCTCTTTTTTTCTCGTCGAGTTCCACAACAGTTTTCTCGATGAAAAACATACACACGACCGTTTTCCTCGGCAAAAAAGCTCTGCCACCAAGTTTCTTGATGGATTCTGTCGAGGAAAACGGTCGTGTGTACGAGACCTAAGGCTAGAAACTTTATTGTGCAGCCTGTTCTGTAGATTTAAGATATTGACAGGTTTACCATAATGTAATCACATAATAATATATAAATGATATTTAATAAATCCCTGACTTCACTAAACTTGTCAGAGTACCTAATCATGCAATTTGTAAAGCCAAAGTTAAAGTTGCTAGCATATACTGTAGCTGTATAAAATTAAGTGCATACTTTAAGCCTTGATAATGAAAGCAATTTATTTGTCTTTGAATCCCAATATAAAAAAAATAATGTGTTCTAATTCCGTAATTACAAAACCCAAGGGCTCTAATATTATTTTTTTATGTGTTTTGTAGACAGAAAGCATAAGGTGAGAATTGCACTTTGCTAAATCTGACATGCAAGCTTGATACATGTTCTAATTATGACATATGTGCAACAGCAAGGACTCAGAAGTGTAGCTGAAACATAAATTCAGAGTGTTCCTGCTGTTATTTTACTTGCCAGATATGAATTTTAGGTTTAGAGTAAATGAAAGCCACTGCCGGAAAACAGTATTTCCAAGATATGAGCAAACATGAATAATAAATAACAGTAAGAACAGAGTAGTTAATAAATGACTTAAAGAAGTCCACTAAATTATTTTTTGAAAATTTCAAAGGCTACAAACCTGTTTGTGAAAAAAAAAAAAAAAATGAAGTAACCATGCCATTAAAGTGGTTCTAAAGGCTCAAGGTTTTATACCTTCATGCATTCTATGCATGAAGGTATAAACACTTATTTGTGTAGAATCCCCCCAGCCCCCCAATAGTTACTTGAGCCCCGTTGCGATCCAGCAATGTGCAGGGGAGTCTTAGTTTTCCAGGGACTTCCCACCTTATTGGTTGAGACAGCCATTGGCTCCCACTGCTGTCAATCACAGCCAAAGTGCCAATGAAAAGAGAGAGGCCACACCATGGCTTTGTGTCTGAATGGACGCACAGAGCAGCGGCACGGGAGCGAGCCTGTTCGGATGCCTCCACAGCAAGCTGTTTTCTCTGGGGGAATTTGGCAGGAGAGTGGAGCCAGGAGTCCTGGAAAGGGACCCAAGAAGAGGAGGATCGAGGCTGGTGATGGATTAAAACACCAGTCAGTTGTTATGGCTGAAGGGAGATAGACTCTTTCTATTTGTCCTGTTTACCATTATAATCAAAAGTGAAAGTAAAAGAAAATCTCATATTTTGGATTGACATCAGAACAGTAGTAGAGGGGAGGGGGCACATGTGCAACAGGTGGCGATGGTGGGTAATCCAGGAGCTCCATGGCACCTTAGCATTCCTAGCTCCTGCACTGCTTCTATTACTGACACTTGCCAGGGGGAACCTGTTGCTGACCCACCATCATCCCAAGCACCACATGGGCACAATCAGCTGGGAGAAACCTTTCCCCTCCAAAAATGTTGCCTCCTGCACTGGAAAGATACCTCACTCGGCCTGCATCCCTTGCCTTGGGTACACACAGCTACCAGACAGAGTCCATGGGCACACCCACTGCCATGAAAAGAGAAGACAGCACCCCTTCTGCCTTTTACTCACCTCATTTGGCACCATATTAAACATCTGAAGTGCTGGATTTGACAAAGTATGTGCTAAATGGCTAAATAATGTAGCCACAGCGTACATTGTTCTTTGCTGCCTGGTTAGACTTGGGGGGTGAAATAGATTTGAAGCATATGCATTTTTTATTTTCCTGCTCTATGGGGGGACATTTATTGTGTAATTATTCTTTCAAGATACTGTATTTTAGCATGACCCAACACACTTCTATTTATATATACAGTATATTGTTTTGGTTTTTGTACCTTGGCCTCTTTTTGGGTTAGTCTTGTCCTGCATGTGATTGGCTGCCCATCCTTTTTTCTTTTGTCCCTATTTGTGTCAAAAACCTAATAAAAAGTAAAAAAAAAATATATATGCAGAAACTTTCATTAGTTTATTGAATATCTATGCTGCCCATTTTTGATCAATTGCATCATATCTCCCACCTGTTTATAGTTGTAGGAGGGGACATCAGCATGGTTATGTTCGCTTCTTCTAAAGATGGACGGGCATTATTTCAGAACATACCTTTCAAACAGGTGCATAGGCTATTATCCTTCTCTTTCCATAGGTTAATCAGGGAGCATGTACAGGATCTGCCCATGCCTCAATCCTCTTAGATCTGGTGATCTCCAGTTTTCACACTGGCGCTTAAATGAGCACCTACTACAAGTGAACACTATCTGAGAGCAACTTTCCCAGGCCCTGATATAATTCTTTCAGATTAACTCTGTGGCAGCTCACAAAGTATATTTTAGAGATGAATGCATTTCTGCGGGTACTATATTGAAACGGAATGCAAATTAGACTAAAACTCTGAGACACCAATTACACAGGAGAGAACAGCAGCTTCTCTGTGCTCTTATGATGCCCCATCTATGGGCCGTTACACTGATTATGGATCAAGTAAAGGCATTGGGTATGCAAAAGGTAGACAAATCCCTTCTGTTGGCTAAGCGAGAAATTTATGAACATTCTAATATGCCCCATAGGAAGCTGGTAAATAAGCTTAGAGTCAGACCATTTCTATCATACTCCCACTTACTGCCTTCAGTCTATGACCTTCAAGGACTTTTACCACAAACTGTATAACTGCCTCACTCCAGACAACCATGCTACTTTTAAACAAGGGGAATTTGTTTTTGTTATTTGCACCTTTAATTTGCCTAAGTTATCTAACTATGATTTACAGGTTCTAAATGCAGATATCACAATGGAACTATTGAAAGCTGTTAAACCTACCCTTGCCCGTTTCTGATTGAGTTCTTTAGATCTGTATTTAAAGAAGATGTCCCTCATTCTCAATATATGCACTCCTACATTTCAATCATTCCGAACCCCCCTCTTTGGAAATGCATCCCAGGCTAACTATACTGAAGACAAATAGTCTTGCTCAACTCTGACTACAAAATGTTCACAAAGATCTTGGCCAACTTGTTGTTCCGATTACTCACCAGACTCATCAACAGAGACCAAGTTGGTGTTGTGCCCACTATGCAAGCAGGTGACAATACCTGATGGACAATGGATATTATATAGGTGCTAAATAGAACTAAGACCCCTGCCCAACTATTAAGCTTAGATGGCCAAAAAGAATTCAATAGATTAGAAT
This sequence comes from Rana temporaria, assembly GCF_905171775.1. NCBI lineage: Eukaryota > Metazoa > Chordata > Amphibia > Anura > Ranidae > Rana > Rana temporaria. Next base: position 408,180,155 of record NC_053490.1, read on the forward strand.
TGTCTTAAATGTTTTGAACTTTGTCATGGTACAGCTTTTTTGTCTCTTTTTTTTAAGCACTGCAGGCCCTGCATTCCTTTTCCTCATCTCAGATAAACTTAGCCTTTTTTATTGTATACCTTTCAGATGATTAACAGCACCCCTACTATTTATACTGTGTTTAGAACCCCTTTCTAAGGCCATAAAGTTTACCACAGATCAGGAGGGCAATGCATCGGGGGTGTGGCTTTTGGGAAGAATCGGGGGTTGAGGCTGCTCTTCATATCATATACACTTGGAGCTGTTGGCGTGTGATGTTCTCTTATCTTTGGCTACAATGCTTCCTGGATAACACACGAATGCCAGCACCCTATTCAGTGTTGGATCATTTGAGTAATGGCATTGGCTTTGGAGCGGTACTAAATGAAGTTGAAATGAGGTTGCAGTGATTAAAAATAAATGTCTATACTGTTTAAAATCCAGTAATACACTGTCTTACCCTGGTCTGCACATGCTCAGTTTCTCTCTATTTTGGGCACTGTGGCAAAAATGTAGAGGCTGATCTGCTGTCAGCCTAAACGTTTGCTGCTCAGGGACTTTGGGCTTCAGCAAAATGGCAGCCTCCAGCAAAAAAAGTCAGGGACAATGCTGGAGGCAATTTACAGCACACACTAATTTTGGTAGCATTATTAATAATATGGAATGTATGTTCCTTGCTAAATAAAATTTACATTTGACCAAGTCCTTAGGTAACATTCTGCTTTCATTGAACAAGTTGATTGGCTACAATGCACAGCTGCACCAGATTCTGAGTGCTCCAGTTTTCGTAAATACCCCTCTATGAATCTGCAGACTTCCTGGATACTGGACAGATTCCTTTGGCAGAAAATTTTAAACATCACTGAAAGTTTATTAGAAGTGGGGACCAGTCCCTTCAAGGTCGGTAAAGGGATGACTATTTTATTTCCATTTCCAAAAAAAACTATTATTTTGGAAAAAACACTGCGCTAAACCAAAATTGTAAATGCTGCCAATACCAAAAATTGTAGATACAAATTTAAAAATTGTGTTAAAATATGAAGTACAGCGCATAAACAATCAATAAGTGAAAAAATTGATAGGAATTGATAAATTAATATCCAAAAACACCCCAATGGGAGATTATGAAAAATATGCAAGTGCAGAAAAAGTGTATGAATACCAAAACTACAACCATAAAAATAGAAAGGAATACTGATATATAAGTGATTCATGTAATCCAAACTGTTTAAGTGAACTAGTAAGTAATCCTAAAAATAGGATAAGTGTAGGTGAAAAAATAGTTCAGAAAAAGTCCCAAGTGAGGATGTATGAATCCAGGATCTTCTTCTCAAAGATAATGTGACATCAAAGAGAACACTTCCTTCCACCAGATAAGCACCCGAGTGATTTAGAGATGTATAGCCAGATTCAGGTACGTTTACGCCGGCGTATCAGTAGATACGCCATCGTAACTCTGAATCTACGCCGGCGTTAATTTAAGCGTATTCTGGAAACCAGATACGCTTAAATTAGGTTAAGATACGAGCGGCGTAAGTCTCCTACGCTGTTGTATCTTAGGGTGCAATTTTCCCGCTGGCCGCTAGGTGGCGCTTCCGTTGAGTTCGGCGTAGAATATGTAAATGACTAGATACACCGATTCACGAACGTACGTGCGTCCGGCGTTTTTCGTATGGCTTTTTCCGGCGTAAAGTTATTCCAACAAATAGCTGGCCTAGCCAATGTTAAGTATGGCCGTCGTTCCTGTGTCGAAATTTGAAAATTTTACGGCGTTTGCGTAAGTCGTCCGTGAATGGGGCTGGACGTAATTTACGTTGAAACCAATACGTCCTTGCGGCGTACTTTGGAGCAATGCACACTGGGATATGTACACGGACGGCGCATGCGCCGTTCGTAAAAAATGTCAATCACGTCGAGTCACCAATCATTTACATAAAACACGCCCCCTCATCCTCATTTGAATTAGGCGCGCTTACGTCGGCCCCTTTTACGCTATGCCGCCGTAACTTAGGCTTTGTGAATACAGCACTTGCCTCTCTGACTTAAGGCGGCGTAGCGTAAATACGCTACGCCGCCTGAAAGATGCGCCCATCTACCTGAATCCAGCTATTAATCTGTCTTTACATGGTAAATTACTAGTGCAGAAGCCTTCCCTGGATCTTTGGAAGGAGGGACCTATGTAATAATGATAATGGTTAGCTGTCTGTAAGAGTGGCTCTTCCTGCAGTGTATGACATGCACTTGCATTGGTCAAGCCCTTGAAAGAGAAACTGTTCAGTGCATTCTGCAGTGCTATTGTCACAGTTCCCAGTATATAAGAAAGCAAAATAAACCTGTGCAGAAAAACATACAAAAAAGAAAGTCGAAAATAAACCTATGCATCTGTGGTTACTTACTGTATAACAGTCAGCTGCAGATATTTATAGATAATTAGTTGATTAGGCACCTTCTTCCCATCTCGCTCAACTTTATTTGCATAACTAGCAAACTGAGATGGGAAACAATTTTCAAAAAATATTCATATGAAGGGTTTTGCATTAAAGTGTTCCTGGCCATACAGCCTTTGATTTAATTCTCATTACAGACAGTGCTAGCTGAAATGTGATTTTTCTTTCCCTTAATCTCTGAAGCAGTGATTCTCATCCACTGTCAAACCTCTAGCCATTTGCAGATCCCCTAAACTCTCACAAAGCCTCTCAGCTCCTATGGTGCCCCTCAACCTCCAACAGATTCCCCAGACCCCCTGAGAGTCCTCTGGGTCCACAGTGCCTCCCAACCTCCCACCATGCCTCCCAGCACCCTGCAGAACCCTTTAGCTAGCTGAAAGATCTCTAGTCCCCTCATGGTGCCACCAACTTCCAACAGTATCTGTCAGCCCCAGCAACTCCCCACAGTCTACCATGGTGCCACTGCAAATTCACAGCCTACTGGAGAGTAATTAAAGAAAAAATCTAGTTCTATTTTAAGTGTATGTACTATACATGTAAATCTTCTTCATGTGTGGTTAACGTGTCCACTGGTTCAGCCATACTGGTGTAAGGTGCATGAAATGATGACGGAGATCTCTTCACTCCCCCTGGAGTTTTCACCATCACAGTACCTTCTTCATCTCTCCAAATTCCCCCCTATAAGATACTATAAGTCAGTGGCTATGCATATGATTGGTTCCATTGGCGGTCCAAGTTGCCCCCTTCAACGAAGGAATGGATATCACAAGTTAATCATATAGCAGCGATGGAGGAGCTGATATACACCGTTCAGGATAGAATTTCAATTTTTTTCAGCTACATGGGCAGCCTGGTTTGAATATCAAAACTCTCAACGATATCAAGAAGATACAAGATAACATTTGATCTGTGTTATATAGTTCTTCACTCTTTTAGTGGTGGCGATCTGAGGGAATGGTGGTCTCTATATATCATGACTCACAATCGGAGGTGAGTAGAGAGGGTAGTAGGCAGTCATCGCATCCCCTCTCCATGCACGCCCCAGTGTTTGCCTCCCTTCCCCCTCTTCCAGTCTTCTCTAATCCTTCTTCTCTTTCTTTATCCCCCTTATCACTAAAGCCTTACATAAGAAGGGTATGGGGCTGCGGGCTGACCCTAGTGATCAGACTCAATTCCCATTCCTCGCATGTCCTGCAATATAATCAGAAACTGAATTAAGTACATTTTTGAAAGCCCTCGAGCCATAGTAATTGACTGGTTGTTAATACACTGGATTACTATTTCTCTAAACAACTGTACAATGAAAACTTCTAGAAGAATCCATGTTAATTCATGTCAGGTTCAGCCCCTGCAAATTGTATAGGGCAGCAACTGTTGGTTCCTTCATTTACCACTATTTATGTTCTCTTTCCTCATTGGAATCATATTCATTTATATTGATAAGGCTTATTTTGGCACTTTTTGTATTGTCTGTAAAACATCTTCAATAAAAAATGTTTGTGGAAAAAAAAAAGAAGCAGCTTCAGTGACCCACACTGAGAGAGGAAAGATCAGCACTACAAAACAATTAAGCCCCATACACACTATGGGCCAGATGCACAAAGAACTTACGGCGGCGTATCGATTGATATGCCGCGTAAGTTCTACGATGCGCCGTCGTATCTTTGTTTTGTATCCACAAAACAAGATACGCCTGAATGTGGGCTAGACCCGACTGACGTACCTCTTAGTACGCCGTCGGATCTTAGGTGCATATTTACGCTGGCCGCTAGGTGGCGCTTCCGTTGATTTCCGCGTAGAGTATGCAAATTAGCTAGATACGCTGATTCTCTAACGTACGTCCGCCCGGCGCATTTTTTTACGTCGTTTACCTAAGGCTTTTTTCGGCGTAAGGTTACCCTGCCTCTATGAGGTGTACGCAATGTTAGGTATGGACGTCGGGACAGCGGCGAATTTTTCGTCGTTTACGTCGTTTGCGTAAATCGTTCGCGAATAGGACTTTGCGTAAGTTAGGTTCACCTCGAAAGCATTGACTATTTGCGACGTGATTTCGTGCATGCGCACTGGGATACGTCCACGGACGGCGCATGCGCCGTTCGTAAAAAGCATCAATTACGTGGGGTCATACCAGATTACCCTACAACACGCCCACTCCAAGCCTACTTTGAATTACGCGGGCTTTACGCCGGCAGATTTACGTTATGCCGGCCCGCATATGGGAGCAAGTTCTTTGTGGATACCCTAGGAGCCACTCTGATTTACGGCGGCATAGCGCATATGAGATGCGCTACGCCCGCCTAAATATACGCCCGTTTTTGTGGATCTGGCCCTATCAGTTTTCCTGCAGGGTTTTCTCTTTAGGTTTACCAAAACCATGTAGTGCAAGGGCCTGCCTGATTGCATACGAATTGAAACTCTTAAGGTTTGACCTCATATTAGATGGTTTTGGTAAACATGAAGAGAAAAACCTGCAGGAAAACTGATTGTGTGTATGGGGCTTAAGGGTTCTTTCACATTGGCATACTTAACCGTATGCTCATGTGAGGTCTGTGTTTGCCAATGCAGGCAGTCCCATTCATATCAACTAGGATGCAGCAGCACAGACACAGCCACTGCACCCAATTTGACATCTGTGCGGGTGTGTGGCCCCAAATGCACACTGTCTGAATTCCGGGTCATGCACCCGCCCACCAGGGCTGCTGCTAGAAATCACGGGGTCACATACAGCCTACCTGACAGGGCCCACAACTGTTCCAATACGTGCCCAAAAAAAGTGGCAATCAGTGCCCCATCAGTAATGCCAGTCAGTGCCCCAAAAAGTGCCAATCAGTGCTACTCTAATGTCTGTCAGTAGCTCCTCATCAGTGTTGTCTATCCAGTACCAATTATCAGTGCCCATAAGTGCTTATCAGTGCCACCTATCAGTGCCATCAATGCCACCAGTGCTGCCTATCAGTGGCACCTATCAGTGCCCATCAATGCCCATCAGTGCCGCCTATCAGTGCTGTCCATCAGTTTTTTTATTAATAATTTTTAAAATACCACAAAAAGCAAGCTCTACTTGTGGGAAGAAAATGATAAAAATGTAGTTTGGGTACATTGTTGCATGACCGCGCAATTGTCATTCAAAGTGAAACAGCGCTGAAAGCTAAAAATTGTCCTGGGCAGGAAGGGGGGAAAGTAGTGCCTGGTATCGAAGTGGTTAAGTACGCCTGTGTGAACAAGGCCATAGGTTATATTGCTTTGCACAGAATGATTTGTGGATGTTCCCATAAGAGGGAAAAGCAGCGGAATGACTTTTTCAGTCTACATCTGGTCACTCGGGCCCGGATTCTCGTGCAAGTTATGCCAGCGTATCTCCAGATACGCCGTCGTAACTCTGAGTCCGAGCCGTCGTATCTATGCGCCTGATTCTTAGACACAGTTACGCATAGATTTGTATTAGATCCAACCAGCGTAAGTCTCTTACGCCGTCGTATCTTAACTGCATATTTACGCTGGCCGCTAGGGGCGTGTACGCTGATTTACGCCTAGAAATATGTAAAACAGCTAGATATGCCAATTCAAGAACGTACGCCCGGCCGACGCAGTACAGATACGCTGTTTACGTTAGGCTTTTCCCGGCGTAAAGTTACCCCTGCTATATGAGGCGTACATGAGGCGTACCAATGTTAAGTATGGATGTCGGGCCAGCGTCAAATTTTTCACGTTTTACGCTGTTTGCGTAAGTCGTTCGCGAATAGGGCTGGGCGTCATTTACGTTCACGTCGAAAGCATTGGCTTCTTGTGGGTTAATTTGGAGCATGCGCTCTGGGAAAACTTTCATGGACGGCGCATGCGCCATTCATAAAAAGCGTAATTTCTGTGGGGTCACATTAAATTTACATAACACACGCCCACATCCACCACATTTGAATTAGGCGGGCTTACACCGGCCTATTTACGCTACGCCGCCGCAACTTTGGTTTGAGAATATGGCACTTGCCTGTCAAAGTTGCAGAGGCGTAACGTAAATAGGATACGTTACGCCCGCACAAATATACGCGGTTCTACGTGAATCCGGGCCTCATTGTCCATTCACAGGTTGGATCAGGTCCCAAACCATTCTATACTGCCGAACTACAGTGCAGTCTGCAGAGCAATAAGGGATCTGTCAGCACTATCTAGAAAGAGAGCTAATACTAACAGATAAGATGAAAAGAATTACAAATCCTTAGGCATACAAAACATTCCATATATTAAAATAGTGTGTTTAGCCGTTTGGCTACATATTTTGATAGATTTCCATTCATGTGATCCTGATGTTATCTATAAAAAAATAGGATTGAATAATGCTTCTACTTTGTTCTTTAGAAAAAAAGAATCTTGCCTTCAATTTAATGTATTGCAGTGTAGTCACAGCTGTTGAATCATTTTGAACAATGAACTGTTGGTAGTTTTAACTAGCGCCCCAGATAGCCTTTGAACAACATTTCAAATGATACAGAACTGACCATCCATTCTCTTCTGTAAAGAACTAGCTAGTACTGTTTAATCTCATTTATAACATTACAGCAAACATGAGAAACCTCCAAGGTCTGCTTTCATGGTGTCTGTACAAAGAACTTTACGCTACAAGTTTACTTTTGAGGGAAGTAAATATCGTTGATGAAACATTGATCTTGTACATTTTCTATTAACTCACTTCAGGGCACGCTGCGATTCAAAAATTCCGTCTCTTCCCCAGAAGTCTGTAACAATACAACACCTATTAGAGTTTCAGACCAAAGCTTTTTGCAGTACACAATAAGCTTTGTTTGTGATGCTTACTGAAGTCTCAATCCACTTTTATACTTTGGATTATTACTGCCAAGTTATATTGTTCATTGTGAATTGGATTTTCTGTATAGAATTCTTCTTGATAATGATTAAGAAAGAACACTGCGCACTTATTCAATAAGTTGTACTTACGTATTTAAATTACCCATATACAAGGTAATGTGTGTGATATATACCGTATTTTCCTGCATATAAGACGACTGGATGCGAAAAAATGCATCCAAAGTCGGGGGTCGTCTTATACGCCGGTGACAGTCTCCGTTTGCTGCGAGCGTCAATGATTTAAAAGCCGCTCCTTCTTCTCAGACTGTTCTGTGTTCCTCCTATCACAGATGCCTTCTCATCCTCGGACGAGATGAGAAGACGTCCGTGATAGGCGGAACACAGAACAGAGGCGCTGCTGGGAAAATTTGTGTTCCGCCTATCACAGGACAGTCTGAGGAGAAGGCGCGGCTTTCAAATCATGGACGCTCGCAGCAGACGGAGACTGTCACGGCCTGGAAGTCAAATCAGCAAAACGTGAGTGATGGCACTGGTCGCACAGTGGGGGGCAAGTTCAGGCACAGTGGGGGGCAAGTCCAGGCACAGTGGGGGGCAAGTTCAGGCACAGTGGGGGCAAGTGATGGCACAGTGGGGGGCAAGTGTTGGCACAGTGGGGGCAAGTGATGGCACAGTGGGGCCAAGTGATGGCACAGTGGGGGCAAGTGATGGCACAGTGGGGGCATGTAATGTAATGTAATGGCACAGTGAGGCATGTAATGTAATGTAATGGCACAGTGAGGCATATAATGTAATGTAATGGCACAGTGAGACATGTAATGTAATGGCACAGTGAGGCATGTAATGTAATGGCACAGTGAGGCATGTAATGTAATGGCACAGTGAGGCATGTAATGTAATGGCACAGTGAGATTTGAAAAAGCCTGTTTCTGTCAGCGGTTCTGGCTACCCCTCAGCTTTCAGAAAGACTAGTAGGAAGGGGGTAGTCTTATACGACGAGTATATCCCAAAACCAAAAATTTTCCTGGAAAATTAGGGGGTCGTCTTATACGCCCAGTCATCTTATACGCCGGCAAATACGGTAGTTTAAACAAAGGATGCTGTTTTCTTTATTTGCTTGTCAGGACATTGGGGGTTATTTACTAAAGGGAAATCCAGTTTGCACAAATTGCACTGAACGTGCACTTGGAAGAGCAGTCGCTGTAAATCTGAGGGGGACATGCAGGGAAAATAAATAAAAAAACATAATTTTAGCTTGCACATGATTGGATGATAAAATCAGCAGAGCTTCCCCTCATTTCAGATCTACCCCTCAGATTTACAGTGACTTTGCACTTGTAGGGCCAGATTCACATAGAGATACGACGGGGTATCTCCTGATACACCATCGTATCTCTGAGTTGTGTCGGTCGTATCTATGCGACTGATTCATAGAATCAGTTACACATAGATATGCCTAAGATCCGACAGGTGTAACTGTATTACACCGTCGGTTCTTAGGCTGCAATTCCAGGCCGGCCGATAGGTGGCGTTTCGTTTTACGCGACGATTATGCAAATGAGGAGATACGCCGATTCCGAAACGAACGCCCGCCCGTCGTTTTTTTTTTACGTCGTTTCCGTTCGGCTTTTTCCGGCGTATAGTTACCTTCTATGAGACGCAGCCAATGTTAAGTATGGCTGTCGCTCCCGCAACGAAATTTGAATTTTTTACGTCGTTTGCGTAAGTCGTTTGCGCATATGTTTGGACGTAATTTACGTAAACGTCGAAACCAATGACGTCCTTGCGACGTCATTTGGAGCAATGCACGCTGGGAAAATTTCCGGACAGCGCATGCGCTATTCGCGCCTGATTTGAATAGTACACTCCCCCTAGCTGCGGAATTTGAATTCCGCGGGGGGGATTTATGATACGCCGCCGCAAGTTTTGAGGTAAGTGCTTTGTGAATTACCCACTTGCATCAAAAACTTGCGGCGGCGGATCTTACATCACATAGGTTACGCGGATCTAAAGATCCACTAACCTATGTGAATCTGGCCCGTAGTTTGCACTTGTAGTGCAAAGTGGATTTGCCTTTAGTAAATAACCCCCATTGTGTCTATACTGTATGTGCTAGAATAGAACTTGCATGGGTAAAGGAATATATGGGATGCCCATTATAATTATGGAACAAACAATTGGTAAATTGTATAGCAATCAATTGGGAAAACTATGTACACTCTCTGTACACAACACTTCTCCAGACTCCTCCTGCACAACTCTTGCTTGCAGACAATTGATCTCTCTCTCTCTTACTCCTGCACAACTCTTAACTCCCAGAAACAGCAAGCACATGGTCAGGCCTGACACTGACTCAGTCAAGCCCAAGAAACTTGCCCATTGCAGGCAGGGTCCGTGGGCCCCTATGGTGTAGCAGAAAGTAGAAATTCTGTGGTGCTAGCTGTCCTATAGGTGGGCTACTGCTCCCAGTCAGTCCTCTTCAGGCCCTGCCAGCCCTCCTGGCTGCAGATGCCCAACTCCAATGCCCATAACATCACAGTCCTTACTGTTGGCTCTGCACCAATCTCAGACTGCACACTCTCAGTCCTCACAGGCATGCCTCCTCAGTCCTCCTGACTGTGCAAGTCACTCACCAGCCCTTCTGACTGCAACTGGTGGTTCCCTCCTGAAGTCTTGCCTGGCAGTACTAGCTCCCACTGTCCTCTCTTGCTCCTCCTGCACCTCCTGTTCAGAGAAAGAGAAACTGCTCAGGTGTGGAGATCTTCAGAGTAAGTGCTTCCCCCAGGACCACAGGTGCAGGCAATGCATATGAGATTGCAAAACAAAAGAAAGGATTCTTCTGGACAGCCGCACTCCGAACAAAAAAATTGCCTTTATTGTAAAAAATCCAAGATAGAAAAACAGCACCACATGTCACAGCATACCGGCAGAGCTGACACTATTTATGATTAAACACTAAGTGTAGTGTGAAACGCGTCAGCTTTGCCGGTATGCTGTGACATGTAGTGCTGTTTTTCTATCTTGGATTTTTTACAATAAAGGCAATTTTTTTGTTTGGAGTGCGGATGTCCAGAAGAATCCTTTCTTTTGTTTTGCAACCTCCTGTTCAGAACCATTACAATTTCCTGGAGGGCTCGGTCCTACACCCGAGCCCAGGCCCAAGGTCAAACCCCCCCCCCAGACTGGGGAGCTCCCTGAAAGGTCCCGACAGCCTAGTACTCCTAGTACTCCTAGTACATCCTCAGTTCTTCCGACAACTCCTCCCCAGCTGTGTTGACTCTGGGTATTTTAGAAGGCCTGATCCCTGCCAATCCAGGTTGGGGTTTGGTCAGGGCTCCCTAACACACCCCAGGCAACTCCACCTTCCCTCTCCTTCTCTTTTTTTAGTACCTCCCAGAAGGCTCTAGAAAGAAGAGGGAGGTCTTAGTGAGGCTACCTGTGAGTCACCAGCTGCTAACTCTGAGCTACTCCCAGCCCACACAAATCAACATTTTCCTACACTCACAAAAATCCTAGACTAGCACCTACCTATGTAGAGGTTGATACATAACATCATACAATACAGAGGTACTCTGTGAGCTGACAATGTTTATACAAGATAAGTCACTTAACCGCTTGCCGACCAGCTCACGAACATTTACGTCGGCAGAATGGCACGGCTGCGAAAAGCAACGTATATATACGTCGCTTTGAAATTCGAGCCCCGAGCCCGTGCCCGTGGGACCCGCGGACTTGATGTCCACCGGTGTCCCGCGATCGTGTCATGGAGCTGCAGAACAGGGGGATGTCTGTGTAAATAAGGCATTTCCCTGTTCTGCCTTGTGACATGACACCGATCTACTGCTTCCTGTCATTGGGAGCAGTGATCAATATTGTGTCATAAGTAGCCCAGCCACCACAAAGTTAGAATCACTCCCTAGGACACACCTAACCCCTTCCTTGCCCCCTAGTGTTTAACCCCTTCCCTGCCAGTGTCATTTACACAGTAATCAGTGCATTTATATAGCACTGATCGCTGTATAATTGACAATGGTCGCAAAATAGCGACAAAAGTGTCTGATGTGTCCACCATAAAGTTACAGTCACGATAAAAATCGCAGATCGCAGTCATTACTAGTAAAAATATATATATATATTTTTTGGGTATATTTATTATAGCAAAAGGTTAAAACTATTGCTCTTATTTTGTTTATAGCACAAGAAAAAAATGCAGAGGTGATCAAACACCACCAAAAGAAAGCTCTATTTGTGGGCAAAAAAGAACATCAATTTTGTTTGGGTTCCACGTTGCACAATTGTCAGTTAAAGGGTCACTAAAGGAAATTTTTTTTTTTGCTGAAATGACTGTTTACAGGGCATAGAGACATAATAGTTAACTGATTCCTTTTAAAAATGATTAAAAATAGATAAAAAAACAATCATATAATGTGCCTGCAGTGTAGTTTCGTTTTTGCTGTTGTTTCCTGGTTCTCTGATGTACAGAGAGCCACTAGAGGGCAGTCAGCCAATAGAGAGCAGTGATACTTTGTCTAAAACTCCTCAGCACCAATCCAGTTTAGTTTTACTCACACCTCCTTGATTAGTGACCACCGTGAGAAATCTCCCAGTACTGTGGTCATCAGGAAACAGGCAACCAGGAAGTGTCCAGAACAGAGAGGATTTACAGCAACATGAATGCAAAAACGAACAATGAGGACATGAAACCAGGACTGCAGCAAGGTAAAGGAAGCTATTTAGCTAAAAAAAAAATTCCTTTAGTGACCCTTTAAAGCGATGCAAAAAATGGCCTGGTCATTCAGCAGCCAATTCTTCCAGGCTGACACGGTTAAAGAAAAACAAGCTATAAACAGCAGGCTTCTGTGTTTGTGACATCACTCCATCTCCTGGCTAAATTTCAAAGTTCTTTGACTTCCTGTTTCCTGCCTATTCCAGTCTGCATACTACATGGCCCATGATCCTGTGAGCTATGGGAGTCACGTGTATCAGTTCTGGGAGTTGATGTGGGTGTTTCCTATGGGTACTGTGGGTGTTTCTGGGGTAAAGGTGTAAATGTGTCATAGCTCCCCCTGTGTCATTACTTTCTTGCAGCATGCCAAAGAATAATGGCTTACTGGAAGACTACAGAAAAGGGGCTATGGGAGGTTATTATGAAAAAAAAAGCCATCCCCCCGCTCAAAAACTTTAATGTCCCACAGTTCAATGTTGAAAAGTTGGGAGGTATGTGTTTCCTTCATATGTAAATGAATCACTGCACAAAGAGCAGGGCTCTGGGAGGGTGGGATATGTGGGCTAAAACTCTCCTTGTTCACACTTGTCACTGGGCAGCATTGAATTCTAATTGTGAACCATTCAATCTCACCCTGCAGCACAGCTAGCTTTAGGAACTAGGCTGTGTAGGAAGATGTTTCCTTTTTGAATAATGCTGTGATCTGTGAGGCGAGATTTGTGAGTTTTGGACTACGTTGGTTCCTTTAAGCAGGACAGCGGAGGTGCCAATGTTCGTGGCTGGCGGTCGCGATGACAGACGGCCACGAGCAATCGTGGGGACGAGAGGCAGAACAAGGATATGTGTGTAAAAAAAAACACATCCCAGTTCTGTGAGGAAAGGAGAGGCAGATTGTGAGTTCCTATGAGCTCGGAACCACGATCTGTCATCTCCTATAGTCAGTCCCCTCCCCCTACAGTTAGAACACACACTAACTAGGGAACACAGTTAACCCATTGATCGCCCCCTAGTGTTAATCCCTTCCCTGCCAGTGACATTTACACAGTAATCAGTGCATTTTTATAGCACTGATCGCTGTATATTTGTCAATGGTCCCAAAAATGTGTCAAAAGTGCCCGATGTGTTCGACATCATGTCGCAGTCCTGATAAAAATCACAGATCATTACTAGTAAAACAATAATAAAAAAAATGCCATAAATCCCCTATCCCCTATTTTGTAGACGCTATAACTTTTAGAGCAAACCAATCAATATACTGTTTTTGCAATTATTATTACCAAAACTATGTAGAAGAATACATAGCAGCCTAAACTGAGTAAAAAATTTGCTTTTTTAAAAATAGAATCAGGGCTATTTATTTTAGCAAAAAGTAAAAAATATTGTGGGAAAGCTCTATTTGTGGGAAAAAACGTAGGGTTGTCCCGATACCACTTTTTTGAGACCGAGTATAAGTACTGATACTTTTTTCAAGTACTCGCTAATACCGAATACCGATACTTGTTTTTAATGTCATGTGACAGTCGCGGTATTTTATTTATTTTTTACTTTTTTTTTATTTTTTGTTAAGGGGGGATTGTAGTGGATTGTCAGTGTGTTTTTTATTATTATTATTATTATTATTATTATTATTATTATTATTATTATTATTAACATTTTATTTTTAAAATTATTTATTGCAATTTTTTTTTCTTTTTTTTTAATCAGCCCTGTTGGGGGGGCTTTGGTGAGATATCGTGGGTCTTAACAGACCTCTGACATCTCCCCTTTAAGACAGAAAAAGGGACTAAGGACAGATTCCCCAGTCCCTTTCTCTGCAGCCTCAGCTAAAATGAACGGACAGAAGCTCCTCTCCATTTATAAACTGAATCATCAAAATCACAGATTACGATGCTCAGTTATGTGAATGGACAGTCAGTGATCACTGACTCTGTCCATTCGGAAAAGGTAGTAGCCGGATATAGCGGCTCCCACCTCCGCTCTCCTTCCTGACAAATTGAGGGGGAGAGCGGCACGGAGGGGGGGGAGAAGACGGCTCAGGGGGAGAGCACGGCACGGAGGGGGACAGAACATGGCACGGGGGACAGAAGATGGCACGGGGATGGGGGGAGCACAGCACGGAGTTGGACAGAAGATGGCACGGGGGAGCACCGCACGGAGTTGGACAGAAGACGGCAGGGGGGAGAGAAGATGGCACGGGGGGAGAGAAGATGGCACGGGGGGAGCACAGCACAGATTTGGACAGAAGACGGCAGGGGGGAGAGAAGATGGCACAGGGGACGGCACGGGGGGAGAGAAGATGGCACGGGGGGAGCACAGCACGGATTTGGACAGAAGACGGCACAGGGGAGAGAGAAGATGGCACGGGGGGAGCACAGCACGGATTTGGACAGAAGACGGCACAGGGGGGGGGAGAAGATGGCACAGTGGGAGCACAGCACGGGGGGAAAGAAGACGGCACAGGGGGAAATAAGATGGCATGGGGGAGAGCACAGCACGGATTTGGACAGAAGACGGCACGGGGGGGGAGAGAAGATGGCAAAGAGGGAGCACAGCACGGAGTTGGATAGAAGACGGCACGGGGGGAGAGAACATGGCACGGGGGAGAGCACAGCAAGGAGGTGGAGAAGATGGCTCGGGGGGAGAGAAGATGGCACAGAGGGGGACAGAAGACAGCAGGGGGGGAGCACAGCACGGAGGGGGACGAGACGGCATGGGGGATGAGAAGACCGCACAGGGGAGAAGACAACACTGAGAAGACTTGTAACTCCCCCCACCACCCGATACCTGACTGCCCAGGTATCGGGTGAAGCATCGGAGCATTTCCCCCGAGTACAAGTACTTGGGAAATGCCCGGTATTGGTACCGATACTAGTATCGGTATTGGGACATCCTTAGAAAAAAGGATGTCAATTTTGGTTGGGTACATTGTTGCACGACTGCACAATTGTCAGTTAAAGTGACGCAGTGCTGTATCACAAACAATTGGCCGGTCATTGAGCAGCAAAATCTTCCACGGCTAAAGTGGTTAAGTATGTATATTGAACAGACTTGAAATAGGCTTATTTTGTGTCAATGTGGCCTACTGATAAGCTGTGTGTACTTCTCCAATTTAGTTTAAGAACTTTATCTACTACTGCAGCTTGCTGAACTTGAATCATATACACATTAAATGTAGTACGTTGATCTCATGGAGAGTTCCCTGTTGCCAAGTAGAATGAATAGCATTTTCAGCCCACTTTCCCCCTAGGGCAACATATAAATCAGGGCTCATTTTCATTACATCCAGGCACTATTCATGATATACCATGATATGTGAGGCATGCACTGACCTGGTCTGAAAAGCAGCAGTATTAATGTTTGAGTTTTTGCTTTTTCACGTGGGAAATTGGTGTATTACTCAAAAACATATTGTAAGCAAGTAAAAACATATTATTTATTCCCTGCGTCACTATAATACTTGTTACACAATATCTAAAAAAAATAAGGAAATGAATTCCACGGCCCTTTTTACTAAATCTTCACTTTTCCCATAAAGGGGAAAAATATGTTTACAGCCCACGTGCTGCTTAAACACGCCTTTTCTCTGTTCCTTAGGTGCTTCAGTCATCTGTCAGAAAGAAATTAAATATCAAGAACTTCCATGTATAGAGGAGCATGTGACTCTCTTAACTTCCACGAAAAATGCAGCGATAAGTGTCTGAGCAGATAGCAGCTAGTGTTGTGATTTGGGTGCAGGGACGTTCTTAAAGCGGTGATCTGCCCCCAAAAAATAAAAGATTAAAACCAGCAGCTACACATACTGCAGCTGCTGGCTTTTAATAATAGGAAACTTACCTGTCCTGGAGTCCAGCAATGTCGGCACCCGCAGCTGATGTTAAAGACAGGTATCCTGTCACCCCCCCTGAAAGGTGCCAATGGTGGCACCGGAGAGGAGGAATCAGATGAGCGGAAGTTCACTTTTGGGTGGAACTCTGTGAAGGCTTAGATTACAATGAAGGAAAGTGAGTATAAGCAGCAGAGGAAGATAGGCACACAATTAAATTTGAAGACTGGGCAAAGTGCTTTTCCAGAATAATTGTTGTGTTAGTTAAAAACAAAACCTAAAAACCCCAAATGTTTACCTAAATTCCTGATCACATGACATGCTGGATCCCGAGTCTTCTGTCTTTTTACCTGCTTCTCCAGCAGCATGGTCTTTCCAGGATCTAGAAGCAGCCTGTGTCCTGTATACACATTATGAAATCAGGCTGAAATCCCACCAATATGAGGAAAGTCATCTCTTAGACAGATGACATCAAATCTTCCAAATGTCCCTATTGGAAGAGTTCTCCTCTATTTCTGTGTTGCTGACAACTCAAAGTTTTTGATTTGTCCCCACTTTCAGTGCTAGTGAAAAGGTCACCAGGACAAAGGGATCATTTACACTTGCTTCGATGTCAACACATATTAAAGCGCTTAATGCTTCAACATGATTTTTTTGATGCTTCGGTGATGCTTTGATTATGCTTTTTTTAAGCTTTAATGAAGCTTGGCAAATACCTTGGCCCAGATTCAAGAAGCACTTGCGCCCGCGCAACCATAGTTGCGCGGCGCAAGTGCTTACTTGCTCCGATGTAACGAGTGCTCCTGATTCAGGAACCTCGTTACACCGAATGCAGCCTAGGATGTGACAAACATAAGCCTCCTTATGCCTTCACATCCCAGGCTGCATTCTTGCGTTGGCCGCTAGGGGGCGCGGCCTTTGTGATCGGCGTGTAGTATGCAAATTGCATACTACCACCGATTCACAAAAGTTGCGCGGGCCCTGCGTACGCAAGGTACGGAGTTTCCGTACGGCGCCTTTAGCATAAGGTTGCTCCTGCTAATAGCAGGCGCAGCCAATGCTAAAGTATAGCTGCGCCTCCCGCTCGCGATGTTCAAATTTCACGTCGTTTACGTAAGTGAACCGTGAATGGCGTTCACTTACAAGCAAATGACGTCCTTGCGACGTCATTTGCCGCAATGCACGTCGGGAAAGTTTCCCGACGGAGCATGCGCTGTTCGCTCGGCGCGGGAGCGCGCCTAATTTAAATGATTCCCGCCCCCGGCGGGATCATTTACATTAGGCAGCCTTGCGCCCGGCTGCTTAGCATATTGCCCGCGCAATTTACGGAGCAACTGCTCCGTGAATCGCGGGCAAAGCGCAATATTTGCGTGGGCGCAGAGAAAAAAATTTGCTCTTTGCCCACGCAAATATTGCGCGATTCTACTTGAATCTGGGCCCTTGTGTGTTGGTTTTCTTTTTGCTTTAAGAGGGCCCAGTAGAACTTCAGCTCAGTAGTACCCCTACTCAACAGATTCCCAGTTCATTAGTACACCTGTTCAGCAGACCCCCAGCTCATTGGTACCCTCATTCAGCAGATCTCCAGCTTATTAGTACCCTTTTTATGCAGATCCCCTGCTCAGTAGTACTCCCAGCTCTGCTGATTTCACACTTATTAGTATCCCCATCTTTGATGACCCCCCTGCTCAGTAGTAACCCCCAGCTCTGCTGATCTCCCACTCAGTAGCTGATCTCCCACTCAGTAGTAACCAACAGCTCTTCTGATCTTCTGATTTGTTGATCCTCCTTTCTCTCTGGTCTCTTTTCACCTCACGCTATATTGCCCCTACACTATGCACCATGTGTGACATTGCTAATTTCTCTTGCTCCAGTCCCCCAGCTCTGCTGATTCTCTGCCGCTAAGTTCTCTCTCTCTCAGGTCCCCACTCAGCTTCCGCTACAGCATTCCCATGTTGCACCCCATGTGTCCCATCTGCTAGTTGCTCCACTACATTCTTTATTGCACACCAAATATTACGTCTGCACCAGACACTTCTATAATATATACACATGAATCAGAACTGACTGATGATGACTTCTTTCCGGTTCACTTGTTGGTTTCCCTGTGCATCCTGGGATATATCATACCTGCAATACCTCCAACACAAATCAAAGCTAATGCTGAATAAAAGCCTCTCAACCTCTGCAAGGGCTGCTAGCGAGCTTTGTCATAGACTTCTATGGAAGATTTAGAGATGCTTTCAAGCACCAAGAAAGCAACATGGGGTGTAATTTTTGAAGCAAATTTTGTTCAGTGACAGGTGCTTTGATTGGCATTCAGAGAGCTTTAAAAAAAAGAGTTTCCAATGCCACATTTTGAAGCAAGTCTAAACAAACCCAAATTGAGAGAATGGGCCAGATTCAGGTAGTTTTGCGTAAATCTGCGGCGGCGTAATGTATCACATTTATGTTACACCGCCGCAAGTTTTACGGGCAAGTGCTTGATTCACAAAGCACTTGCCTGTAAAGTTGCGGCGGCGTAGTGTAAATCCGCCCGGCGCAAGCCCGCCTAATTCAAATGATCCGGGTAGGGAGCGTGGATCATTTAAATTAGGCGCGTTCCCGCGCCTATCGTACTGCGCATGGGCCGTCCCTAAAATTTCCCCACGTGCATTGCGCTAAATGACGTTGCAAGGACGTCATTGGTTTAGACGTTAACGTAAATGGCGTCCAGCGCCATTCACGGACGACTTACGCAAACGGCGTTACATTTTAAATTTCGATGTGGGAACGACGGCCATACTTAACATTGGCTACGCCACCTAGGGGGCTGCTTTATCTTTACGCCGCATATCTCTTAAGGAAACGGCATAAATTTACTGCGACGGGCAAGCGTACATTCGTGAATCGGCGTAGCGGCCGGCCTAGATTTGCAGCCTAAGATCCGACGGTGTAAGTCACTTACACCTGTCGGATCTTAGGGCGATCTATGCGTAACATGATTCTATGAATCAGGCGCATAGATACGACCAGCCGGACTCAGAGATACGACGACATATCAGGAGATACGCCGTCGTATCTTCTTTATGAATCCGGCCCAATATCTCTAGGAGGGGCACAGGGTTGATTTACTAAAACAGGAGAGTGCAAAATCTGGTGCAGCTGTGCATGGTGGCCAATCAGCTTCGAACTTCAACTTATGCCGCATACACGCGACCGTTTCTCATGACGTGAAAAATGGAATTTTTTAAATTGGTCTTTAAAAACAGCCATGTTTTGCAGCTGATAGGGGGGGACCACCAGCCCTCCTGTAGGGGGCCCAGGCACACAGAGGGGCCCAAAAGCAGGAGGAATCGGTGTGGTCAGGCAGAGGGGCAATTAGAGAAAGACGCCCTGTGCTTCTCTCTGCAGCAGCTGAAAGCTGTTTTCTCTTCCTCCCACCGGCATTCAGCTGCTGCAGGGAGAGACACAGGGTACCATTCCTTTAATTACTTCCCCCACACCAATTCCCCTCCCTGGTCTGCCCACTTCTGATCCCCCCATGTGCCTCCCTGTTACTGTGCCAAGCCCACTCCTGTGGCACTGCCGGCTGTCCTGTAAAAAAAAGAAAAAAAATGTAACATTGTAATAAAAAAAATGTTTACATTTTAAAATTAAATAATTTTAAAAATGTAAAAAATAAAATAAAAATTATAATTGTATTTGCGTGGGCGCAGAGAAAAAAATTTGCTCTTTGCCCACGCAAATATTGCGCGATTCTACTTGAATCTGGGCCCTTGTGTGTTGGTTTTCTTTTTGCTTTAAGAGGGCCCAGTAGAACTTCAGCTCAGTAGTACCCCTACTCAACAGATTCCCAGTTCATTAGTACACCTGTTCAGCAGACCCCCAGCTCATTGGTACCCTCATTCAGCAGATCTCCAGCTTATTAGTACCCTTTTTATGCAGATCCCCTGCTCAGTAGTACTCCCAGCTCTGCTGATTTCACACTTATTAGTATCCCCATCTTTGATGACCCCCCTGCTCAGTAGTAACCCCCAGCTCTGCTGATCTCCCACTCAGTAGCTGATCTCCCACTCAGTAGTAACCAACAGCTCTTCTGATCTTCTGATTTGTTGATCCTCCTTTCTCTCTGGTCTCTTTTCACCTCACGCTATATTGCCCCTACACTATGCACCATGTGTGACATTGCTAATTTCTCTTGCTCCAGTCCCCCAGCTCTGCTGATTCTCTGCCGCTAAGTTCTCTCTCTCTCAGGTCCCCACTCAGCTTCCGCTACAGCATTCCCATGTTGCACCCCATGTGTCCCATCTGCTAGTTGCTCCACTACATTCTTTATTGCACACCAAATATTACGTCTGCACCAGACACTTCTATAATATATACACATGAATCAGAACTGACTGATGATGACTTCTTTCCGGTTCACTTGTTGGTTTCCCTGTGCATCCTGGGATATATCATACCTGCAATACCTCCAACACAAATCAAAGCTAATGCTGAATAAAAGCCTCTCAACCTCTGCAAGGGCTGCTAGCGAGCTTTGTCATAGACTTCTATGGAAGATTTAGAGATGCTTTCAAGCACCAAGAAAGCAACATGGGGTGTAATTTTTGAAGCAAATTTTGTTCAGTGACAGGTGCTTTGATTGGCATTCAGAGAGCTTTAAAAAAAAGAGTTTCCAATGCCACATTTTGAAGCAAGTCTAAACAAACCCAAATTGAGAGAATGGGCCAGATTCAGGTAGTTTTGCGTAAATCTGCGGCGGCGTAATGTATCACATTTATGTTACACCGCCGCAAGTTTTACGGGCAAGTGCTTGATTCACAAAGCACTTGCCTGTAAAGTTGCGGCGGCGTAGTGTAAATCCGCCCGGCGCAAGCCCGCCTAATTCAAATGATCCGGGTAGGGAGCGTGGATCATTTAAATTAGGCGCGTTCCCGCGCCTATCGTACTGCGCATGGGCCGTCCCTAAAATTTCCCCACGTGCATTGCGCTAAATGACGTTGCAAGGACGTCATTGGTTTAGACGTTAACGTAAATGGCGTCCAGCGCCATTCACGGACGACTTACGCAAATGGCGTTACATTTTAAATTTCGATGTGGGAACGACGGCCATACTTAACATTGGCTACGCCACCTAGGGGGCTGCTTTATCTTTACGCCGCATATCTCTTAAGGAAACGGCATAAATTTACTGCGACGGACAAGCGTACATTCGTGAATCGGCGTAGCGGCCGGCCTAGATTTGCAGCCTAAGATCCGACGGTGTAAGTCACTTACACCTGTCGGATCTTAGGGCGATCTATGCGTAACATGATTCTATGAATCAGGCGCATAGATACGACCAGCCGGACTCAGAGATACGACGACATATCAGGAGATACGCCGTCGTATCTTCTTTATGAATCCGGCCCAATATCTCTAGGAGGGGCACAGGGTTGATTTACTAAAACAGGAGAGTGCAAAATCTGGTGCAGCTGTGCATGGTGGCCAATCAGCTTCGAACTTCAACTTATGCCGCATACACGCGACCGTTTCTCATGACGTGAAAAATGGAATTTTTTAAATTGGTCTTTAAAAACAGCCATGTGTAGGCTCCAGAGCATTTTTCTCTACGTGAAAAATGGGCATTACAAATTTAGAACATGCTCTAATTTTTCTCGTAGTTTTTCACATTGTGAAAAATGGTCGTGTGTAGGCTTTAACGATGGGAAAAA
Source organism: Rana temporaria (assembly GCF_905171775.1). NCBI lineage: Eukaryota > Metazoa > Chordata > Amphibia > Anura > Ranidae > Rana > Rana temporaria. The sequence continues at coordinate 408,201,683 of NC_053490.1, forward strand.
AACGCGCATGCTCAGAAGCAAGTTATGAGACGGGAGCATTTGTAATGGAGATAGCACATTCGTCACGATGTAAAGACGAAGACTGAAAAGTGCGAATCGTCTCTCACCAAACTTTTACTAACACAAAATCAGCAAAAGCAGCCCAAAGGGTGGCGCCATCCGAATGGAACTTCCCCTTTATGGTGCTGTCGTACACGTTGTACGTCACCACGCTTTACTCAAGCATTTTTTTTCACGATCGCGTGTATGCAAGGCAGGCTTGACAATAATTACATTGAGAAAACGTAATTTTTCCCATGACATGAAAAATGGTTGTGTGTACGCGGCTTTAGGCTGGAAGTGGATTGATTTCTATGCAGAGCTGCTCCAGATTTTGCACTCTCCAGTTTTATTAAATCAACTTACCAGATAGCAAGATACCTGACAGTGGTTTGACCAACTCACCACCCTATGCAAATGACACCCAAAAAAGTGTTGGCTTTTTTTATACTTTAAGATATGTTATACATAACTATATAGACCCAACTAATTGCAATAGACAAAAAGAGAGTATCACCCCCTAGATGGGACTTTAAAGGCCAAACAAAGTTTAGAAGTAAAAAATAGTTTTTTTTAATAGAAATGGGTACACATAATTGCACTTGATGATACACGCAGCAAGCACCCAAGGTGCATGTAAAAACAACAAATATACAAATACAAAACAATGACAATAAAACAGCACGTATGCCACAAAAGGTGGCAGATAGACAAAAAAAACTCCCCTAATTAATGATATGTATATGCCCGACACGTTTCTGGTTGTAGACCGTCATCAGGGGCCACGGATGAAGAGTAGTACAATCGTGGTTCTTGTTTACACTAAAAATAATAAGGGCCCTTTCACACGTATGGACCGTATGTCCGTCCGTTGCGGATGAAAACAGGACATACATGGGTCCCTATGTGATTACGGGTGTCAGCGGATGACCATCCGCTGACACACGTAATTGTCCGCCTCCGCAAAGATCCGCATTTGCGGACGGAAGAAAATCCTATTTTTCTTCCGTCTGCCGGATTGGATGAACACGGACATACGGTCCATGTTCATCCGATCTCCCATAGGGGAGAGCGGAGGAAATACAGGGCGGTCCCTGCACAGTGTGCGGGGACCGCCCTGTCAGCTGCCAGCTCAGCGGGGATTTTACGAAGGATCCCCGCTGAGCTTTTGCGGACACACGGAGGCGAATCATTACTGATCCGCCCGTGTGAAAGGGGCCTTAAAGACACGTCACAGAAAACTGTACACATGGTATGAGTTTCAGGATGCGACTTGTTAAAGCGGAGTTCCGGCCACAATTTTACTTTTTAAATATAAATACCCCTGTAATACACAAGCTTAATGTATTCTAGTAAAGTTAGTCTGTAAACTAAGGTCCGTTTTGTTAGGTTGTTACAGCATTTAGACACTTTATAAAATAGAAATTGACTGGGGCCATCTTAAGTGTGGGCATCATGAAGCCAGACTGTATGACTTCCTGGATTTCAGCCTTGCAGATCTCGCACATGCTCAGTGCTGCACAAGCAGTGTAATAGGTTTCAGATCAGGTTTCAGCACCTGTACTGTCCAAGTCACATGATTCTTCGAGACTGGGGAGTGCACAGACTCCTGGAAAGTTACACCCACTACATTCCCAGGAGTCTGTGCGGTGTAGGTTAGGAAGCTTAAGCACCTAGGTGCAGGAAGAGGGAAGATTAACTATTCTGCCTAGCAACAACACTTTGAAGGCATCTAAAAAAAAAAAAATTTTTCTTAAAGGACTAATGACATTTTTTTAAAAACTACTGATGTAATGTTATATTTATGGGTGGAACTCCACTTTAACTTATGTAACACATGGCAGCTGGATAACATACCGAACCAAGTCATTTTCTGGATATAGACCCTTCCTGGCTGCAGGATTATATAGAGATAGGGTTGCGTCTGAGCGTTCCTCAAGCCCTGGTTAAGAACGAATAAGAACGAAATTCATGTTGTATTTTTATTTATATTTTAATTTTTATTTTATTTTTTATTGCTGGACAACCACCGTGGAAACTGCAGGTGCAGTTGTACGGATAGAGCCAGCAAGCTGCATCCCAGAAGCTATAGCTATATGCAGTTTCCTCGGTGGTTGTCCAGCAATAAAAATAAAAAATTAAATATAAATACAACATGAATTTGGTTCTTATTCATCTGACTGATCGAAAGCCAAATTCCAGTTTGTCAGGCTAAATCATATACAGTATATGCTTCCCAGGGTTTAATTAACATTTATTTTGACCTCAATCTACTTTTAAATATCAAAGAAGTTTTGGTCATGTGACTTGCCCCTTATAGTCTTTCTTGCAGCTCCAAAATGTGGAATAGATGCTACAGTTGTGACCTGCAACTTTGGTGATGGGCACAATTTACATAATTTTACATAGTGTGCACCATTTGGCCATAATTTGTACAATAATAATGCACATAATATGTATAACCTATGCATCCCTTTGCCCTGCTTGCCCTGTGTCAGTTTTGTTTCTTATTATGCTGGGTACATTTTATCTTTTTTTTTTATGTGCAGTGTCGTGCTCCAGGTTGCCCTTGAGTTATTTAAAATGTGTATTAACCAGAAGATAGTGTTACTGAAGATAGTGTAACTGAAGAAGATCACAGGTGGTTCATTTTCTGTAGAAAAAAATGATAGTATTTAAGGTGGAATAATCCTATGCAAATTGCTAGTTAACTAGAGACATTTTTTTTTCTGCTAATAATGTATGGACTAAATGATACCAGCATTTTGAGAAAGCTATGCAATAAATCATTTTTAATTATACAGCCATTCTGTGCGAACCTAATGCCAGGAAAATCTCATACTGCACGCCAACACAAATTCATTTTCATTTATAGTAAGTACTTTACGCTTATATGTCTAATATTCATTCTAGAAGCATTTTTAATGGATGATGAGCATTTTAATAAATGATGAGTTTGGGTACAGTGCACCACTAGGATATGGATGAATTTGTGACTGATTAACAAATGGCTAGCACATTCCTAGCTATCAAATGGGACACGTGTTATGTGTGAAATTTCAGGGCAGAGAAAGGGGAATTTACATGGTAATCATTAGAATAGCGATGCTGTTGCTTCCCTAAAAAGATATAAACTGTTGACAAGTTGGTTTTATGGTTGATGATTATAGCAATTGATAATAGGGCTGTTATGCATTTTCAGTCTGCCAAAGTAATTCCATGTTGCTGAGGGCATTAGATCATTCCTGCTTCTCACGATTAAAATGTGGAAAATTAAAATGCTGTTAGTCTTTGAAGTGACAAGGATAATACTTGAAAGCACCAGTTCCAAAAACTGTAATAATAGTCATCAGCATGTTATATTTACTGTAACTAGTTGTTCTTTGTTTTGTTTTTTGTATGTACAATACACTTCAATCACAAGCATTTCTACTATTTATATACTGTTGTTTATTTGTTTGATTCCAAGTCTTTTCATATTTAGCATTATGTAGCATTTAAAGTGTGTGTGTGTGTATATATATATATATATATATATATATATATATATATATATATATATACAGGGCAGCTGATAGGGGGGGACCACCAGCCCTCCTGTAGGGGGCCCAGGCACACAGAGGGGCCCAAAAGCAGGAGGAATCGGTGTGGTCAGGCAGAGGGGCAATTAGAGAAAGACGCCCTGTGCTTCTCTCTGCAGCAGCTGAAAGCTGTTTTCTCTTCCTCCCACCGGCATTCAGCTGCTGCAGGGAGAGACACAGGGTACCATTCCTTTAATTACTTCCCCCACACCAATTCCCCTCCCTGGTCTGCCCACTTCTGATCCCCCCATGTGCCTCCCTGTTACTGTGCCAAGCCCACTCCTGTGGCACTGCCGGCTGTCCTGTAAAAAAAAGAAAAAAAATGTAACATTGTAATAAAAAAAATGTTTACATTTTAAAATTAAATAATTTTAAAAATGTAAAAAATAAAATAAAAATTATAATTGTTTTTAAATAAAAATGTAAAATAACTATTTAAAAAAAGGGCTAATTCATACAGGTTCTTTGTTAGATTTGTATTAGCTAATAATAATTATAGTGTATTTTTAGTGAAAATATTGTTTTGATCTATTGGGGGAAGGGGGCATCTGCCAGGTAGGCTGTATGGGGCCCCATGATTTCTAAAAGCAGCCCTGTATAAATATATATATATATATATATATATATATATATATATATATATATATATATATATATATTGTGAGAGCCCCTGTCTCTGTGAAAATTTGTTTAAAATGGACACAGGATTCTCAAAGAGTCAGTTTGAGAAGCTCCAGCAGAAGCTTTGAGAGCAGAGACAATTACGTTTTAAATTTTCTCTGGATTTGGTAAGTTTGGATCAGGCCTGGAGACTTGAAGACTCCAAAGAGCATTGGGTGGGATGGAGTCTTCAGTCTTGTCTCCAGTTTTTTTCCCCAAAATTCTGCAGGTTGTGTGTGTGTCCAGGTGAACACATTCGTTATAAGGCATATCTGAGCATAGCTCAGAGAGGTGGGATAAGAGTTGGTGTTGCCAGGAGGGAGGTGTGCTCCTGTTTAGGAACCCAGACAATATCCAGGTCAGTGGACTGAGAGAGTCTGGGAGACCATAGCTGAGACAACTGTAAGGGAGAAACACCTGTAAAAGGATCACTTGACTACACTTTGGGTACCTTTACTTCTGTGCTGTTTCCATCACTGCCCTGGGACAAACCTGAGGCTGCCATGGGGGGGAATACTCGACCTTAAGGCGTGCCTCTGCCTTTAGAGATAAACATTCACTGTGCACACTTACACCATAACTGTTCTCCAGTTAACTCTCAGGAACATGACATTCAGCCGAGTTGTCAGAATGACAATCGGCTGTTTTTTTTTTCAGTGCCATACATACCGTATTTTCACCGCCGCTTCCGGGTATGTAATGTGCGGGACTGGGCGTTCCTAATTGATTGACATCCTTCCGACCGGCACATACAGCGCGTCACGAGTTGCCAAAAGAAGCCGAACGTCGGTGCGCAGGCGCCGTATAGAGCCGACTCGCAGTCCGGCTTCTTTTGGCAACTCGTGACGTGCTGTATGCGCCAGTCGGAAGGATGTCAATCAATTAGGAATGCCCAGTCCCGCACATTACATACCCGGAAGCAGCGGGGAAAATACGGTATGTACGGCACTGAAAAAAAAAAAAACAGCCGATTGTCATTCTGACAACTCGGCCGAATGTCATGTTTAAAAATATTTTTTTGGGTGAACCCCCGCTTTAATGACAGGCTGCATGGTGAGCTTCCGTTACTCTAGGTACCCACTTGCTTGTATGCTAATCTGTGTTAATTCTTACAGAGCTATCTTGATACCCAAAAGTGTTTGACTGACCCAAACTTTAGACTATGGGCCAGATTCACAAAGCACTTACGCCGACGTATCTGGAGATGCGCGGCGTAATTCAAAAATGCGCCCCGCTTATCTATGCGCCGTATCCTCAAAACGAGATACGCCTGAAAACCATTTTTTTCCGTCCAACGTAAAACGATTACACCGGCGCATCTTGGAGCGCAAAATACGCTAGACACACCATTGATTTGCTAGTTAAATATGCAAATGAGGGAGATATGGCGATCCACAAAAGTACGCTTGTGCGGTGTAGGCTACGCCCTGTGCGCATCTGCTAGTTTCCCGGCGGAAAATGACACCTTATAAAAGGTGCCTTAACTTTGCACCAGCCGTGTAAAGGTCAGCTAAAGCAACACCGTTAGGGAAGAGCTGAGCACACACACTTGCAGGACAACAATCTGTATGGCAACATGCCAGGGGCATCCATGCTCATAGCTATACTAGTGACTTTAGAGGAACGCAGAAGGAGGAGGGAACGGAGGAGGAGGAGGGCACAGGAGAGGATATACCGCACACGCCTAGATGGCTGTTTCTGAGGTGTATCGCAACTTCAGATTCCCCCCTGAAGCCATCATGGAATTAACCAGAACCCTGGAAGATGACATCACCAGCCCAACACACCGCTCATATGCACTGGAGCCACTGGTCAAGGTAGTGGCAACACTCAATTTCCTTGCCACTGGCTCTTTTCAGCGCACAAGTGGATTGTTGGCTGGGATGTCACAATCCTCCATTAGCAGATGTGTGCACCAGGTTGTCCCTGCAATCCTGAGACGCATGGCCAACCAAATCATCAAACCCACCCAGGAGGACCTGCGGATGAAGACAATGACAGATTTCTACAAAATTGCCAGATTCCCACGCACCGTGGGGGCCATTGATTGCACATATGTGGCACTACAGCCCCCCCATGAGACAGAGCACATGTACCGCAATCGGAAGCTTTGGCATTCAATCAATGTACAGGTGATAGTCGATGCCTAATACCTCATATGGCACGTCCGTGCCAAACACCCAGGATCCAGCCATGACAGCTTCATATACCGTCAAAGCAACATCCCAAGAGAATTTGAACAGAACGTGTATGGGGACAGCTGGCTGGTTGGTGAGTGACATGGGTGTCAGGTATGACTGTCCCCCCCCATGATGCAGACATCACGAGGGGCACATGCATGACTAACATCCTCCTGTCTTTTCCCTTCCAGGTGACTCTGCATATGCACTTGGACCCCATCTCATGACTCCATTCCGGAAACCCCCAAACCCCAGGAAAGGAAAACTACAATGCTGCACACATACGTACCCGTGCAGTGGTGGAACGCACCTTTGGCCTCCTGAAGTCCCGTTTCCGATGCCTGGATAAGTCTGGGGGTACCCTGTTGTATTCCCCAAACTTAATGTGCCAGATCATCGGTGCATGTTGCATGCTGCACAACTTCGCAGTGAGAAGGGGCCTGGAGATTAACATACGTGATGACCTGACCCCCCAACCAGACAATCCCCCCTGACCAACTCTACCCCGTATTTGCACAGTAAACACACACATTAAACATGGCACAATGAGAATGCATGCATGCACACCACTGTGGTCCCTAGCACACACACCCCACATCCTCATGGAATTGGATTAGACCGAAGTACCCCGCATGGTACTAGGGAGCAGCAACGCCCCGCCAAGGCTCCAATTATGTCACTGTGCATTCATACACCATTCACATGGACCTGGGATCACTTCTCCCTGGTCCTGGGGATCCCTACTCCACCAAAAATGAGGGTGACACCCTTTTTTCAGCAGGAATGTCACCCCCACATTCATACATCATTCACACAAATATAACAAAGCATAATCACAGTAGAATTCCAAAAAAAAAAAAAAATAATCAAAAGTACACCCAAAATTAATGGCGGCGTGAGCTACGCCTGGGCCGGCCACGGCCACGGGCCCTCAGGGGAGACTCATGGGGGGGAAGGAGGAGCCTCCCCTGGTGGCTGTCCACCTGCTGGCCTGCCCTCCAAGGCCACGGCTATCCTGTTCAGGCCCACAGTGAGGGCTGCCGTATTGGCCTGGACAGCCTGGGTATTGGCATGGACAGCCTGGGTCAGGGCACTCATCTCCAGGGCCACGCCTGCTGTGGCGGTCTACAGGTCACAAACAAGTTATGACCGCCAACGAGTTTGTGGCCACATCATTCAGAGAGTCTTTTATGGAGCCCAGGCTGTCCTCCATCTGGGCCAAAGTCCGGGTGACCTGACCCAGATGTTGGGTCTGACGGGCCTGGTCCCTCTGCAGATTTGCAGGCAGAAACTCGGCCACCCCCCTGGTCTTCTGTGTGGCCTTCCTGCCTGCAGATGAGGCTTGTGGCCTGGGAGGAGGGGAGAGAGAGACCCTTGGGGGGAGCCCTGTTGGGGGAGGAGTGGGAGGGGCTACCCCTGATGGAGGCCTGACTGCTGTCAGCCACAAGGGGAGCCACATCCAAAAGCCCAAGGATTTCCCTGGCAAGGTCCATCCGATCATCCTCAACCTCCCCCCTCATCCTCCTCCCCCTCAACCTCCTCATGAGGTGAGTTGTGGCCACTCCCCTGCCCTGGGGACTCCTGCCTTTCTTGGGGCTCTTCAGCAGCCTGTTGTCCGGGGGATGGAGCAGACTGGCCTGATGGCCCAGCAACCTCCTGGCCATCTGTGGATGACACAAAACATAAACAAGTTGGAGGATCCACACACTTGGCACATATTCCCTTCCCCCCCCACACATGCTACTCGCCAGATAGAAAAAAAAATTACCTGTCCTCACGGCCTCATCGGAGTCAAAGCCAGGCAGGCCCACCACTTGCTGGCTGTGGAAGCACTGGGCCACTGCACGCTCCTCATCTGTCCACCTGATGGTGCAAGGTGGTCCTCCTCCAGTGCCCCTGGCATGGGCATTTATCTTGGCCAGCTTGTCACGGACCAGGCTCCTCAGATCATTGATCTTCTTTGCGATCCCACTGGTGGTCCTCGCCTCACCCCCCCCCCGCATTGATCTCATCAGTAATCTGCTGAAGGATCGCCCTCTTCCTGGCCGGGGGGATGTCCTGGCTCTCAGGGCCATGCAAATATCACCCATATCTGATGATGGCCCGAGCAAGTATTTCCTTCTCACGCACCGAGAAGTTGAGCTGTCTCCTCTTTGGTGCCATATCACCACACAGCACTCAGCACCAAACAGACACAAAAATCAGACAGAACAAACAGACACAAAAAGACACAGAACAAACAAACAAACACAAAAAGACACAGAACAAACAAACACAAAAATCAGACACCAAAAACCAGACACCAAAATCAAACCACACAAACAGACAGCTAATACAAATTCAAAAAAACACACAGAAAAAACAGACACAAAAAACACTCAGAAAAAACAAACACCTACTACAATCTCCTACTTCAATAAATCTTTACTCTAACACTACTACACTAACCAACAAACAGCCACAGACAACAGAACAAAAGCACCTTACTTCAGGAAGGGGAACACAGGGATGTACTTTTGCAATGGAAGGGCGTTTGTCTGGGGCTATTTATACACAGGGCGTATCTCACTAAGTATGCTTGGCCTATTTCCAACTCACTGATTGCGCCGGGCCGAGTTCTGAGCATGCCCAGTGAGGTGCATATTCATGCACGCATGCGCAGTATGGCCGGCCCTTCATTTGCATGGGGGCACGGCTCATTTTAATGAAGCACGCCCACTTTCTTCCCACTTTCAATTACCCCGCCTTACGCCTCGGAATTTACGTTACGCTGGCGCAAATTTGGGCGCAAATACTCTGTGGATACGGCACTTACGTCACAAAATTAAGCCACCGTAACGTAAATGACATGCATTACGACAAACTAAATATGCGCCGCTCTACGTGAATCTGGCCCTATGTGTGCTGGTTACTTGCATTACACCCCTTGAGTAACTTCAGACCAGGTGGGAACAAGGTTTCAAAGCTTTCTTTGAAAAAGTGAAATGTGCAAGAACAGTATTTCTCCTACATCCCTAATTGTAACTCAGGCTGTTTTGCTACAGCATACCTGCAAAGGTAGAGTCCATGTATGATCCATTAGTGACACTTCCCAGTGTATTCAGGGATGAGCCCAAGGTACAGAGGACCTTCTTACGTTATGGCAATAGCAGGCAACATTTGTGTGTCCCTCCCAGGTGTGGCTATCCAATCTTATCCCTCATGGTGTTCCCCCACAGGCTTTCGGCTTCTCTCTCTCTATCTCTCTATCTCTCTCATTTATAACACAGGACCAGTGGGTCAGACCTAAAAAAAACACCAATACCAAAGAACCAGGAAAGGCACTAACCCTTACCCTCTTGTCCAAAGCAGCACCTAACTAGCATGATTTGAACCCGCTTACAAAATGAATAGACAGGATGACCCTCTAAATGACTGAAGGAATGTAAGTGGTTTAACTCTGCATGTGTGCAGACCTAAGTATGTTTAATCAATAGAAACTATAGCTTAGAGTCAAGTCCTTGTGTAGAAACATTTTTTTTTTCCAGTGAAAAATTGGATATAAGATACAGCAAATGTTAATTGACATTTTAAGACTGCTTTGGTTGCTGTAGAGGAACACAGAAAATTGAGGCATCATACAATGCTTTTTACAACAATATGTTATAATCACACACACACACACAATAATAACCATAAAGGTAAGAATTTATTGTCAGAACAACTAATGTCCTGTACACACGAGCGGAATTTCCATTCGGAAAAAAGTTGGATAGTTTTCCAACGGAATTCCGCTCAAGCTTGGCTTGCATACACACAGTCACATAAAAGTTCTCTGAACTTTCGAGCATCGAATTGTTTCCGAGCATGCATGTTTTTTTTTACCGTCGGAATTGTATACAGACTAACGGATTTTCCAACAGGAATTTTTTCCGTCTGAAAAATTGAGAACCTGCTCTCAAACTTTTGCTGGCCGAAATTCCGGAGCATACACACGGTCAGCATTTCCGATGAAAAGCTCACATCAGACTTTTGCTGGCGAAAATTCTGCTTGTGTGTACAGGGCTTTAGAGTTCTGCTCATGTCAGGTAAAACAAAACTGTTTTAGGGATTGATATTTCACATGACTTTTCTAGTTACTGTGATTTTTGCAAATTTTTGATAATGTTGACTGTTATGCCTATTTAAAGCGACGATGGAGGTTACTTACTAAAACTGCACGGTGCAATATCTGGTGCATCTCTGCATAGAAACCAATCACTGGACAGGCTGAATTTAGAAGCTGACTGGCTACCGTGCACAGCTGCACCAGATTCTGAGTGCACCAGTTTTAGTAAATTTCCCCCTATATCCATAAATGAACCACTTTGCACAGAGTTAATACTTAACAGAGCAGGAAACCGTAAACTCATATTTGTGGAAATAAAAGTAATTTTTGAAGGTTCCATTGTGTCACAGCCCTGTGATACTTTGAAAACTCAAATGTTAAAGTGACTCTGTCGATAAGACAAAAAAGTCCCAAAAAAGGTGCCCCTTGCAAAAAAAGGGCTGCCCACGCTTCTGTGTGCTGATTTGAGCTGACAATAAAAAGTCTCTTGACTCTTCTAAATCTGATAATTCCAGGTGTGTCAATTTCCAAGTCTGTAGGCTGTGGCTCCCCTTCACACTGCCCTACATCAATACTGGACATAGTAGTGATGTAAGGGCTGGCTGATCAAATGGCTGAGCACATCAGGGGACCAGAATAACACAGTAGAACCTGCAACAAAATCCACGTTGGCACTTTTATGCCCACAAATGTTAGTTGGAGGTTTCCTGCTTTATTGGTAGTTAACAGAGCTATAGTGGCAGCACACTCACAGTATTGTAATCAGTGGCGACCGCTCTATTAGGAGCGCAGAAGCGCCGCCCCCTCCCCCCAATCCCTGCGCCCGGCCTGTAATCCAAAGGCAATAGAAACATGGATGTCGCCCATGGGACTTTAAATGAGGTGTGCACAATTGGTGGATAAAAATTGACAAATGTAAATGCAGTAAAATATTTATTACAGAAATAGTCACACATGAGAAAATAACAGGCAAAGCCAATACAATATTGCACATGGCTAGAGATGGCATTGCATTTAAAGTACATGAGTATACATGACATCTATAGCACCTGAAGCGTTTTGTGAGATGTGGTTTGCTCTTCAGGTGTGGATACATGTGGGATATATAAATCAGCAATGTCTAGGTACCTATGGCTATGTTCACCAAAGATGGCAGCAATATATGCTTGGGAAGGGAGCTGAGCAAGTGGTGCCAACTGAAAAACACCCGGACAAGGAAGTTAGGATCTCCAAGGTCACTAATTTCTATCCATGCCATGTCCGCCTTCCCATTGTTCCTTGGCCAGCAGGATTTCAGTTGGCACAAAGGCACTGAGGGCCAATTGGTGAAGATAGAGTAACGCATTCATTCTTATGCTTGTTATTTACACAATACTGACTCTAGAGAGGCTGGATCAACAAAATTGGCATATATACCTGTAGTTCAATATAGTGCCATATATAGTGCAAGAACAGCATTAAAAATTGTTACAGGCCACCCCACTGTAAAAGCCAAGCGCATTCTTGTATGGAAGGCAACGTGTTATATATCCAGATAATGCCAACAAAGCCAACGTTTTGTATTCAAAATTATAGACACATTATGGTTTACTATTTATTCATTGCAAAAAGGTGTTTTATGGACCTAAAGGTCAAACATAAGATAAAATAGAGCAGTCATAAATGTTAAATAATCAATTTGGTTTAGAACAATTAATATTCTAGGAGATAAAACACTCAGCCTCACATTTTTAAAAACAATTACGGTACTTATCGATGGGAATGCTAGTGTAGCAGACTAATCACTTCTTACTAATTCAAAAGGTAAATTATTTTGCAGTTTACAAATGTACCCATCATTAAGCTTTACAGTACTTTCACAAAATAAAAGAAAAAAAAATCAACCAATGTATGTGTTACACTTTATTAAGTTTGCTTGTTTTAATCAGAGGCATAGAATTAATTGTTTCAATCTGAATACCTTTTGTGGAAATAAAAGCAGACATAATGCCAGTCCCTACAATCTAAATAAGTACTGAGTTCTTATTTTATATTCACACCACACCTATAACAGACATATATCAAAAGCTCCAATGTGCAAGTATGACATTAATTAATGTAACCTCTAGTACTCTTTGAAATAAAAACAGCTTTTCCATTCCTTATCCTGGAGTAATTAGCTGCAACCAATTTTGACACGTTAAGCCATTTTGTCTCCCGTAGGGAAAAAGCTTCTGCAGTTGGTATAATGAATACCTGTTAAACCAGTGCCTATATTCATAATTTGAATGAAGTTTATAATCATATCTATCCCATACACTAAGCTTCAAGGTAGTCAAAGCATTGTCACCCTCATTAAATTTACAGCACAGTGCCAGATGGGTGCGTTGCAGGGTATTGGACTTCAGGGACGTGCAGTCAGGGGAGGCAGGTGAGGCAGAGCATAAAAAAAAGAGCTTTGAGGGTCGTAGCTCAGCGACCTGAGGTCACAGAGACCCCAAATTTGGGGGTAGGTAGCCTAAGTCCTACCCCACCACCTATAGTTCCGGAGATACAGGGCTACTTACGCAGCCTGTCAGAAGCTACCGTATTTATCGGCGTATACCGCGCACTTTTTTGCCCTGAAAATCAGGGCAAAATCGTGGGTGCGCGGTATACGCCGATACCAGCTTTCCCGCGCAGAGTTTGAATACTGCGCCGACATATACCAAGCGCAGTACACTCCGGTATAGTCAGGCAGTCTCGGCTCCTTCCGCACTCACGTCCTGGACGTATAGGACGTCAGCGCGAGAGTTGCCGAGCCTGCCCGACAAGACACAAGTGTACTGCGCTCTGTATATGTCGGCGCAGTATTCAAACTCGGCGCGGGAAACGAGCGGGGAGGACGCGAGGACGCCGCAGAAGGACGCCGGACCCGACGAAGAGGACACCCGAAGCCGCAGACGGACGCCGGACCCGACGAAGAGGACACCCGAAGCCGCAGAAGGACGCCGGACCCGACAAGGCCACCGATGGATGCCACGCAAGACACCAAAACTGTAAGTACAAAAAAACCTTTTTTTCCACAGGATTCGGGGCAACTTTAGGGGTGCGCGGTATACGCGGGAGCGCATTATACCGCGATAAATACGGTATATACAGAGTGGCCAGTTTAATTACAAGCTGGCCCACTCTGTTTGCAGCAGACTGAGAGGTTGAGCTCACAGTGCCTCTCCTCGCTTTTTGTTAGAGGCACTGAGCTCAATGGACAGCTTGGAGTCTTGGACCAATGGTAAAGTACCATTAGCCCCAGCTGTCCAATAAAAATGCTGCAATGGAGACACGCCTCTCACTGCAGTGTCATAGAAGGGGCATGTGTCTAAAAGACAAATGCTCCCTTCCGGCCCAGCCCTCTTGACTACAAGGAAAAAACATGGGTTCATGGGTATAAGATCTACCCACAATCCCATGTTTTTCTCACACAGTTAAGAGGGAGAATGCGAATCTGCTTCTGTTGAAAAGGTACTGTTATAATCAAGCTAAATCATATATTATTATGCTATATGTTATAACATAATAATTTATTATTTATCTATTTACTGTGAAATTACTGTTTTAAAGTTATATCCTTGCATGAAATGTTATTTCTCTTAAGCCTTATTATAGGTTTACATATAGGTACAAATAATCAATGGAAGTTTACTTCCACTTTAACCTCCCTGGTGGTATGATTATGTCAGATTTTTAATGCTGAAAGCGGTACACTTGTTTTGCATGGAAATTTTGCATTTTCAATTTTTTTGGACTCCAATTCTTAGGAATAAATTAACTTAAATCTGTCCAAACAAGAGTCTAGTAGACATCCCGGGTATGATAAAGTTTGAAACACAAAATCATAAAGTATAATATAATAAATAACTATAAATAATTATAACAAAAAAATAATATCATAATAATAACAATTAATCAATAATTTAATCAAATCAAAAACACTGAAATTTGCTCAGTTGCAGAATTGCTGCTGTCATTACTTTTAGTGTTTGATGACGACTTTCCCCACAAATCGCTATTGCTCTATTCTGCAAGTGATTCTAATTTATTATCAATGTTTGCTAGCTATCTAAAACCACTTTTGACATAAAGGGACACTTTTTGGTTGCTATGGACAATCTCCAGTTTTCAGGCAGAAAAAACTGTATTTATAATATAAAAGTGCATGCAGGGCACTGGACAGACCACTAGGGGCAAGGGGTGTGTGTAATTATTTTATACAGTACTGTAATCTGTAAGATTACAGTATACTGTATGTGTACTGTGTTTTTACTTTTTTGAATTTGGCGCCGATCTCCGTCCCTGTGTATCGTAACGTAGCAAGGAACGGAGCTTGACGGCACTCGGGCACTGTGAATCGAGCAGAGGAGGACACAGCTCGCTCACACAGCGGAGAGACATCACAGGATCCAGGGGACAAGGTAGGTAACCATGCCTGGATACTGCGATGCGATCCCGAGTCTGGCTCGGGGATGCCGCTAATGGTACTGGAATTCCACCCCAAGCCAGACTCTCTGTGAACAAAGAGGATTCCCTTCCTGGAAAATTAACCAGTAATCTAATCAAACTAATTGGGAAAGAAGGAACTACTGCAACCAGCATATGGAATTAACCATAAGTCAATAGATACAAACCAGTATGGAAATAATATCAACCCCATTGCCGGTGTTCTGGCAAAATAGTCAATCCATCGAGATCTCCAATCATGTCAATTCTGGTTACTGTATACCATTAGTAATTGCAGATTTTGACGAGTTGCTGTTTTAACACAACACCGGCAAGCGTGTACACTCCGGTATACACATGGCTTGCTGTTTTGACAGAACAGTGGGTAAGGAGGAGAAAGTTGTCGCTGCCTGAGAAGCGGCCATTTTGTTTGTTGGTATCGGGTGGACTAACATTGTCCACTCATAATATTGTGTACCGGAGTGTACATAATATTATGCTGGGTGTTGTGTCAAAACAGCAACTCGTCGAAATTGCCTGATGGTTTACTTTACAGTAACTGGAAGTGATGTGATTGGAGATCTCGATGAATTGGCTATTTTGACAGAACACAGGTTTACCTACTAATGTGCTATAAGGTGACCACTGCATGCATACAGTAGCACAGATCTAGCTGTCTAGTACTGTACATGTGAGATAATAACAATAGAATAGAGATACGTTCACCACAAGGATTCAGATACACACTTAAAAAGCTATGGGCAGCTGGACTTAAACTATTAGAACATAGGAATACTTGCCTAATAGTCTCTGCCTCTGTTGGAATTGGAATCCTGTTGGAATTTCTTTTAGAACTAATTACCCCCAGTTAAGATAAAGTTAAAATAAACTAAAGCAAATATTTAAACAAAATGGTCATACAACCTGGTCTTATAAAATAGTTTAGAAAAACACTGGTGTTCATTTCCCAACACCCCTCGCTTGCCACACCAGTTGCTACAATGTTTTTCTGAACTTGAGAACCCAAAGCAATGCCCAGAATGGACAATTGTTCAGGATGTACATTGCAAATAAAAATCATTCCAGAAGCCTTACACGTATCCTTTGTATGCATTCAGCCACACATGCATCTTTTTTTTGTGTTCTGGTTAGCTCCACTCTGCATGCTGCTATTACATGATTAACAATCAAACAATGTTCAGAGAGGCAGCATATGAGCAGCAGTCACATCAGCAGCAGATGAGAACAGTTACAGTGTCACCAGGGAGCACAAATATTGACTTTAATTGAATTCCATACAGACAGTCAAGTATGCATGCACTTAAATCTTGATAGAAGCCTCACTTTTTATATCAGTAAATATTGGGACTGATTTATTAAAGTGATTGTAAAGGCAGAAGTTTTTTTTTTATCTTCTTGCATTCTATGCATTAACATAAAAAAGCCTTCTGTGTGAAGCAGCCTCCCTCAGCTTCTCTAATACTTACTAGAGGTCCCTCTAGATCCAGCGATGTTGCACAAGACACTTGGTTGGCCGGGACTCCCCTCCTCATTGGCTCCCGCTGCTGTTAATCAAAGTCAGTCAGCCAATGAGGAGAGAAAGGGGGTGGAGCAGGGCCGTGGCTCCATGTCTGAATGGACACAGGGAGCTGCATCTTGGCTCGGGTGCCCTCATAGCAAGCCGCTTGCTGTGGGGGCACTCAACAGGAGGGAGGGGTCAGGAGCACAGAAAAGAGACCCAGGAACAGGAGGATCTGGGCTGCTCTGTTCAAAACTATGATGTGTTTTTTATACTACAGCAGGGATGAGTCATTTGTTGTTAAGGAGCTGGCACCCATTGGAATCCTAACAACCAGTGACTCATCTCTGCTGTCAGCTGGGGAATTTCTGTCCGACAGCAAAATATAAAGAAATTATCAGACAAAAAAAATTGTGTGGCGGTGCGCCCTTAATTCATACTAGGACCTTTTGGGTCTGGTTTGGATTTTGAGAAAAACTGGCATGAGGTCCCCCCCCCAAAGTCCATGTCAGGCCGTTATCTGAGCATGCAGCCTGACAGGCTAGGAAGGGGGGGCAAGCATTCATTGTACTTTATCCCTATGTTGATGAGGCCCTGGGCCAGGGTTGTAGGGGTGTGGGAGAGTGGTTTATGGTTTATAGGAATCTGGAAGCCTTCTTTAACAAGGGGAGCACCAAATCTCAGCCCCCCATGTGAATATCCCTGCTCATTCACCAAAAAAAGGCAACATGTAAATAAAAACAAAACACAGCTTTTGGCAAGTCCTTATATGAAATCACTTCATTCAGCAATGTAAGTCCACATTAATCATGATAAACAATGGCTGTGACCCTCAGGAAAAAACACTGCCTCCACCAGAGAGAAGAAGCAGGAGTGAATGAGATATAGACAGACCTGTGAGACTCAACCAAGTGTTTTTTAAGTGTTTTTTTAACCTTTTTTATGGTTACAGACCAGAAATAATGGGCAGTTTTATCAGGAGCAGTGATTTTATTAATTCTTAAAGTGAAACAATAAAAATTAACTATTCCTTTAAATATCGCGCCTGGGGGGTCCCCTTACTATGCCTGTAAAGTAGCACATCTTTCCCATGTTTATAACAGTATCGCATAACAGGACCCTGTCCCCTCTCACATCACACAATGTCAAATTATGTCAGAAGGGGTGGGATCACCTGGTTACTTCACCAGGTGGCCCCGCCCTTGCCTATATAACAGATGTCACAGTGAAAAGACAGCAGTCAGCGGGACACCTCCCATTGAGTTTTTTTTCAATTTTTTGGGTCCAGTGCTGTGATTGGAGATGGATGGACATTGCGGGACACTTTTTAATAAAGGAATTGTCAAAAACTGTCTCCTGTCGTTTTTACTTTTTGACACTTTTTTTGGTTAATGGGTAGCGGGACAATGTACCCGATACCCATTCACATAGGAGGGATGGGATCTGAAAGCCCCCTTGTTAAAGGGGGCTTCCATATTCCGATAAGCCCCCATCTGCAGACCCCCACAACCACCGGGCAAGGGTTGTGGGGATAAGGACCTTGTCCACATAAATATGAGGACAAGGTGCTTTGGGGGGACCCCAAAGCAACCTCTCCATGTTTAGGGCATGTGGCCTGGTTTGGTTCAGGAGGGGGCGCTCTCTCGCCCCCTCCTTTTCCTGCGGCCTGCCAGGTTGCATGCTCAGATAAGGGTCTGGTATGGATTTTGGGGGGACCCACACAATTTTTTTTTTCAGTTTGGTGCAAGGTTCCTCTTAATACGCCATACCAGACCTGAAGGGCCTGGTATGGATTTTGTGGGGGACACCAAGCTGTTTTTTTTTTTTAACTTTGGCCTGGAGTTCCCCTTAAAATTTATACCAGACCCAAAGGGCCTGGTATGGACTGGGGGAACCCATGTTGTTGTTTTTTTTCCTAATTCTGTCATAGGGTTCCCCTTAAACACTTCAATAAACTATATTATATGCTGTACACTGAACTATATACCATGCACTGTATTATACAGTATATACACTAAACTGACTGCACTATATATTCTGAACTGCAGTGTATATATACTATATGGACTGCACTATATACTCTGCAGAAAAATGTATCCTTTGGTTTTGGTAGTGCCAGAACGCTGTAACCCCTTACAGTCACTCTTGTTGGGCGCAGGAACGGACCCTGCTGTTAAATATTATTAAAACAATTGTAATTACATGCCCCTGTTCAACAGGGGCAGAAAAATTGGGCCTTTAGTTTCGGTGGTGCCAGAACACTGTAACCCCTCACAGTTACTCTTGTTGGGCGCAGGGAAGGGCTCAATGCCTACGACGTGAACGTAACCTACGCCCAGCCCTATTCACGTACTACTACGTAAACGAGGTAAAATACAACGGTCCATACCTTACCATGAGTTACACCTTCTTTATGAGGCTTAACTATACGCCGGACGTAAGCCTTACACAAACCACGTATATTATGCGCCGGGCGCACGTACGTTCGTGAATCGCCGTATCTCCCTCATTTGCATATTTGCAATGAGGCGGCCAGCGTAAATATGCGCCCAAGATACGCCAGTGTAGAAAAGTTACGTTGGATGGAGGAAGCCTATTTTCAGGCGTATCTAGTTCTATAGGCACGGCGCATAGATACGGCGGCGCACATTGACACTTACACGGCGTATCTGTAGATACGTTGGCGTAAGTGCTACGAGAATCTGGGCCATTGAATTTTTTTTTAAAATTGACACTCTATTTTTGTTTATAGCACAAAAAAATAAATACCACAGAGGTGATTAAATACCACCAAAAGAAAGCTCTATTTGTGGGGAAAAAAAGGACGTCAATTTTGTTTGGGAGCCACGTCGCACGACGGCACAATTGTCAGTTAAAGCGACGCAGTTCCGAATCGCAAAAAGTGTCTGAGTCATTTAGCAGCCAAATGGTCCGGTGCTTAAATGGTTAAACAGTGGCAGAAAAATGTATCCTTTGGTTTTGGTGGTGTCAGAACACTGTAATCCCTTACAGTTACTCTTGTTGGGCAATGTGGAAGTTGTGGTGAACACTGCGCTGCCTGAAGGCTACAGCTGCTAACACGGCTAATTATGAATAAAAAAGCAAACGACAGAAAGGAAAAAACAAAGTGTAGCGCTTAAACCATGTAAATATTGACCTTAGACATGGGAGAAAAAGCAATATAAATAGTGCTTAAATGATGAGACGTAAATGTGATCAATATACACAATGAACAGTGGTAATCACATAAATAAATAATGATTATAGTAATCTCAAAGTGAATCTAATGAAAATAAGTCCATAAAAAGATGATTGCACCCGGTGAGGAGATAAATCAATGTGCAGTAATAATGCTGTGTTCCTCGAAGTGACGAAAACACCTCCACCAGCATGGGTATCTGCTTACCAGAAATGGTGGACTTGTGGGGACATACGTCACCAGAAGTCATAAAAGGCTTTGGAATAATAATCCAGGATACTGTCGATGGGAGCTGAGTGATAAGCTCATCCGATGGTTATGATGACAAAAGGATTCTTGAACAAAACCTCTCCAAATAATGTCAAACGATATTTAAGGAGAAAAAGAGAAGGGTGGCCACATAGCGTAAAATTGTAAGGTACAAAATTTATTTAAAAAACAGCAAATACACTCACATGAAAGCTGTAGAAATCAAGCGTATATACACAAATGAGGTGGCAGTGGAAGCGACCCGACGCGTTTCGTATGAGAATACTTCATCTGGCGTTTTCGTCACTTCGAGGAACACAGCATTATTACTGCACATTGATTTATCTCCTCACCGGGTGCAATCATCTTTTTATGGACTTATTTTCATTAGATTCACTTTGAGATTACTATAATCATTATTTATTTATGTGATTACCACTGTTCATTGTGTATATTGATCACATTTACGTCTCATCATTTAAGCACTATTTATATTGCTTTTTCTCCCATGTCTAAGGTCAATATTTACATGGTTTAAGCGCTACACTTTGTTTTTTCCTTACTCTTGTTGGGCGCAGGAACGGAATATGCTGTTAAATATTATTCCAAACATTGTAATTACATGCCCTTGTTAAGAGCTGTAGCTGTTTTTTGTTTGTTTTTTGTTTTTTATTCAGGTTTTCCATAGTACAGCAATGTTGAAGAAAAGTAACAAATCAAAACAAAATATAATCAAAACAAAAAATACAGACTTTGCTCAAAGATTATGGAAGCAGAAATTGTAACTGTTTGATATAAAACATTAGGCAACACGCATGAGGCAGTACATTAACACTGAATATGTAAGGGCCTAGCATCCGATCCTATGTTCTACAATTAGATGTGAGTAGAACCATGTAGAAGTAACTGATAAGCGTGGATGATCAGGGTAACCTCGTCAAATACCATTTTTGCCTCCGTAATTAAAATATCAGTATGAACCTTATAAAGACTTATAACTAGCAAATATAATGCAAAAGTTTCAGGAAAAAGATTGAAGAATAATGACAAGCCCATTAGAGGATGGGTGCAGACAGCACTCCACAAGGGTGAGGGGTTTCACTGCCCATATTGGGTTTTGAGTCAAGTAGCTTGAGTTTGCCCAAAGAATTGGTAAGGTTTGCCTTGGCATACTAGGTGGTGTATTGGAAGGTGGCCATGAGTTGTTGGATTTCTGTCAGTGAGAAAGAGTATTCAGTAAAGACTAGTGAGAAAGATTATTCAGTAAAGACTTTCCAAAGGGTGACAAAGCGCTTGGTGGTCCCAAAGTTCTGTAGCATAATATCCAGCTTTTCCAGATAAAGGAGTGTTTTCAGCTCCTTCTTAACCGTGGAGAGTGATGGGCTGTGGGTAGAGATCCAGGCCTGTAGGAGGACCCTCGTGGTTGTTAGAAGGCAGATATGCATCCATGGGGTCAGGGGTAGTGGTTTAGAAATGTTCAGGGAGTTAGAAGAGGGAGAAGTACAGCTAAACAGACAAATTAACATATCTTTAGGCAGCCTTGTGGATGTGCTGCCAAAGATGTATGGAACAATTAGGTTCCAATAGTCCTGAATTGGTGTATATGTCCAGAAACAGTGTAGTAGTTGTTCATTGACTGTGATCTTGCATATTGCCTTATAACCTTCGAGGACTGATGTGGTGGCCTCTAATTCCGGAAGATCTTTAGATCGGGCTTTCAAGAGTGATTATAAAAATATAAAGTGTAGCGCCAATGACTCAGCTCTACTCGGGATGCCCCAAATGGAGTAAGACACTCCTGAAAGGAATGAAAAAACAATGTGTATCCACACAGTGATAGTGGGATAATGTATAGTATCACAAATGTGAAATATCAATCACAAATTTAAAAATTAGAATATTAAATAAACCTGTAAATTGAACAAAGTGCAATACACAAATTCAACCCAAAACCATATTGTACATAAATCAATCTGTGTTGTTATGTGTCCATAGAGATCAATTTGGCAATCAAAAAGGTATTTGATAGCAAAAAGAGGAGGTAGCAACTCTCCCAATTTGGCATATGAACCAGACACCCAGCATCAACATAAATTAATATGTGGAAGAATCTCTATATTCCTCTGCAACAGTCTGCATAGAAACAAAAGATGTAAACTCCGTCCCCCTATCAGTGGTGATATACAAGTATAAACTCTTTCCACTCGTATGGACTTGAAGAGATGAATATCTTCAGCAACTCATTCCAATCACTTTAGGGAAGGTAGTAAATGGATACTCTTACCAGATTCCAATGACCCACTGCTCATCATACGATGGGTGGGTCTCCAATGCTTGTATGGGCCGATTGCCCTCTCTGGTTATCCTTGCGGTGGTATCCTTCCAAGACTATTTCAAAGCCTATGTGACATCAGGACGGTTGCTGGTGGGAGATTATACTCACAGTCCAGGGGGGTTCGGATGTTTCCAAGGGTGATTGGAAAATCGTGATACAGCCAATAATTGATCATACCATGGTTTTGGGTTGAATTTGTGTATTGCACTTTGTTCAATTTACAGGTTTATTTAATATTCTCATTTTTATATTTGTGATTGATATTTCACATTTGTGATACTATACATTATCCCACTATCACTGTGTGGATACACGTTGTTTTTTCATTCCTTTCAGGAGTGTCTTACTCCATTTGGGGCATCCCGAGTAGAGCTGAGTCATTGGCGCTACACTTTATATTTTTACACTCTTTCACAAATACATTTTGTGTGTTGGCTGCCTATCCATATTATATTTTAGTTTGCGCAATATTTTTTACACTCACATTTCAAGAGTGATTGACCTATAGATGATGTAGTATGTTGCAGGATTCAAGAGTATAGCATCGAGATGGAGTAAGCTTTTTGTTTCACCACTCTATCAACCACTGGGTGTGCCAGTTTAGCACGTGCCCGACCAAATTGAGACTTAACAAAAGCCACCAGTTGGTAATAGTAGAAGAAGTGATGCAGGGGTAGATGGTATTGCTTAGAGACCTCCTAAAAAGGTTTGGATGTTGCAGGTGCCTGGGTAGAGTAAGGAAGCTGTGTGTGTTAAGCCCAGGTAAGTCCAGGTGAGGAATGCTTCATGTTCCATTCCTGCAGGGAACAGATGATTACCTTGTATAGGAAGGTGTTTAGAAATAGCATAGGGTACCCCCATGAGCTTTCATATCTCCCTCCAAGCTATCACAGTGTCTCAGATCAGAGAGTTACTTCTTAAATGAGATGGGAAGACCCTGAGTGGAGAATGAAGCACTGCAGATAAATTGAGGGGGGACACCAATGCCGCCTCCAAGGCATAATTGGAGTATGTGGACCTATGTAGCAGCCAGTCCATTCTCTGTCTAAGAAGGCATGGAAGGTTGTATAAGCAGAGGTTAGGTAGCCCCACCCCGTCTTCGTGTTTCGGAAGATGCAGTTTATGTCTAGCAATAAGGTCTTTTAGTTCTCCACCAAAAAGCTGACAGGGCCTTGTTAAGATTTTGAACGTCCTTATGTTTAAGCAATAGGGAAAGTGTTTGCAGAGGATAGAACAATCTGGCAAATGAGACTATCTTATATAGATACCATCTTCTGAAGAGTCATCCACGCCTCAAGTTCACGTTTGATCCTTTAAAAAAATGGAGAATAATTGAGGTAGTAAAGAGAGGATGGACCTCACCCTATTATAATACCCAGGTATGTTATGTATTGTTTTTCCACCTATAATGGAGAGGATTGACCCAATGTCGGGAGTGTGTTGTGTGTAATGAAAGGATGTCACTCTTGGTGAAATTATTGCGTAGTCCCAAGGCAGTGTCAAAAGGTGGAGAAGAGATCTTGGATGATAGGAAAGTCAGTGGACATTGCCGAGGAGAAAATTAGAATATCGTCCACAAAAAACGCAGTTCACATCCTAATGTCACCAATCTGAATACCTGAAAGGAGGGGATGATTATTGAGCAGTCGGGAAAGAGGTTATATGACCTTGCCAGAGAAAGTAGGGGCTTACCCAATGACGTGGGTGGGTGACCCCACCCCCTCTACCCCACCCCCTCTTACGTCATGGGGGTTTGTGTGGAGTGGAGACTGGAGACTGCAGCATCGCTGGACATCGGATCACCGTGGGACATCAAAAACAACGCTGGACAGACTGGATTACATCGCTGAAATGTTTTTTTTTTTTTTTATCTTTAATAAAGGACTTATCCCAACTGTGTCTGTGTTTTTTTTAAATGTTACGCTTTCTTTGTGAAATGGTAGGGGTACAATGTAAGGTACAATGATTCCGATAAGCCCCCCGTCCGCAGACCCCCACAATTACCGGCTAAGGGTTGTGGGGATGGGGCTCTTGTCCCCATCAACATGATATGGAATTTGGGGGGACCCCCACGCTTTTCTTTTTGGTTTGGGATTCCCCTTAATATTCATACCAGACCCAAAGGGCCTGGTAATGGACTGGGGGGGACCCCTGACGTTTTTTTCAATGACTTTGATCTGTATTGCAGGGACCCGACAATTCATAAATAGCCGCAAGTATTTTGAAGTGACTTTTTTTCCTTTAGAAATTACATTTTGTGCAGGTACAGTTCTAAACACTGGAAAATGTGCTACTTTACAAGCATACTATAAACACCCCCCAGGTAAAAAATTTAAAGGAATATTTCACTTCTATTGTTTCACTTTAAGCATTATTAAAATCACTGCTCCCAAAAAAAAACAGACGTTTTTTAAAAAAAATAATTGCATTGATACATGTCCCCAGGAGCAGGACCCGGGTCCCCAAACACTTTTTATTACAATAACTTGCATATTAACCTGTAAAATTATCACTTTGGATTTTCATGTTTGTGTCTCACAGACTTTAACGGTGTTCGCGTGTTCAAACACATTTTTTGCATGTTCGCATGTTCTGTGCGAACCAAACCGGGGGGGTATTCGGCTCATCCCTATTAAGGAGGATGAACAGAATAAATAGTGTCAGGAAAAGTTTTTACCTGCTGGTGGCGCTGTTTGTTCTTTGGATCGCAGTACTGGTGTCCACCAGCGAGTGTCTACTAGCAGTCTGGAGCTGTCAAAGGTTTCACCTGCTGGTGGCACTGTTGGATCTTTGGACCGCAGTACTGGTGTCTACCAGCAGGTAGCTTCTGGCAGTGTGGAGCTGACTTCATCTCCTGCAATCAGTCATCACCTGAGGCTAATTGCAGGAGATGTGTATTTATACCCAGCAAGCATTCACACAGTTGCCTTGGTATTGTCCTTGGGTCCTGATCCGTACATGTGATCCTGAAAACCTGCACCTGTACTTGATCCTAATCCTGAGCCTATCCTGATCCTGTGATCCTGTCATCATGTACCCCTGCCCTGCAGCCTGATCCCTTCCACCTTCTCTTGGACCTGTCTTTGCCCACTTCTGCTGATCTTCTGTGTATAACCCTGGCCTGGCTTCATTTACGACTCTGGTATTCCCCCCTTACATTGTATTTACTTGTTCAGTCTGTTGTTGTTTGTGGGTCACTGTTTTGTTGTGGGTTTGTTGTACACTATTTGGTATCAGAGGTGTGTTTATCTATATTCACTTTTCTTAAATAAACTTCATTATTTCACTTATATGTGTTTGGTTCCCTCTGTCATAGTCCACACAGTTGTGGTCGCACCTGTTTATGACAAATAGTCTATGTGTAATAGGGTGTCATGGGGTGGTGAGTAAAAAGTGGTTTCCGGTCGGATGAGATAGGCGCCAAATATCATGTGTAGAAAAGACATGCGGTGGCGAGTAATGTAGTGGTCTGTTGGGTGAATAGCAAGGGCATGCCAAATGATTTACGCAGAGATGATTTTTCCTCATAAACATTCATAACACTGTTGAAGTCCCCACCCAGTAAGTGGAGTGGTTCTGAGGAGTGTAGTACCCACATAGAGAGGTCCTGGAAAAACGTAGTGCCTGGGAAGTTGACCTCATACATGTTAGAAATGGATAGATCGTTTGACACGATTGTCAAATGAATTGTTAATCTGCAACCTTCTTGGTCACTGTCAACTGAGTGAAAAGTGTATGGCAGTCTTTTCTGTAAGAGGATGATCACACATGCTCTACACCCTGATGCAAGGGAACCGAAGACCTCACCTACCCATAGTTTCCTAAGATTTTGAAAATGTTGCTCACTTAAATGGGTCTCTTGGAGGAGACAAAAACAAATCTCCTGCGCTCCGGTATTTTCAGGAGGTGCTATGGGGTGGTGTAGTTCAATTTAAAAGATATCTTCTAGAGTCTTGCAGCCCTCCTCAGAATCGTGGGAATTCATAAAACTAGAAAAAAAGAAAAGAATGTAGGGGGCACCGACCTAGTGTGATACTGCTAAAATGGATTTATAGATCGTGCTCCACTGATGTTGCTGGATTTCTGCTGCACTGTCTTTCAATGCCTGATTTTAATCTCCACATTGTGAGTACAATGATTGATTTTAACATTTGAATAAATCCATTTTAGCAGTATCACACTAGGTCGGTGCGCCCTCCGTTCTTTTCTTTTTTTCTCTTGAAGGAGAGCCACATCCGCTCGCACACGTTTTAAGTGATGGAGGATTTTCATCCCCTTGTTCAGTGACTGAAGCCCCTTGACATTCAACAAAACTATCTTCATGATGGAAACTGGGCTAGTAAACATTTTTCAAAGGGTACTGCCACCGAACAAGAAGGAGGAAGAGGAAGCATGTGAACCCACCCTCAGGTCGCAGTTCCGCCTTGTCTGGTAGGGATAGATGAAAAATAGGATGTGTATGGGTCATCCTACCTCCACGAGTGTGAGAATCCCTGTAACTGTGGATTATACTGTGTTAGATAAAAGAAAACAAGGGTCAATTTAAACTTAACCAGGGGTATAACAGTAAAACAATAACTATTGGCTTCACTTTTTTTCCGTGTAAGAGAAGGAAATAAGAAATTATACACAGGAGAGTCTAGCTTCCATGCCCTCATCAGATGGGTTTAGTGGTACACCGATATAGCCCTTGTGCTTGTTGGGAGAAGAAAAAATAAAGAAATAATAATATAGGATAATAATTTTAACCCTCACACCAAAGTTCCTTCACCATCTGTATCTTGGCAGGAAAGCTGATGATTCCTGGCAGAGATGCAAAATGAGGCAATTGAGCAGTCAGCGTATACCTGACTGTTGAGGAAGAGCAGCATATTGGCCATGCTTGGATGGATATTTCATAGGACTGCTTTGATGCTTGGATGAGCTCGGAGCTAGAGAGGAAGGGACAGAGGGAGTGTTGTCCATTATAGTAGTGGAGGTCTCCTACCAGCAGAGATTCAACATATTGCTGGGCTTCCACAGAAGATATGAAGGACAATTGGTCACCTTGAGTAGACTGAAGGGGCAGAACGGCAGGGTATGCCAGGGAGAATTTTAAATTGTGCTGGTGCAGCTGTGAGCAGATGGGAGCAAAAGATTTCTACTGCATGGAGACTTCCACAGAATTATCAGTGAACAGCAACAGCTTGTTGCTGTCCACGGAAAGGCCCTGTGCCTTGCAGTAATGTTGAAGTATGGTGTGCTATTCTGCATAATTTAAGTAGCATACAATTACTGGCTGTGGCTTGGGTTGCTGATCTTGTGGAGGGCCTATGCGGTGTGCTCGTTCCACTACGCAGGAGTAATGGAGACGCAGAGTTTCAGGTATGCGGTGGCTGCAGAGCTCCATTAGAGATATCGTCTTGTAAGACTCAGGGAGGCCTATAATTGCGTATGTTATTTCTATAGGAGCGATTCTCGAGGTCCTTCAACTTGTCTATAAGGAATTGGGGTACTCCCATGTGGCTAGATATAGAGGCCATTACCTGGTGTAGTCTTTCCTCCACTGATGCTATCTGTTGCTGTGCCTCCTGCAACCTATGGGTCTGGCTGTGTAGATCCTGCCATAGCTGCTCCATGCTTTGCTGGACAGCCTTATCCACTGCCTCTGTGATCATGGGAGTAAGGAGTTGAACTACAACCAAAGTAATTTTGGCATGTGCCACCTCTGTGTCCTCTGGGGATTGAAGTACTGGAGAGGATGGAGGCGGAGCAATCGTGTCCACGGCCGATAGAGCGGCCGCCATCTTAGCAGTTATGTCCGCCTCTTTGTCAGACTCTCTCTGGGGAACCTGTGTGGGGCGAGGGGCGGTGCGCTCCAGAAATCGATCCATCCAACCCCTCCGGATTGCGGCACTGTGAATCGCCCGTGGGAGCTAGTGCTGTGGTGTGGCTTTTAGAATCAGATGCCATGACAAGACACTCCATCCTCACACCGCGCCTGAACCATAAATCCTGTAGCTGTATTTGGTGAATAGTATTTTTCAGTGATCTAAAAAAGCTGATCTTTAATATAAAGACGTATTTGTCATTTATCCTTGACAGAAAGAATGTAAATAGAAAATGATTTTTAGAATGTATGTAAACAAGAAGCATGAGTTCTCTTCACAGTTGAGGGACCCTGATATCTGCATTGATAGAGTTCTATTTGTGTGGGCTTTTATTATATTCTACAATAATATCCTTCCTAGCTAAGAATAAAGACTGCAAAGCTATGCAGTAAAGCAATGTTTCTTTTGTTTTATACTATGGACCTGATGTACAAAGCCCTCCTGCTTTTGAAGACTGTTTGTTTTCTGCCTTGCTGAATAAAAGTGCAAGGTAATCCTGCTTGAAGTGCTCCTGGGTGTTCCTGTCTCATGCATATTTTAATGCTGCCAATATTAGATGAGCATATCCCCCTTACAACTTGGTGCTTGGATACAGGAAGCACAGTAAAGAGACAATCACCTATTGCTGAAAAAAATGAATGAACTTATAAATTATATAGTGTTGCACATAACTTTTATTAAATTAAGAAATACAAGTTTTATTTTGTTAATTGATAAAAATAAATACAAAAAAAAAACTACCGAGTAAAATAAATAAATACAAAGAAGTAAATGAACAGAAGAGAAATCTAAATCAAATCAACATTTGGTGTGGCCATCCTCTGTCTTGAATAAAGCATTAATTCTTCTAGGTACACCTGCACAGTTTTTGAAGGAACCAGCAGGTACGTTTTTACAGATACCTTGGAGAACTAACCACAGATCTTATGTGGATATAGGTTGCCTCAAATCCTTCTGTCTCTTCATTTAATCCCAGACAGACCCTATAATGTTGAGGATTGGGGGCAAAACCATAAATTCCAGGACTCCTTGTTCTTTACACTGAAGATAGTTCTTAATGTCATTGGTTGCATGCTTGGGATTGTTGTCCTTTTACAGAATACATTTGGGTCCAATCATATGCCTCCCTGATGGTATGGCATGGTGGATAAGTACCTGCCCATATTTCTCAGCATTGAGGACACCAATTGGAGACCAAATCTCCAACTCCATTTTCAGAAATTCAGCTTCAAACTTGCAACGAACCTCCACTATGCCTCACTGTTGCCTGCAGACACTCATTGTACCACTCTCCAGCCCTTCACAAACGAACTGCCTCCTGCTACAGCCAAATATTTCATATATATATGAAAGTACCTGCCGCCATTTTTCTGCACTCCAGTTCCTATGTTGTTGTACAGTCTTGTTTCCATGTTGGAGGTATGGCTTTTTAGCAGCAATTCTTCCACAAAGACCACTTCTGACCAGACCTCTCTGGCTAGTAGATGGATGTATCGGGACAAAGGGTGGGCAGAAGGGGTGGCTTCCCTGGGCACTCTGGTATCATGTGAGATGGGGGGAGCACAAGGTGATTGGAGGTATGGGATTTGTGTTGGATGGGGGAATTGGGGGGGCGCAGGGGGTAAGAATTGTTCTAGGAAGGGACATTTTTGGGGGGTGTCAGGAAAGGTGATTTGGGGTGATTTGTGTTGGGAGGGGAGATGGGGGAAGAATATGTGTGATAGGGATTTGGGATGTTTGTGCCAGAGGAGGTGATATGGCAGAGGAGGGAGGGAATTTGTGCTAGTAGGGGAATTGTATTTTGGGTGAATGTGGGGTATTGGGGGGGGGAATTTGTGCTAGGAGGGGGATTTGTGCTGGGAGGGGGGATTTGGAGTGGGGGGACATTTGTACTTGGGGGAGGGAATTTGAGGAGTAGAGGATTTGTGCTGTGATTTTTTTGGTGGGGTGAATGTTTGCTGGGGGGATTTGGGGAGAGAGAGGATTTGAGCTGGGAGGAGGGATTTCAGCAGGGGGGCAAATTTGTCCTGGGAGTAGGGGGAATTTATGCTTAGTGGGAAAACATGCAGATTAATGCCCAATTGGTTTTGAGGGGGACTTTTGCTAACACATGATAAACATACAGTATCTTTGGGGGGGTGAGGCGCAGTCTGGCATGATCACCCTGGGCCCCACTGGTTTCTGCCAGTTCTGTGCTGATTGCACTGCTGGACATCTGATGACAAAGGGAAGTAAGCATGATGGATGTGTCTTTAATTTGCTGCATTAAGTTTCCTTGCATTGGTGGTCCTTTGTGGTTTCTCTGTGTTTCTTCAAAAGGGCTCGAACAGCAGTCCGCTTTGTAATTTTTGCCTGGGAGAGACCTGGCTGATGCAGTGTAACTACCTTGTGTGTTCAGTCTTGCAATGGTGTATAATCTGTGACATGAAACTGTATTTCATAACCTCACCTTAATAGAAGAGGTTGGCTTTTCCTCACTCAGTTTTAACCCCTTCCCGCCGAGCATCCGCAATTAAGCGGCCTCGGCTTTTGGGGATTATAGCAGCTGCAGGCATCATCCCAGTACCGTTTTTTAGAGAGGACGATCACCTTTCCAGGGATAACAACCGATGTGGCTAAAAGCCGCTCGGTTGTTATCCCGGAAGAGCGGGAGTGGACATCCCCCCTCCCACCGCTCTGACACCCGATTCATCATCTTTCACATTATACAAAAAAGTTGGGCTAACTTTACTGTTTCTTTTAATTCATGAGAGTGTCCTTTTTCCCCCAAAATGTTTTTAAAACACCGCTGCACAAATACTGTGTGACATAAAATATTGCTACAATAGCCATTTTATTCTCTAGATTCTCTGCTAAAAAATATATATACATATACATATATATATATATATATATATATATATATATATATATATATATATATATATATATATATATATATATATATATATATATAAAACGTTTGGGGGTTCTAAGTAATTTTCTAGCAAAACATACGGATTTTAACTTGTAAACACCAAATGTCAGAAATAGGCTTAGGCATGAAAGGGTTAATATGCGTACACAGCTGTTTCAACCTACATATGAAATTGATGATCATCAGCCCCTGTTTGGTAAAAGTATTTAACCATACATCTCACTCTAATCCTACAAAATACCTGTGCAAATGTACAGACTGTGCAAGTATAAGGCCCCTTTCACACTGGGTCGTTTTTTGAGCGTTATTGAAACGTCATTCGAGCGTTATTCGAGCAAAGCCTCATCAGCAATCCCAATGTGCTTTCAGAGCCTTTCACGCTGCCAGCGCCCAAAAACGTTTTAGGGTGTTTTTGCAGTGCCTCAGTGTGAAAGGGTAAGGCATTTTTACAGCGCTTTTCAATTCATTTCAATGGAGAGGGGCGTTTTTGGAGCGTTTTTTTTCAGTGTCCAAAAGCTGCTCCAAAGATGCTGCTTGCAGGACTTTTCTCAACGCCCCGACAGTGCAACGCCTCAGTGTGAAAGGGTAAGGCATTTTTACAGCGCTTTCAATTCATTTCAATGGAGAGGGGCGTTTTTGGAGAGTTTTTTTCAGAGCCCAAAAGCTGCTCCAAAGATGCTGCTTGCAGGACTTTTCTCAACGCCCCGACAGTGCAACGCCTCAGTGTGAAAGGGTAAGGCATTTTTACAGCGCTTTCAATTCATTTCAATGGAGAGGGGCGTTTTTGGAGAGTTTTTTTCAGAGCCCAAAAGCTGCTCCAAAGATGCTGCTTGCAGGACTCAGTGTGAAAGGGTCCATTGAGATGCATGGAGAGCGTTTTATGCCACCTTTCAACAGGCAAGGGGCCTGCTGCAGGTGCACCTAGGCCGCGGAAGCCTATCAGCACAGAACTGGCAGAAACCAGTGGGGCCCAGGGTGATCATGCCAGACTGCGCCTCACCCCCCCAAAGAAGTGAGAGAGAGAGCAGATCACCTAGCCAGAGAGGGATCCCTGTGAACAGGCCTTGTCGACCAAACCAGAGAGGGACGGGTCCACACCTCACAACATCTGGAGCCACTCATCCAGTGCGATCCAGCAAGAGGCCGCGCGGAGGACCAGGGGCCTCGTGTCACAGAGAGACTAAGAACCAAAGGGAATTTCCGGGTTGAGGACACGGACAAGGCGAGGTCTTATGTGGTGAGAGGGCACTTGCCTACCAACATAGTTAACTGGGTTGCAGGAGTGAGGGTCTTATAGTTTCACTGATACTTGCTGGTGTCTGCAGCACCGCAAGTAGAGACACATTGCCCTAGGAACGACCCAACGACTTGGGAGAACTAACGTTCTTTTTACCACTGCACTATACGCACCAAGTGATCATTCTCTCTTTTCACCCTATTTATTGGAATACAAACAGAGAAGTGCACCAACTTAGCTAGCAGAAGATTAACTGACACAAAGAAGGAACTGTCACCAGTTTCCCTGTTCCCAGGAGTTGCCACGACGGGATACATCAGTTGAGCTGTTCACTAGAGGGAGCCATACAGTTGTGAACTTATGTGTTTAATATAACTTCTTGCATTACTTGTAATTTTACTGTTTGAGTGAGTTGTGTGGGACTTGTTGGAGAGGTGTCCCAGTGCTGATGTCATTGCATTGGGATATTCCTCCGCATCCACTCTCTCTCAGGTCTGACCTCAGGCCATGCTATTTGGGTCTGATGACAAAAAGGAATTCTGAACCTGTTGTGTCCCATTGACTTTTACAGGGAGCTGTGTGTAGTCAATGCAATTTGTTATAACCATTGTTCAATTTTTTTATGCCCAGTAAATATTTTACCATTAATTAAGCTATATCTGTGTGGGACTCTGTCTATTGCAGCTGAGTGGCAGGTGACCAACATCAAGGTAACAATAGTTAACTACATTTATTATTGTGTGGTATCATTAAGGTTCCTCATTGTCATTTGGGTTCCACAATCATATTATTGTCCAGTTGTGCCAAGGTGGGGATCGAGCCAAATTTCAGGGTGGCTACACATGCATAAAGTATATTGATTAAAACAAAAAAAGGCTAGCAAGAATACAGATGGAGTTTTTCTCAGCATATCTGAGGAAAAGACATCCAACCTCATAGGACACTAGCAAACAAACTGAAGAATGAAGGTTAGAGGAGGGATTATAAGGAGGCTGGCTTAATGCTTTCCGTTTACCAATGTCCCAACTTCCTGTAGGCGGTGGTATAACCCAAACAATTAAGAATTTCTACAATTCCTGTGTCTCTCAGTGGGGGATAAAACAAAAACTGCTTGGACTGTTTCTAGGTGTCCCTTTCTTGAGTATGGCTTACTGCTGCCAGTACCAATTGAGCATGACCCCAATACAATCTGTTTTAAGCAAAGTGTATCGCTTATGCTTATGTGCTTTTCAATACTGTGTGATTAATAAAGGTAAATTATTTTTCTCATTGAGCACATCATTTGTAAGGGCTATAGCTGAATTTTACTTTAGTAAATATTATTTCTAAGTGAACTGAAAAAGCCAGTCCCTTATATAAAGACTTACATGTCATTCATTCTTGACAGAATGAATATAAATAGAAAATGGTTTGAAAATGTATGTAAGCAAGCAGCATGAGTTCTCAGCACAGTTCAGTGACCCTGATATGTGCATTGGTAGAGTTCTCTTTGTGTGTTCTTTTATTATAATCTACAATAACATCCATCTAGAATAAGCATAAAGTTTGCAAGGCTATAAAGCAGATAAAGTGTTAAAACATTTGTAGTTACCAAAAATTGTTCATTCAGAGATTCTTTTCATTCAGAGGTTTTTGTCTGTGACCAACTGGGAGACCAGCCAAACTCAAGCTTAGGGCTAGATGGTCCACCTTTAAAGAATACCTATCATGACAGACATTAAAAAAGGAAGGAGCACATAGTGGGACTTTAAATGAAGCACACAGCAGCAAAAGAGACGTCAAGTGACCAAGATATGATATTTATTTATGTTGTATAATTTCATATAAAAAATATTTATGGTCAAATAACCTCCAGAATATTGCGGGCACATAGCCTCTAAAAAAGCTTAGAACATTTTCAGCAACAGTTATATAATAATCAACAGTTCAATGGATATACAAGACAAATAAAACAAATCATAATTACAATCATATTATAACGGAGAGGACATTGGCCAAAATTGCCTAGGTAATCTGTCTGAATTAATCTTAAGATGCAGGAGAGAGGGAGAGAACAATGAAAATGGATAATTGAAAAATGTATAAGGACATCATTTAGACCATTTGAAGGTTAGTGTTGTTGATCCATGGTGAATTAAAGTTGACAGCTAAAAAAATTACAGTAGATAACTTGACGCATTTTGCGGTTTCAGGAGCAATAAACCATGGAAATTATCTGTGAACAAAAAGTATAAGTTCCAGATAGTCTCAGAGGTAAAAATGGAAAAAATTTAACAAAACAAAAAATATAGAAATAAAAATAAAAGTAAATTGAATTAGGAATGAAATAAAATAATGTATGGAATAGATGATGTAATTATATATGGATAATCTGGACATAGTGTTGTGTTCAGCTTACCTCTACATCAGCACAGCGTCAGCACAGCAGCGGGAGTCACCAGTACACCACAAAATATCATTACCGGAAGCCATGGTGACATGCAGGGGCGATGAAAGCAGATACAGGCACGTCCCGGATCGTGAGTGTAAATAAGTGACCCAGATGGGGAGTGAGGATGATGACCCCCAGAAGGGGGACCTATGAGGAAAACAAATGATGTTGAGGGGGTGATTGTGGGTGTGTAAAGGTAAGATTGACTGTATAGGTAGTGGGCAAGTAAAGAAAGAATGGTGAAATGAAGTGTGAGAGTGTGGGGGAAACAGTAGGACTAGACTGGATCAGCCGATGACAGCGAAAACACTGCGCTGATGGAGACCAGAAGCACAGTGGCCAAAGAAAGCCTAAATGGAATAAATGAAATAAAAAATGAAACAAATATGAGAAAGAAAGGGAGTTGAATTTATAATGAATATATTAATATGATGTTGTAGTGACTGGGGTAGAAAAATAAAAATAAAATAAACTAAATATAAACTAGAGTAAAATAAGAAATAAAAAGGGGAATGGATAACTAATATGGTAAAAAAAAATAAAACAAAAATAAAAAATGGGATATAGAAAAAAGGGGAAGGCTGGCTTGGTATAGAGAAAAATATTAATTAATTAAACAGACATATCAAATGAGTTTAAAATACAAATGGAGATGTATTTATCTTAATAGAAAAGGGGGGGGGGGTTATTATACAGAGAGTGGATAGTGAATTTAAACTAGAAAAAAAATATATAAGGGGGCCATTGATGTTCGTGGCATATTTATAGATAAATAGTAACTAGTCCCTTTTTTTCTAGTTTAAATTCACTATCCACTCTTTGTATAATAAATACCCCCCCCCCTTTTTCTATTAAGATAAATACTGTACATCTCCATTTGTATTTTAAACTCATTTGATATGTCTGTTTAATTAATTAATATTTTTTCTATACCAAGCCAGCCTTCTTCTTTTTTCTATATTCCATTTTTTATTCATTTTTTTTACCATATTAGTTATCCATTCCCCTTTTTATTTTTTATTTTACTCTAGTTTATATTTAGTTTATTTTATTTTTATTTTGATATCCCAGTCACTACAACATCATATTAATATATTCATTATAAATTCAACTCCCTTTCTTTCTCATATTTGTTTTGTTTTTTATTTAATTAATTCCATTTAGGCTTCCTTTGGCTACTGTGCTTATGGTCTCCATCGGCGCAGTGTTTTCGCTGTCATCGGCTGATCCAGTCTATCCACTATTGTCTCTGACCCTGAGGCCGTGGTGTGTAGTATGCCCCTCCCCCTCTCCGCTGCCTCCCTGATTTGCATGATGGGAGGACGTGCATGCTACGTCATGCCCCACGTCTGGACGCCGTGCGCTTGTTTGGCATGCTGTCACCAGCGGAGTCCTTCGGCATCGGCTGACTCACGGGAGAGCGGTTGTGGCGCTAATCGCCCGGACGGCTGAGCCGCCCAGGTGAAAGCGCCCCGCTTCCTCCCGGATGTCCGCCCGTGTGATGAGGGGGGGTGTGACTGTGGCGATGTATCTTTATAGGCACCTCCCTGACCTTTTGTCACACACATTACTCTCTTCACTACATGGACTACTCCCACGTTCTTTGATTATTCCTCTTTTTCAACTACCAGGCATTTATTTTTCTTTATCTCTTTCTGGATATTTTCTTTTCTCCCTTCAGTGGTTTTTCTTGTCTTTTGGCCCTTAAGTGGTCATTCATCCTTCCACTTTTATTTACATTTCCCTCTTTCTTCTTCTTCAATCAGTCCTACTGTTTCCACCACACTCTCACACTTCATTTCACCATTCTTTCTTTACTTGCCCACTACCTCTACAGTCAATCTTACCTTTACACACCCACAATCACCCCCTTAACATCATTTGTTTTCCACATAGGTCGCCCTCTTGGGGGTCATCATCCTCACTCCCCATCTGGGTCACTTATTTACACTGCCTGTATCTGCTTTCATCGCCCCTGCATGTCACCATGGCTTCTGGTAATGATATTTTGTGGTGTACTGGTGACTCCCGCTGCTGTGCTGACGCTGCGCTGATGTAGAGGTAAGCTGAACACAACACTATGTCCAGATTATCTGTATATAATTACTTCATCTATTCTATAACATTATTTTATTTCATTCCTAATTCAATTTACTTTTATTTTTATTTCTATATTTTTTGTTTTGTTTTGTATTTTTTGTATTGAATTTAACTTTTTTCAATTTTACCTCTAAAACTATCTGGAACTTATACTTTTTGTTCACAGATAATTTCCATGGTTTATTGCTCCTGATGAGCGGTTATGAAACCTGCGAAACACGTCGAGCTATCTACTGTAATTTTTTCAGCTGTCAACTTTAATTCACCATGGATCAACAACACTGACCTTCACATGGTGTAAATGATGTCCTTATACATTTTTCAATTATCCATTTTCATTGTTATCTCCCTCTCTCCTGCATCTTAAGATAATTCAGACAGATTACCTAGGCCATTCTGGCCAATGTCCTCTCCGTTATAATATGATTATATATATATATATATATATATATATATATATATATATATATATATATATATATATATATATATATATGATTGTAATTATGATTTGTTTTATTTATCTTGTATATCCATTGAACTGTTGATTATTATGTAACTGTTGTTGAAAATGTTCTAAACTTTTTTAGAGGCTAGGTGCCCGCAATATTCTGGAGGTTATTTGCCCATAAATATTTTTTATATGAAATTATACAACATAAATAAATATCATATCTTGGTCACTTGACGTCTCTTTTGCTGCTGTGTGCTTCATTTAAAGTCCCACTATGTGCTCCTTCCTTTTGATTCCCTTTGATTCCCGCCTTATTTAAAGTCCCACGAATAACCTTTTCCTTTATATAATATCATGACAGACACATGGAGGTTTCCATTGCTAGTCTCTCTTAATGGAAATGCTAGTTGCTTTGCTGTCATCCATAAAAATGCCATAAAACTATAGCCCTGTACACACGATCGGATATCTGATGGAATCTGATCCGATGGAATTTTTTCATCGGATATCCGATGAAGCTGACTTGCCTACACACCATCAGTCAAAAATCTGATCGTGCCAAAATGCGGTGACGTACAACACTACGACGAGCCGACAAAAATGATGTTCAATGCTTCCAAGTATGTGTCGACTTGATTCTGAACATGCGTGGATTTTTGTCTGATGGAGTTCCACAGAGACGATGTTTCTATTGTTTTTTTATCCATAGGGAAAATTTAAAACATGTTCTATTTTTTCACCAATGGAAAAAAAAACGATGGGGCCCACACACGATCGGTTTGTCCGATGAAAACAGTCCATCGGTCTGTTTTCATCGGACAAACCGATCGTGTGCACACGGCTTATCCCCTATTTTGTAGATGCTATAACTAAATGATTATTGCGATTTTTTTTTTTTTTACCAAAAATATGTAGAAGAATATGTATTGGCCAAAACTAAGGGGAAAAAAATGTATATCTTTTTTGAGCATAATTATTTTGGAAAAAAGAAAAAAAAATTATTTTCAAAATTGTCACTATTTTTGTTTAAAAAACTGCAGAGGTGATCAAATACCATCAAAATAAAGCTCTATTTGTGGGAGCCACGTCGCACGACTGCGCAATTGTCAGTTAAAGCGACGCAGTGCCGAATCGCAAAAAGTGGCCTGGTTTTGGCCAGCCAAATGGCCCGGGGCTTAAGATGTTAAAGCTATATATATATATATATATATATATATATATATATATATATATAGCAGCACTTTTGTAATCACACATTGCAAGGCAATCAGGTCTTCCTAAGGGCCATATATAGAAAGAAGTCAAAAGGATTGCTGCACATAAAAGTTATTGAGGAAGTTAAAAATATTCAAACATGTCAAAGGTATTCCACGATATGACAGTTTCAGGCTCATAATGTGTTTCTATCTAAGGAAGGGCATGATGATGTAAGCCCCAAACTGTCATATCATGAAATACCTTTGACATGTATGGATATTTTTCATGTCTTCAATACATTTTATGTGCAGCAATCCTTTTGACTGTTTATATATATGTGTAGCAATACCCCCGAAGAAGCCGCTTAAGTATATTTGGCTCCATACTCTGCTTCTCAACCCCAATAACTGCACCAGCCCCTCTGGCACACATAGCAAAACAGACACAAATGTAGTGAACAGGAAGTTTGTTTACTGGGAGACTTTCCACAATCAAACAGTGATCTGGTAAGTCAATAGGCAAGAATGGTAAACTGTGGTCTTTAATAGTGTTAATCAAACCCAAAATGCAGACTTTAAAATAGCACAGTCAAACAACTTAAATAGATCTAAAGTGGCTCATGCACTCAGACATAAAGAGGAACAGATCTGACTTAACAACGGTCAGTCTGTTTCCCTCAAATCCAGAAATCACAGACTCAGGCAACGAACATGGGAGGCAATAGGCCACAAATGCAAATTATCACTTTAACAGTTAACGTGAGAGTTCCCCTTTAAAAGTAGTCACTGTAATCACTAAATTACTGATACTGAGTGGAAGGGTCCTCACAATGGAGATATCCAGGATCTTTGGCTAGCCTGGCATTGGTGCACTTGGTGTCCTGTTGAGCAGGATAAACAAAGGGGTACTTGGAAGTATCCTGGTAAGGCAAAGTGGAATGTAGGGACTGTTCAGCAGGGTGCAAGTGTTCTTAAAAACGTGGGCACTGGTAAGGCAATGTTGTCTGACTACTGTGTCTTTAAAGATGGCCAAACGCCCACTCACCCGTCTTGTGACCAAAGGATCAAGCGACAGGTTCCCTGAAAGGCCCGACTGGCCACCTTGTAACCGGATTGGCCCACGACCCTCAGGAAAAAGGAGCAGCCCACCTAAAAGCCTACAAACCTTGCTGGCTACACCAACCTCTGGAAGCCCAGAAAAGGCAAGATTCATGATGATGCCTTGGATGCACAACACGAGGTGAGCTCTCTCCATGACTCAGGTGATGACACTAGGGACACTAGGGACCTGCCAGACTCTATCAACCTTTTCCCCCACTAATAATTAACCTGTCAGGGACACAGTTCTCAAGGAAATGTTAGTCTTCTTGAGGAGTTCTCTCCAATCTGACATGATCTCATGTGTACACAAGTTCAGTACAGAACTGCAGTTCATATAGAGACCAAGATGGAGACCAAGATGGGGGAATATGCAGCAACGATTAATGACTTGGTGGATGCTAATGACAGTAAAGAGGATGACATGGAGGTGATCAAGGCTAAAATAGCAGACATAGAGGACAGATCCAGAAGAAATAATGTAAAGGTAAGGGGGATCCCTGAATCTGTCCAGCAACAAGACATACGCAAGTATGTCACCCAGATTTTCAATACGGTGATGCCTGATATGTCTGCCTTAAACCTCACAGTGGATAAAATTCACAGATTACCCAAACCTACCTATCTCTCTGACAATATACCTAGAGATGTCATTTTGAGATTGCATTTTTTTTTTCAAAATCTTTTTTATTGCATTTTTACTATGCTAAGGAACGCTTAACTAGTTACCCACCGCCCACTGTCGTTATACGTCGGCACTTTAAAGATGGATATCTCGGTAACGGCAGCAGCTGCTGCCACAACCGAGATATTCATCTCTTCAGTGGGCGGTCCTGTCAACGATAACGGCAGTCTCTGCGGCGGATTCGCCGCAAGATCGCCGTTATCGGTGGCGGGAGAGGGGCCCTCCCGCCGCTCTCCCGCGCCCTCCGCCGCTTACCGTAGCCGTTGGAGGCGATCGGGTCCGCTTGGCTGCCGACTGGGGATGCGAGTGAGGGAAAAATGTCCTTCACCCGTCCCCATAGCTCTGCTGGGCGGAAGTGACGTCAAAACGTCAGTCCCGCCCAGCGTCTTAAAGACATTTTTTTTTTTTGTCATTTGAAAAAATGACAGTTTAAATTTTTTTTTTGCATTTAAGCCTAAATATGAGATGTGAGGTCTTTTTGACACCAGATCTCATATTTAAGAGGACCTGTCATGCTTTTTTCTATTACAAGGGATGTTTACATTCCATGTAATAGGAATAAAAGTGATAATTTTTTTATTTTTTTTATTTCAGTGTTAAAAATTGTAAAATAAATAAAAATAAATACGAAAACAAAAAACATTTTTTTTAAGCGTCCCGTCCCGACGAGCTCGGGCGCAGAAGCGAACGCATACGCAAGTAGCGCCCGCATATGAAAACGGTGTTCAAACCACACAAGTGAGGTATCGCCACGATCGTTAGAGCAAGAGCAATAATTCTAGCCCTAGACCTACTCTGTAACTCAAAAAATGCAACCTGTAGAATTTTTTAAACGTCGCCTATCGAGATTTTTAAGGGTAAAAGTTTGACGCCATGCCACGAGCGGGCGCAATTTTTAAACGTGACATGTTGGGTATCATTTTACTTGGGGTAACATTATCTTTCACAATATGTAAAAAAATTGGGCCAAATTCATTGTTGTCTTATTTTTTTATTTAAAAAGCAGATTTTTTCCAAAAAAAGTGCGCTTGTAAGACCGCTGCGCAAATACGGTGTGACAAAAAGTATTGCAATGACTGCCATTTTATTCTCTAGGGTGTTAGAAAACAAAATATATATTGTTTAGGGAGTTTTAAGTAATTTTATAGCAAAAAAAATGTTTTAGTCTCGTAAACACTGAATCTGAAAAACAGGTTTGGGGCTTAACTAGTTAATGGCGGTATCCAGACAGAGGCATCAAATCCCTGCTCCATACTCTAACCTATAGTTTTATGCCGACTTGTCCCAATATATGCTCCAAAAGTGCAGAAACCTGAATAACATCACAAACGCACTCAGAAACCATAAGCTAAGCTATAAATCGGGATTCCCGACCAAGCTCATTGTAACAAAGCAGAGCATGTGATGGATTCCGTCGATAAAAGCATGACCCTGTTAACTGCATTGTTCCTAAATCCCAGGCACAATCCCGTCAAAGTGGTAAACACACCAGAGCTGACCATGAATGGCACACGGTGACCAATAAGAACACCCTTACTCATACATAACCTGGCTAAGGGTACTGCTCACCCACAATCATACCCACGTGTGTGAATTTCCCTCTGGTCCAAACTTTTTTCCCCCTCTACATTAAATATTTGGGTGTTTGGATCAGCAATTTCATTTAGATCTATCAAATAACTGAAGGACACAGTAATATTTCAGTAGTGAAATGAGGTTTATTGGATTAACAGAATATGCGCAATATGCATCAAAACTAAATTAGACAGGTTGATATGTAACCTCTGAGGGTATAAATAGATAAATAAACATTTAAAGGGGGCGTACCATCATCCAGAGTCTAGATAAATAGGGTATTGGCTCCGAGGTCCCCAAACCAAAGAGCCAACTAGGGGGGAGTTGTGGGCCATTGTTGGACTATCGCGGTACTAGTAGCATAGGTATACAGTGTACAAGAAAACAAGTAGAGAATAAAAAACATTTTTATTGGGTACAGTATCAATAAAGACACAGGGGGGTACAGGGTTAAAAAATACAAACAATATACGACCAACATAGCACCAGTATAGTAGTCCCCACAGGGGGAGAAGCATAATGGGTTTGAAAGTCATATCGAGCCTCTTAACTAGTTTCGCGGCTTCGGCCGCTTCATCAGAAGAGCATCTAAAAGCCTCCCTCGCCGGACCAGCGGGGAGGACGGTAACCACCACATAGGGTCCCGAGTGGCGGACAGGGGGTACGTGTGTGGGGGCGAATGGACCTTCTTGATTGCAAGGAAGTGTTGTGTGAGTAGGGGGCCCCGGGAACGAGAGCCCAAATTGAGATATCGGGCCACAAATGACCCCCGCGAGGGGGACCAGGGTAGTGGACCCCCGAGGGGTCGGGGGACCACAAAGGGTCCCATAGTGGCATCAGGGTGGTGACGCCATCCAGTGGCACTGTGTGCCGGGTAAGGCCACAGGAGACCCGGGATCCAGCGTCCATTCCTGGGGACCCTATGTGGTGGTTACCGTGCTCCCCGCTGGTCCGGCGAGGGAGGCTTTTAGATGCTCTTCTGATGAAGCGGCCGAAGCCGCGAAACTAGTTAAGAGGCTCGATATGACTTTCAAACCCATTATGCTTCTCCCCCTGTGGGGACTACTATACTGGTGCTATGTTGGTCGTATATTGTTTGTATGTTTTAACCCTGTACCCCCCTGTGTCTTTATTAATACTGTACCCAATAAAAATGTTTTTTATTATCTACTTGTTTCCTTGTACACTGTATACCTATGCTACTAGTACCGCGATAGTCCAACAATGGCCCACAACTCCCCCCTAGTTGGCTCTTTGGTTTGGGGACCTCGGAGCCAATACCCTATTTAAATTAGACAGGTGCATAAATTTAGGCACCCCAACAGAAAAATCACATCAATATTTAGTAGAGCAGAAATAACAGCCTCTAGACGCTTCCTATAGCCTGTAATGAGTGTCTGGATTCTGGATGAATGTATTTTGACCATTCCTCCTTACAAAACATCTCCAGTTCAGTTAGGTTTGATGGTTGCCGAGCATGGACAGCCCACTTCAAATCACCCCACAGATGTTCAATGATATTCAGGTCTGGTGACTGGGATGGCCATTCCAGAACATTGAACTTGTTCCTCTGCATAAATGCCCGAGTAGATTTTGAGCAGTGTTTTGGGTCGTTGTCTTGTTGAAATATCCAGCCCCGGCGTAACTTCAACTTTGTGACTGATTCCTCAACATTATTCTCAAGAATCTGCCGATATTGAGTGGAATCCATGCGACCCTCAACTTTAACCAGATTCCCAGTACTGTCACTGGCCACACAGCCACAAAGCATGATGGAACCTCCACCAAATTTTACTGTGGGTAGCAAGTGTTTTTCTTGGAATGCTGTGTTCTTTTGCCACCATGCATAACGCCCCTTGTTATGACCAAATAACTCAATCTTTGTTTCATCAGTCCACAGCACCTTATTTCAAAATTAAGCTGGCTTGTCCATATGTGCATTTGCATACCTCAAGCGACTCCGTTTGTGGCGTGTGTGCAGAAAAGGCTTCTTTCTTATCACTTTCCCATACAGCTTCTCCCTGTGCAAAGTGCGCTGAATTGTTGAAGGATGCACAGTGACACCATCTGCAGCAAGTTGATGTTATAGGTCTTTGGAGGTGGTCCGTGGGCTGTTTTTGATTGTTCTCACCATCCTTCGCCTTTGCCTCTACAATATTTTATGTACCTGACACTTCTGTCCTTAACAAGAACTGCGCCTGTGGTCTTCCATTTCCTCACTGTGTTCCTCACAGTGGACACTGACCCCTTATATCTCTGCAATAACTTGTTGTAGCCTTCTCCTAAACCATAATGTAGAACAATCTTTGTTTTCAGGTCATTTGAGAGTTATTTTGAGGCCCCCATGTTGCCACTCTTTAGAGGAGAGTCAAAGAGAACAACAACTTGTAATTGGCCACCTTAAATACCTTTTATCATGATTGGATGCACCTGTCTATGAAGTTCAAGGCTTAATGATCTCACCAAACCAATTGTGTGTTCCAATTAATCAGTGCTAAGTAGTTACAGGTATTCAAATCAAAATGACAAGGGTGCCCAAATTTATGCACCTGTCTAATTTCGTTTTGATGCATATTGTGCATTTTCTGTTAATCCGATAAACCTCATTTCACTACTGAAATATTAATGTGACCTTCAGTTATTTGATAGATAGATCAAAGTGAAATTGCTGATCCAAAACACCCAAATATTTATAAATGATAATCTTGGAAATTGTCAGGGGTTCCTAAACGTTTGAATATGACTGTAAATGAGATAACATGGAGTTCGGAGCTCCATCAGACTTCACACCTCCTGCCTTTGTGGTTTGAGATGCCACTGACTGTAAGTGAAACCCTCACATCATGCACTACTCAACTCTACCATACTCTTCTTCCGCCCAGGTTCACATTGGGTACAATTTGCTTTGATTTGAGATGCGATTTCACATATGAAAATCGCATCTCAAATCGGCGGCATTTGCCGGCAATTGTCAGCAATGACATCGTCCTAATCGGTGCAACGCCGCGTTTGCGGCGCTGCACCGATTTCAAGAAAGTAGTTCCTGTACTACTTTTTGCGATTTCGGGCCGC
Source organism: Rana temporaria (assembly GCF_905171775.1). Lineage (NCBI taxonomy): Eukaryota > Metazoa > Chordata > Amphibia > Anura > Ranidae > Rana > Rana temporaria. The sequence continues at coordinate 408,246,622 of NC_053490.1, forward strand.
GATTTACATTGACATCTGTGCAGAAACCTGCACAGATGTCTCTTAAAACGCGGCCGAAATCGGGACTGCCAGCGGGAGTGAAATTGTGCGAGTTCAGATGAACTCGCACGGCTTCATTCCCGCAGCCCAGTGTGAACCAGGGCTCCATAGCAGTAAACTTTCTAACCATTAACTCTAATGCTGTGTACACACGATTGAAAAATTCGATGTGAGCTTTTGGTCGGAAATTCCGACTGTGTGTAGGCCCCATCTGACTTTTTCTGTCGGAATTTCCGACAGCAAAAATTTGAGAGCTGGTTCTCAAATTTTCTGACGGGAAAAGTTCTTGTCGGAAATTCCGAACATGCATGCTCTGAATCAATTCAACGCATGCTCGGAATCGTTGAACTTCATTTTCTCGGCTCGTTGTAGTGTTGTACATCACCGCGATCTTGACGGTCAGAATTTTCGACAACATTTGTGTGACCATGTGTATGCAACATACGTTTGAGCCAAGATTCCGTGAGAAAAAAAATCCACGGTTTTCTTGTCGGAATTTCCGATCGTGTGTATGCGGCATAAAGGTCTTAATCACCCTGCAAAGCACAGGTCCCTCTGGAAGAAGGCCCTTCAGCATTAATGTGACATTCACATTCAGGCACCTCCTAAATGCACACACAGCCAATGAACAAACAAAAAAGATGGTGGCTGCAAGGGACACAGTAGCTTTCAAGCTACATGAGGTACTCACAGACCCGCAAGGTCGCTATATAATACTTGTGTGTGAAATCAACTCTACTACTTTTACCACACCAGGTTGGTGTGCCCTATTTTCTCCTATTTCTTCTGACTGCTAGAATACCCCTTTCATTGAGGGCAGCAAGGCCTGAGGCATTGTTCACTACGAACTATAGTCCATCTGGTTAAACTCATTTGTGCACAGGAGTGTTTGTTTTCTAGCAGAATTGACATGTTCCTGGTAGATAAATGGTTATTGTTTAAATGCAAATCTTCTGTGATTAACTACTTAACCCCCGGACCATATTGCTGCCCAAAGACCAGAGGACTTTTTGCGATTCGGGACTGCGCCGCTTTAACTGACAATTGCGCGGTCGTGCGACGTGGCTCCCAAACAAAATTGGCGTCCTTTTTTTCCCACAAATAGAGCTTTCTTTTGGTGGTATTTGATCACCTCTGCGGTTTTTATTTTTTGCGCTATAAACAAAAATAGAGCGACAATTTAAAAAAAAATTAATATTTTTTACTTTTTGCTGTAATAAATATCCCCCAAAAATATATAAAAAAACATTTTTTTTCCTCAGTTTAGGCCGATACGTATTCGTCTACATATTTTTCGTAAAAAAAATCGCAATAAGCGTTTATTGATTGGTTTGCGCAAAAGTTATAGCGTTTACAAAATAGGGGGTATTTTTATGATATTTTAATTAATATATTTTTTTTACTAGTAATGGCGGCGATCAGCGATTTTTTTTCGGTACTGTGACGTTATGGCGGACACTTCGGACACTTTTGACACATTTTTGGGACCATTGGCATTTTTATAGCGATCCGTGCTATAAAAATGCATTGGATTACTATAAAAATGCCACTGGCAGTGAAGGGGTTAACACTAGGGGACGGGGAAGGGGTTAAGTATGCCTGGGTGTGTTCTTACTGTGGGGGGGGGGGGGCGGCCTCACTAGGGGAAACACTGATCCTCGGTTCATACATTGTATGAACAGAAAATCAGCATTTCCCCTGCTGACAGGAACGAGAGCTGTGTGTTTACACACACAGCTCCCGTTCCCCGCTCTGTAACGAGCGATCGCGTGTGCCCGGCGGCGATCGCGCCCGCCGGGCACACGCACGGGAGTCGGGGGCGAGCGGGGGGCGCGCGCGCGCGCCCCCTAGTGGCGGCTCAAAGAGCCGCCGTATAGCTACGGGCTCTCGCCCAGGAGAGCCGACCTGCCGCCGTATAATGACGGTGCGCGGTCGGCTAGTGGTTAATACTATTACTTGATCAGACCATGCCTCAGTGAAGCTAGAAGCAGGGGATTCTTCCAATCACAACCCTACTTACATATGGCGATCTAATCCCCAACTGTTCCAGGATGCTCCGAACAAGTCCTAAATTGAACAACAACTGAATGAATGAATGAATGAATGAATTAATATATTTTTTTTACTAGTAATGGCGGCGATCAGCGATTTTTTTTCGGTACTGTGACGTTATGGCGGACACTTCGGACACTTTTGACACATTTTTGGGACCATTGGCATTTTTATAGCGATCCGTGCTATAAAAATGCATTGGATTACTATAAAAATGCCACTGGCAGTGAAGGGGTTAACACTAGGGGACGGGGAAGGGGTTAAGTATGCCTGGGTGTGTTCTTACTGTGGGGGGGGGGGGGCGGCCTCACTAGGGGAAACACTGATCCTCGGTTCATACATTGTATGAACAGAAAATCAGCATTTCCCCTGCTGACAGGAACGAGAGCTGTGTGTTTACACACACAGCTCCCGTTCCCCGCTCTGTAACGAGCGATCGCGTGTGCCCGGCGGCGATCGCGCCCGCCGGGCACACGCACGGGAGTCGGGGGCGAGCGGGGGGCGCGCGCGCGCGCCCCCTAGTGGCGGCTCAAAGAGCCGCCGTATAGCTACGGGCTCTCGCCCAGGAGAGCCGACCTGCCGCCGTATAATGACGGTGCGCGGTCGGCTAGTGGTTAATACTATTACTTGATCAGACCATGCCTCAGTGAAGCTAGAAGCAGGGGATTCTTCCAATCACAACCCTACTTACATATGGCGATCTAATCCCCAACTGTTCCAGGATGCTCCGAACAAGTCCTAAATTGAACAACAACTGAATGAATGAATGAATGAATGAATGAATGAAAAATTTATATAGCGCGGCACATGCGAACTGAATCGCTTCTGGGCGCTAGTTGTTTGTGTCTCATGCCTTCAGAAAAGCAGGGTTTTGATCTGCCTTCTGAAAGACAGGTGGTTTTGCTCCAACCGAATGCTGGTTGGTAAAGCATTCCAAAGCCTGGGGCCCTGAAAAGCAAATCTTCTTTCTCCTTTGGACTTGTATTTGGTTTTAGGAACCTTGACCAGATTTTGGTCGGTGGATCGCAGAATGCGGTTGCAATTGTGCGGTTTGATCTTGTCGCATAGATATCTAGGAGCCTTCCCATGGATGCACTTATGTGTCAGGCAGAGTGCTTTGAATGCAATTCTGTCTTTCACTGGCAACCAGTGAAGGGATCTCAGTGAAGGTGAGATTGATTCCCAAGATTTTTTCCCAGTCACCAGTCTAGCGGCCGTATTCTGTACGACTTGAAGACGAGCGATTTGGTACTTGGGGAGCCCGAGGTAAAGGGCATTTGCATAGTCCAGTCTGGAATTCACGATTGTTCCCACCACGACTGCTACGTCTTCTTTGGGGATAAATGGAATAAGTCTGCGTAGTAGGCGCATCAAATGGTGCGCCCCGCTGACTACTGACCCTATTTGTGCGTCCATTGTCATGAAGGTGTCAAACGTGACTCCTAGACTTTTGACTTTGGAGCTAGGGGAGATGATTTGTCCCAGGATGGGCGATGGTGTCCAGTTTGTTGCCGGTTGTCTCTTCCGACTGGCATCGAACATAAAGAGTTCTGTTTTAGCGCTATTGAGTTTGAGATAACTCTTAGTCATCCAGTTTTCTATTGAAGAGAGACATTTCTCTAATCTGAGATGATGATCCTTTTTGTGGCAGATGCGAAAATACAACTGCGTGTCGTCTGCATAAGAGTGATAGAGTAGTTCTTGGCTACTGATAATATCAAAGAGAGGACGAAGATAGATATTAAACAGCACCGGTGATAGGGGGGATCCTTGGGGGACCCCACATGGCACCGTGCGTTTTTCTGACGTGAAAGATCCCAGTTTCACTGTTTGTGATCGGTTTCCGAGAAAAGAGGAGAACCATGGTAAGGCATCTTCTGAGACTCCGGCGACTTCTGTTAGTCGTCTCAGTAGCAATTTATGGTCTACTGTGTCGAAGGCTGCGCTTAGGTCCAGCAGAACCAGGAGACACGATTCTCCTTCGTCTGCGGCCTCGAGCGCATCGTCCCATATTTTCAGTAAGGCCGTTTCTGTCCCGTGTCCGGGACGGAACCCGGATTGAAATGGATCGAGTAGGTTGTGGGTATCCAGATGCTGTTGCAGCTGATTTACCACCACTTTCTCCATTATCTTGGACAGAGCATTTAGACCTGTTATGGGACGGCGGTGAGTTGGGTCCATAGGATCCAAATTAGTTTTTTTCAAGATCGGCAGGATTGTGCCCTCTTTCAGCAGGGAAGGCACTATGCCTTCCTTAAATGACTGATTTATAAGCTGTGTGATTGGAGGCGCCAGGATGTCGGCACATTCCTTCAGTAGCTTGGTGGGAATGATGTCATTGGGTGCTGTGCTGTTGCGCAGCGCACCAATGAATTTTTTGGTGGTATCGATGGAGATGGGTTCCAGAGTGAACTTAGTTGATTGTAGAGGCTTTCTGTCAGTGTTTTGTAGTTGATTGAAGAGGGGGCTGAGTGGAGTATTGTTTTGCCGAATACTTACCCGAATTTTTTCAATTTTGTTGATGAAGAAATCCGATAGTTCATTGCAGAACTCTTGGGTGTCTGAAGTGGGGACTTCAAGACATCCCGGATTCATGGTCTGGGTGACCATCCTGAAGAGTTCGCGTGGGCGATTCATTGCGCTGTTAATCACCATGGAAAAGTGAAGTTTTTTGGCTTTGAAAATTTCCTTGTGATATCGTGTTGTTACTGCTTTGTAGAAGTTGAGGCGGTCTTCTGAAGGACTTCTTTTCCAGGCGGCTTCCGACCTTCTGCGCTCTTGCTTCAATAGCGACAGCTGGTTATTGAACCAGCTGGACTTTTTTGCCCGGCTGCGGACTTTGCGCTTTGGTGCTGCTAAGTTTATTTTTGAGAATAAACACAAATCGTTTACCAATTCATTCATTGTATGGAATGCTCATAAGGCATTTGTGAGAGGTATTCTTATTCAACAGGGGGTGAGAATTAAGAGAATGAGGCAGCAGCACATCAAAGAGCTAATGTCGAGAATTGATACTCTTGAAAGACAAAATAAGAAACAACCCTCCCAATCACTGACAGATCAACTGACACATTCCCGCAATTACCTCAGATTGCTCCTCCTGGAGAACTTTGAAAGAGCCTCCTGGAGACTCAAAATATCCTATGACACGAGTGGCAACAGAACAAGGAAACTATTAGCTAACCGAATCAAAGGACGAAGATACAAAACCCAAATCCCATACGTATTACACCCCAACATCCAAACAACACAGTTCCATCCCCAAGCAATAGCTGATGCTTTCAGTCATTACTATGGGTCACTATACAACCATTAGAATGATTCCATCATACCACAACCCTCACCAGCTATCACAGAAGCATTTTCTCAACAAAATTTTACTCCCCAGGCTCTCTGCCGAGCACCATAAAAACCTCAACTCCCCCGTAACTGAATTGGAGGTACGTCAGATTATCCAATCCCTACCTAATAACAAATCCCGGGCCCGGTTGGCTTCATAGGGGAGTACTACAAAACCTTTCAGGATATCCTGACTCTACATTTGGTGAAGATCTTTGGTTCTTCTGCTGCCTCTTCCTCATTCCCTCCAGAGATGCTTAAGGCCATGATAGTTGCTCTGCCGAAGCCTGGGAAGGATCCAAACACCCCACAAAACATTCTGCCCATATCACTACTCAATAATGATTTTAAAATGTATGCAAAACTACTGGCCACCAGACTAGTAGACATTTTACCTTCCCTTATAGATGTGGATCAGTCTGCATTTACCAAGGGGTACCAGACAGCTGATGCGAATCGTCACAACAATATTAGCGTAACTTCAACACTGGTTACATCCAAACTCCAATGCCCTATGGGTTGAATTAAATCAACCTCAGATTCCCAGGGGGAACTTACATGATTGTTTACTACAGTAACTGCACCTCTTAATACCTCCCTTGATGGCAAACTAGCACCACCCATCCTAGCATCACTACACTCCTAGGTTCATCTTTGCAAATATCAACAGTGGAGTGGTAATGTGACACCTTTAAATCTCCCCACATCTGCACTTTCCCAACTCATCCCAAACATTAACCTTAATATATGGAAGAAAAAGGGGATTACTCACTAAGGCTGGGTTCACACTACGATTTTCCCGTCCGTCAGCCGCATACGATTTATATGAAAAACCGTATGCGGCTGAAACGGACGGGAACGTATGGAACCGCACATATGTGCGTTTTCCATTGACGTTAATGTTAAAGAAAAACTTATGCGTTTGCCATACGGTTTTAAAAACGGCCGCAAAACCGTGGTTGAACACGGTTTTGCGTACGTTTAAAAAACGTTTTGCCAGCAAATCGTACGCACCCGGATGCATCTGAGTGCATACGATTTGCAATGCATTGTCTATCTATACGTTTTCCCGTCCGGGCCCGTACGTTTTCAATACTGAAATCGTATGCCGCTGACGGACGGGAAAATCGTAGTGTGAACCCAGCCTTAGAAGATATATTAGAAGGCCCATCACTTAAATCTTTCAGAACCTTACAACTAGAATACAATCTACCCCCCAAAGAACAATATAAATACATGCAGATAGCTCATCTACTGAAGAAGAATACACAACTTCAGACAACACTCCCTGTGAAAATAACCCAACACTATCAACAACCCCCAATCCTACACAAAGGTATACCAATCATCTACTCAAGACAGCTTTTGGTAAGGTGTCCCTGATAAAAGAGGGGGGTTGGCTGAGGTATATATAAAGCAGGGCTGCTGTCCCAGCATTAAAAGTTTATATGTTTCATTTCTGTAGTATCGGAACTTTGTCAGAACATACCTACCTCAGCCAATCCCCTCTTTTATCAGGGACACCTTACCAAAACCTGATGAAGCACTACTTGGAATAATCAGCCATTAGCATCCTTTTAAAAGACTTTTGGAGAAACATCCTTTGTAACAGACACCTTGGAAATCGATTGGATTGTTTTATCTTCTGATGGAGAACTACTAGTCCACTCTAGATACACTGAAACACTGCCTCACTGCATCAATTGGAACTAATAGAACATCACTGTTTTTAACAGTAATACACTGTCCTCTTTTAGGAATTCACTTGCTTGGGTCCCATATAGGGATGAGCCGAACAACCCCCCGTTCGGTTTGCACCAGAACCTGCGAACAGACCAAAAGTTCATGTGAACTTTAGAACCCCGTTAAAGTCTATGGGACTCGAACATTTGAAATCTAAAGTGCTAATTTTAAAGGCTAATATGCAAGTTATTGTCCTAAAAAGTGTTTGGGGACCTGTGTCCTGCCCCAGGGGACATGTATCAATGCAAGAAAAGTTTTAAAAACGTCAGTTTTTTTGGGAGCAGTGATTTTAATAATGATTAGAGGGAAGCAATAAAAGTGAAATATTCCTTTAAATTTCGTACCTGGGGGGGGGGTGTATAGTATGCCTGTGAAGTAGCGCTTCCCGTGCTTAGAACTGTCCCTGCACAAAATGTAATTCTTGAAGGAAAAAAGTCATTTAAAATCACTCGCGGCTATAATGAATTGTCGGCTCCCGGCAATACAGAGAAAAGTCATTCATAAAAAAAAAAAGAAAATGCGTGGGGGTCCCCCAAAATTCAATTACCAGGTCCTTAAGGTCTGGTATGGATATTAAGGGGAACCCCGCGTCAAATAAAAAAAATGGCGTGGAGTTCCCCCCAAAAATCCACACCAGACCCTTTATCCGAGTACGCAACCTGGCAGGCCGCAGAAAAAGAGGGGGGTGAGAGTACGCCCCCCCTCCTGAACTGTACCAGGCCACATGCCCTCAACATTGGGAGGATACTTTGGGGGTCTGTGACCCCTCAAAGCACCATGTCCCCATGTTGATGGGGACAAGGGCTTCCTCCCCACAACCCTTGCCCGGTGGTTGTGGGGGTCTGCGGGTGGGGGGCTTATCTGAATCTAAAAGACCCCTTTAACAAAGTGGACCCCCAGATCCCCCTATGTGAATTGGTATCGGGGTACATTGCTCCTCTACCATTTCACAAAGAATTGTGAAACAATTGTAACAATTGTAAAAAAAACACAGACACCGTTGGAAAAGTCCTTAACAAAATAAATAAATAAAAAATAAAGATTCCAGCGGTGGTAATACACTCTCGGTCTCTGCTCCAATGCTGTCGGTATCCTGCGATGGGTGATCTCCTCTCTGGTGTCCAGAGATGAGAAGATCTCCTCTTCATCCAGGTCCAGTATCCAGCGATGAGATGTCCATCCAGCGCAGCGCATCACCTGTCTCCACCAGAGACAGCCCAGGAATGACGTGGCTTCATCAGTGACAGCTCTTATGTAGGTGAGGGCAGGGCCACCCGTCACGTGACCCCACCCCCTCTGATGTAACAGCAAACATGCGTTATGTGACCCCGCCCCCTCTGATGTAACGGCAAACCTGCGTTACATCAGAGGGTGGCGGGGTCACCCGCACGTCACCGGGAAAGCTGAGGCTTTCCCTTGCGTCAGAGGGGGACGGGGTCACGTGACGGGTGGCCCCGCCCTCACCTACATAAGAGCTATCACTGCTGAAGCCGCGTCATTTCCAGGCTGTCTCCGGTGGAGACAGGCGATGCGTGCGCTGGATGGAAATCTCATTGTTGGATCCTAGACCTGGATGAAGAGGAGATCTTCTCATCGCTGGACCCCAGAGAGGAGATCACCCATCGCAGGATACCGGCAGCGTTGGAGTGGAGACCGAGAGTTGATTACCACCGCTGGAATCTTATTTTTATTTTTAATAAAGGACTTTCCCAACGGTGTCTGTGTTTTTTTGGGGGTAACCCAACATAATTTTCTTTTAATTTGATGCTGGGTTCCCCTTAATATCCATACCAGACCTGAAGGGCCTGGTAATTGAATTTGGGGGGACCCCCCACGCATTTTTTTTTTTATGAATGACTTTTCTCTGTATTGCCAGGAGCCGACAATTCATTATAGCTGCGAGTGATTTTAACCACTTAAAGGGTCACTAAAGGATTTTTTTTTTTAGCTAAATAGCTTCCTTTACCCTAATGCAGTCCTGGTTTCATGTCCTCATTGTTCGTTTTTGCTGTAATCCTTCTCTGTTCTGCACACTTCCTGGTTGTCTGTTTCCTTATGAAAAAAGAACTGGGAGCTTCTCTCTGTGGTCTTTGATTTCTGTGTGTCTAAAACCCCTCAGAACCAATCAGTTTCATTTTATTTATTTTTTAAACTCTTTATTTTTCCATTTTTCCTCATTTCACAATTCCTCAAACAAAAATAGTATCACATCATCCAAAACAAACATCATAAATCTCTACCTAATGCAAGTTTTCATACTCCTATGTGACCATTATCTTAACAATATTAACCTCTTCTTATATAAACAAAAACCAAATAATGATTCACCTTCCCTTTCTCCATCTTCCCTTTCTCACAACCCTTGACGTGATCTCTCCCCGTTTGAGGTCTCGATAACATGAGTTCTCCCCATGTATTACCCCCCCCCCCCTGCATCAGGACCCTTTGTCCAAAACATCAAAAAAAAAAAAAAGTTAAGCGTATTCTTCCCTTTTCTCCGTTCTCTCTCCTCCCCCCTATCCCCCCCTCCCATCCTGTTCCCCTTGTTCCCTATATCTAACAAAGGGGGCCCAGATCTCCCTGAACTTGTCCTCCTGTTCTCTTAGAGCCATTGTAAGATTCTTCATATATTGAATTTCCGTGATTTTTGCAAACCATTGTGGTCTACTTGGGGAACTAGTACTCTTCCAAAGAGCCGGAATACAAGCTTTAGCTGTTATAGGCAAGTGCCTTACCAGAGATTTTTTATACTTTTCTACTGATATCGGAATATCCATCAACAAAAAGGTCGCCAGATTCTCTCCAAGAGACATTTCAGTTATTTCTTCAACAACTTCTGATACCATTTTCCAAAATTCTTTGACTCCTTCACAATTCCAAAAAATATGTAACAGAGTTCCCTCTTCTTTTTGACAACGCCAACAAAGGTTCGACACTTGGGGGAAAATCTGATTTAAAACTTCTGGGGTCCGGTACCACCTGCTCAAAATCGTATACCCTCCCTCCTGGTATTTTGATGCCTTATGGGTAAATTCAAATATTTTGTTCTTCTGATTTTCGGTAAAAGTTACCCCTAAATCTCTCTCCCAGGCCTTTACAAAACCTAATTCCTGTGGAGCTTTTAATTCATTTACTAAAGTATAGAACAATGATAGCGAGTGTCTCAGGGAGTCTCCCTTGAGACATAGTTTCTCATATTCCGACAGGTTTAATCTCAGTGTTGTTTGTCCCTGAATTGATCAGAGAAATCCCCTTAACTGTCTTCTCCTATATGGATCCAGATCCTCCGATAGTTCCCTATCTATTTCCTCCATTGACATTATACGATTATCCTTCTGGAAATGTATCAGTCTGAATTTACCCCTTCTTTTTAGGTTTAGAAAGCATGGATCTCTCAGGCCAGGTACAAACGCTGGATTACCTAAGATTGGTGTCATCGGACACGCTTCCGTTTGTCTATTTGAGTTTTTAAATATTTTTTTAACTACACTAATAGTCGTCCCTATCGTTGGGTGTCTTTTAACTGTCTGTGGTATATCGGTTTGAGAAAGCCAAATTAGACCTTCTAGTGGTAGTTCGGACATTGCCTGCTCTAATAGGATCCACGGTTTATCCTTCGGTGTAACACACCAATCTAATGCTCTTGATAAATGCACTGCCTCATAGTACACGAGTGGGTCTGGAAATCCTACCCCCCCCCCCTTTTCCTTTGGTAGCGTTAAGATATCTCTCCTTACTCTGGCTGGTTTCCCTGCCCATATGAATCCCGCAAACTTTGCTCTAAGTTCTCTTAAAAAACCCTGCGGAAGTCTAATTGGGAGTGTCTGTAATAAGTATAGTAACCTCGGCATTACGTTCATCTTTATGATATTGATCCTGCCAAACCAGGTAAAAACTTCTTAATCCCATTTCTGCAGGTCCCGTTTGATTTGCCTTGCTAGTGGTGCCTGATTTAACTCTAGGATTCTGTTTAACTTCTTCGGAATTTTAGTCCCCAAATATCCTATATGTGAGTTTGTCCATTTAAATGAGAAATAAGTAATTAATTGTTGTTGTTGTATCATACTCATCTCCACCCCCATTGCTTCCGATTTGTCGTAGTTCACTTTAAAATTTGAAAGTGCGCCATATTTATCAATCTCTGATAACAGTGGGGGAAGAGATAGAGCTGGCATAGTTAGAAAGAACATCAGATCGTCCGCAAATGCTGCAAGTTTATGCTCCCACCCTTTTACACAGATGCCCCTGATATCTGTATTAAGCCTTATTGTCCTTAAAAAGGGTTCCAACGTCAGGATGAAAATAATTGGTGAGAGGGGACAATCTTGACGTGTCCCGTTACGTATATCAAAGGGGTCAGACATGATTTCATTTATCTTTATTCTAGCTTTCGGATGGGAGTATAAACTCATTATCCATCTTTGCATCCCCTCTCGCAGTCCTATATGTTGTATGATTGTTTTTAAAAACTTCCAATCCACCCTATCGAACGCTTTTTCAGCGTCAGTAGATACAAGTACTAGGGTTTTTTTATAGGACTGCGAGAGGTGAATAGCATTTATCACTCGCTGCATATTTTCTCTACCTTCCCTCTCTGGAGTAAATCCAACTTGATCCTGATGTATCAGGTCGGGGATATATGGTAAAAGTCTATTTGCTAAAATTTTTGTAAAAATCTTCAGATCTACATTCAATAGTGATATTGGGCGATAATTTGAGCACTGTGCTGGATCTTTCCCCTCCTTCGGTATGACCGCTATATGTGCCATAACTGCTTCTTCCGGGATCCCCTGTCCTTCTCTTATCGAATTGAATGAGTCTTGGCATCAATTTTTCTGCGTAGGTCTTATAGTATAATAGGGTAAATCCATCCGGGCCCGGAGCTTTACCTGGTTTTAGCATTTTAAGGGTATTTGTGAATTCTTCTGCTGTAATGGGTCCTTCTATACTTCTCCCAATTTCCTCTGATAGTTTCGGCATTCCTGACCTCTCTATATATTCCTTTGATTTTTCCTCCCGCAACAAAGTATGTTGTTCCTCTTTTAATTGATATAAGCTCATATAATAGTTTCTGAATACTTTTGTGATTTCTTGTGAGGACTTGACTATCTTATCGCCTGTTGTTTTAATACCCCCTATATGATTTTGGGCCTTCATTTCTCTTAGTGCTCTCGCTAACATCCTGCTGGGTTTATTGCCATGTTCATAAAAAGCTTGTTTACATCTTCTTAATGAGGCTTTTGCTTTGTCCGATAATAACAAGTTCAATTCATCCCGCGCATTCCTCAATTTCTCCTCTATCTGTATTGCCAGTAATTTTTTATGTATTTTTTCCAATCTACGAATTTCTCCCAGTAATGCTTCAATCTGTGCTCCTATCTGACGTTTCCTGCGTGTTCCCAATGATATTAGGATACCTCTCATGTAGCACTTATGTGTTTCCCAAATACAGGTTGGGGTAACCTCTCCTACCTCATTATTAGAAAAGAACATCTCCAGTTCCTGTGCTATCTTTTCCCCATATTCTGGGTCTTTTAAGAGAGATTCGTTCATTTTCCAGTGCCAATCGCGTACTACAGGTTCCCCCCATTCCAGTGTACAATTTGTTGGTGAGTGATCTGATATTGAGAATGATCCAATGGAGGCCTCCACTATCCCCTGTACAAAATGTTGAGATATAAATATATAATCTATTCTAGAGTATGTTTTATGCTTTGCAGAAAAAAACGTATAATCTCTCTCATGGGTATGTGTAGTCCTCCAGCTGTCTACCACCTGTATCTCTTGTAAAAGTCTGTTTGCTTTACTTAATTTGCTATACGCTACATGCGAAGTACCCTTAGATGTGTCTAAAATAGGATCCAAGGCCATGTTCAGATCCCCTGCCAACATTACAATACCTTCCATATTCTGATGTATCATGTTTATATATTTCTCAAATGCTGCTATCTGCCCTTCATTAGGTAGGTATATGTTTATCAAAGTCACCTTCTGATCATTTATATGCCCTTTTACAATAAGTAGCCGTCCTTCCTCATCTTGAATTATATTTGATTCTTTCCATGAAATCATTTTTGAAAGAATAATTGATACCCCTTTTGTCTTTGTTGTCGGTGAGGCACTATGGTACACCGTTGGGAATCTGTAGCTTCCTAGTTTTGGGATTTTATTTTTCTTTAATCTCCATAATTCTGCCAGCAATTTAGACCGTTTCTCTGGGTTATTTAACCCTTTTACATTATAAGAGGTCAAAGTAATGCTTGTCATTTTGGTATTTCAATTGGGTTATCCCCAATGGCTCGGAGAGAGGATGGAGGAGGGACAGGAAGAAAGAGAGAGAGAGAGCGGGAAGAAAAGAAAAAAAAATCCGGTTAGTCCCCTAGGATCCCAGAGAAGATAAAAAAAGGAGAGGCGCTTTAATGGGGTTAAGTGTATGAGCATCGAGGAGAGTCATGCCTTCATGCTAGTCCCGGTTCACCCCGCAAATTATCCCTTTTAATCTATTCCTTTTCCCCCCCAAATTACTAGAAAGGGAGGTAGTGTGCAAAAGATGAACTGTCCCTCCCACCTGTACATATAGACATATGAAGGACAGATTGATACCAAGGCATTATCCCTGCTACCTAGATACAATAATCAACATTTAGTCATTCCCCCTCCCTCCTGTGCGTCTTCTAACTATCTTTATAATATTAGCTTATTACATTCCCCCTCGTCAGTACTCTCATATGCCAGTCCTTCCTTATCTTCCCAGTCTTCCTATTACCCCCCCCCCCCCAAGACCCCACCGTTACCCAACCAACCTCTACCATTTTCCTCCCAAGTTCCTCCTGCATCACCTCCCTATCTCCTTCCTCTTATCACCCAGCATCCCACAACTCCCCTCCAACTCCCCTCCAACTCCCCTCCCCCCTTCCATTCAGCCTCACCCCCCACCTCCCCCTCCCTCCAAAAAAAAAAAAAAAAAACATAAAAAAAAAAAAGGAACGCCCTCCCTCGTACTCCATCCCTTACACTCTCCTCAAGTGTCAAAGACTATGTGTATCGTGCCAATTGGTGTCCCTAAGTATGCAATGCCTAATGTGTATCTCAAATTATTTGTGTCATTGATTATATTATTTAAGTGTTATATTTGTTCCATTCCCCAAATAACGGAAAATTTAAGTATGCCCTAATTGTGCAGACTCTAAGTTATACTGTGTGAATTATATATTTTTAATATTATCCCCTCCCTGCCTCCTACCCTCCCCTACCCTCCCCCCTTCTATATTTGATATGTATTTTCTTGTGCCGTATTATACCTTAGAACTAGTGAAAAAATAGCGCAAAATAGAGCAAAAGACCCCAAGAACGGGCAAAAAAAAGAAATATTACCCCACTCTTTCCCAGACAGACAGTTGCCACTGTAAACTATGCTATGCCCCTATTAGCCAGAGTCCAGGATAATTTCCAAATGTCTTAAAAAAAAAAGGGAGGTCCAAAAAACAAAAACAAAAAAAAAGAAGAAAGGAGGGTTGGGTTTCCACAAAAAGTTAATTTAAGGGGGCCCCTCTTGCCTGGGGTTTGTTTTTTATATCCTCTAAGATGGGGGAAACCTTCTATATCACTTGTAGTACTGTATCTCCTAGGTCCGTCTCTGCCTTCCGACCATATTCCCGTCCATTTATCTAGGGTCTCTCTACGTTGCTATTGGCAATTCCAGCCCATTAGGGACATCTATTGGCACCGAACCCAAAAATTCGAAAAGCGCATGTAGCTGGGATGGTTCTCTTAAATTAAAGTTCCTTCCTTCCTTTTTCACAGTTATAGCCAGCGGGAACCCCCATCTATACATGGCACCTTGACTGCGTATGTGTTCTAATAAAGGTCTTAACAAGCGTCGTCGGGCTTTGGTTTGCCAACACAGATCAGGGAATATCTGTATGTTCACCCCCTCCCATATCACCGTTCCCTCTTTCCATGCTGCTCTGAGTATTTCTTCCTTTACTCTAAAGAAGTTTTTCCGACACAGCACATCTCGAGGACTGGTCTGATCTGGGTTGCGTATTGTAGGGACCTTATGAACCCTGTCCAACTCCAATGCTGAATCAGGGCTTTTTTTTAGAATTTTATTAAAAATAGACACAGCAGCTTCCCTCAACGCCAGACCCTCTAAACTTCCGGGTATCCCTTTTATGCGTACATTATTCCTTCTGCTTCTGTTATCAGCCTCTTCAGCGCTTAACTGCAGTCTAACCAACTGCTGTTGTTGTTTCCCAAGTTTTTCATCTAGAGCTACCAATCTAAAGTCCACCGCCACTTGCTGTTTCTCCAGATCACCCATTTTCTGTTCACCCACCACCATTTTTGCACAAACCTCTTCCACCTCTTCCTTCAGAGTGCCTGTCATAACCAATAACATTTTCTGAATGTCCTCTTTGGTCGGGAGGGCCTGTATAAGCCTGCTTAGCTGTCTGATATCAGCGGCCAACTCCTGTTCAGGTGTATTCCCTTTGACCATTGTACTCTGTGGGCAAAGCTGTATTTCCTCCTCTGATGGAGATAGGTTTTCCTTTGCACTAGACATTTTACCTGCTATTGCAATGTTCTTACTTTCAGTTATAGGAGCAGATAATGCAATTAATGCAGTCAGTGTCTCTGTAGGCGCTAATAAAGGTGCCCCCGACAACTTCAGTGTATCTACTGTTAAAGGTAGTGCTGAGATTACCTCTGCAGAGGGTTGTGGTAACCTTCTAACCCGCTCTACCGACCTTGTAGCCTCCGCCGTCCGCTCCACCTCCGGGGTTGATGCAGTACTTCCCTCCCAGTCCTGGGTTTCTAATGCAGTCAAAATCCTTGCTGTCAGGTCTGCTGGGACTTGTGCAGTAGCCCACACCGTTCCTGCAATCTGTTGTTGACCTTTTACCACCACTATAGGCACTGTAGCCGTAGCCTCATCCGTAGTGGGTAGGAGTGGTGTCACTGCGGCGGCTTGTAAGGAACACTCTGTCAGTGATTCCCTCCTCAGAGCACTGCTCCCACGGGCATCCTCCTGCTGTGCGCCACCCCCTCTCACCGTCATGTAGCGGGTGATGTAAGAATGGCTGGGTGCGCGCACTCCTCCAGAGCTTCTTTCGAGTCTCTTTCCTCGCCGCGACATCGGCTATTGGTGACCGCTATTAGAAGCCGCTTCCCCGCTTGAAGAGGAGTGTGGGAGGGGGGGTCTCGGATCTGCCGTTCTCCTGGCGAAGCGCACCTCGGACCTCAGCTAGACTCGCCTTTCCAGCGTGTACTCACTCCTCCATGCTCACGTCACCACCCCCGGAAACGGACATCAGTTTCATTTTAAAAACAAACATTGCCCTGTATTGGCTCTGTGTCTCTGTCCTTCACAGAAGCATGAAACTAGATGAAAAGCGAAACTGAAACTGCAGGCACATTATATGAATGATTTTTATCTATTTTTAATCATTTTTAAAAGGAATCAGTTAACTATTATGTCTCTATACCCTGTAAACAGTCATTTCAGCAAAAAAAAAAATGTCCCTTTACAACTCCTTTAAGGACCTCCTCCTGCACATTTACGTCGACAGAATGGCACGGCTGGGCACATGCACGTACAGGTTCGCCGAACAGGCAATGAACTCAAAGCTCATCCCTAGTCCCATATATAGTTGGCTTGCCTTCCCTCTTATTTATATATATATAAATAAATATATATATATATATATATATATATATATATATATATATATATATATATTATATTATATATTTCGCTTTTTTAAGCAATACAATTTAACTGTAGTTTGTTTAACTTTTCAGGGTGTGTATATATATCTCCTTGTTTGTTATTTTTTCTTTTTGATTCACTCTCTTTAAGGTTGGATTCACACCTATGCAGTTTTAGTGCGTTTTGCATTTTTCCCGATTTGCACTACAGTCCATTTTACATGGTTTCCTATGGAACACAATCTGTAGTGCAAATCTGCAAAAAGCTCCAAAAATGCATAGGTGTGAATCCAACCAAAGGGCCCTTTCACACGGGGCGGATCAGTAATGATCTGCCTCCGTGTGTCCGTCAGCTCAGCGGGGATCGCTCCGTATATCCCAGCTGAGCCCGCGGCTGACAGGGCGGTCCCCGCACACTGTGCAGGGACTGCCCTGTCTTTTCTCTGCTCTCCCCTATGGGGGTATCGGATGAACACGGACTGTGTGTCCGTGTTCATCCGATCCGCAGACGGAAGAAAAAATAAGGTTTTCTTCCGTCCGCAAAATCGGATCTTTGCGGAGGCGGTGATTACGGGTGTCAGCGGATGTTTATCTGCTGACACCCGCAATCACATAGGGACCAATATATGTCCTTTTTTCATCCGCAAACAGAGGGATAAAAAGCGGACATACGGTCCGCACATGTGAAAGGGGCCTAAGAGACTGCTCCTAATCTCAGCTGTATAGAAGACACCTGGGAGCCAGAAATCTTGCTGATTGATAGGGGATCAAATACTTATTTCACTCATTAAAACGCAAATCAGTTTATAACTTTTTTTGAAATATGTTTGTTTTTCTGGATATTTTTGTTGTTATTCTGTCTCTCACTGTTAAAAAAAAACCTACCATTAAAATTATAGACTGATCATTTATTTGTCAGTGGGCAAATGTACAAAATCAGCAGGGGATAAAATACTATTTTCCCTCACTGTAGGTTGCTAGGGAAATTTTGAATTTAATATTTGGCTCGCTCTGTAGTAGGAGTTGGACTGTCAGCTTTAGTCTGCTATGTCTTCATAAGCTGTTGGATTGGGTACTTCCCCCTAGTTCTGTTGAGAAACATCCAAATCTTGGGATGAGAAGAAACAAATCCTTAGCTTGAATATTTACTACCCTCCGACCAATCCCTGGGGAAGTGTGCCCACCAGAGAAGGAGATAAACAGGCTAGAGCTGGTGCATTAAATAGGAAATCCTGTGGCCCCTTTGGACATACAGTATGTGCTACATATATACTATAAATAAATAATATATATATATATATATATATACACACATATATACACACACACATATACATATATACATACAGCTAAGTCCAGCTAAGAAATGTTTGGTTGTTACCAGTGGCCAGACATGGAGACATGGACAAAAACATTGTCAGAAGTTCTAACCATTGCTCACTCCATACAGGAAGTGAGGGGAGATTTCCAAGATAGGGATATTGATGGAAATAAAACTCAAATTAAAATAAAATGTATGGGCTTCAGTTTGGCCATATACCGGACTATAAGAGAATGACTTCAAAAGATTTTTCAAAAAAGTTAACTTTTTAAAACAAATAAACAAGAAAAATACAAATGCTGATACTCACTGAACATTATACATAATAAATAAACAAATGGTATTGTATGTAATGTATGCAGGGCTTTTTTTCAGGGGGAACTTGGGGGAACTCAGTTCCACCACCTCTGGCTCAGACCCTTTGGTGCCTGCTCACCACAATCACTTGTAAGCACAGAAGTCTGGTTTTTGTGTTTACAAGTGACAGCTCTGCACTCTGTGTGTAACCCCCTGAACTCTGCACCCTTTAAGACCCTCCTACTGTTTGTGAAATCTGACCGGGGTCGTGGTTGGGTTCCTGCACCTATTTTCTGAGAAAAAAAGCTCTGAATGTATGTAACCACATCTCTCCTGCTCTTCAGGTTTGCTTTACAGCACGCCACACGGCAGTTTTTAGCCACCAGAATGCTGGTGTTCTTGCTTGGAACTAAACACCTGCTGGCTTCAAATTGTAAATATGAGCATTTGCCTGGAAAGAAAAGGAAACAAAATTATATAAAAGAGCATATCCCCTTTAAACAATATTCGGACTCTACATCTAAACTGATTCTGCATTGTGTGTTGGTTTGAGAACAGTAGCAAGCACTGATGACTTGCCAGCCTGACAGTAGGCTTTACACAGATCTGGCATGGTTGCTGTTAACAGATGTCCCTGATTTCCGTTGAATGTTTTGGAAGTTTGAATTTTTGTGTGGATATGTAACTGATTTTATTACATTTGGTTTTGTCTGCAAAATTATGCTATAATAAGGGAATATTTATTGGGCAAACTAAGGGGCAGATCCACAAATAAATTACGCCGGCGTATCTAGTGATACGCCGCGTAATTTCAAAATTCCTGCGTCGTATCTTTGTTTTGAATCCTCAAAACAAGATACGACGGCTTCTGGGTTAGATCTGACAGGTGTACGTCTTCGTACGCCTTCGGATCTAAGATGCAATACTTCGGCGTCCGCTGGGTGGCGTTTTCCGTGTCGGGTATGCAAATTAGTGATTTACGACGATCCACGAACGTACGGGCGGCCGTCGCATTTTCGAACGTAGTCTGTAGTCGGCTTTTTCCGGCGTATAGTTAAAGCTGGTATTTTGCGGCGTATACATAGAATTGCCATGTTAAGTATGGCCGTCGTTCTCGCGTCGAAATTTGATTTTTTTTTTTTCGTAAGTCGTCCGTGAATAGGGATGGACGTAACTCACGTCTAAGTTCAAAAAATTACGTCGTTGCGACGTCATTTCGCGCAAAGCATGGCGGGAAATTTCTGGACGACGCATGCGCATTTCATTCGGCGCGGGGACACGCTTCATTTAAATGAAACCTGCCCAATTTGAAATCCGCCGCCAGAAATAAACTACGCCGCCATAACTTACGGCGCAAAATCGCTGAGGATTCGAAAATGCAGGGTGCCTTTGGCCAATCATGGCTCAGGGAAATTAAGTCCACGCCCCACACTAACACACTATATAAGGCTGCTTACACAGCGCTCGTATATATATATATATATATATATATATATATATATATATATATATATATTAGTGGTGCAACGGATCGTCATTGATCCGTGATCCGAACCGAAGCTATTGATCCGAATCGGACACACTTGATCCGTGGATTGATTTCTGAAGAAAAAAAAGTTGTGCGCATGTTCAGTCCACACACAGCGTGGTCATGGCGAGCGGAGGAGCTTGAACGCCTTGCGTCATTTAAATCCCATGTATGGGAGCATTTTGGCTTCCCTGACAAATATAATGATGAAGGTAAGAGGTTAGTGGATTAAACCGTGACGGTGTGTAGGCACTGTGGCACAAGAAAGCCATATGACACATCAAGCATGGCCATGCATTTGAAGCGACATCACCCCAGTGTTTCACTGACAGGAGTGAAATCGAAAGCTGCTCAACAACCGCTTATCACCGCAGCATTTAAAGGGGTTGTAAAGGTAAAAAAAAAAAATCCCTACATGGCTTCCTTTACCTTAGTGCAGTCCTCTTTCACTTACCTCATCCTTCCATTTTGCTTTTAAATGTCCTTAATTCTTCTGAGAAATCCTCACTTCCTGTTCTTCTGTCTGTAACTACACACAGTAATGCAAGGCTTTCTCGCTGGTGTGGAGAAAGCCTCTTGAGGGGGGAGGGGGCGAGCAGGAGGGTCAGTGTTCTGGCACCACCAACACCTAAGGCCCATTTTTTAGCAGAATATATAGTGCAGTGTCACGGTTATTACTGTGCCAAGCAGACAGCGAGGCGTGGTCATGCCCCAAGTGGCTCTGGGTGGTATTGAACCTGGGACCTCTCTGTTGGTGCTTCAGTTCTTTACCTCTGAGCCACTCCTCAGTTTGGTATTCTGCTTGCTTTCCAGCTAAGGTGGTTCTGAATGATGTGCTGATCTCCTTGCAATCTGTACCTGTCTCTACTGGTCCAGCTGAGGCAGGTTACCCAATCAACTAGGGTATAAAACACTGCCTCACTCTGAGGGAGTGGTCAGTTCATTGTGATTGTCCTGTCATTGCCAAAGGTTCCTGTATGCCTGTGCTTTGTTTCAGCTACAAGACTGACTCCGGCTTCTGACCCTGGCTATGTTCATCGTGTACTCTGAATTCTGGAATCCCTGACCATGGCTTAACTTTGACCATTCTTTGGCAAATCCCTGTCAAGCCCCCGTGCACAGACTCACAGCCCAGGTAGCTTCTAACTTCGTTACTGGGGGCTGTGTGTATTTGTAAGGGTGACCATACAACTCAACAATATGGACTCCTGCCAAGGTAAGCCCTTACAAGCAGTCTGTATAGTATATACAGTGCAGTTCAGAGTATATAGTGCAGTCCGTATAGTGACAACACTAAAGAAATTACACTTTGCTACAATGTAAAGTAGTAAGTGTACAGCTTGTATAACAGTGTACATTTGCTGCCCCCTCAAAATAACTCAACACACAGCCATTGTTTTCTAAAACAAAAGTGTGTACACCCCTAAGTGAATTTTCCCTCCCTGGTATCATGTGACTAATTTGTGTTAGAGTCTCAGGTCTGAATGGGGAGCAGGTGTGTTAAAGGGGTTGAAAAGGTACAATTGTTTTTTTTTTCCTAAATAGCTTTCTTTACCATAGTGCAGTCCTCCTTCACTTACCTTTCCTTATTTCTTCTGAGAAATCCTCACTTCCTGTTCTTCTGTCTGTAACTCCACACAATAATGCAAGGCTTTCTCCCTGGTGTGGAGTGTCGTGCTCGCCCCCTCGCCTCTCTACAGGTGAGTCAGGACACCCACTAACACACAGCTCCTTTCTCTATCTGCAACGTAGAGAGTGTCCTGACTCCTGTAGTCCAAGTGAGGGGGCGAGCACGACACTCCACACCAGGGAGAAAGCCTTGCATTACTGTGTGGAGTTACAGACAGAAGAACAGGAAGTGAGGGTTTCTCAGAAGAAATAAGGACATTTAAAAGCAAAATCAAAGAATGAGGTAAGTGAGGGAGGACTGCACTAAGGTAAAGGAAGTTATTTAGGAATTTTTTTTTTTTTTATTTATTTTTTTTAAATTTCTTTTTTTTTCCTTTTTCATTTATACAGGAAACCAAATCACATTAACATATACAAAAAATAGTCAATAGATCACCCTTGTACAAACTAAATATATCATTCTGTTCTTC
Organism: Rana temporaria; assembly: GCF_905171775.1. Taxonomy (NCBI): domain Eukaryota; kingdom Metazoa; phylum Chordata; class Amphibia; order Anura; family Ranidae; genus Rana; species Rana temporaria. Next base: position 408,268,751 of record NC_053490.1, read on the forward strand.
ATTCAAATTGCAAATAATAAATTGATGCATTCAGTTTCCACCCTTCACACCAGCTCTCTCCCCCTAGAGCAGACCTGGGCAAACTACGGCCCGCGGGCCGTATACGGCCCGGCGGACCTTTTAATCCGGCCCACCCCCGCCGCCGAAGCCGCTGCCACGTTAATCACCGCGGCGGGGAACATTAGACAGCGTTCGTTTGAACAGCTGTTTTCCCCGCCGCGCATAGACACTCCCCCTTGGACGGATCTGTCCAATCGCGAGCAAGGGGGAGTCACATAGACACTCCCCCTTGCTCGCGATTGGACAGATCCGTCCAAGGGGGAGTGTCTATGCGCAGCGGGGAAAACAGCTGTTCAAACGAACGCTGTCTAATGTTCCCCGCCGCGGTGATAACAGTAGGCAGGGCCGGGAGGGGTCACACGCAGCCACTTGTGCCAACACACGCAGCCACTTGTGCCAACACACGCAGCCACTTGTGCCAACACACGCAGCCACTTGTGCCAACACACGCAGCCACTGTGCCACCATAAATTGTCGCCACTGTGCCAATCACACGCAGCCACTGTTCCCAAACACAGCCACTGTGCCAATCACACGCAGCCACTGTGCCAATCACACGCAGCCACTGTGCCAATCACACGCAGCCACTGTGCCAATCACACGCAGCCACTGTGCCAATCACACCAGCCACTGTGCCAATCACACCAGCCACTGTGCCAATCACACGCAGCCACTGTGCCCATCAAACGCAGCCACTGTGCCCATCAAACGCAGCCACTGTGCCCATCAAACGCAGCCACTGTGCCCATCACACGCAGCCACTGTGCCCATCACACGCAGCCACTGTGCCCATCACACGCAGCCACTGTGCCCATCACACGCAGCCACTGTGCCCATCACACGCAGCCACTGTGCCCATCACACGCAGCCACTCTGCCCATCAAACGCAGCCACTGTGCCAATCACACGCAGCCACTGTGCCCATCAAACGCAGCCACTGTGCCAACACACGCAGTCACTGTGCCATCAATTGTCGCCACTGTGCCCATCACACGCAGCCACTGTGCCATCAATTGTCGCCACTGTGCCCATCACACGCAACCACTGTGCCATCACACGCAGCCACTGTGCCATCACATGCAGCCACTGTTTAATCAATTGTTATTGATTAAACAGTGGCTGCCTGTCCCCAGCGTCTGTCCCCCTCCTGTGTCATGTCCCCAGCGTCTGTCCCCCTCCTGTGTCATGTCCCCAGCGTCTGTCCCCCTCCTGTGTCATGTCCCCCTCCTGTGTCATGTCCCCAGCCTCTGTCCCCCTCCTGTGCCATGTCCCCAGCGTCTGTCCCCCTCCTGTGTCATGTCCCCAGCCTCTGTCCCCCTCTTGTGTCATGTCCCCAGCCTCTGTCCCCCTCCTGTGCCATGTCCCCAGCCTCTGTCCCCCTCCTGTGCCATGTCCCCAGCCTCTGTCCCCCTCCTGTGCCATGTCCCCAGCCTCTGTCCCCCTCCTGTGCCATGTCCCCAGCCTCTGTCCCCCTCCTGTGCCATGTCCCCAGCCTCTGTCCCCCTCCTGTGCCATGTCCCCAGCCTCTGTCCCCCTCCTGTGCCATGTCCCCAGCCTCTGTCCCCCTCCTGTGCCATGTCCCCAGCCTCTGTCCCCCTCCTGTGCCATGTCCCCAGCCTCTGTCCCCCTCCTGTGCCATGTCCCCAGCCTCTGTCCCCCTCCTGTGCCATGTCCCCAGCCTCTGTCCCCCTCCTGTGCCATGTCCCCAGCCTCTGTCCCCCTCCTGTGTCATGTCCCCAGCCTCTGTCCCCCTCTTGTGCCATGTCCCCAGCCTCTGTCCCCCTCCTGTGTCATGTCCCCAGCCTCTGTCCCCCTCCTGTGCCATGTCCCCAGCCTCTGTCCCCCTCCTGTGCCATGTCCCCAGCCTCTGTCCCCCTCCTGTGCCATGTCCCCAGCCTCTGTCCCCCTCCTGTGCCATGTCCCCAGCCTCTGTCCCCCTCCTGTGCCATGTCCCCAGCCTCTGTCCCCCTCCTGTGCCATGTCCCCAGCCTCTGTCCCCCTCCTGTGCCATGTCCCCAGCCTCTGTCCCCCTCCTGTGCCATGTCCCCAGCCTCTGTCCCCCTCCTGTGCCATGTCCCCAGCCTCTGTCCCCCTCCTGTGCCATGTCCCCAGCCTCTGTCCCCCTCCTGTGCCATGTCCCCAGCCTCTGTCCCCCTCCTGTGCCATGTCCCCAGCCTCTGTCCCCCTCCTGTGCCATGTCCCCAGCCTCTGTCCCCCTCCTGTGCCATGTCCCCAGCCTCTGTCCCCCTCCTGTGCCATGTCCCCAGCCTCTGTCCCCCTCCTGTGCCATGTCTATAACAAGTACTCGTACCAGTTTTCCAACAATGATATTTACTGCTTTTTATAAAGAAATACAATTGATTTTATGCAGTATTGAGTTTAGCCTTTTGGCCCGGCCCTCCAAAATATTTTTAGTTTCTCATGTGGCCCCATCGAAAAAACAATTGCCCACCCCTGCCCTAGAGTAATATCCCCTCAGGGCTTTAAAATTTTTTTTTTTGATGATGATGATGATGATGATGATGATGATGATGATGATGATGATGATGATGCATATGACTCTCCGATAAATGCAAAAGAAAAAATGCTGGATCCTCTGGTATTTCTGCCTCAGCAAATCTTTGAATGGTCTCTCGGACCTCCTTCTAAAATTCCCTAATTCTAGCGCAGGACCAGAAAATATGTAGCATACTACCCTGTTCTGTCCGCCATCTCCAGCATTCCCCTGTCACCTTTAGGAAGAATCTATGGAGTCTTTCCAGGGTTCTGTACCACTGTGAGATCATTTTGTAATTTGTTTCATGCATTTTTGTACATGTTGCTGTCTTAAATATTGCAATTATTGCAATTATCATTTTATTTTTTTTGAGATTCCTGGAAAGTCCTCCCTAGGTCTAATTCCCATCTATGAAAAAAGGGCAGCTGAAAATTCTGCAATGGTTTAGTCAATAACCCATACATTCTAGATACTGCATGCGTTATTGGTTCTTTTTCCATACATTGTTTCTCAAATGTTGCTATGCGCTGTAACAGAATGGCCCGTGACACCCAGAGACTTTTGAAGGATGGGGGGGTACTCCTGTGCCAGCGTCACTAATGACTCTTGGGTCACCTGTGCCCCTTTTTGGCATAGGGTGACTGATAAATGATTCATGTTTTGCAGGATATCTTGGAATATTACAAGGTGTTAAAGTCTGACTCCAAATGGAGTGTTTTCATTCAATGAGGGGGACATGCTTTTGAGGTGTTAATTGCGTCTGCTCCTAGACATTCCATTGTGTGATGCTAACTAAGTCTGCTACTGTGGTGATGTGGATTGACACTGAGAGTCAGCCTGGCTGGCTATTATGGGATGTTAATGTATCTTGCTGTGATTACATTCTGTGTCCATTGTACTAATTAAGTCTGAAAGGTCAGATGTCTCCTTTCAGGGGTAGGGGATTGGCATGTCAATTATGTTTAGTAAAGGAATGTGTTTGTGTAACAGGTGAGGGGGACTTGTCGCAGAGACAGGACGTCTGGGGGATAATTAACTCCTCTGAATGTCATTATCTAAAAGAATGTGATTGAAGCCCCATTGTGTGATGTGTGGGTGGAGTGTGTCTTTGTTCCTTTGATTAACTGTAACATGCCTGTAACTGCATAAAAAGCTGATTGTACCATTAAAGTTCATTAATTTGACTCGGAACACAGAGCGTATGTCTCGTCTCTCTGAGGGAATTCTTATGGATCGTGTCTGCTGGCTTGTCGGACTGTCGGATAAGCTGTCTTGGGTTGATGGAATGGGAGATCGTAAATGTTGGTGACAGCCGCGTACACATGATCAGTTCATCCGATGAGAATGGACCATTTTCATCGGTTAACCCGATGAAGCTGACTGATGGTTCGTCGCGCCTACACACCATCGGTTAAATAAGAAAACATTAATTCCAGTACTGATAAATGCCGCAAAGGGACTGATACCAAAAAAATTGGTTAAGTAGTAGAAAACCAGACATAAAAGAATGGTTCGAAAGGGTGGAAAATTATAATAATCTGGAACATCTACGTAGCTGTGATGAGGGCCAATTGAATATATACAAAAAGAGATGGAAGCCGTGGAGAGATTTTAAATTAACGGAGCAATATCTGGAGAAAATGACAGTAGACAGCAGCTAAAGAAGTAAAGAAGTAGAGTAAGAGAGGAAGAAGGAAAAAGAAAGAAAAAGGGGTAAGGGACAAACCATTAGGGGTGGGGGTGGAAGAGGGTGGGTAAGGTTTACATTAACTGAATGAAATGAGACCAGGAAAAATAACTAATAATGAAAAGTAAAAATATATAAAATAACATTTGAAATACCACAAATGATGCAAAACCAAAAGTGGAGACGGAATTATGAATAAAATCATGAGCAAAGTCTCTTGCTGTGGTTGAGTCTGAGGTGGATAAGAGAAAAAATAAATAAATAACCGATCGTGTCAGAACGCAAACCACGTACGACGGCACTATAAAGGGGAAGGTCAAATCTAATGGCGCCACCCTTGGGGCTGCTTTTGCTAATTCCGTGTTACCACGTGTTAGTAAATGTTTGGTTAGAGCCGATTCGCGCTTTTCAGTCTCCGTGCTTTGCAGATCGTTTTCTCGGGTTCAGTTTGTTCTTGTGGGTTCGTATTTGTCATTCAGTGCTTGCAGTCAGGTCATATCTGTTTTTCAGTGCGTTCATTACAGGTCTTGCTGTACTTGGTTGCTTTCTGTTGACCGGTTTGAAGCCATGTTAAAGGTGCGTTCTCATGCTCGAGTTCGTGCTGCTTATGGGCTGTCTTCTGCAGTTCATATTGTTGCTAGATCTGTGGCCGTGAACAGGGCGAGGAGGAGTTCATTGGCCAAGAATTGGTTGCGCCAGCGTGACCAATTCTCTTATATGCCTCTGCTTGGTGAAATCCAGGAGAAAATTCTTGAGGACTTCAGGAACTTTCTCCGTATGACGGACCCCGTTTTCCACCGTCTTTTGGATCTTCTGTCCCCCTTTATAACGAAGCAGGACACTGTTGCGCCAAGCCATCACGGCCGAGCAGAGGCTTATTGCCACATTGAGGTACCTGGCAACTGGGAGGAGCCTGCAGGACCCCCATTGTAGTTCTGCCCCCCCTTAAAATGTGTCCCAATGTATTTTTGCTCATTCAATTTAGGCAGAGTGCTAGAGGGGTGGTTTTTTTTTTTTTTTTTTTTTTTTTTTTCTGGGCCTAAACTCAGCTAGGACCCCCCCCCCCTAAAATGTTTAATGGCCCATCAGAGGGGTGAGGAGTCTGATAAGTGGGCCTATTTTATTTTTGGCATGAAATACTCACTCCAATAAAAAAATGTTATACTGATGTTGGACAAGGATGTCTTTTTGTAATGTGATTGCAATGTTTATGTGCCAAAGTACTAATTTTTTTTTTTTTTTTTTGACTCCACAGTTTCCTTCCACACCACAGGAATGGCAGACTGTGGATTCCCAATTTGCCCAGCGGTGGGACTTCCCGAACTGCAGAGGGGCAATAGACGGGAAACACGTCCGCATAGTGCCGCCACCCCGTTCGGGGGGTCATACTATTACAACTATAAAGGTTTTAATAGTATTGTGTTGGTGGTGTCGGCACAGTATGAGTTTTTGTATGTGGACGTGGGGGGAAGAACGGCCCGATGTCCGATGGCGGAGTGTTCGCGCACACTGAGTTCGCCCAACGTCTCCAGACTGGTGGCCTGGCACTGCCACAGGATGAAGAGAATGTGGAGGGACTCCCTTTCGTGTTTGTCGCGGATGAACCTTTCGGGCTGGGGCCACACCCGATGAGGCCGTTTCCCCAGAGAACCCTCACCCCGGAGAGGAGGGTTTTTAATTACCAGCTGGCCAGAGCCCGGAGGGTTGTCGAGAATGCCTTTGGGATAATGGCCAGCCGGTTCCGCCTGTTCCAGACAGCAATGCACATGGCGGAATATAAAATGAACACTGTGGTGTTTGCCTGTTGCCTTCTGCACAACTTTTTGCACAGGCATTTCGACACATATCTTACGAACATTGGGCCTGAGGCTGGACAACCAGCATCTAACCTAATGGACACTGGCCGTACTGGCTTGGACCCCTGAACTGCTTGCGATGCACGTGAGAAATATGTTAAATACTTTGGGTAGGGGGGCCATTCCTATGCCAGACCACATTTCTTTTTAATAAAAAAATAAATAATAATTTGATCTTTGAAATTACAGTTTTGTCATTCTTGCTTGGGTTTCTGTTATCTGTCTCCCTGGTTCTACAACTAGTGCACTTGTAGTGCCAAATGTATTTCTCTGTTTTAGTAAATAACCACAATTGTCACAGTAATCACTCACTTTTTAAATGTACAAAATGTTTTTCAGCATCGAAAGAAGAAGCCACACAAATGTTTTTTTGCTTGGGGTTTTATTCTGTGCATTTTTGAAAATTTCAGGTAAACCTTTTTTTTTTGCGTTTTTAATCTGTGCACAACTTGTGCGTTTTTTTTATTTTTTTGTGGCCTAAAACCAGGCTTTTTACAAACAAACAATGCAACTTACAAAGTTCAACCTTATTAGAAACACATGTGATGGGGTGATATCACCCCGAAACAAGCCAAAATTTGAAGATGCACACTATTTGAGTGGCAAAATGTGGTTTTGTATCCTGACCCATGCCACATGTGCTATCTGCCATCATGGGGGATCAATGGATGTGTTTTGGGGGTGCAAACCCTTCCTAGCGAGGAAGGGGTTGCACCCACAAAGCACAGACAAAAGATATCCTGTGATGGCAGATAGCACATGTTGACATCTTCAAATTTAGGCTTGTGGATTATCCAGTGCAAATTTTGGCACATAACACAACATAGAAAAATGTTTTGGGGGGGGGGGTTCAGTCTACTATATGGCCCATCATGTCAATGATGTTTTCATATTTTTGTTCAATGACATTCATCCTATTCCTCATAATGTCCATTTCACTACTGCATTCCATTATTTCTTGTATCATGATTTTGGCACTAGCACTGGAGAAAGGTGTCCTAGTAGATGCTGTGATACCAGAAAAAAGGGTTTATTAGAATCGTGCAGGCCTACCTACATCTCTTCTTCCCTGTGAAGCTGTGGTGACAGACACTGACCTGTTGTGCTGATAATCTCCTCTTCCTCTGGATCATTCCTAAAAACATCACTTTTGTTTATCAGAGTTTCCCTAAGCTGGAATAATGATGCTTTTTGTGAAAGTGACACACATGGAGGCACCTCAAAAGTATCCTTTGTGTAAGACCCTAATAAAAAGGTGATTTATGGGGGACACACAGGTGCTCCTGAGTCCAGATGTGTAAACAGCTGCTTATTATTCTCTCCTTTACACTGTGTGAATGAATCCGGTTTGCATTTCACATTCTAGTAAGGTCGAACAAACACATCCTCCTGACAACAATGTTTATAAACGTTGGTTTACGCCAAATGGGCATGACCACGTGTGCTTTTCCTGGATCTGCAGAAAACATTGGATTTTTAGTGGAACAATGTTTTCTACGAACGGAAAATACTACACTTTGCTCAGTTTTAACCTGAAACTTGCCATGTTCAAAAGTACAACCAGGCCAAACAAGCACATGAAGAAAAACATGCAAAAATATAACAAAGATAATTGCAATAAACACATGAGATTCCGCGCCACTTTGTCCATTATTTGGGCATTCCTCTGATTAGGGGTGTGGTAGGTGCCATGATCGCCATCTTTCCTCTGCAGTATGTCCACCATCTCTTCAAGTGACATATTCGTGGCTTTGTAGCGTCTGGGCCTGGATCGGGACGTTCCCGCCTCGGGCTTTCCTTGTCTGGGCGGGATATACCACACACCTGTGACACGGCCATATTGTCGTTTCACAATGACTAGGGGCGTGGAATAGAGGAAAAGGTCCATCATGGGTGGGCGAAGAGGGCGGCGTTTCACGCATGCGCAGAGTATATAAGGAGAAAGACGTGACTACATTGATTACGCAGAGTCTGGATGAGCGGAAGTGACGACCGACTTTAAACAAAGGTAAAAATGACCAGCAGAGGCCTATATAGACTTGAGTCATGGGATGGGGGTTTATGTTGATTGGATCCTTAAGCAATTTTATCTTGGGGGCCCCCCATGCAATTTTGCTCTCCATCTGCTCGGAGACCTCTCCAATATATATATGTGAGACTCCAAAACCTCTTTTTTTTTACTGTGTATCAGATCAGGCAATGATTGTGATTGTTGGACAGAGGTAATTAAGCAGTTTATCATCTCATCAATGCTGAGGAGCATGATTTCTACACATGAATGGTGCGTTGATGAATGCTCTCATTACTTTTGCATATTTTAATGCCACTTTTTTATTTAAATGTGAACACAGGGTCTGCAGTTAAATCATCATTACACAACAATGGGGCAGAGCTGGGCAGCATTTTAGTGGCAGCAGTAAACACTGTGTTTAACCCACTTAGCGGTGTTCCCGAGCGTGACTCTGGTTTTTTTTTTCTGCTGTTATTGGTATCCCTGAGTCACGCTCGGGGTAGCTGTGCAGAGCCTGCAGCGGGCGTTCCTTACCTTCTCCTGGCGATCCAGCGATGATCTCCCATTGCTGTGAATGCCGGCAAGACCCCCCGCTCCATCCGTCGGCATCTGAATTCCTGGTTCCGTTCCCTGCAGCAGCAATGGTGCATGGGAGCGGAACTGGGAGAGAAATTCAAACGTGAACACAAACACATAAAAAGGAGGTGATAAAATGTAATCTTAGAGGATTACAATGTATCACCTTGGAATCTGACACAGTGCCCTTTCAGTTCCCCTTGTCATTGTCATTTGTGCCCATAAAAAAAACATCTTTTGAAAATGGCATCAAAAAAGCGCTTTCCTACAAAGGCGCTTTTGGATGAGTTGAGCGGCAGCTCGCAGAACAGAGCGATAGTGAGTCGTGGGGAGATTTGTCATCTGGATCTGACACTGACACTGATCCAGAAAGTGACAACGGCGATGATCCCGCACCTGACCTAAGCAATGTGCGCACTTGGTGCCCTATAGACAGCGGTACGGACCAGGCAGCGCCCCCAAGATTCCGATTCACTGGATCACCTGGGAAGAAGGTAGATGTGGAGAGTGACAACCCTCTGGCGTACCTGCAATTATTTCTTACTGAGGAGGTAATTTTAAAATCGTCACAGAAACCAACCGCTACCATGATCAGCAATCCGCTACGCTGCGTGCCAGGTTTTCCAGAACCAGAAAGTGGGAACCGGTGACTAAAGAGGACATCTGTCAGTTTCTGGGACTCATCCTTCAGGGGGTGTTGGGGAAACCGCTCCAGAAATGGTATTGGACCACCAATAAGTTATTGGCCACTCCATTTTTTGGCACTGTGATGTCCGAATACCGCTTTTCGCTCATCATGAAGAATTTACACGTCACCAACAACGAAGAGTTTGATGAGGCCACTCATCCTGCGCTCAAACAAAAAAAATCTGGGAGGTGTGCCAAATGACTGTCACCAACTTCCAGTGGACCTACATGCCAGAAAAGGACGTCAGTGTGGCGAAAGTCTGATGGCCTACAAGGGACGCCTGAGCTGGATACAGTTTATTGCATCCAAAAGAGCGCGGTTTGGCCTCAAATTTTAGACGAGACAAGAAGGATGTGTGTCTCATGAGCACCGCGCACAGCACCTCCACTGCCATGGTCCGCACAAAACATGGGAAAGATGTGCTGAAGCCGCAAGTCGTGATCGACAATAATCACACGATGGAAAGTGTCGACAGAGCCGATCAGGCAATAAAGAGATTTTTAATACAGCTTACCTGTAAAATCTTTTTCTTGGAGTACATCACGGGACACAGAGCGGCATTCATTACTATATGGGTTATATGGAGTACCTTCAGGTGATGGACACTGGCAATCTCAAACAGGAAATGCCCTCCCTATATAACCCCCTCCCATAGGAGGAGTACCTCAGTTTTGTAGCAAGCAGTATGCCTCCCAAAATGGTCCTCAAAAGAGGGGTGGGAGCTCTGTGTCCCGTGATGTACTCCAAGAAAAAGATTTTACAGGTAAGCTGTATTAAAAATCTCTTTTTCTTTATCGTTACATCACGGGACACAGAGCGGCATTCATTACTATATGGGATGTCCCAAAGCAATGCTTACAATGAGGGGAGGGAGAACATCTCCAAGACAAAAGGATTTAATTTAGAGAATACTCAAATCATAATAAATCCAACTTAGTTGAGAAAAATAATCTTAAATTTTAAATTTAACTCAAAAAAGAGGAGCCCCCGGAATCCGAGGGTCTCAAACTGCAGCCTGCAGCACTGCCTGCCCAAAGGCTGTATCAGAATTCCTTCTTACGTCCAACTGGTAGAATTTTGTAAACGTGTGGACAGAAGACCAGGTTGCCGCTTTGCAAACTTGAGTCATAGAGATCTGGTGGTGTGCTGCCCAGGAGGCGCCCATGGCCCTAGTAGAATGAGCCCTTAATGATACTGGAGGAGGCAACCCTTTCAAGCCGTAGGCCTGAGTGATTAATTGCTTAATCCACCTAGAAATGGTGGACTTTGCAGCTGCCTGCCCCTTCTTGGGCCCATCCGGTAAAATGAACAGCACATCTGTTTCCGGATCTTCTTTGTAGCTTTAAGATAGGCCTTCATGGCCCTGACAATATCCAAGGTATGCAGCAACCCTTCCTTTCTGGAAGTAGGTTTAGGGAAGAAGGATGGTAATACCAAATCCTGGTTCAAATGAAAACTGGATATAAACTTCGGTAGGAAGGAAGGATGAGGGCGGAGAACGACCCTGTCCTTATGAAAAATAAGATATGGTTCCTTACAGGATAAGGCCGCCAGTTCCGATACTCTTCTTGCGGAAACTATGGCGACCAAAAATACTAACTTCCTTGTCAGTAAAACCAAAGGAATTTCAGCCAACGGCTCAAACGGTTGTTTCTGTAAACTTGACAGAACAAGATTTAAATCCCACGGACAAAGCGGGGATTTAACTGGAGGTTTAATACGTAAGACCCCTTGAAGGAAGGTCTTAACCAGCGAGTGGGTGGCCAGCGGCCGCTGAAACCACACTGACAGAGCAGAAATCTGTCCTTTGATTGTGCTTAATGCCAATCCTTTATCCACTCCTAGCTGGAGAAAACTTAAAACTCTATCGATGGTGAACTTGCGAGGAAGCCATAGCTTGGACTCACACCAGCCTACATAGGCCTTCCAGACCCTGTGATAAATCACCCTAGAGACCGGTTTCCTGGCTCTGATTAGGGTAGAGATTACTTTCTGAGACAGACCTCTACCCCTGAGAATCAGGGATTCAGCTTCCAGGCCGTCAAATTTAGATGCCGTAAGGCAGGGTGGAGGATCGGACCTTGCGATAGCAGGTCTGGCCGTAGAGGAAGAGTCCAAGGGTCTCCCACTACCATCTTTAGGATTAGTGAGTACCATGCCCTTCTGGGCCATGCTGGAGCTACCAGGATGACTGGTATGTGCTCCACCCTGATCCTGCGCAGCAGGCGGGGTAGTAACTGAAGCGGGGGAAACGCATAAAGAAGTTTGAACTGATGCCAAGGGCAAACCAGCGCATCGGTTCCGCAGGCCATCGGATCCCTTGAGCGGGACATGAACCTGTCTAGCTTCTTGTTGAGTCTCGATGCCATGACATCCACGTCCGGCACTCCCCATTTTTGGCAGAGTGCTTGAAAGATTTGTGGATGCAGAGACCATTCCCCCGGCCATAGAGTCTGGCGGCTTAAGAAGTCCGCCTGAAAGTTGTCCACTCCGGGAATGAATATTGCCGATATGCAGGGCACATGAGCCTCTGCCCATAGGAGAATCAAGCTCACCTCTCTCTGAGCGGCTTGACTCCTGGTTCCCCCTTGGTGATTTATGTATGCCACGGCCGTGGCATTGTCTGATTGAATTCTCACCGGGAACCCCTGCAATTTTGACGTCCAAGCCCTGAGGGCTAGTCGAGCAGCTCTGAGCTCCAAGACGTTGATGGGCAACTGCTCCTCTAGCTTTGCCCAAGTACCTTGGCGAGTGCAACCATCCAAAATTGCTCCCCAGCCTGTCAGGCTGGCGTCTGTGGTCACTATCTTCCAAGCCACTGGGCTGAAAGATCTCCCCTTCAGTAGGTTCTGAGGGTCTAACCACCAACACAGACTTTGTCGGACTCTTGATGAGAGCGGCAACGGGATATCCAAGGCCTGTGGCCTTCTGCTCCATGCTGACAGGATGGCTGCCTGCAGGATGCGAGTGTGACTCTGGGCGTATGGTACCGCCTCGAATGTGGCCACCATCTTGCCTAGTAACCTCATACATAGGCGAATAGTCGGTTCCTTTTTGCTTAGAACCAGTAGGATTAATTCCTTGATGGCTTTGACCTTCCTCAGAGGTAGAAACACTCTTTGTTGTTCTGTGTCTAAATCTCATGCCGAGATATTCCAACTGCCTTGTGGGCAGGAAAGCTGACTTTTCTCGATTTAGGACCCAGCCGAACTTCTCGAGGTATTGGACCGTGAGGGCCACTGCTCGCTCCAAGCCGGGAGACGAGTGATCTATGACTAGGAGGTCGTCCAGGTATGCTAGGATCGTGACCCCTTGGATCCTTAGTTTGGCTAGGATTGGAGCTAGGACCTTCGTGAACACCCGGGGGGCCGTAGCCAACCCGAAGGGAAGCGCCACGAATTGGAAGTGACGCAAAGCCACCATGAAGCGTAGATATTTTTGATGTGGCTGATAAATTGGAACATGAAGGTAGGCATCCTTTATGTCTATGGACGCCATGAAGTCGTCCTTTTGGAGTGTGGCAGCTGCTGACCGCACGGATTCCATCCGAAATGAGCGGATCTTTAGGTATGCATTTACCATCTTTAGGTCCAAAATTGGCCTGACATCTCCATTGGACTTCGGGATGATGAATAGGTTGGAGTAGAAACCTAGCCCCTGTTCCAGGACTGGTACCTCTACTATTACTTCCTGGGAAAGTAGATGATTTAATGCCGACATTAATGCGGCTCCTTTCTCCGGATCGTTTGGAATCCTCAACTCCTGGAAATGAGGAGGAGGAAACTTTAGGAAATCTAATTTGTAGCCCGTGGCCACGGAAGACCGTACCCACTCGTCGGGAATGCTGGCTTCCCAAACCTCTGAAAAGAGTCGCAGCCTTCCCCCCACCTTTGTGGGTGGGGGCGCCCCTTCATAAGAGCTTGGGGGCTGGTTTTGCTGGTTTGCGAAACCACTGCTTTCTGCCTCTAGCAGCCTGTCCTTGAGACTTGCTGTTGAAGCCGAAGTTTGCTTTCGCAGGAGGCCGTCGATACTGTTTGGCATTAGAGGGCCCCTGCCCAGGGGAGTACTGTCGTTTAAACGCAGGCCCCTGAAACTTCTTCTTCCAAAAGCGGTACAATTTGTTGCATGGAAATTTGGTGATATGTATTATAGGCCTGCAATTCTTACTTAAACCTGACCAAACAAGACTCTAGTAGACATTCCAGATGTGAAAAATTTGAAACACAAACTCATGTATTATAATCTAATCAATAATATAATTGTATTCAATAATGTAATGAAAAATAATGAAATTTGCATTGCTTTGAGGCGCCCTCAGTGAGCCCAAAGCTGAAACCGTCGATACCTGGAGATCTGGTACTGGCAAGTTGAATGCATTATGGACCAAGTCCGTTAAGGCTTGAATCCACCAGCCCTCCCCTTGGGGAGACTGCTCCAGACTCCTCTGTATCCGGATCTTCGATCCCTGAACCTACTTGGTCCTTGTCCAAGAGATCGTCCAATTCCCCTGAGGAAAGGACCTCCTCTTCTGAGGGTCCACGCTCGGGCGACGGAGATCTAATCCGTTTACTGCCCCGCATAGCTGTGGCTATCATTTTTCCCATTCTTTTCTCCATCTCTCTTAAAGAGGTGAGTAATACCTCGTCCGTGACCATCTTAGGGTTGGACTGACCCGCGCCAGCTCCAGCCCCAGATCCCGATGGCCCCAAGGCTCCCTGTGGGGAAAGCAGCGGCATAGCTTTGTCCGAGACCTCAGACTCTCTAGGGGAATCCCCACCTCTTGTACCCTCTGACCCGGATGCCATGGTACAATACCGAGGTACACCTGCTACCTATTGGTACTTGGAACTATAAAAGTTAATTGCCCAAACACCTGTTTGGGGGATAAAAAATGCTTCCTCTCCCCTAGATGCCTTTTTTTTTTTTTTTTTTTTTTTTTTTTTCAGATCCAGGAAAGAAAAATCATTCTGTCCCCCTGAGTAGTATTGCAAGAAAAACTATGAGATGGAAAGAAATAGCCTATTTCTAGGCTTGAAAACAGTCTTCTGAAGACTGCAATATTATTTTTTGGCCACTGTGTGTCCTCTGCGCCCCGTGCTGCCGCTCTGGTCTTTCCTCCCCAGTTCCAATGTATCGAATGCTGTTTGGAACGAAAAGGAAGGGCCGCCCCTTCCTTAAACCACTGACCCGCCCTTCCCCCCTCAGCTAAACGGCGCGAATTGCGCCTATAACACGTGAACGCGCGCGCCCGCCGATAGGGGGGGGGGGGTTGGGGGGAAGGGAGCCTCTCTGCTCCCTGGAACCACGAGGAGGTCAGCGTTTTGCCTGCTTTGCAGGCTCTGAGGAGGAAGACTGATGGAGCATCGCCTGGAGGCTTGCAGGTAAGCATAGCTCTCTGACACACACATACACTTTATATTACACAGGCCCTACTCAAATGCTTTTCCAACACTACAAGGGAGGTCACTTCTTATGGGGAAAAAATACACATAGAGCCATCCTATCATTAAGATATGTGACTAGTTTGCCAGATGCAGCGCATAACTTTAGGCATGTCCCCTGTGACCCCCCAGAAAAAACCTGCTAAGAACCAAGTTCCGCAAGTTTTCCCCTCACTTACCTGCTCCATGCCGCAGGACTTTGCCAAGCAAGAGGCCCAATCTTCCCCCATCTCCGTGGGGATGTCTAGACCTTCAGGCCCTGGGTTCCTATGAAGGATCCACTGTCCTGGGCCCATATAGCACTCTGGCAACAGAAACATTAGGCACCCAAAGGTTTCTAAGTTCTGGGCCCAGGGTCCAGCTCTCTAAAAAGAAAAGCATTATGGGCTATACCCCAAGGGTTGGGGTCCGGTTACTGACCACTTTAGCGCTGAGGCCTTTGGACAGAACCGGTTAGCTCACCTAATCCCAAGGATGCGTAGGCAAGCTAAACCATGACCAACACCTAAGACACTGGCGTAAAAACTGAGGTACTCCTCCTATGGGAGGGGGTTATATAGGGAGGGGCATTTCCTGTTGAGATTGCCAGTGTCCATCACCTGAAGGTACTCCATATAACCCATATAGTAATGAATGCCGCTCTGTGTCCCGTGATGTAACGATAAAGAAAACATTTTACCCGGCAATGCGGAAACAGCTGAAGAAATATTACAAAAAGATTTTCAGGCATCTCTTGGAACAATGCCTATATCCTTTATAGAGCAAACACTGAAATACCTCATTCTGACTTTATCTGGTTAGGTGGCTGAGCAGATTTTTGTCAACCACCAGACGCCATCAGTAGCTGCTAACAGACCCGGACAACGCCCTGTTGACGTTGTCAACCCAGAACGCCTGACAGGTAGTCATTTTATAGACTACGTACCGCCAACCGCAAGAAAGTTAGCGCCTACCAGGATGTGCGTTGTTTGCTGTTCCAAGAGAGATGGCAATGGGAAAAAAGTCTGAAAATAAACCAGGTACTATTGTCCTGATAGCGACGTCGAACTTTGTCTAGTTCCATGCTTCAAAATGTTTCACACTCAGGATGTTTATTGAATTTCTTTGTTTGACAAATTTCATTATTTTTCATTACATTATTGAATACAATTATATTATTGATTAGATTATAATACATGAGTTTGTGTTTCAAATTTTTCACATCTGGAATGTCTACTAGAGTCTTGTTTGGTCAGGTTTAAGTAAGAATTGCAGGCCTATAATACATATCACCAAATTTCCATGCAACAAATTGTACCGCTTTTGGTACAAAATTCCAGACAGAATCATACCGCCAGGGAGGTTAAAGGTCAAAAGATTGTGATTAGATTGGCCCGGATTCACAAAGGATTTACGACGGCGTATCTCTAGATACGCCGTCGTAAGTCCGAATGGAGGCGTCGTATCTCTGCACCTGATTCAAAGAATCAGATACGCCTCACTGTTGCCAAAATACGAGCGCGTAAGTCTCCTACGCCGTCGTATCTTGGGGTGCATATTTTACGCTGGCCGCTAGGGGTGCTTCCGTATATTTCCGCGTTGAATATGCAAATGAGCTAGATACGCCGATTCACGAAAGTACTTGCGCCCGGCGTATTAAAATACGCTGTTTACGTAAGGTGTACGACCGGCGTAACTTTACACCTCATAAAGCAGGGGTAAGACATGTTAAGGTATGGACATCGGAAACAACGGAACAGCGTCGTATTTTACGTCGTTTGCGTAAGTCATACGTGAATGGGGATGGGCGTAGGTTACGTTCACGTCGACTAAGCATTGAGCCGGCGTAACATAGGGAGGAAATTCGACGTGATACTGAGCATGCGCGCGCATACGCCGTTCGTTAGGAGCGTCATTTACGTGGGGTCACGATTCATTTCCAGACAACATGCCCCCTACCAGCATACTTTGAATTACGCGGGCTTACGCCGGCCCGTTTACGCTATGCCGCCGCAACTTACGGAGAAAGTGCTTTGTGAATACTGCACTTGCCTGTCTAAGTTGCGGCGGCGTAGCGTAAATAGGATACGCTACGCCCGCACAAAGATACGCCCAGATACGTGAATCTGGCCCCTAGTGTTTATATATTTTTGGTTTTCTCTTCTAGAAATTGATCGAAGATTCAAAAACTCAATGAGCCAGAAAACGTATTGCGCTTCATTGATAAGTATAGGGAGCTCAAGTGCCTATGGGAGGTCAGAAACCAATCTTATCATAATAACAACGTCCGAAGGGAAACAATTGACCAATTGGTCACTTATATGCAGACCTGGATACCAGAGGTCACTTCCACCATGATCAAAAACAAAATCAATAACATCAGGAATACTTACAAGAAGCGTTTTATACAGGTCCGTGCTTCTCGGAGGTCAAGAGCAGCAGCAGATGAAGTACAGGAGCCAAAGCTGTGGTACTATAAACACCTCACTTTTCTGGATGACCAGATCGAGGCCCGGAAATCACTTTCCAGTCTTCCTTCCACCCTTCCCTCCACTCTTCCCTCCAGCGTTCCTTCCACTGTTCCCCCCACCCCTGCAGAGTGTGCCGAGGAGCTGGCTGACATTGAGGAGCCAGATCTGCACATCTTCAGTCAGGTATAGTAGTTTCCAACATATTTCCTGGCCGCAAATTATTGTTGGTTTAACGAGATGATTTTTGAAACAAAATGAAAGCTTGTAAACACAAACAAAAGTCGTGGGCAGAAAAAAATGTGTCAGGGATGCCAACTGCAGGGGTCAGAATGAGAGTCTGTTCAATTTACAAAAAAAAGAAAAAAAAAAAAAAACAGTCATGAGCTTGAAAATGTGTGTGATTGATGAAGCAGAAAATAAAACCAGGTCCCTTTTTTATACACAGGAAGAGAACAGCCAAGAGGAGGAGGAGGCAGCCAGGAGGAGGAAGGGGTGAGAGGCAGACAGGAGGAGGATGGGCCGAGTGGCAGTCAGCAGGTGCCCAGGCCCAGTGATGAGCCAAACAAAAACACATGTCACAGCTGGAGGAGGAGTCTCTGTGTGTTATTAGGGAGGCAGCTGAAATCATGAGGGCCCCCCTTAACCCTGTTGAGGGCTACAGCTCATATATTGCAAACGAGCAGCAAGCAATGGAGCAGTGACAAAGGGGCCTGGCCCAGGATCTGATAGCATCTGTGATACAGAGGGAAGAAGGGGCCTGCTGACTGAGACCACACAATTCAGTGACCCGGCCCAGTCTCCTCCTCCTGCTGCCACATTCTCACCACCTGCAAGGGGCCGTGGAGGGAGCCGTGGAAGGAACGCTGCAGTGAGCCGTGGAAGGAAGGCTGCAAGGAAGCCCAGAAAGTGATTCCCTGGCTTCAAGATGATTTGCCGGAAAACTGAGGTTGTTGTAGTACCACAGCTTGGGGTCATGTATGACATCTGCTGCTGCTTCTGATATCTGGGATTTGGGGAGCACATTGTGACCCAAATTAGAGGGACTCCTGATGTTATTGATTGTGTTGTTTATCATGGTGGAATGTGCCTTTGGTGTCCAAAGTCTGCATATATTTGGCTGATTGGTCAATTGTTTCCCTTCATGTTGATTTTTTTTTATCCAGAATAAATGGAGATTTAATTTAAGTTAAATACTTGTCTAGTGTGTTTTTCTGGTGAATAGCCATCAAACATTTCCGAAATACAATGTGTAATTAACAAAGGACACAACCTCCTTGAAGGGGGGGGGGGATGTTGTGATAACTTGATAAAAAAAATGAAATTTCTCCAAAAAAAAAAAAATTGTTGTGATAACTTGATACCAAAAAAAAAAATGAAATTTCTCACAAAAAAAAAACATTGTTGTGATAACTTAAAAAAAAAAAAAACATGAAATAAAAAAAAAATGTGGATTACAAAAAAATTATTTTGGAGATCTGGCTTTTTTAAACAAAAAAATAAATATTCATGAGATCACAAGCAACAAATAAAATAAGTCAGTCTAAATACCATGAGCAAAACAACGTCTTTATTCTAGCAATAGAACAAAGAAAAAAATGCGCTGCAATAAACGAGGCACTAATTTTAAAAATGTAGAATGTGCCATCTCAAAACGAACGTGAGCTTTTACCAAAAAAAACGCTCCCCGTCCCCTAATTTAGTCTGAGCATGCGTGGATTTTTAAATTTAAAGCAAGTTGGCTTTTTTTTAACCGATGGTTAAATAACCGATGGCACCCACACACGATCGGTTTTGACCGATGAAAACGGTACATCAGACCATTCTCATTGGTTTAACCGGTCGTAAGACTTCGGTCCAACCTACTTGGTGCCCCTACCTGAGACCATAAAATGCCAGGCTTGAAACAGTCCTCGTTCCATTTATAAAGCAAAAGGTCCTTTTTGTATACCAGGTATAAATTGGGGATTACCTAATATAGGCATCAATGGTGAATTACATGTCGATATTTTATCCCCAGAGAAAAGATTTTGACATACTCGTAATGTAGGCCCTATTATTGGATGCATCTTAGTATTATGTGTAATATTTTTATTAGGGTTATTGCAGTGCTGAAATTTTTTCTTTACCTTTACAACCCCTTTAAATTTGGTGTTATCTTTCTCACACTGGTCACTGGAAGTTCAACATGGCACCTCATGGCAAAGAACTCTCTGAGGATCTGAAAAAAAGAATTGTTGCTTTACATAATGATGGCCTAGGCTATAAGACGATTGCCAAGACGCTGAAACTGAGCTGAAGCACAGTGGCCAAGACCATGCAGCGGTTTAACAGGACAGGTTCCACTCAGAACATGCCTCGCCATGGTCGACCAAAGAAGGTGAGTGCACATGCTTAGCGTCATATCCAGGGGCGTTGCTAGGTGGCAAAAAGAC
The DNA here is from genome assembly GCF_905171775.1 of Rana temporaria. Classification (NCBI taxonomy): domain Eukaryota; kingdom Metazoa; phylum Chordata; class Amphibia; order Anura; family Ranidae; genus Rana; species Rana temporaria. The sequence goes on from NC_053490.1 coordinate 408,288,449, forward strand.
TAGGGGCTTCAGCCCAAAGTCCAAGGCCGGGAACCGGGGGGGGGGGACAGTGGAGTTGTATGTGGCATAGCGTTTTTTGGGGGCTGGTCGGTGGGGTTGTGTGACTTACCAATGCCCATCAATGCTGACCACTGACCTGCCTGACCTACATACACTGACCTGCCTGACCTACATACACTGACCTACCTGACCAACATACACTGACCTACCTACACTGACCTACCTACACTGACCTATCTGAACTACATACACGGACCAGTGACCTGCATGACCTTAGCACACACTGACCTACTGACAATGGCATAGATATACACACTGACTTACCTGAGCTCAGCCATGGTGTGCGGTCACAGCAGGGAGCAGGCAGTCAGTCACTCGTCACTGTCAGAGAGGAGAGGAGCTGCCGAGCCAAGGAGGAGAAGAGCTGCCATGCCGGAGAGGAGAGGAGCTGCCATGCTGAGAAGGAGAGGAGCTGCTGAGCCGAGGAGGACAGGAGCTGCTGAGCCGAGGAGGAGAGCCGCCCGCCTGAGCAGGGATATTGTTCGGTGGCTGAATTTAAAATTCCCGCCTTCTGGAGACTGCAGGCTATGATGGACGTCACATCACACGTCCCATGGTCCTGGCATTTGGCGCTGCAGGCTCCAGAAGGCGAGACTTATGGCACTCGGCCACTTTCGACCGAACTCGGCCGCAGCCGCACTCGGCCACTTTTGGCCGTACTCAGAGTCGGCACAGCCGTGATCAAATTGGTCCCGGGCCCCCGGCGCTCAGGGCCAACAATAGAATGCATCATTTAATAGACTCGGGGCTTTTCGGGGTCCCATTTGAGGCTCCAGCCCACAAAGCCCGGCCCTTCCGACGCCCCTGAGTCATATCCAGAGGTTGTCTTTGGGAAATAGACATATGAGTGCTTCCAGCATTGTTGCAGAGGTTAAAGGACCGATCGCGGGACTCAGGCGGCGATGGGGTCCGCAGGTGCCACGGTCACAGAGCTTTGGACCAAACCCATGGCTGGGCTTTTAACAATCACGTACAGGTACGTGATTGTGCCCAGTCGTGCCATTCTGCCGACGTATATTAAGTGGTTAATGTTTTCTTTCCTCCATCTTTTTTCAAAAAACGTTTTAGTTCTTTTTATCAATATATTTGAATTGGGAAAGAACACTCTCATTTGGTTGTCCATATATGGGACACATTTTCTACCCCAAAAAGTCTTTATAATACAACCGACGGACTATATATGTTATGATGGACTCTGTTTTTAACACTTTCTCATTTATGTATGATGTATTTTATTATTTATATGATGTATATCATTGTATGTTGGAATATGTTCCTAACAATATTGGATTACCTCATTATGAGGTCTATAGACTTACAGAGGTCCCTTAGACAGCGGGATTACATTGTACTACACCTACAGATATGGATGTGTGCCTTCCCCCCCACACAAGCACGATGTGGAGGGGTATGTGTGTGCGTGTCCAATTATTTGGACTTGCACACATATAGTTGTGCAATCCACTGATAATGAATAAGTACGTCCATATGGGTACCTTCCGATAGCACACAACAAACATATCTTTTGAATAGAGTACCCTGATTTGTCCTTCTTACTTCCGACATACATCGGAATTTTTTGGTTACAATATATTGGTTTAATTCCTGATTTGGGATGGTACATTAATCAAAACTTGCTTTTGGATCAAAATATAGGAACTATTTTCCAATCGTGGACACATACTCCAACATGTATTCGAATATATTATGTATGCATGTGTATGCCTTTTTTCTTTTGCTTTTATGGTTTTTATTCCTTACTACTAGATATATGGATATGGGGTCTTTCATAGACCCTGTAAACTACCTTTTTCCTAGCAGAGACAAGCAATATGAGCTCCACACTAGCATACATCCGTATTCATTTACTAATCAATATATATTTATACACACATTTGGAGGATACATATGCGTGATACGGCTCAGCAACTGTAGTAGTTCTATAGTGTATAGCGCGCACCCCCAACCTGGAAGGAAAATTTCAGGAAAAAAATAAAATACTTAGTTTGAATGCCCCTCGTCGGTGTCTTGCCCGGCGTCCTTCGGCGGCCTTGTCCGGTCCGGCGTCTGTCTGCGGCCTTGGTGGTGTCCTCCCCGCTTCTCCCGTGCTGTTTTTGAGTCGATCCCCGCTTCCCGCGCTGTGTGTGAACGCCGCCGCCAACATATACCGAGCGCAGTACACTCGGGCACGCTCGGCTCCTCTTGCATAAAGGCTATGAGGCGGCACAGGGCGTGACCGCAAGGGGAGCCGAGCCTGGCGGAGTGTACCCGAGTGTACTGCGCTCGGTATATGTCGGTGGGGGCATTCAAACACAGTGCGGGGATCGGTGTTTATCGCGCACCCACGATTTCCCCCTGATTTTAAGGGGAAAAAAGTGCGCGGTATACGCCAATAAATACGGTACATATAGTCATTAACTAGATCTTAGGGGACGACTCACATATGTATATTTTACATTCTTTATTTGTCACTTTCTAGATTTATGTCTACGTATGTGTGTTTTGAATGTGAAAGCATTTTTTAGGTTACCTTCATGTACACAGGTGATGACACTTACTGATTTGCTTCTGGGAGTTCCATTTCATCAATTGGTTCCCAACTGCAGATGGTCAGGGTTAGTCACGTGTCTTTGGTAGGAATCACATATATTTGAAGTGTGTTTTTATTTGCATGTTAGCCATGACTAGCACTGATCTATAGTGTGAAATGCGTAGCTGCTATTCCCATTTTCTGCTGGTTTTGTAGTGCATCTGTCTTTTTTTTCAATTTTTACATTAAAGACAACCTCAAGGTTTTTGGAGGTATGGCTGTCCATCTTTTATCGTCTACGATTTGCCTTGTGCATTGCCGCACCCTTGATCTCCTGAATAGCCATTGATTGTCCTTCATACCCACCTGGAGCGGTATTTCCCTTTCTCACTTTTGAGAAGTGGTCCTAAACGAAAAGGCTACCCCTCGTTTTTGGATATTGAAATATATTTTTCCCCCCCAATAGTACCTTATTTTTGAAGTACAGTGGAACCTTGGATTACGAGCATAATCCATTCCAGGAGAATGCTCGTAATCCAAGGCACTCGCATATCAAAGTGAGTTTCCCTATAGAAGTCAATGGAAAGAAAAATAATTTGTTCCGCATTGACGTCTATGGCATGCAATACCGCATTTGGCCAGAGGTGGGGAGGTGCCGGAGAGCCTCGGAAATACTCGTGGACTACGCAGCTGAACTCGGAAACCCTCGGAAAGGCTCAGGAATGGAGTATTTCAGAGTATTTCCGAACAGCTCTGCTCGGCTCCGGCACCCCCAAATGCGGTACTGCACACCACTGTGGCTTGAATCCTGCTAGTTTTGCGAGACAATGTTCGCAAACCGAGTCAGGATTTTTTTTTTTTAAATGCTCGTTACTCGCAATCTGAGGTTTCACTGTACAAGTGTGCTGACTTTAAAAAAAAATAAAAATTAATTGGAACACTGCGTTAACCACTTAAGCCCCGGACCATATTGCTGCCTAAAGACCCAAGGGGTTTTTACAGTTCGGGACTGCGTCGCTTTAACAGACAATTGCGCGGTCGTGCGACGTGGCTCCCAAACAAAATTGGTGTCCTTTTTTCCCCACAAATAGAGCTTTCTTTTGGTGGTATTTGATCACCTCTGCGGTTTTTATTTTTTGCGCTATAAACAAAAATAGAGCGACAATTTTGAAAAAAATGCAATATTTTTTACTTTTTGCTGTAATAAATATCCCCCAAAAACATATATATAAATTTTTTTTTTCCTCAGTTTAGGCCGATACGTATTCTTCTACCTATTTTTGGTAAAAAAAAATCGCAATAATCGTTTATCGGTTGGTTTGCGCAAAATTTATAGCGTTTACAAAATAGGGGATAGTTTTTTTGCATTTTTATTTATTTTTATTTTTTTACTACTAATGGCGGCGATCAGCGATTTTTTTCATGACTGCGACATTATGGCGGACACTTCGGACAATTTTGACACATTTTTGGGACAATTGTCATTTTCACAGCAAAAAATGCATTTAAATTGCATTCTTTATTGTGAAAATGACAGTTGCAGTTTGGGAGTTAACCACAGGGGGCGCTGTAGGAGTTAGGGTTTACTTTGTGTGTGTTTACTAGTGTAGGGGGGTGTGGCTGTAGGAATGACGTCATCGATCGTGTCTTCCCTATAAAAGGAATGACGCGATCGATGCGCCGACACAGTGAAGCACGCGGAAGCCGTGTGCACATGCGGCTCTCCCCGTTTTTCAGCTCCGGGGAGCGATCGCGACGGCGCGGCTAAAAACAAATAGCCGCGCCGTCGTCCCGGATCGCTCCCCGAGCGGACCCGACCTCCGCATGTACCGGGGGGGGGGGTCCCGATCGGACCCCCCACCCACGTCTAGCAGAGGACGTACAGGTACGTGGATGTACATGAGGAGGTCGGGAAGTGGTTAATGCTGAGATACACTATATTGTCAAAAGTATTGGGACACCTACCTTTACATGCACATGAACCTTAAAGCGGTGTTACGGCCAAAAAAAAAATATAACAGCCAACAGCTACACATACTGCAGCTGCTGGCTAATAATATGACACTTACCTGTCCTGGAGTCCCTCGATGTCGGCACCGCAGCTGATGTTTCCATCAGCTGTCGGGTGCTGCCGCCGCCATTGCGGGTAAGGGAACGCGGCAGTGTAGCTTTTCGCTTTCGCGCCGGGAACCCTACTGCACTTGGTGAGGCCCCGCTCCTCTCTCCTATTGGCCCGGCGGCCAGGAGAGGAGGATGGAGCCCCACGGTTATGTCACGGGCCGTGGTCCAGACTCCCGGATGTTGTAAAGGATACCTGTCAAAGACAGGTATCCTGTCCCCCCCTCCCCCCCCTGAAAGGTGCCAATTGTGGCACCGGAGGGGGGGAGGAATCTGATCAGCGGAAGTTCCACTTTAGGGTGGAACTCTGCTTTAATGGCATCCCAGCCATGGTCCCTTTTGCGGCTTAAAACAGCTTTGACTCCTCTGGGAAGGCTGTCCACAAGGTTTAGGAGTGTGTCTATGGGAATGTTTGGCCATTATTCCAGAAGCCCATTTGTAAGGTCAGGCACTGATGTTGGACAAGAAGACCTGGTTCCATGTCTCTGCTTTAATTCATCCCAAAGGTGTTTTATTAAGTAGAGGTCAGGACTTTGTGCAGGCCGCTCAAGTTCCTCCACCCCAAACTCGCTTATCCATGTCTTTATGGACCTGGCTTTATGCACTGGTCCAAAACGTTTGGTGGAGGGGGGATTATGTCGTGGGGTTGTTTTTCAGTGGTTGGGCTTGGCCCCTTAGTTCTAGTGAAGGAAACATACCGGTGTCAGCATACCGAGGCGTTTTGGACAATTTCATGCTTCCAACTTTGTGGGAACAGTTTGGGGATGACCCTTTCCTGTTCCAACATAACTACGCATAGTGGATGAACTTGACTGGCCTGCACATAGTTGTGACCTCCACCGGACAGAACACCTTTGGGATGAATTAAAGCGGAGACTGCGAGCCAGGCCTTCCCGTCCAACATCAGTGTATGACCTCACAAATGCAATTCTGGAAGAATGGTCAAACATTCCCATAGACACACTCCTAAACCTTGTGCACAGCTATCCCAGAAGAGTTGAAGCTGTTATAGCTGCAAAGGGTTGGCCAACTCAATATTTAACCCTACGGACTAAGATTGGGATGCCATTAAAGTTAATGTGTGTGTAAAGGCAGGTGTCCCAATACTTTTGACAATATAGTGTACAGTATATGACAGGTCAGTAGAGTCTGAACCTTTCCTCAGCAACAGTTTGCCCCTCTGTAGGTCCTGCCCAGCAACCCTACCTGTATTTGCAAATAGAACCACAGGGACAGCAGAACCTATACACAGCCAAGTACCTCATAAGTCGTAATGTATAAGTTCACCTTTACAGAAAATTTGTAAGGTGACTTTACACTGCTGTACCAGTATCCCGCAAGTGTTCAGGTTTGGCTTGAAGAAAAAGTGGCTACCCTAGTGCAACTTGGATAGGACTTTGACCCAGGATAATGCACAACTGTTACATTGTATAACATTCAGCTACAACTTTCACAACTTCTGAGGGTTAACATTGAAATCTAAAGCCCCTTTCACACCTGCCTCAGAACCGCCTGTCAGTTTTTTCAGGTGGATCTGAACGGGCGTTTTCATCCGATCCCCCATAGAGGAGAGCGGAGATCTGACAGGGCGGTCCCTGCACAGTGTGCAGAGACAGACCTGTCATCTGCTGGCTCAGTGGGGATCAACAGAGTGATGCCGCTGAGCAAGCGGATGTTTGAAAAAGGGATCCTCACAGGATCCGCAGATGTAAAAGGGGCCTATGGCCCTAATGCCTTGTACACACGATCTGATTATCGGATGATAAAAATAGCGCCTACGAAATAGGGGATAGAATTATGATTTTTTTTTTAACTAGTAATGGCGTTAATCTGCAATTTTTGTCAGGACTGCGATATTACGGCAGACACATCGGACACTTTTTTGGGACCATTCACATTTATACAGCGAACAGTGCTATAAATATGCACTGATTACTGTATAAATGTGACTGGCAGGGAAGGGTTTAACACTAGGGGGGCGAGGAAGGGGTAAATGTGTTCCCTAGGAGTGATTCTTACTGTGGGGGGGAGGGGACTGACTGGGGGAGGTGATCGATCTGTGTCCCTATGTACAAGAGACACAGCATCGGTCTCCTCTCCCTGACAGGACGTGGATCTGTGTGTTTACAGACACAGATCCACGTCCTTGGCTGTGTAACGGCCGATCGCGGGTACCCGGCGGACATCACGGCCGCCAGACACGCGCATCGGCACCTCAGTGACGCGAGCCCCCCCGGTGACCGGAGGAGCCGAGGACGTCAATAGACCTCCTCCCGGACCTGAAGAGCCACCTTGTGGCCATCAATTGACAATGGCACGGGCAGGCCCGGCTTTACTCCCTTTGCCGCCCCAAGGCCGGGTCCTTCAATGCGCCCCCGCTTGCGCAGTACTGGGGGGACATTATCGCCGGGGGACTTTTTCGGCAGGATACTGGGAAGCAGGGGGGGTGCTGCTGCCGAATATGACATTGAGAAACCGGGGGGATGTTGCCTGCCAAAAATGACATTGATCATTGGGGGGTGCTGCTGCTGAAAATTACATTGAGATGGCCTCCTCTTCCCTCTGTTTTCTCTCCTCTCACCATCCGTGACATGACGGGGGGGACTCCGGAAATGAATGTGTCCTCTCCTCTCAGCTGCAGTGCCGCCCGAGGCCTGGCCTTGTTGGTCTGGAATCCGGCCCTGGGCACGGGTCTCAAGAAGTTAAAGTGGAGTTCCACCCATAAAATTAAACATTACATCAGTAGTTTTAAAAAATGTCATTAGTCCTTTACGAATTTTTTTTTTTAGATGCCTTCAAAGTGTTGTTGCTAGGCAGTAACCTTCCCACTACCTGCACCTAGGTGCTTAAGCTTCCTAACCTACACCGCACAGACTC